>NC_081414.1:632702506-633372506 GCF_030272615.1 Cryptomeria japonica
TACACACATACATTTACGATAAATCGCATCCCAACCAATTATGCATTCGAACAACATGGCATTCAAGATAGAATTGAATATAAGCATTTAAAGTTAATTCCAATTATCCACTTAACCATTCAACATAAATTAATCATACATGATAAAGCTGAATAAAGAGACATAAGAGAATGCATCACATAACACCATAATGATCTCGGAGTTCACCCCTAAAGGGCTACATCTCCGGGTCTGCTCAACTGCAAGACCCCCTCTGATAAATAATAAAGTTAAGAGTACAAGAGGTTACACCATACAATCCAGCCATCAAGGCGATACATAACAATATACAGACGACCGCATCGGTCAATTAATACATAAACGATCCTTAAAAAGAACAAGATCCAGCTGAACATAATCCAAGCTAATACAAGAGGTCCAAGAGAGCATCCATAAAACTAAGCCATCACCACCCAAGGTCTAACATGAAACCGACACTCACAAGGGCAGAGACAAGGACGACTCACAAAGGTACTCAAAACAAGACAAAACGACAACACACTAGCGAACGTAGGGACAAGTGTCATCACACAACCTGGTATGGATACCATGGCAAGTCTTCATAGGCCCCGGCCCATACACTGGTAACCCTGGCAACCTAATCCAAACTTCCGGCCCATCCAAGCCTCATGTGGACCCACACATCCTCTCGTGAAGACAAGGAAGGTGGTTTGCCATTTCAGGCCTTCTCACAGCATGCCGAATCTATGATAGCACTCGTCCCATGTGTGAGGCACATTATCTTATTTAGAGATTATATTCTAATCTACTTAGGTTATCACTTATTAGACTCACTTTCGACGGTTTATCCAGCAGCCACTTTGGGCGCGGCCCCCAATCGAAAGCCACTTTCCCATACGACACTAGACTAAACTCAGACGAACTCAAAACCAAGGAATACACATGGTCAGACGAACGGAGTTCAAGAAGGAGAAACAATCATCTGGTCAAACACGACTCAAGGGTAATCACTTACTGACGGTACTCTAACTAGAGACCTGACAACTAAGGTTAACCACGAATCATCATTTGACTCTCACAAGGAATACGACCAACTATGACAACCTCACAATACAATCGTCAACTCGGAATCGAGGACTGAAACAGGAACACCAAATCATCCATACGACAGGGTCCTTTTAAACAAGGCAAAACATGCCATTTCATAATTAAAGGCGAATACAGAAATTAAACTCGCAAGGCAATAATCAGAAAAGACAATATTTCCTCAAATTGATTTAATCATTAAAATCGATCAAGTTTTCTACAAGATCTAAAACAACTTACAGTTATCTACCTCAACTAGGGATAAGTTATTCTTGGTTTTCTAACTCCTGAGTTTCAAAGCATCGAACAGACATATAAGGTCATAACGAGTTTTAAACCAAATTTATATTAATAAAATCAGACAACTATTAATCAATTAAAATAAGCTATTTAATCTCCAATCAAAACGTCATAAACATACTGGTTCAAAATCAATCTCTACAGATTCATAATTTTTAATGCATATCGTTAAATTTCTAATGCCCAACGATAATTATTTCACTACTTTACAATTACTCAAATGATATGTTCTACGATAAAATTTAACATCATCAAGCAGTAATTACATCGTATTTCCAACGATCAAGATCTAGATTCATTAATCCAGGATCGATCAGAATATAATCAACAATTTTCAATTGCGAAAATCAACAGTTTTAGAACTTAATCAGGAAAGGAGCATAGGTCGAGAAATGGGATTGAATAATTAATTCACTTATAAACCCATTATAAGATTAATCCATATCTAATTATCATTTACCACTATATGCCACCTTAATCCAGATTAAAACTAATTAAACTTAACATTAAAATACTCTCATTAAAATGATATACTATCATATGTTTTTTTTTTCAATACTAAACAAAATATATATATTACAACAACCATTCTTTTTAAACCATGTTTAAACAACAAAACACATTATTAAAAAAAGTAAGTGGGGAGGCGAGCTGGGCGGGCCGTGCCCTAACCCTAGCCGCCGTCCACACCGCAATCGCAATGGAGCCCATGCGGGTGGCGCCGCTGCGGTGCCCGCAGGTCCGCAGCGCCCTGCGGCCATCGCGGCCACCGCAGTGCCGCGGGCAAAGTCTAAGCACCAGCGAAGGGGAGGGGAAAACAGAGGACGAGCGGGGGCGATAGGGAGGAAGTGGGGGCGCGCGCGGGGGAGGGGAGGGGAGCGGGTGGAGCTCCGCTCCACGCTCTCCCAAATCCCGACCCACAGCTAAAACAAATAAAAGAAAACGCCCAGCCCAAGAAAAATAAAAACGCCCATTTCGGAAGCAACAAAAACGTTTAAACTTTTTCTTCGAACACACAGTTCGGATGTAAAAAAAAAAAAAATGTTTCCATTCCTTTAAAAACATAGTTCGATCCACTAAAACAAAACGCCCATTACAGAGCTTGCTAATGGATTTCAATTCACTATAAATTTCGATTTAAATGAGTTGGTTTAGATATCATATTTTCTTGAAGGTTTCTCATCCTTTCCAATAACAAAGGGTTTCAAACACCCAAACAGCAAAGAAGAAAAATACACATTTCCATTTAAAATCTCCAGCCAAACAAATTGATTTTCAATCACAAATTCATTGCTTCAATCAAAACAATAAATTCTTTTGGCAACAAGAAGACAATTCAGAATTCCTACCTTCATTCGCAATCCTGGTATGGCTGCGGGAGAGCCCAATCCTGCCAGATCCAGACTAACAATCATCCTCTCCAAAAACCCCCAATTTTTGTCCAAAAATTCCCTCCAACCAAAATCTTCTCCAAATTTGACCCTCCTCCATTTTTCCCCAATTTTGGGTTATATGGGAGAGTTGACCCAAAAACTCTATTTTTGGAATTTAAAACTTTTATTTACAAATAATACTCAAAATTTAATCCTTTTCAACAATATCAACAAAATGCATTAAATATTCGAAAATAGACATTAATTCAAATTTACTTCCAATTTAAAATAGGCAATTCATTAACAACGAAAATCACATAACGGAAACCAGAATAATCTAATCCTTTAAACATCAATGCACAAACGCATATTTAATCAAGACAATTACTAAAGACTAAATAATCAATTTAATCATGCACACCAAGCACGCAAAACGAGAAGGCCAACCAAACAGACGACTCGCAAACCCAAACAAGAAGGGGATAACCGACGACGTCTGGCGATGCTCACTCTTGAGCACGACTAAGGTCGACTAGGGTCTTGCGACCACCTAATCCGACTCTAGGGATTAAAAAGGTACACTCAAACCTGCAATCCAGGTGAAGAAGAACCTCGCACTCACACGGCGTTGTACCTGAAATTTCCTGCAACCAATAGTCATACACGCATACATACATAAAATTTAAATGAAATCATTAGTCCGATACTAACATCACGAAATAGGAACACTGAAAATCTGCATACAACTAGTGTGAAACCACATCAATAGCTATGCGTAAAATCAACATCTGACTAAAACATAATATTAAGATAATCTAACTAAGATTAAACCAAGATTAGAGATCGATTACGGTAGGGGTACTACACACATATATATATAAACACACATATATATATATATATGTATACATGTGTTTATATATATATATATATATATACATACATATATGTATATATATATATATGTATGTATATATACATATATGTATATATACATACATATATATATGTATGTATATATATATGTATGTATATATATATATACATGTATGTATATATATATATACATGTATGTATATATATATATACATGTATGTATATATACATATATGTATATATACATACATATATATATATACATACATATATATATGTATGTATATATACATATATATATATATATATATATATATATATGTATTTATGACTATATATGTGTATATATATGTGTATATATATATATGAATATATGTATGTATATATGTATGTATATATGTATATATGTATGTATATATACATATGTATATATATATACATATGTATATATACATATATATATATACATACATATATATATATATATACATATATATACATATATATATATATACATATGTATATATACATACATATATACATATACATATATATATATATACATATATATATATATACATATATATATATAAGTATGAATATATATATGTATTTAAAAAATATCTGAGTATATATCTGTAGAACGAGATTGTGATCATGAAGGGCATAGGATGACTACTGGAAATTGAGACTACCAATAAATGTATCAAAGCAAAAAACCCTTATAATCACAGCCTCAAAGCATAATTAACACTTCCCCCATATTTAACCTTGAAGCATGAGAAAGACCCAGGAAAGAAGATTTCTACAGAAAAACAGAGATTGAAAGATCCATATTATGCCTTTATATAATCATAATCACATATCTATATATTTCTTATGGATATATAGCTTCATGTCTTCGTGAATTAAAAAATAGCAAGAGGCAAAAACCATCTCAAGTCCAATGGAAAGGTTTTGAAAGATCATCTATGCAGCATTCCTATTCAAAAAGGATTAAAAGGCTGTTAAGCGCATTGCCTCTAAGTATTCTATAACTGCTTAAAAAAAAAAAGATTATTTTTGATAATGTAACCTCATCCTCAAAGAATGCCATTCCAAGGGCCTTCATCCTTTCTTGCTCAACTTGTGGGGAGGGCGAGGCTCAGAGCCCTCTAGTGCATCTGCTGAGAGGGAAACATGGGAACGAGGGAGAGGCACATGATCAGGGATGATCATGATATTTTCTGCCTCCAAATAGTTCTGCAACCACTTTTCATGTGGGGGTTTCTTAACTTGGAGAATCCAAGAGAGAAATAGGAAATTCCTACTTCTGACAGAGCGCAGAGCTTCGAAAGCCACCGGGTCTTCAATTACCAAAATAGGGGAGCGAGGAACTGGGTTATTCTTTCTAATAAGGACTTCATAGTCTCGTGGTTTGGGAGCCATGAGTTCTTCATCTATATTAGCCATAACCTGTTCCAATTCACCAAGAATGTCTTAATGAAGACCTTCTTACATAATTGCGCCACCGTGTCCCTATCCTTCTCAAAATGCATTGCAAGGGCTAGAAACATTGCTACAATATCCGAGTTTGCTCTGGTTCGGTCCTCATTCATAATGAAATCCCTCCCTAGAAATTTCATTACCACTCCAGAGATCAAAGGCTTTTGTTGGACAAGAATACCTCTCAGCCTCTCGTCCTTAATCTCACCGACAAAGGCCATCTGACTTTTCAACCCCAAAAGCCTGAGCGTCGTATCCATTGAAGCTTAGCAGAAAGAAACTTAGCACTCTAAAATAGGACTCACACTCTTAAAGCTGCATAATGAGCAACTACTAAAGAGTAAATACAAAACATGGAGTGCAAATTTCAAGGCGCAAGATCAATATTATTAACCCCTACAGCCATCAAGCGAAGGGTACCTCAACTGTCCCATCACTACAGGGACATAAACTCGACTTCGCAAAGAGCCGTCAAAAGGCCTTGATCGAGAAAGGAAGCTGACGGGTGATGTCCGACAATAATATTTCATACGACAACTGAAGCTCTACAACTATAGGGGTTCAGACGATGGAAAATATAGAGGAAGATAACTAGAAAGGCTTAAGTCTTAGAGGAAGGCCATCTTTACATTAATAATATTAGCTTTATATCCATGCCGCATATACTTAGATAAAACATGAAATCATGTTTATAAACCTATACTTATTAATGTGTGGATTAGTCTTCTGCTAGTCCTCAAGCTTATCTAGACATGGCAGCGGCACAATAAAAGGCTACATTTAGGTATAGCCAAGTAAGAAAGGAAAATGATGCCAATTAAATCACAAAGTATCTGTATGATTTAAAACCTATCTGAACGAAGGTAAGAGGAGATATTCCTAGAAGGTAAAATAAATAATTGAATATTTAAACAATGGCTCTGAGAATATATGGATAAGCAGCTTAGAGGATTTGAGCAGTTAGAGATGACTCTCAATCTAAAGATAGGCCTGCTAGGATCTGAACCTACCTAGATATAAATATGCTTGAAAATATATGTTTATATATATAAGTCTATATCTTAATAAATATGTATATATATATGAAACTATATATATATATATATATATATATATATATATATATATATATATATATATATATATATATATATATATATATATATATATATATATATATATATATATATATATATCTGTGTGTGTGTGTGTGTGTGTGTGTATCTCTGTGTGTGTGTGTGTATATATATATATCTGTGTGTGTGTGTATCTGAAGAAATATATATGTGAATGTATGTAAATACATACATTCATGCATGCATACATCCATACATACATACATATACTTGTATATATATATCTGTATATGTGTATTTATGTATGAATGTATGTATGTGTTTGTGTATGTGTGTATACACACACACACATATATATTCATACATGTATATATATACTATATATATGCATACATCCATCTATATATATTAGAGAAAGTTTGAGGTCGCCCCGAAACTCCTTATAGATCTAAATATGGATATGTAAACTATCTAGATATGCTTATATATATATATATAAGATTAATGATTATCTGAACTGCAGGGTTTAGGGGAAGGTTTGAGTATGGAGCTAAACCAAGGTAGCTAAGATCCAGACAAGCAAGATGTGAGGGGACCATGAAGATGGATCTTGTCTTAGGTTGGCATAGACAGGAGCTTCATGCCATCAGCCCCCAAGTTGTCTAGCTCATCCGCCCTTTTATTACCTTCCCTATAGATATGATTAACTCTAAACCTATCAAGACCTTTGCATAGGTCTATAGCCTTTGATAGCAAGGTATTAAGTTTCCAATTAGGCATGCTCCCTTTCCTTAGAGCATTGACAATTATAGCTGAATCTCCCTCAATATCTAAGCATTTAGCTTCAAGTTTCCTGCATAAGAGCAAGCCTTCCACCATGGCCATCAATTCTGCCCAGTTGTTTGTGTTTATGCTAGCCGAAGAAGCAAGGGATGCTATTTCCTTGCCTTCCTAGTTATGAACAACGCATCCTATCCCAGCTTGCCCTGGGTTGCCCTGGGCAGCCCCATCAAAATTTAGCTTCAGCCACCCTTCACCAGGGGGCTGCCATCTGCATGTCGCCCTAGATCGGAGGCTAGCCGAAGGGCCTACTCCTACAAAGGGAGGAAAGGACAAGCCCTTCCATCATTTTTTTATCCTTTCATCCCAATAAGATATAGAAGCATTTTTTAGTGAACCTAAGGTAAGTCTATTGTTCACAAGCTCAGTGACAACTGACTCTATCTTATTGATGATTCTTAGGGCATCTAGTTTTTCATTCTTAAAGAGGCACCTATTTCTTTCTTTCCAAAGTTCCCACATTATGGATGATGGGAGAGCTCTCCATAAACCTTCAAAGAGACATCCACGCCTAAGGAGAGGCCAAGCCATGAGCATCCCTAAGATGGTGTTGGGAAAGGCTGCGGACCATTCAAGTTTATTGGTGAACCAAATCCAACATTGATGAGAAAAGGGACAGTTAAGGAGTATATGATTGGTGTTCTCCTCCTCAGCTTCGCATAGAGGACATCTACTAGGACCCTCATATCCCATATGCCTAAATTTGTCCGCAGAGAGGAGTTTGCTTTGGATCGCCAGCCAGGAGAAAATACCTGCCTTAGGCAGACAATTTCTATCCCAGCAAAGATTCAATGGAAGTTCTACCTTAGGTCTTAAAACTGCTTTGGATATGTGAGAGTACCCATCCTTGGAATTGTATTCTCCTCTTAAGGAGCCCTCCCATACGAGCTTGTCCTCATCATGACTTAAGACAAAGTTCCTAGAATTAAGAATTGACAAAAGTTTATGCTTGTCCTTCTCCGAGATGACTTCATCATCCCTTTCGATCCATTGCCAACTAGCCCCTTCCTTTGAAGGGGAGAGATAACTATTTAGCAGGGGGCCTCTATGTGATTCAAGAAGGGCCTGGGTAACCCTAAAGTCATGGATGTTTTCAATGGCTTTATACCCTCCCCAAGAATCTGACCAGAAGAGGGCTTTGTCCCCAGACCCCAGGTTCCAGGTTAGCCTGTCAGAGATAATCTTCCTACAATTGAGCATAAAATTCTAAAGGCAGGAACCTCTGGGAGGGTTGGGCTCCCTAAAGATTTGGGTTGGATCATCTCCATTAAGGTATTTGAGGCTAAGTAATCTTGCCCATTTGAGGTGAGGAAATCTGAATAATCTCCAAACTAGCTTGGCCCCCAATGCTCTACCTTGATCTCGTAGGTTTTTGATGCCAATACCACCATCCTCTTTGGGTGTACATATCTTATCCCAAGAAATGAGTGAGATTTTGTGGTTGCTATTAGTACCTTGCCAAAAGAAAGTTCTGAGATGCTTGTTGATCTCAGCAAGTTTGGAAGAAGACAACCATTGGAGGGAAAGCTGGAAAATGGGCATAGCTGATAAGACCGATCTAACCAAAGTAGCCCTGCCAGCTGAAGAGAGCCATTTCCCTTTCCAAGTACTAATTCTGGACTTGATCTTGTCCACTAAGTTGTCCCATAAATTAGAGGGTCTCCTGCCTCTGTCAAGGGGAATGCCTAGATATTTGCAGGGAAGGGATCCTTGACTAATTTCCAGGAAATTGCAGATTTCTTTTCCTAAAAGGGGGTCTATGTTGAACAGAAAGACTGCAGATTTAGCTAGATTAACCTCTTGAACCAAGGCCAACATTTAGGAATTAAGGATGTCTTTAAAGGCATGAGCCTCCCCTGAGCCACCTTGCCCAAAAAGCATTGTGTCATCAATGAATTGCTGGTGGGTGAAGGGGGGGAGGCCATTGGTGATGGGAATACCTTGGATCTTCCCCTTCTCTTTGGCCACCAAAATAGATCTGCCTAGGGCTTCAGCCATAATAATGAAAAGGAAGGGGGACATAGGATCACCCTGCCTGAGCCCCCTCGAACTACTAAAGAAACCTTTTGGGGAGCCATTAACCAAAACCGAGAATCTAGGGGTGGATATGCATTCGAAGATAAGGTTGATCTAGGTTTTGGAAAAGCCAAAGTACTCCAAGCATTTGCAAAGGAAGCACCAATCAACTTTGTCATAAGCTTTACTTATGTCCAATTTGATTAGCATGTTCGGAGATTTGTTGAGCTAAACCGAATGAATGGCCTCCTGGGCAATAATAACCCCATCATATATTGATCTATCCATTACGAAGCTAGTTTGTTCCTCGCTAATAATTAAGGGGAGGAGATTCTGGAGTCTAACTACTAAGGTTTTAGTTAAGAGTTTATACAGAGTGTTGCAGAGAGCAATTGGTCTGAAGTCATTAAATCTCTCCGGGTTTTCTTCTTTTGGAATGTGGGCAAGGAAGGTATTGTTGACTTCTTTAAGAATCTTACCCGAATTCCTTACCCCCTCTAAGGTATCCGTGATTTCTGTTCCCATAAAACCCCAGCATTTTTGAAAAAAGCTAGTGGGGAAGCCATCCGGGCCCGGAGCCTTATCTAGATTCATCTTGAAGAGGGCAGATTTAACCTCCTCCACTGAGAATTTCTTTAATAGGGTTTGGTTGTGGTCATTGGTAATGAGTTTCAGGAGATTCTTAATAATATCGAGTTGGCCCCTAAGGTTGGAGCCTTCAAGATTGTTTAAGATATTCTCATAGAACTTAACTGCCTCAGACACAACCTTATCTAGTTCAGAAAGGATGGATCCTTGGCCGTTCATGATCTTAGAGATTCGGTTGACCCCTCTCCTTTGCTTGGTGCTATTGTGGAAGAACTTGGTATTCCGGTCCCCATCACTCAACCAAGTCTCCTTGGATTTTTGTTTCCAGAAGATCTCTTCGTAAGATAGTATCTTTTCATACTCTGAGAGTAGGTCCTTTTCCTTAAGGAAAAGATGCTCATCCATCCCCTTCTCAAGTACCTCAGTGTTAACCTTATTGAGATCATTCTTTATTATGGTCCTATTCCACTCTAAGAGCTTCCTTTTTATAAGCTTTAACTTACTAGCAACAATAAACATCTTCAAACCTGAGAAAATGGAGCTACTCAACCATTTCTCAAGTAAGTTTAGAAAGTTGTCATCTCTAAACCACATATTCTCAAATTTGAAGGGGCATTTTTTAGGGGCATTATCAGATGATAAGTTTAATTGGAGTGGGAAATGGTCTGATCCTAATAAAGGGAGAGGCTCTGCCTTCAGGGAGTAATTTAGCTCTGAGAGCCCTCCATAGATAAAGAACCTATCAAGTTTCTCTGCAATATTACAAAAACCAGATCTTCTATTGTTCCAGGTGAAGGCATTCACTGCCGTCTGGATTTCCAGTAGGGAATTCCTATTGATCCAGAGATTGAAATCTACAGCTGAAGGAGGAAGCTTGCTACTTCCTCCTCTCTTATCTGATGCCTTAGTGATGGCATTGAAATCTCCACCAATGATACTTAGGTCGTTCGGGAAACTTCTTAGAAAGGAATCAAGTTCCTTCCAAACCTTCACCTTATCCTTATTCTGGATGGGGCCATATACGTTAATTAGTTTGAATCTAAGGTTATTTTTGTAGCTTACTACATCTCCTCCTATCCAATTCTGCTAAATCTCTAAAGGTGTGAACGAAAGGGTTCTGGAATCCCAAATGATAGCTAAGCCCCCTGAGGCGCCTGTGGCTAGGGAATGTTTTAGTTGTCTAGCCCCTAGTTTTTGCTCAAAGAGGGAAATCTAAGATGCGTTCATTTTTGTTTCTTGAATTAACATTAAGTCAGGTTTAGAATCAGAGATACAACTCTTTAAGATGCATTGTTTGTTAGGGGCATTCAAACCCCTAACATTCCACATTATGATTTTAATGGCTCTGTGGGGAGGAACTTCCCCTCCCCTACATTAAAAAGAGTAGATATTTTGGATTGACCTCTAGCTTCTCCATCCTTCAATCTCAATTTAGTAAGGGATCTCCTACCCCTTCTTTTACTAAATTTAGCACAATCCGGAGAGTCTTTTCTTTTAATAGAGCAGAAAATGCCTAGGGTGTTAGGTTGCTGATTTTCCAAGTTCTCTGATGCTATAAAGAGTTCATCTGTTTCTAAGTTAACTCTAGTAATATTTACTAGATTATTAACAAGGAGATCCCTTTGTCTTTCTAATTCCTCATCATCACAGATTTCATCAACCAATTGATCCATAAGGTCGTTTACTACTTCTTTCCCTATAAAATTGGCAATGATGTCAACTTCCTTAAACACGCGGTCACTCTTAGATACTACAGTTCTAACAAGGACAACCCATGGCAAAGACGGGCAAGCCTCTTCCCCCAAAGGGGCCTTCAGACTTGAGATTGGGGAGAATGGTTGATTTTGCCAAGAAGCCCGTTCTTGATCCTCGGGAGGATTATCTTTCTCTTTTGATAGCATTAGGATGGTGAGATTCCTCAGAGGGGAAGTTTTTGAGGAGCTCTCACTTTCTAGTGGGGTAAGAGAGCACGATGGTAACATATTTGTCATGCCGGGCTGTTCTGTCTGGGGGAGCCACTCACAAATTTCCCCCTCTTCCAAGTTTCGATCCCTGAGAGAAGGGTCACCTATACGGGGAATGGAAGAGGACAGTGGTTGGGGAGGATAACATAAGGTCTTAACTAGGGATCTCTGATGACACAGAACCGTGGCAGGGTGATTAGTGCTAGTATTATTAAAACCCTTAATGGAGAAACCCCCTCCATCCACAAATCTAATTGGAACGATTCTCGACTCGGAGATTGATTTAGGGAAAGCATTTTTAAAGGGAATCTTCCTTGGCCTTTTAACCTCGAAAGGACCATTGTAGAAGGGTAATTCAAGGGATAAACATAGATATCACATTTTAGTATTATGGGTTCGATAGTTTTAATGTTAATATCCATGTTAACAATCAGAAGATGATTAAAGAAGCTTAGGGCTGATTTTTTAACTTCTACAAATTTACCTATTTTGTTCCCTAAAATTCTTAAAAAATCATTATTTCATAATTCTACTAGAATTTTTTTGAGTGATATAGCTCTATTGACCATGCATGAATTTAATTGAGAAGGATGAAAGAGGGTTTGCCATCCCCAATAGTCAAATCCTAAGCCCATGAACTCTAATAAGCCCTTGTTTAGCAAAGAATTTCTTAAATTTTGATTACTGCATTCAATAGCTAAGAACTGATCAGGAAGGATGTCACTTTTTACCTGGTTATTGAGAGAAGTGTTGGCATTTTTGACGTTTATGCTGTGATTTTCATTGATGGACACACACTTGTATTGAGATCTCCTTTATATGTATGAGCTCATGCTCAACCGGTATTTGTTCCAACTGGTATGTTGTACTCTAGTCTTTAGACTAGTAGTGATTTTGCAGAATGTGTTTTCGCGGTCTGAAGCGGCATGTCGACCCCAAGCGGTTCATAGATCACAAGCGGTACGAGGAAGCAAAGCAGCACAACACATTCTTACCAGTCTTCATTTTTGTCAAACCGGCAACTAACATTTTTGTCAAACCGGCAACTGGCATTTTTGTATGAACCGGTAACACTCTGTGATGAGTTACCTATCCACCGATTGTTTGATGGTGCCGACACATTGACGTTGATTCTTGTGTCATGTTACTGAGTATGTCTAGATTCACTGAACCTAGGATAATGTAATGTAATCCTATTGGACTGACATGAAATCAGATTCCTTTAAAAGGACATCATGTCTAGGGTTTTTGTGTTGTTGAAGAAGTTGCGAATAGGGTTTATGTTGAGCTAGGGTTTATGGTAGAAGTGAAGAGTGATATTATCTGAGAAGATCGAGTTGTAACTAAGAGAGATGGAGAAGACTGAAGTAATGTTGGAATGCATTAGCTGTGAGCAATAATGGATCTAACCAAGCAGTTTGTGCTAGTAGATAGATCAAACACTTGTTGATTACTCACATCTTTGACAAGTTTGTAGCCCTTAACCGGGTAGGCCTCAAAGCCTTTGTAAAATCCTCTAACAAGGTGGTTCACACATGTGAATCTAAAATCATCTAACAAGGTAGTCTTTAATCGGACTTATCTCCTAATAGAGATTGAGATTCTTAACAGGATCTGTTTTGGTGAAGAACATTGTAAGACCTTAACCGGTCCGACCTTAACCGGTCTAGTTTCTATTCTGCAGATAGTGACTTGTGAGTTCCATCTCACCGTGGTTTTTCCCAGTTGGGTTTCCACATCAAATATCTTGTGTTATGGTTGCATTGCTTTTGTGGGTGAATGGTTTATTCGCATTTTGGTTTGTATGTGTGATAACCGGTTTGATTGTCAGACTGCTTTACCGGTTTATCTCTAGACTGTGTAAGTGTTTTAGTGCAAAGATTTTTGGCATACTAATTCACCCCCCCCTCTTAGTATTCATCAATTGGTATCAGAGCCAACCTTTCTATAAGTTTAACCACTTGGAAAGAGATATGGGAGAATACACATTGAGGGAACTTACTCAACGACTCACTAAGTCTGAGCAAGCCTATGATGATCATATGGTCAAATACAAGGCATCTCAAGCAAAAAGAAGAGAACATGCAGAGAGGCTGATGGAACTATCTGAAAGTAGTTCTGAAGATGAAGCTAACATGGAAGCTATGATAGCTGAAGTGAATAAGCTGAATGATTCAAACTCCAATCTGAGAAAGGAGTTGGAAGGACTGACTATTCAGTTTAGCCAAGAGCTTGAGAACTGGAGAAAGGGTGAAGATCTGGTAAAAGACAGAGATCATGAGATCTCCAAGTTGAAACAAGAGATTAGTGCACTAACTGCTCGCCTTCATGAGAGCAGAATGGAGAAAGAAGACATGCAAGGAGAACTGAACATTGCCATCTCTGAAAATGCAAGTCTTATGGAGACAAACACTGCTATTTCCAAAGAACTCTTTGAATCAAAGGAAATACTAGCTAAGTTTGGCAAAAGTACAGTCAGGCTAGAGCAAAAGCTTGAGTCATCTAGACTGGCAAAGAATACCAATGGTCTTGGTTTTTCTGGACATGAGGAAGGAGAATCCTCAAGAACAAATGTTGAAGCATCAAAGAAGCAACCGACACTCAAAGGAAAAGGTAAGAAAAAATTCAAACCTGTTTGCTTTAACTGTCTTAAAGAAGGACACACTGCCAATGTATGTAGGAGCAAAGCCTACAATAATTTTCC
The DNA here is from genome assembly GCF_030272615.1 of Cryptomeria japonica. Taxonomy (NCBI): domain Eukaryota; kingdom Viridiplantae; phylum Streptophyta; class Pinopsida; order Cupressales; family Cupressaceae; genus Cryptomeria; species Cryptomeria japonica. Next base: position 632,716,815 of record NC_081414.1, read on the forward strand.
TTATTTTATCAACAATGTACCTAGATCCAATAATTTCAATGGTCATTGTTATACATGCAACAAGTTTGGGCATAGACCATTTGAATGCAGGTCTGTAATAGATAACACTGGAAGATATCCTCAGAGGACCAAAGGAACTGGTCTTGAATCTTTTATGAACCGGAACCACAACCGGTTTAATGTCTTCAATCATCAGTCAAGAAGCGGTGGTCATCAAGCGGCAACCAGATGGAGAGAAAGTTGTATGATCTATCATGATCATGGTCACACTGCTACAACATGCATAAGGAAGAATGGAAACATGTACAATGGACCTTGGAAAGCACCTGGACTTGTTTGCTATCACTGCAACAAACCGGGTCACATTGCAAGATTTTGCAGAAGCAGAAAAAATATACCTGATGATATACCGGTCACTCAGGAAGGAGAAATAGAGGTTGAAAAGGTTCAAGAAGACATGAAGAAAATATGGAAGAAGAAACCAGTATTATTGGAGGAGGAACCGGTTTCTGCACCTAGTGTGGAAATATCTGAACCGGCAAACTAAGCCTCAAAGGTTTAGGGGGAGAAAATGGCAAACTACTTTCGAACCCCCGATTAAACACCGGTAAAAGACCTTAACCGGTATGCTACACCTATTGCTTGGTAGAAGACCGGAAACGGTAAAAAAGAAAAAGAAGGCAAATTAGGGTTTACGCCCTAATATAGGAGCATTAATGATGAGCATAGAGAAGGCGATTTGAGCTTAGATTTTGAGGAATTGGAGAGATTTGAAAGAGATTCAAATATAGTTTGCAATCGGCAGTGGAGAACTCAAAGTGGTGATTTGGCATCCGACGGAGAGCGAAGCAAAGCAGAATTAGGAAGCCCTAAATTTGTGTGTGAAAGGTATTTTTCGTGTTCTTGAAATACTCTTCAATGGCTTCCGCATCTCATACCAGTTCAAGCACATCCATTGAGTCAGAAAATTTCATTCAGAGGAAGTCCAAGTATAATGCTTTGTCACAAGTCCCAGCTGGAGTCATAGTCGAAGAAGGAATTTTTGACTATATTGATTGCAAGATAGAAGACCTAGGGTCCTTAGCCATTCATACTCAATTAGGTCTATTTTGCGGAAAGGATAAAAGGATCAAACCGGAGTTCAGTATCTTAGAGAAGAAGAAACTCCATAATGTGTTGTATTTTTTGGAAGATTTCACAGAGGATCACATTAGAATCATCCTGAGCAGAGTCCATGGTGACAAGATGTACCTGGAGAGAATGCATGATATCACGCCTGAGGCAATTCATGCAGTCACCGATTTTTGCAACATAGGGGAAGTACTAGCCTTGAGAACGGTAAGCAAAATGGAAATGACCAAGCTCACCGGTTCGACAAGTGATTCACGAGGTATGACAGTTAATCCTATCAAGGATGAACTGGTAAAATATGCCTACATGGTGATAGGCTACAGAACATTCTCAGCCAACAGAATTAATTCTGTATCTGCTGCAGTGGTAAATGCCGCTTATCGGATGATTATAGAGGACAAATCATTTGACTTATGCACCGGTATGCAGAGGCAACTCCTGTTAAATCTCAAGGCAATCAAAAAGGACAATTCACTGAGATTTAAATTTGGACAACTACTGGTAGGATTGTTTTTCTATTTCCAAGGCTACTTTCCAGGTATAGGAGATGTCCAATGGTCCCCTGACCAACCGGTAACCAAGCAGATAAATGAAAGTGTGCAAGCCATTGGAACCGGCTACCGTGAGATCTTGAACAAATACTTTGATGAGTTCAGAAGAAAAATGAGTCAGAGGATGTGAATCTAAGGTGACATAGTGAAGAAGTATGAAGATGACATCTGTTTCACTATTCAGGTGGACAAATGTCTAATGGAGGCTGCTGAGCCTAGAATGGAGGAAGTGGAGCCTATGGGCTATGAGGTCATGTTTGACATGTTGGAAGGGTATGCTTCAACCCTTATTGCCTCTCCTCTTGATCCTAAGGTGAAGCGAACCGGAACCTACTTGGAGAGGATCACACCGGTTGAAGAACCATCGGTGAAAAAGGGAAAAGAACTAGCAGCCAAGAAAGCTAAGGCAGTGCCTGCGGCATCAGCACCAGCTACCACTGAGACTCCAAGAGTGACCAAGCGGTCACTGGCAAAGAAGAAACCAAAGGTAACATCGGCAAAAGTCTTCGAAAGAAAGAGGAAGACTAAGGAAAATGAACTGGACTCCGAAGAAACTGATTCTGATGAACAACCAAAGAAGGCTAGACAAACCAAGAAGGTGAAGAAGAATGAACCGACAACATCCGCACCGGTAAATATAGATATCTCCTCTTACAAACCTTTGACACATTGTCAAATAATAGTAAAGAATATTAGGAGAAAGTTACTTCATGATTTAATTGATTATTATGATGATTTCAATAGTGAGGAAAAAGATGAAGTATTGCAGGAAATTATTCTTTATTTATGTAGAAATGACCGGTCACCATCAGAGATTAAATCTCAGACACCGGATTCATTGTATAAAGCATTGGATAACAAATGGCACATTGCTATTGAAAAGGAACAAGAGATTAGGGAGAAAGTTTTTGCACATTACTTCCCCGAACTCTCAAATTCAGAATTATTTGATGTATTAGATAAAAATAAAGGTCTCTTCTTCACAAGGAGAAGAAGACTCTGGTTGTTGGAAGGGAGAGTTGATGATGTAGAAAAGGATACACATCAACACATGGCCCATGCTATCAGTTCACACAAAGCTCGAATGGCCAACCTCCAAGAGGAAAAGGAATTGGTTATTTCCAAACCAGATGAAGTCTTTGATGAGGAAGGAAACCTGGTGGAGGAACCAATCAACACCATAGATGTCGATGCCCTGGATACAGAAGATGTCACTTAGGATATACCGTCTGAGAAAATTGAATAGGGGCAGCAAGACAATCAGGGTGGTGCACAAGCTGTGGACACACAGCAAGCGGCAAAATACAAGGAAGAAGACAAAAAGAAGAAGGATGAAGATGAGAAAAAGAAAAAGGAGAAAGAGAAAAAGAAAGAGGAAGAGGAGAAAAGAAAAGATGAAGAGAAGAAGAAGCAAGAAGAAGAAAGGAAAAAGAAAGAAGAAGAGGACATGGAAGAAAAGAAGAAGAAGGAAGAAGAAGAAAAGAGGAAGAAGGAAGAGGAAGAAAAGAAGAAGAAAGAAGAGGAGAAGAGGAAGAAGGAAGAGGAAGAAAAGAAGAAGGAAGAGGAAGAAAAGAAGAAAAAGGAAGAGGAAGAGAAGAAGAAGAGGGAAGAAGAAGAAAAGGAAGAGCGGAAGAGGAGAGCAGAGGAGAAGAAAAAGGCAGAAGAGAAGAGAAGAGAAGTGGAAAAGAAGAAAGCTGAAGCAGCCAAGGAACGCGAAGCGGCAAAAGGCTCTTTGTTGGAGACTCCGAAGGCAACCGGAAGTCAATCCTCATCGGTTGATCTTTCTAGTCCTATTGATCTCCAATCTACAAGCGAATCGGAGCTTATGCAGAGCATCAAGGTTGCTCAAGAGTGCCTTGAGATCATTCACAGGAAAAAGGAACAAGACATTATTCAGGCAGCTGTAGACACTCTTACCGGTTTAATCCCCGGTACCAATCTTCCTGACACTGATTCATCACTAGCACAACTCAAACTTCTGTGTACTATAGTGGATGATCAGGTGCAGAGCCTAGAAAAAGTAGCTGAGGCCAATGTAAAGAAAGAGAACCAAAAGGCTCTTAATGTTGCTCTAGTGAAGAAACTGAATGAGCTTAGGACTGATCTGTCAAAGGATCAAAAGGACATAAGGAGTGCTTTGGATGAGGGAAACTTGCTACTCAGCAAAATCTGTCAACCTCATCTATTTTGTGATGATGTGCTAGCTAAGAAGCAACAACTTCAAATGTACTTACAGTCCTACTTAAGCACATTCAAGACTCCTTACGACTCCTTTGTGGCATATGGCAAACCGTTCACCGGTTCCAGATCCAGTCAACCAAGATAGAGCAAGAGATCAGCACAAGGTCTAGGGATTTGCAGGAACTCCAACTAGTATTACTTCCACGACTGCAAATTCTTTAGAAATGCTATCTGAACCTGGAAGCACTGACAGTCACCCAAGAACTGAGCACCATGGATGCCATGGAGGAACATGTATCACAAATGCAGATAGAGAAGGAAGTGGCGACCTCCCTACTTGAGCCCTGGTCTCTCTCCATGAAACAATTTTTGCAGGACTACAAAGCAGTTTTTGACAAGTATTATTCATTATTGTCATAAACTCTTTTATATATATATGGAAATAGGTTTTTGCAGTGGTACTTTGTCATTATTGGCAAAGGGGGAGAAGTATATGGTTTTAAAATTTTGATGGTCTTAAATTTTTGAAATTTTGATATATCAGGGGGAGAAGTATATCAGAGGGAGAAGCATCTGTCTTGAAATTTTGATATATGTTGTGATATATGCTATATGCTTTGATGATTATGCTCTGAATGCAAAATTGCTATACACTCTGTTGATTATGGGATAGTGTATATGCTTAGGGGGAGCAATTTTGGTAATGGCAAGTCTTTGTTGTAAAACACTTAGATGTCAAAATTTTATTTTCCTAAGTGTTGCCATCAATGCCAAAGGGGGAGATTGTTGGCATTTTTGATGTTTATGCTATGATTGTCGTTGATGGACACACACTTGTATTAAGATCCCCTTTATATGTATGAGCTCATGCTCAACCGATATTTATTCCAACCGGTATGTTGTACTCTAGTCTTTAGACTAGTAGTGATTTTGCAGAATGTGTTTTCCCGGTCTGAAGCGGCATGTCGACCCCAAGCGGTTCGTAGATCACAAGCTGTATGAGGAAGCAACGTGGCAAAACACATTCTTACCAGTCTTCATTTTTGTCAAACCGGCAACTAACATTTTTGTATGAACTGGTAACACTCTGTGATGAGTTACCAACTGACATTTTGTGATGAGTTACCAATCCACCGATTGTTTGACGGTGCCGACACATTGACGGTGATTCTTGTGTCGTGTTACTGAGTATGTCGAGATTCACTAAACCTAGGAAAATGTAATGTAATCCTATTGGACCGACATGAAATCAGATTCCTTTAAAAGGACATCATGTCTAGGGTTTTTGTGTTATTGAAGAAGTTGCGAATAGGGTTTATGTTGAGCTAGGGTTTAAGGTAGAAGTGAAGAGCGATCTTATATGAGAAGATTGAGTTGTAACTGAGAGAGATAGAGAAGACTAAAGTAATGCTGGAATGCATTAGCTATGAGCAATACTGGATCTAACCAAGCAGTTTGTGCTAGTAGATAGATCAAACACTTGTTGATTACTCACATCTTTGACAAGTTTGTAGCCCTTAACCGGGTAGGCCTCAAAGCCTTTGTAAAATCCTCTAACAAGGTGGTTCACACATGTGAATCTAAAATCCTCTAACAAGGTAGTCTTTAATCGGACTTAGCTCCTAACAGAGATTGAGATTCTTAACAGGATCTGTTCTGGTGAAGAACATTGTAAGACCTTAACCGGTCTGACCTTAACCGGTCTGGTTTCTATTCTGTAGATAGTGACTTGTGAGTTCCATCTCACCATGGTTTTTCCCAGTTGGGTTTCCACGTCAAATATCTTGTGTTATGGTTGCATTGCTTTTGTGGGTGAATGGTTTATTCGCATTGTGGTTTGTATGTGTGATAACCGGTTTGATTGTCAGATTGCTTTACCGGTTTATCTCTAGACTGTGTAAGTGTTTTAGTGCAAAGATTTTTGGCATACTAATTCACCCCCCCCTCTTAGTATTCATCAAGAAGACACCACCCAGTTAGCAATTTGTTCAGTCGGGATCCCCCAACCTTTCCATCGTGCAAAAAACATTCCGTTGTTGCAATGCATTTGATACATATCCAATGTTTGGAAATCAATATCAATGATTATCCCGCTAGGACTAGCTTTTGGTAGTTTGCCAAAGGACTTTTTAGTAAAGAGAATGGAAGCCGGGGGGCCTGTTTGACCGGTTAGGTTTTACAAAACCTTCCTTCCAACCAGGGTTGGGATTTCACATAAGATGATTTGATTTCCCTTCTGCCTTATTATTTCTGCGCCTTACCGACTGCCATTTTCTATCCTTGCCTTGGAGCGAAGGAAGGGGAGCCCTAGCCGAATTAACTAGAGAATACTTTGTTTTTGCAAAGAAAGCTTCTTGCTTGATGGTTTGAGATTTTACCCTGCTCAGTTCATCTGCCCTAGTGTGACTAGCCAGAACCACAAACCGATTTGCATAGCCTTGGTAAACACCTCGTAGTGGAAAAGGATGCTCGCAGAGAGGTAATGTCTCGATTCTGCTTTTCGCATGCATAGCCATATTCTTCATCATTCTTAATTTTTCGCTCTTATAATATTAAAATATTACATATAATAGTAAGTATAAATTATATTAAACTACTATGTATTTTTAAAATAAAATAAATATAATTAAATTAATAGTTCATATAAAATTACATATATAACAAAAAATTATATAATATTATTATATCAAGATTTAATTTTTTTAAATGTAGCATGTTTATATCATTTTATTTTATTTTTGTAATATTATATTAGTTAATAAAATTATATTTTTAATCTAAATTTAAATATAAAAAATTATAAGAATATAAAATATTGATGTTACATGGATGGCGACCTACTATAGGTGAAGCTAATTGGTGTCACATCATGAGAGCCAAGTACCTCAACTCCCATCACTTTGCTTCAGTCCTGTCGAGGAGTGATCTTTATTTTGGTTCAAAAGTGTGGAATAATATTGTTAAATGCAGAGGTGTCTTAATGGAAAACCTTCAATGGAAAGTGGGTGATGACAATTCCATAAGGTTTTGGGAAGCTGATTGGCTTAGTGAAGGACCCTTAAATCCTAAGCCAGGTCTGAATGATCTTCAAGACCACTGCAAGTGTCATTTTGGCACCTTGGTGAAATATTATATCACCCACCACCACAAATGGAAGAATATTGGACTACACTGCTCTAGTCTCCCTCTTATTGCTCAAAAAGCCCTTGAGGTTCAGATGGATCTGAGTAGGATCAGGATCCTGTTGTCATAAAAGTTACACCCTGTGATAATTAGGCTTGATCATCAACCTTGTGAAACATTGAATCAACCTCCCAAGTGTGGGAATTGCAGAAGTGAGGTTGAGCCTCTGGAGAAGGTTGGCTTCCTATCAATCTTAAGTGCAATAAGACTTAATCTAGTGATTCTGTGAGAAAAAAGGGAGAAAGAAGGATTGCTTGAAAGAGGGGAAAAGGTTTGCATCTATATAGAATGTGATTTTCCTCACTGTAATTGCACAAAAAACCAAGTAAAACCACCCAAAGCATGCATAAGATTCTATCTCAATTAGCTTCCTAAGAAAAGAGTGGAGGCTGGAAATTTGTAGGTGGGCAAGAGAAACTGATCCAGTTCATGGATTTCATCCACAAAAGGATCAACACACAAATATATGCTAAGGAAAACAATTGAAAAGAATTCATACAAAGAGGTAAGACCTTGCACATATTGTAAGAACTGAATGAAGGCAAAACAGGCAAATTTTATTCATATGAACGCAAGGCAACATTTACAAGTGCAAAAGAACATAGTTTTATGCCTAAGAAAAGAGAGAAGAAGATCCTTTAGGAAGATGCAAAAGTTGCCTTTATAGTTGAGGCATAACTGAAAAATGAAACCACAACTGGAAACCCTAACCCCTAGGGTTAGATTACAAAATATCTCAGAGGGAGATCAAATCAGAGAATGATCTGATGGTGTGTGAGTACAACCTGAGAAAGTGTCCATCTCCCATATAAAATCAAAATATCCCTGCATAAAGGGGAAATCTCTACAGATGATGCATCTACAAGCACAAAAGTCCTCATATTGCATTGAATGAGAATAAATGACATCAAAATCAACCTGCAGGGGTCACATTTGGAGTAATAGAGATGATCCTTGATGGTTGGGTGCAAAACAGATCAAATTTGGGGTGTCAACCGAGCAAGAAAAATGTATCGATCATTGGATCGACAACCTCCATGCACACAGGGTTTAAATGCTAATGGTCCTTGTGGATTTGAATTATGGTTGTCGATCAAGAGATTCACGCGAAGATAGATGCATGAGATCTCCACAAATAGTCATTCATTAGGCCCAACAACAGTTCAAAACATAGTCGTTCGATGAGAGTTTAGTGAAAATGGGTGACTGAGACCACGCCATGCAAACCATCGAATGAGAAAGCAAACCCCACAAGCATAAGCAAGCACCCAAGTCAGTAGACACACAGTCATCAAAAGAACTTGATGCTTGGCCAAGCAGGAAAAGGGGCATCACTGAGTCCTGAGTAGCTGCCACAAAACCACCACGTCATCTAGGCCCCATCGCATGCACATCAATGCTAAATAGAGAGAGCTTAGGGAGCTCGACACTCGAGCAAGCCAAGACCGTCACCCTACCGATTCCTGAGTAGTGTGAGCCACCCAGCCACGTACGACATAACAACCCCCATAAGACAAACCACATCAGCACCACTCGTCCATTGAGGCACATGTGAAGAAGAACTCCGCACTTGGTGAGAGAGGGAAACTCATCCCGCTGAGTCCCGAGTAGCTGACCATGTTGACATCAAATTCAAATTGATAGAAATAAAAGCAGAGATAGACCCACCAATGATAAGGACCCTCTGACTAATCACCCTAAGTGACTTTGATTGGCTAAAGAGGTGAACTCAAAAATAGAAAAGGAGCCTGAAAAAGATGAAGACAAAACTCCTGTTTGCGGCAAATGCACATAACAAGAAGGTTATGCAAGGCAATTAGGTATGCATAACACGCAGGTTATGCAAAACTACTTTGAATTTCTTAAAATGCATATGCAGCTAAGTTGACAAAAAAAGGTCAACATTTTGGCAACTCAGAGGGGGGCCTAGGCATACTTAGGGAAATACCAGATGTCTCAGATATCCATTGGGAATGAGTCAAAACATGGATAATAGAAAAGGGAACCCTCCTTGCATCTGTTAAAGATCAAATTTTTGGCTAATTCGAAGGGACTGACCTATGCACAAGCACTTATAGAAAGCAAAAGAACATAAATTACAGATATTCACAATATTAACAAATAGGGCTGCAAATCTCCTAAGCACATTCTTTGAGATGTATGTCATTGACTGCAATGGGGAGACCCTCACTGTTTATCTTGGCTAGGTTGAAATAATTTGCTTCTTTACAACCTATGATCACATAGGGGCAACTCCATATGACATCAAATTTTGAGTGTCTACCTGGTGTTTCTCTGTTAACATCCCATTTTTAGGACAAAATCTCCAACCTGGAAGGCCCTTAAAATGGCTTTTTTGTCAAAATATTTCTTTAGTTGTCCTTGATCGATATTTAAGGTCTACTTGGCTTTCTCTCTAATCTCTTCAAGCTCCGTGAGTTCAACATAACTCACTGATAAGGCATCATTTTCTAGGAGCTCCAAATGATGTGCTAGGTTTAGAGATGACAACTCAAGGGATAAGGGAGGCCTTGCTTCCCTCCCATATACTAGCATGAAGGGTGAGTTGCGCAAAGCTCTTTTGGGAGTAATTCTATCAGCCCACAGGGCTATCCCCAATTTGAGGTGCCATGACCTCTAATTGTCTTCAAGATTCCTCTTAATGATTCTAATGAGATTTTTGTTGGAGGACTCAACTAAAACACTACCTTGGGGATAGTAATTTGATAATGCTTTCTTAAATACATCATGTTGGACTACCTATAGACTTATTTGGGATCACATGAAGGCCTTAGCATTGACTAATATAATGGTGGATGGGGCTCCAAATCTAGTTGCAATCCCCTCAAGGAATTGAACCAATGAGTTTTCTATTGCATTCTTGAAAGCAAAAACCTCTATCCACCTTGTGAAATAGTCTATAATGACCAAAATCCACTTGTGGCCTACACTTGATACTAGATTGATAGGGCCAATAAAATCAAGCCCCCATTGTGCAAAAGGTTGATTAGCAGAGATGGGATGAAGTGACAAAGTTGCTAATCCATGTTTGCATACGAAGAGTGCACTCTCCTTGCACTACTTGACCCACTTGTGGACATCACCAAATAAGTAGGGCCAATAATAACCTGCCCTTATTATTTTGATGGTTGTGGTCCTTGCCGAGAAATGGCCACCTAAGGGTCCATTATGAAATTCCTTTAGTAGCCTATTGGTCTAATCTCCATGGATGTACCTTAGAAGAACACCATTTAGGTCCCCTTTGAACAAAATCCATTTCACCAAAGCATAGGGGATGGACTGAAACTTGAGATGTCTCCTCTTGGTTCTATAAAAGTGAGGAGGATAGATGCCATCCCTTAGGAAGGCAATCATATTCTGGAACTAGTCAGATTGCACATTTTCTTGGTTTCCAATTTGTTCTTGCTCCTGTAGAAAAAGAGAGATCTGAACCTTTCTTAGAAGATGAATTGAACTTCTCACATAATCCTCTTACCCTCACTAACTTGGTAATTTTGATATCAAGGTCATACTCCATGACCTTAGTGATCCATCCGACTCTTTTCTCACCTATGTCCTTGTTGAGAAGAAAATCCTTAATACTGGCATGTGGAACTAGGAGCTGAATCTTGTTGTTTGAGAGAATGTGCCTAAATTTTTTTAATGTTCTCACCACTATAATGACTTTCTTTTCCATATAGTTGTACCTGAGTTCATAGTACTTTAGGCCTTCACTGAAAAAAGTTATAGGTTGCTCCAATCCTTCCTGATTTAACTGCATTAGGACAACAAATATACTTGCATCTCCTCTCAATGTATAAAGGATGGAATTCTTCTCATAATTTGGATTTACTAAGGTAGGAGCCTAAGCAATGGCCTATTTGATCTCATCAAAACCCACCTTCCCTTCATTGGTCCATTTGAAGGGCAGATCTTTCTTGAGAATGGCGGTGAGAGGCTTGACCAAGGCTGCAAGGTTTGGAATAAACCTTCTAACAAAGTTGATGCTTCCCAGAAAGCTTTGAAGGCATTTCATGTGATGTTGAAGTGGAAGAGACACAATGGTTTCCACTCTCTCTGGTCTATGGCCAAACCATCTTTGGATACAATGTGTCCAAGTAGTTTCCCTTGATCATTAGCAAATACACACTTATTGGGGTTCAAGGACACACCATATTCTCTACACTTTTTGAATACTTTCTCAAGGTGAGTAAAGTGGTCTGCTACATGCTTGGAGTATACAGTGATATCATCAAGATATACTAGTACAAATTTTGTCAATACTTCCTTAAAGGCCATATCCATGGCTCTTTGAAAAGTTGCACTTGCATTTGTTAGTCCAAAGGGCATTTTACAATAGGCATAAGTGTCCCACTTAGTAGTAAATGCAGTCTTAAATTGGTTTGATTCTTGGACTAGGATCTTATTATAGCCTCAATATCCATCCAAGAATGAAAATCGTTATGAGCCACTAACTTTAACTAAAATTTGTTCCATAGCAGGGAGGGGATAATGATCTTTGAGGGAGGCTCTATTAAGATCCCTAAAGTCCATATACAATCTGATTTCCCCATTCTTCTTCCTAACTAGAACAAGATTAGCTACCCAAGAAGAATGCTTGATTGGATAAATAATACTAGATTCTATAAGCTTGGATATATCTTTTCTCATCAAAGACTCAATTTTGGGGTTTATAGGTCTTGGATTTTGTCTAACTGGGTTTGCATTAGGATCCATCTCTACAGTATGTTGAGCTAAACATTTGAGATCCTCATATGTAAAAGAAAAAATATCATTATACTCTTGACAAAGACTAACAAAAGTACCTTGATCACTTTTGGAACATACATTTGCCAAGTTGAGAGCTCTTCCATCAAATATAGGGACTGATTTGTAGTCTCCTTTCTTTGTGACTAGGTTCATTGCTCTCTCCTTCATCTGATCATCAATGTTTAAGATCCCCTCTAGGGTGATCAATCCCTTGGGCAGCTTTGTTGTTCTCATAAAAGAGAAACTCAAGTTCACCTGCAATCTATCTATGAAATAACCGATCTCAATCAATGAAAAGCTTTAGGGATTGGACAACATAACAAGGATATGAATCCTTCTACACTTTAGGCTCTGCAACACCTAGGTGGGTGTACCTTTGATGCATTAAACCATACCCTTACACACATAACAACATCAACAACAAACATATAAATCTCACAAGGCTCAACAACAAGGAGGTTACTGCAGATGGGCTAGATCTACATTGACATCTCAACTAGATTGGAGCATGAGATAGGTGGAACATACTAAAACTACAAACATAAAGGAAATGGATATTTGATTATTAAAACTCTTTGAGAATCACCAGAATCTTCAAGATCGGTGCCTTATCCAAGGGCATCGAGTCATACATCAATCTGCAAATGAAAACCTCTATTGTAAATCCAATTTATTGAGAAATATATCCCTGTATTAATGCCTGACATTAATACATTCTAAACTCAAACAGAGGATCATACATATCCAGACATTATCCTGATTCCAAAATGATTATTCATAGAATTTAAACTCTTCCTTGAAGAGTACCTAAGAACACCCATTACAATCCCACTTTGAGAGGACAAACCCAAACTCCCTTGAAGACTGGATTTATTAAAAATCAGAGAAGGCCTAGAGACAATCCAATAAACTGTATATATGCCTTACATATATGTGACCTGCAACAGAAAACATCTACATCAATAAGATACTCTATTACTTGAAAAGGGACATTGTATTACAAATTTGGAAAAAAATCAGAATTGGAAACCAAGATTCAGGAGCCTTGCTCACAAAAAATCAAGAACCTCTACAAAATGAGAAGACTCTCAAATAAGAAGGCAGGGAGGACAAAATCTATGACAATGGTAACTACCCCATCTTTCAGCATTAACTGTATCACACAACTTGGCCTGCATAAAACCTTTCGGACAAACTAAAAAAATCCAATTTGAGATACTACCCCAAAAATACTTACCGTGGGTTACACTTGACTACAGAATCAGATTCCTCAGATCAAGAGCTTTCCAATGATATATAACACTTATATATTGGGCAAAACAAATAATACCTTAGTCATCAATCCCTCTACAGGTCGGTCATTTAAGTTTCTACCTTTTCACCACAATCTAAAATTATATTTTAAATCTTTAAATCTTGCTGCGCAGATCTCTTCCATGCATCTCCACCACGTGGCACCTCTGGATTATTTCTGGGGTCCTTATCCTGCCACCTCGGCACTACCTGGACTCACTGCCGAAATGAAACTCTTTGTTTCTTCCTTGTCATTGATCCGCAATGGATATTCATCATGCATCTTCGGACTATGGATCAATGACCACCATCGATCTCCCTCAGACTTGCTTGTTCTTTATTTCCTTCGAATTGATCTTCTTTTCTATTGGGCCCCACTACTTGGTCACCAAGTCGCAACTATTAGCCATCGAGCAACTTTTTGTTGTGACTTGGTGACAACCGTTGATCTCTCCGAATCACCATTGATCCACCTCGACTTCCCCAAACTTTACCTTGCCTGAACGGCTCCCTCTATCACTTTCTCTTCTGGCGGGCCTGACACATGGCACATCTTGATTTGCCTTTGGATCCATCTAGACGACCACCTCAACTACCATCTCGCTAGTCGCTATGTCGTAGGTGATAACCAACGGGCACTTTCACATGGCAGTATAGCAACGACCGTAGATCTTCCCTCAACCTGATCGATCCTTAATGCCTAGCCGCTTTCCTTTTCTATATATGCTTTGTCACCAAGTCACAGGGGATATTTGGCGATCATCTTCCCATTGCGACATGGCAACAACCATTGGATCATCTCACCCGACCATTAGATCTTCATAACTTGCTAGGACTTTTCCTTAGCTAATTTTCTCCCCTCTTTGCCGCGTGTCACCACTTGGCACCCCTTGATTCATTCTAAGATCTACCTGGGCACCACCTGTCTACTGGGTCTGCCACGCATCAACCTCTGGTTCACCACATGATCCACCTGAGTGCGGCCTCATCCACCATGTTAGCACCACCGGACCCACCATTTCACTTTGGTTTGTTCAGCATCAGTCTTTTGGCCAAACTCCCTCTTCAACAAGCCATTTTCATGTCTTATCGAAACCCTAGTTTCATCAACACCTTTTATGTTGATGAAACTGATGCCTTTGGTGAGTCCATTTAGAGGTCCATCGAAGCCAAGGTCTGCTTGATGTTCATTTTGATGACATGCCACCTGTCTTCCTTGTGTCACCACTGGACCTTCCACCTCATCAGCTGCGTGTCACCACGTGGCACCTCATGATTTTCTTAGAATTTACCTCGGTGCCACCTGTCTTCCACGTGGCACCCCTCGATTGGTTCTGAGGTTTCCATCTTGACACCTTAGCACGACCTCTACTAACCGCTGGAATGACCACCTCATAACTGTCTGCCTTAACCGCTTGTATTAACTATCGGCCATAGTTCACCACTAGTGGTTTGTCACCAAGTCGTGACCTTTAACAGTCGAGCACCTTCGTGTTGCGGTATAGCGATGGCCGTCAGATCTTTCGCACCATCGTTCGATCTTCTTTGTCTTGCAGGTTGGTTAATCTCCCCTTTTGCTACAAAATTAGGCTACTCTAAGATGCATGCGCACGCGGGGGGGCCCACCAATGCTAAGCTGCCACTTTGTCAAAAGCCCTTTAGCTTTGACCCCTGATATGTATGGGGCTTTGCCTTTAAATACTGAAATGGTCCTCCCCGCAGCCAATGTGGGATAAATGGACCATGCTTGGGCCTTTCCATCGGGTCATCAAGACCTCTCTAAACATGCTAACCCGATGGCTGATGACAAACTTCACGCTCCGCACCTCTTTGCACTATCCATCGGATCATCGAGATAACTTCAGAACTTGACCTCCGATGGCCGATGACTTACCGCGCTCTGGATGATGTTCCATTGGGTCATTGGGTAGCATTACATTGCGTTATTTCGATGGTCAATGTCACCGATGTATATCTCCCCCACTTGCACCATGTCATCGGTTGGTCGGGATAGCATGAAACTACTCTACCTGATACCCGATAACACTACACACACCGCATGTGACCTCATCAGGGTGAGTCATGTCGATCGGGGTAGGTCTTGCCGATAAGGAAAAAATCAAAAACTGCCATAAACCACGCCAGGATGAAGTGCATATGCAAATTTTTTAAAATGGGCCCTTCAAATTCAACAAATTTTTATGAGTCCCAACAAGCTTGTTTGAGCTTAGCTGCATAATCTGATCTCCATATTGGTCCTATAGCATGCTTTTATTTTTGTGTGAGAAATCTGTTTCATCTTGTAGGAAGCTCACAATCTTCTAATCAGAGACAAAGACTTGCCAATTCACTTGGTTATCAGGCACTGTTAGTCTCACCACAAGTTTGACATTTTGCTCCTTCTCTATTGAAATATGAGATGGAATTTCATGTTGAGAACCAATTGTTGCTAATCTATCAACATGTTTATTTTTTTTTCTAGGAACACTAGATATATTGAAGGCCTCAAAACCTTCAATTAGGTCCCATGCTCTATGCTTGTAGGACTTGAGAAGGTTGTTCTTTGTGGTGCTCCAAACTGTGACCTGATTTACAACCAACTCACTATATCCATGCACCCTTAAGGATTTAATCCCTCTTCTTTGTGCAGTTTGGAGACACAAAATTAGAGCTTCATACTTAGATACATTATTACTGTAGCAGAAATGAAGTCTGAATGAAAAGTAATATTTCCCCCCTTTAGGAGAAATCAGTAGCACGGTGGCCCCTACACCATTTTTGTTCCTTGAACCATCAAATAACATATCCCACAATCCATTTATGTCAGTATCTTCTTTTGAGAGATTGGGGATAGGGGCATCCTCTTCATGGATGTAATATGTACCAAGGTCAGTCTCATTGGTCTCCTTGATGGAATCAAATTGAAATGCATTTTCCCACTCATCAAGTAGGCAATCAAGAACCTCCTCCAACTGAGTTGCAAGCTCTCTTACTGAAATTTCTTCTTTCTTCTCATGGAGAGTACAATTCTTGTTGAAAGGACTTGGGGTATAAGGCTCTATATGATCATTGGCAAAAGGCTCAGCCCTAATGGCTACTTTGGTACCATATCTTCTCCTAAAAAACATGTGAGACCAATAAAAATATAGGTAGCCACCTATCTTAGTAGTGAATTCCCTAGATAAACAAATGGAAAAATAAGTAGGGAGGTCAATCACTGAAATGTCTTGCAACACACTACAACCCGAGCATGCATGCAAGGTTAGATTTAAATCTTTAATGACCCCTATGTTCTTAATTAATGTTCCATCAAGTTGTACCACCCATCTTGTGATAGGTTCATATTTGATACCTAGGCGGTCAACTATTCCCTTAGGCATAACCAAACTACTAGCCCCATTATCTATCATACAATTATGAACAAGTTTATCTCTTATGATTAATGATAGATAAAATGGGGGAGGCTTACTGATTTTCTTTTGATTTTTTGCTTCCAAAGGCTGCACCAAGCTTGTAGAAATTGAAGAACTGCAACCTTGACTTGTACCCTCTGCAACATCTATCCCCTTTATCACTTCTTGAAGTAGGCCTCTCTGAGATGGATAGCAAGAGCATGCCATATAGATACATTGATGTTGGACGTTTTCATTTGTTCAACAATATTAAAGGGAATGACAACCTTAATAGGGAAATTTGCAACAACAAGGTTTGGTTTTGATATTATAGGAGCCTTAAGAGACTCCCCTTGCATGACCTTTTGAGTCAAATCCTTCTCTTTATCTAGAGAAGCCACCTTATTAGGGGTCTTTGGCATTGTAGTCTTCATGGCAGCCTGTGGAGTTTGAGCTGTTGTGGCAGAAGAAGTAGCAGGGTCTGTGGCCCTCCTTTTTGATCTTGTACTGTTGGCCACATTGTTCCCTTTTCTGATTTATCCCACAAAAATCAACCTCTTTCCAATTCATAAAGGTTGTATCTCCTTCTGGATGGCTAGAGCCATCAACAAACTATTGTTTTCTTGATGTTGTTGGTTCATTTTGTGCTACCAAGTCCTAAGAGAACTTACCATTCTGGTATGCGACCTAATTATGTGGTTGATTGCATAGGACACACCAATCTTGTTCCTAGGCAAGATTGTTCTGAATTGGCACTATAGCCTTTGAGGTACCTTGCAGCTGATGGATTCAAGCTATTCAAGGGCCTAGCATTACTTCTGTAAACACTCAAAATTGGTCATCACTCCTACGTCGCTAACCTAATTTTTAACATGTCTTCTATGTCGCATTTGATCTTCATCATATGTTGACATTGTTTCATTCCTCTAGTTTAAGGTCATTTCAAATTCAACCCGAATCGGTCTTGTTCATTTGCATTTGGTCCTAAATGATTATGATTGGTGTTCTATTATTTTCAAATCATTCGAATTGGTCTCATCTTGACAATTAGGCTTAATTCTTTCTTTGTTGACAATTAATTAGTGATTAATTATCAACCTCTTTATCAATCAATTCCAATCAATCATCTATGACACATTGTTTGCCTTTCATGGCACTTTATCAATCGATTTTATCAGTCTCTTATCAAAATCATTATCAATCTTGAGTCTTTTTCAGTCTTTGTCCTATTTTATTGTCAACCTCAATCAGTTGTCATTAATTTTTATCAATTATTAGCCAATCAATCCGTAGTGTCACAAATTGCATACCCCTTTGTAATTCAGCCTACATCTTTGTAACCACTTTGGTGTCCATTCCCCTAGAACCTAAGTAGGCTCACTTCAACCCTTGCATCAGCCTTTTCCCTCTCAGGATGCTCAAGACACCCTTCCTAGCAGCTCCCTTGTGGTGTCAGTCTGGTTAGCCGCGTGTCTCCCTTGTCTCATGTTGTTTTCGAGCATGATTCATTTGGACACTAGCATGTCGTACGGATGTCTGCGTGCTATGCTTTCATCCCGCGACATCTCAATGTTCGAATGTCGGTTCTAAGAACACCTTTCCACTTGTCACTTGTGCATGTTGATGGAAACAACTCAGAATCTTCTAGACAACTCGCGACCCTCTCTTTCCCTCCTCTTCTCTCTTTTAAATCCATCTTTTCTCTCCATTCAAGCTCTCTTGGTTATTCAACCTCTCTTAGACTCTCTCTCTCTTCGGGCTCTTACAACTTGCTATAGTAGTGTCTAGTTTGCTACAGCACTCTCAAGCTCTTGTGATATCCCCTGCAACTCTCTTGGATTTTGTCAAGCCTATTCAGTAATATCTATCTATTTATCCTATCTTTGAGCATCTTGAGATTTATCACATCCCTCTTCTATCATTTATTTTATCTTGCATTTATCTTTTATTCTATCAATCTATTTGGTTGTCTGTGGAGGTGGAAACACCAAAACGAGGGTCCGATTGAGGTAGACTCCAAAACACAACCCCCAACATTTTCCTTTCTAGATTGTGTGTAGATTGCATTAGAGAAGATTCATCTAGCTAGAGGCTTCATAGCATGGACCTATTGTTTCTTTACTTTCTTCCCTTTTTCTCCTTCCATTTTATCTTGGTTATCTCATATATCACATTCACTAGTTTAGCTCCATTAGTTTCTGTGTTTATTGCATTATAATTGCACCTGGAACTCCCTGTATGAATTACGTACCTCATCTGTACAAGACGATAGCGCATCACAATGGTGTCCCAGACCTGCGTGCTCATCCTTTGGACAGAGGCTTGACAGAGTTGTCTGAGAGCTTCATATTACAATTAAATACTTAACTCTGTCATTTTTATCCCCTGGCTCACCTTAGCACCAGTTTGAGTGAGGTAGTGATAGATTGATTTGTTCTCTGAGATTCATCATCTTGAAGGTGACAAATCTCCTCCTCTACACAATCATCACTATTAGGACCTAATTCAACAATCAGGTTGATATCTTAAATTGTTCAAATCATTTCCCCTAGGCTGATTAATGAAATAATTAATCAATCCCCTTTCTTACTAACATGTTTTCCCTTTTGAATAAACAAATGAATATTTATTTATTCTTTCACTTTTTTCTACAATTAATATTTTTTATATTAATTGGCTAATTTGAGTTATGAGTGGAATTAATAATTTTAAATTATTAATTCCACCTCATTCTTGTTTAAATGGAATAGTTTGATTACAAATGAAAGTTTCCATTTTCTTTTTGATTTAATGCCTTTTTTTTCTCTTTACTTCTAATGGTAATTTCTCTTTTAACTCATCCTTGCACAAAATCTCGATCGTTGGATGAGTTGATCTTGTCCGTTCAATGTGATCTCAAAGTCTATAAATTGGGCTCTTGTTTCCTCATTTTGACATCTTAGTAGTTTACATTTACGCTATCATTTTGTTGAATCCATATACTTTTAAATCTTCCAGTATTCTCCCCTATCACGCTTTTTCTTTTGCTTCATATGATTTGCATAATGGATTGAGCCAACATACCAGTATAATTAAAGGAGAAAGAAGGAGCAACGAGGCCTTCATCAAAGGAGCTTTAATGGTTTCATTGTTCATTTGTTTATTTTGTTTATGATTCATTTGATGACCTTGTTGTGAATGTGCTTGACTTTACACGTTTTAGTGTATTTTCTTGCGTACATTTTCTGGTGAACCCGACGTGAACAAGCTCTTATTGATATATGTTTTTGAGTGTTTGCAGGTTGCTTGGAGGAATATCATTTTTAGATACATTTTTTTATCTTTTTCAGTCCAATACATTTTAAATCTACTCAACGCCTCTGGAAAAACGTTACATTTTGTTTAGTATCTAGTATTCATTACTGCAGCAGTTCATTAAGACAATCCCCAACGTTTCTTTCTGCATGCATGGCTGCCAAAGCACTTACTTTCTAAAATAAATCCTCCCTCACATTAAAATCTGCCCAAAAAAAATAAATAAACATTTCAAAATCTCTTGTAAAAGAGAGCATTTAAAAAATAAAATTTGTTTAAAAAAAAGTTTTGCATGCCTGTCTACCACAACATAGCTTCCACATTCTAAACAATTTCATACCTTTTGTTTTATTTTAATATTTGATTCAGCTCCACATTTCATGTGTGTTCTTTTAATTTTTTTAATCTAATTTAATTTTGTTTTTAGAATATTCTTAATTTAGTTTTGTTTTGTTTTTTAGATTTTTTTAATTAGATTAGATTTAGTTTTATTTTGTTTTTGAGAATGTTTTTAATTTAGTTTAGTTTGCTTTCTTTTTTTTAAGATTCTCTTAGATTAAATTAGATTTACTTTTTGTTAATTAGATTTAGATTAAATTAGATTAGTCTTTGTTAAATAATTAGCATTTAATTTTTGTTAAATAGATTAATTTTTAATTTTTGTTAATTAGATTATATTTTTATTTTATTTTATTTTCTTTAATTAGATTAGTTAGTCACGTGGCATGATTATTTGTGTGTTTATTTTGATTTTGGAGACTGATCTTTGGAATTTCAATTTTTGCAGGTATCTCTTCTTTCGTGTGTCAAAGACTTAAATGCAAAACTTTTGACATTGTTTGGAGTAGGACATGATCAAAGACTTCTATCAAAAAACTGAGTGTTTATGATTTCTAGGATAACTCACACTTCAATTTCTTAAGGTTAATGAACAAGTGCTTGCCATGTTTTCTTAGATGATTTGTATGTGTTAACCTTTAGAGGGCCTGCCTCCCACGTAGCCTATAAGTTCGAGTGAGAGAGAACAACCCAAAGTGGTGACGGGCTAAGGCCAAGCTCTTTCAAACCACTCTAAATAACTATGTTTGCAACAAAAGTTGTAAGCAACGGGTGTTGGAATGGCATAGCAAGGATTAAATTCGCCGAATATATGCCCACCTGAACGAATGCCCTAACTAAAACCTCTTGTGTTTAGAGACCAAAATCCCTCTATTTGTTGACTCAAGTGTTGTGATACACACATGCCGAAGAAACCTCTCATGTACCCCTCAATTAGAGATAGTAAATTCTTGGGAAGTGACGCCCCTTGAATTTGAAGCTTGGTATGCTTGTAGAAGTGAGTGTCATGGAGGGGAGCCAGTACTACCAAGCTTCTAACTATATGGTTGAATGTGGTGTTTTATGGTAAGAGGATTCAACAAATATTCTCCTTGCCATCCTTAGGAAATATTGTGAAGGTGAATGATTGTTTTGGGTCAAAGTCCAACAAACATTTTTTCTTCTATGTTTGCCAAAAGTTGAATAAAAAACACAAGTGTCACAAAAATTCATTTTCAAGCAAGTCCAAACATTCTCCAAACCAAATTACAAACAAGGTTCAAACAAAGGTCCAAAATATTCTCCACCTCCAGACCTCTAGTTGGATTCAAAAGAAATTTATTTCACCCCTCTAACTCCCCATGAAATAATTTTTCAGTTTGGAGGTCGTGAAATTTCATACCAACCAAAAGAACAAAAAATTTTCTGGAAAAATGAAGTTTTTTATTGATTTCAAATATCAAGTTTACAAATTCCACCCACAACAACCCCCACATGAGTTTGTTGAGGCATTTAATAGTTTTAAAAACATTTTCAAACGAATTGGAGGTGGTTATGAACATTGGGAAACCAATTACAACAACTTTTGGAAAAGTTGCTTTACGAATTGACAACTTTTGAATTTTGCCATTCAAACTAATTTTATTATCAACCTAGGGACCTAAACACATTGAAATGGATCTAAATAGACGAAAAAAAACTTGACTCCCTAATTCTACTCATCCTAAGTCCCTTTGACCATATTTGACCATAGGGTTTATAATGCACCCTAGGCCACTAGGCCTTACAAAATGGACAATTAGGACCTTATTACAAAACAAAACATAAGCAAAGGATTCTTTGATCCTTCCCAACACCTTTCTATCAAAAACATGAAGTTTTCAATCAATAAATTATGAAATTGAGGCTTGTGCCCCTGCACCATACTCCCGGGGTGGGCTGATCTTATTTCCACATGAGATAAGTTGGTCCAATGAAGTGCCATACTTCAAAATTTCTGCCTCATCCATCCATACTACCTCTTCAACAGGTTTTCCTACCCATTTCACAAGGTGTTGTTTGTGTAGACACCTAAAATTGTCCAGTCTAATTAAATAAATATTTTATTTATTTAATTATTTTAAGCCTAATTCTTCTATTAATTAAATAAATCCTTATTTATTTATTTATTTAATTAATTCATTTATCCTCTTCTAGCCTTATTTCTCATTTAAATAAATACATTTATTTATTTAAATTATCCTTTTCCTAAATTAAATAAATATTTTATTTATTTAATTGATCCCACTTCTTCTATTAATTAAATAAATCTTTATTTATTTAATTAATTCATTAACCTTTTCTACCCATGACACATGTCATTCATCTCTTAATTCATACACTACTTACCCCTTTCATTATTTTATTATTTCTTTTACCTACCCTCTAATCATAGCCGACCTCCTTTTACACCTCTCAATCTTATCCCTCCATTTCATATAGCGTCTTCTATATAAGGAGATGCTTCCTTCATTATCAAACCCTAATCAAGGATTCTAATCAAGCATCCTAATGACTAAGCCTAATCAACTTATGCAATTGACTACACTACGATCCTACTAGCAACCACATTCCGTTCTTTGTTGAGCTCTTGTGCATATAAAATCTGAGAGCACATATATCAAGCAAGATCAATGGAGATAGGAAGAATGGAGATCAAAACCCTATTGGACATGTGATGGTATAATCTTTGTGATTTTGTTTGATTTACATTGTCTTAGGTAATCTTCATATGTTATGGTGGATCTTTGTTGTTGTTAGGCTAGGGTTTTGTGGTTGAATTCATTTAGCCTTTCAATATTGTTATTTTTGTATCCATTTTCACTATATACATTTTGGCACGCCCGGTGGGACCCTTGTCCCTTTTGCATTTAACATCCTTGTTGTAGATTTTGTAATGTGAAGTTGCAGATCCGACGTTTTCGGTAGCATTTTGTTATTTCTGCGTTTGCGTACTTTCGGATCACGTTTTTGATTTTTTGGCGCGTCTGCGACATCTGGATCCGCGTCTGTGTTTAGGCAATATTTTATTTTGCAGGTTCCAGGAAGGCGCGTTTGTGTTGTAAAGTCGCGTCTGCGTCGTTTTAACCCGCGTCTGTGTCACGAAAACGCGTCTGTGCTCTATAGCCGCGTCTGTGTCTCACAGAACCACGTCTGTGTTATCTGGTTGCGTCTGCATTGAGGGTAACCGCGTCTGTGCTCGCCCGTTTCAAATTTTGGGTTTTCATTGATTCAGTTTTTTGGATTTTGCATTTAGGGTTTCAGATTTGGTTTATTTTGAGCTAACATTTTCAGATCTAGCTAACAAAATTGGTGCAGCTTGTCTTGAAGGCTAAATCGTTTGGTTGAAGGCCCCTATTTTCACAAAGTCTTTTGGGTTTAAAATTTACCTAACTTGTGTGCTTGCAGGAAGGGGTGATTATTTGAAACAATCCAAACTACTAACAACTCTTTGTTGCAGGTCCTTGGCAAGGATTTTTGGATTTTTATTGTGTGCCTTGTTTTCATAGACTAGCTAACACTTCAATTGGTGCACTAAAATTGAATCATTGTCTTTTGTGTCTTGAGCAATAGGCTCTTTTTGTTTAATCTTTAGAGGGCCTGTCTTCCCATGTGGTCATTAGGACTACTAGTGAGAAGAGAACGACCCAAGTGGTAGTGAGGAAAACCCACCTCTTCCGAACCACTATAATCAAATGTATTCATGGTGAAAACTATGAATAACGTGTGCTGATTAGTTCATACCGACACTATGTCTCCCCATAAACCCGTTTGATCAAATTTATTTGATCAGTTGTAGGGCGTAACCCCTACCGACTGGGAGCCTTCTGTATTTACAGAGCTGAAAGTGCTGCATGTATGGCCACACGAGCGGATGCCCTTACTAGCACCATTTTGTTTTAGAGGCCCAAATCCTTCTAGTTGTTGGGGCAGGAGGTCAGATCTCTGGTAGCAGCCCACACACATACGGTTCTTAGTAGAGATACAAAGTTCACCATGGGGAGTTTTCGTGGGGACTGATGCTTGGCTGACCTGAGAAGTGAGTGCCAAGGGTGGAGCCAGTGAGGTCAAGCATCTAAGTATCCGCTCTGAATAGCGTAGCCTCGAGGGTAAAACCCCATGTGGGATCAACAACTATTGTCTTGGCCAGCCATAAGAATTGTGTTTGACTTATGTTAAACATTCAAAACATTCAAGACCAAACAACAAAACATTGTGTCTTTTGTGTCTTCAAGTGTATGCAAAACATTTTTACATCAAACAACACACTTTTCTTGGAGTCATTTTGAGTCTAGACACTTGCAAACATTGGGTCTCCATCAACACTGTGTCCTCTTGTCACGAAAAACAGTCAAACAGTCAGATTTGGTCACAACAAAATGACTTCACAGATTGGAAAAAATTGCACAAATTTTACAGAAACGTGTCTATGTCGGACATAATAGCGTCTGCGTCAGGAAACCGAGTCTATGAAGGGCAGAATCGCGTCTGTGTTCCAACAGTCAACATTACACTTTGCAAAAAAATCTTAGAAAACGCGTCTGTGTTAAACAGAGCCGCGTCTGCGTCAGGAAATCGCGTCTGTGAAGTATACAGGCGCGTCTGTGTCCAGAATTGAAAAACTGTTACAGTCAAGCAAAACAAACACAGTCAGTTTCAGAACTCTTGAGCTTCCTAGGTCATTTCTCCAGGGTTTCATCTAGCATTCAACCTGTCCTTGGGTCTCACAAAATCCATCATTGCTTCATATTTCACTTTACATTCACATTTGTCTAAACTTGAGTCAAAAGGTCACTTGCTTGTCCTCATCATACTTTGTCAACACACTACATACAACAACACTTTGCTAAGTGGTCCCCATCAAGGTTTCTTACCTTTGGGTCTCATTTGGTCTTACTTAGAGTCAAGGTCAACTTACCTCATCAAGAGAAACTATCCTCTCTTTGGAAGTCACACCTACTCTACTACATACATACTTGGTCTTACACTTTGGACATTGCAAGTACACCTCAGATTCATTTATATTTCATCCAACTCTTGGTCTTCCATACTCTTTCCATTTTTCATCTAGTCTCACACATCTTGGTCAATACCTAGTTCATGGTTGAAACCCACCTTCAAAAATCTAGGAGAGAAACTAAAGAGGCTCAAGAATCCACAAACATGAGTTCTTATGAGTATGACAATGAGATCTTTTTCAATTCTGATCATACTACATTACCTGACATGGATGCTTATAGAAACATTCCAAATGTTGAGAACATGGACACTATAAACAATAGTGCTACACATAATGACAATATGGATAACTTTTCAGTACATTCAACAGATGTGGAAGAATCCATTATGAATCCCCATTTCAATCGATTGGTTGAGGAAATAATGAGAAGGGATAGACAATACTTTTTACAAATGATGGCACAAAGTGGAGCCAAGATACCTCATGATTTTGACATGTCTCAAATAATGGAAAATCAACCTTTGCAACAACCTCACTCCAACATGGATCAAAGGAGACCTAATAGTGGAGGAAATATAGGACCATATATGGTACCTGAATCACCATCAGCTTTGCTTCAAAAACCAGAGGTCCCACATACACATGGTCAAACATATGATACTCACCTTCGCAGACCATTATGGAAGTCTTATGGAGAGAAATATGGTCAATCACATATCAATGCTAAGGATCAACCACCAAAGCAATGGGATATTCAAAGGCATGCTCAAAATTTGGACACAAGGAAACCCCGTGTCAAATTTGGGGGCAATACAATAGAACATGACATGCTTGTAGAGTATGGTATACATGCACAAAATAGATATGGTGTTCCTCAACATAAATCTATACCAAGTGGTCCATATACGCAACATCATTATAGACCTCCTCCATATGAACATGTGTATGATCAATATCATCCATATATGCAACATGCTCCTCCTCCAATGGGTACCTCAAGCATGGGGTATGGTCCAAGAAGTCGATCTCCACCTAAGAGCAATTTGGAGCAACAAATCAGGGAATTACAAAAGAAAATGGAGGACATAAATGCACCAAAGCCAACATACACAATGAGAGACATATGTCCTTATCCATTTGACAAGAGCATTCCAATGCCTCCTTTTCCTACACAATTTGTGACGCCTAAATTTGATAAGTATAGAGGAAAAGGGGATCCTAAGGCACACATAAGATAGTTTTTCATAGCTTGCATTGAGGTAGCAGCAGAAGAGACATATTTGATGAGATTATTCCCACAAAGCTTAGGTGATCAAGCTATGGAATGGTTCTCCCAACTTCCACCTGGAATTAAGTCATGGGGTGACTTAGTAGAGGCATTTATTCAGCATTTCTCCTACAACATAGAGACAGACATATCAGTCACTACTTTGTGCAACACCAAGCAAAAAGAGGGAGAGTCTTTTGCATCATTTTTACAAAGATGGAGAAATCTAGCCGGCAGATGCTCTTGTGAAATTCCACAAAAACAAATGGTAGAAATGTTCACCCAGAATGTTAACAAAGACATTGGATATGATCTAAGGAAAGCTTGTTTGTCCACCTTCAAGGACGTTATTGAAAAAGGCTTAGCAACAGAGAAGGTCCTAATTGAACAAGGAGTCATTAAGATATTCAAGGAAAACAAAGATGACTTTAAAGGAAAAGACAAGCCAAGATTTTGGAATAAAAACAAGAACACAGTCAATGATGGTGTTGTTGATGCCAACACAGTGCGACCCAAAGTCATCTTTTTAGGATCAAGTTCTACAAACAATCAAGTGAATACTCAAACAACTTCTAGATCATGAAGGAAGTACACTCCATTGGGAGAACCACTTGAGTCAGTCTTCAAGAAGCTAGTGGCAAACAAGGTAATCATAGTTCCAGATTTTCCTCCATATGAACCAAAGGTCAAACCAAATTGGTGGAATGATGATGAATATTGTGAATTTCATAAGAGCAAGGGTCATAAGACAGGAAATTGTCATCGACTGAAGAACATCATACAAGATCTCATTGATAGAGGTGACATTGAGATTGAGGGACATTCGTCTAATCAAGAACATGAGATGTTTAAGGAACCATTCCCAAAACATGACAAGGGAAAAGCTAAAGCCACAGAGGATCAAACCAACTATACCAAAGAATCTTACAACTATGATTCAACCATCAATCACATCTCAATGGACAATTATATCTCTACCATTATCATCAAGGACAAAGCGTCTGAGAATTCTACTCAGAGACCTAGGATTGTCCTAAGAGGTGCTGGATCTTCTTCCGAACCTACCTCTGAATGTCATTTTACAACCCGTCGAGGTAAAATCACTTTGCAAGGTGCTCCAACTAAAAACACCACTTCCTCATCAACCAAACCTGAATATGACCTTGTAGAATAGTTAGGGAAGACACCCGCGGTAATTTCAATTCTTGAGCTCCTACGCATATCTCCTGCACATAAAGCCATTCTTGACAAAATCTTGAGAGATGCTGCTGTTCCTACTGATCTAAACGTGAACCAGTTTCAAGCCATGGTGGGATACCTTTCCGTTCCACATTCACTTACTTTCACAGAAGTCGATGACGCCTCCATAAGTCAGCCACATAATGCACCATTACACATTGAAGCCTTCATACACAAACATCGAATAAAACGAGTCCTGATAGATGGAGGAGCAGGTCTAAACATTTGCACATTAAGCACTATTACACAATTGGGATATTCTGATAAAGCTGTGAATTCTACAAACAAGATCACCATTAAAGCATATGATGATGAAGAGCGTTCATCCAAGGGCACAATCACCTTACCTCTCAGAGTTGGGCCAGTTACAAAGGATGTGGTCTATCAATTCCTGGATTTAAATCTCACTTATAACATATTGCTAGCACGTCCTTGGATTCATGAAATGAGGGCAGTCCCGTCTACATATCACCAATGCATTAAGTTTCCTCATAATGGCATGGAAGTAACAGTTAACGGTGATCCAAATCCATTCATATATTGGAATAACCTGAAATCAAAGACTGAGACCATCATTCCTAGTAATCGTGAGGCTGTTCCTTCGTTGGCATACATTGATCCTGAGTCATTAAAACCTTCGACATCAAAACAAGGTGAGCTTAAAGGCAAGTTTCAGGACAAAGGCATGGGGGAATATACTTTCAATCAGACCATGTACTTAAGACAAGTCATGAGTTCCCCAAAAGAATATGGAAGACCACATCCTAACAAACAAATCTCCATCATGATGCTTAAATGGGACCCTACTACCTTTCAAAGATGGGGTGAACTAGAAGAGGAAGATTTATACCAAATGCTTTTCAGAGACAATGAAGAGGAAACACAAGATCACATCAATCTACCATGTGAGAAATATGGCAAAGGCTTTAGAATTTTACAAAAATTCGGGTATGATGGAAAAAGCCCTCTGGGGTTACGAAAGGAAGGCATCATTGAACCTTTACAACCTAAATTGACTTTCAAGAAGGAACGCTCAAAAGGACTTGGTTTCTCAACTTCCAAGGTCCACACCCAAAGGACAGAAGAAGCCTTACAAATCAAAGCTGCCAAAATTCAACAAGAGAATCGCTACTCCACAGATTCCAACGAATGGGAATGGGGTTCCGACAAGTCTTCCAGTGACTACGAGCTCACCGAGACATTCAGAGAGCCAGATGAACCCATAGAAGAAGAGGAGTTTTATAACAAATTTAGAGTTGGTCAAGAAACAACCCATGAGGATTCCACACAGTCCTTGTCTCAAGGTTCTAGGTTGAAATCACATAGGATGAGAACACCTATCCCGGAATGCGCTACTAGTGATGATAATTTGGATTCGCTCGCGATCGAGACTGATGAGGAGAGTGCCATCGATGACCTTGATAATTACCTTGACATACCCGAATATAACCACATCTTCACTCTTAGCCCCGCTAACTTCGAAGACATTAACGACCTTCCCCTTATTCACCACCAACTCATTGACTAGGATCATGAAAGACCTGCACAGTTTGATACATTCCAAAATGATGAAGCTTTTATAGACCATCTGGGCATAAGAGATGGTCTTCCCCTTGGAGGCCATAAAGTGGGATACACTATAGAACTAAATAGCGTGGCATATTTTGGTGAGGGTGTCGGACCTTCCAGTCGCAAAAATATGAAAATAAGAACAAATCAAGGGTCTTATGGTGAAAACCACATTGTGGCGCTATCTGACCCCAAAAAAGTAAAAAGAAAGGACGTATCTGAGGGCGAAAACCTCTCTGAGGCACCTAAAGATGGAAGGCTCGACATTCTCCCAGCATCATATGAGGAAAAGTCATCCATGTTGGTAGAGGAGATTATCAAAACAAACATTGGTACAGAAGAGGTTCCACACAACATATTCCTAGCTCAATCACTGACAGAGTCCGAAAGGTCAAAATTCATAAGTTTCCTCAAAGAATGACAAATCAACTTTGCCTGGTCATACGCTGATATGCTTGGATTGGATCCGGATTTGGTAATGCATCATTTGACAGTCAAACTGGGGGCAAAACCAGTAAAACAGAAACTAAGAAAAATGCATCCACAGGTGGCATTACTAGTCAAAGCAGAACTTGAGAAATTACTCGATGTCGGATTCATACGACCAATTGATTATCCTGAATGGATCTCCAACTTGGTACCTGTTAGTAAACCAGATCGTAGCATCAGAATTTGCACAGATTTCAGAGACATCAACAAAGCTTGCCCAAAGGATGACTTCCCATTACCAAATATTGACTTGATTGTTGATCTCACAGCAGGTCATGAAATATTATCATTAATGGATGGATTCTCTGGTTATAATCAAATAAGGATCGCACCCGAGGATCAACACAAAACATCCTTTACTTGTCCATGGGGAACTTTCTGCTGGAATGTCATGCCTTTCGAGCTAAAGAATGCAGGCGCTACATATCAAAGAGCCATGACTACTATCTTTCATGATCTCATGCACGTAACTGTGGAAGATTATGTCGATGACCTCTTGGCCAAATCAATAGACAGAAATACACATTTGGACATACTTTCAGTCATCTTTGATCGGTTGGAAAAATACAAAGTAAGATTAAACCCCAAGAAATGTGTCTTTGGAGTAACCTCCGGGAAGCTCCTAGGATTCATTGTATCCAAAAGAGGAATTGAAGCTGATCCAGCTAAAGTTAAGGCCATCTTGGAAATGCAACCACCAAGAAATATCTGTCAACTTCGATCCTTACAAGGCATATTCCAGTCGATCCGAAGATTCATAGCACAACTGGCAGATAAGTGTAATCCTTTTCAGCACCTGCTACATAAAAACATCAAATTCAAATGGGATGATAACTGTCAATAGGCTTTCTAGACGCTCAAAGATTATCTTCTAAATCCGCCAGTTCTGATGGCACCAGTTCCAGATCAGCCTCTGTTACTATACATATCAGCTACTCCAACAGCACTGGAGGCACTCTTAGCACAACAAATTGCTGAAGGTAAGGAAAAAGCAGTATATTATATCAGTCGCACATTGGTGGGATACGAGCTAAACTACACACCAATTGAGCGTGCATGTCTCGCCGTGGTCTTTGCTTCGCAGAAATTACGACATTACATGCTCACTCATAAGACTAAGTTAGTTGCAAGAATAGACCCATTGAAATACCTTCTCAATAAAGCAACACTTACTGGGCGACTGGCTAAATGGGTAATGATCCTGAGCGAATTTGACATCAAGTATGTGGACAGAAAAGCAATAGAAGGACAAGCCATCGTAGATCAATTAGCAGATGCTCCCATGATAGATGATGTTCCTCTAAGTTCAAAATTTCCAGATGAATCCATTTTAACAATGTCACATGCAAAGCCATGGCAACTGTACTTCGACGGCTCATACACACAACATGGGGTAGGAGCTGGCATCCTCTTTATAACTCCTCAAGGGGATTCTATACCAAAATCATACCGCTTATCATTTCCTTGCACTAACAATATAGCGGAATATGAGGCATTAACAGCAAGATTACGAATTGCAGTTCAATGGAAGATCCAGGAACTTCGTTTTTTGGGGATTCCCAACTTGTCATCCGTCAAGCAACTGATGATTACCAAACAAAAGATGAAAAGTTAACACCTTATAAACAAATGGTGGATGACTTGAAACAACACTTTACAAAGATAGACTTTGAGCAGATACCAAGAGAGCAGAATCGCGCCGCAGATGCCATGGCTACAATTGCTTCATTGATCGATCTACCTCCACATGAGACCCGCTATGAGTTCTTGGTGGATAACCTTTTGGTCCCTTCATATGAGATCATGCCTACTAAGACGCTATGTGTTGTCGGTCCCGAATCCCAGTTATATGGTTCCATTTTCACATACCTACGTGACAATAATTTACCTCCTGATCTATCAAATAACCAACGTTGCACTTTCATTTGCCAATCCTCTCGATATGTCATTTTAGCTGATATCCTATACCGATGAGGTCTAGATGGCACTCTTCTTAGATGTTTAGAAAGCGATGAAGCTCAGATTGCGTTACGGGAAGTGCATGAAGGGATATGTGGTCCACATGCTAGTGGCCCTACCTTGGCCAAGAAACTCATGAGGACTAGATATTACTGGCCGAATATGGAGAAAGACTCATATCAGTTTGTCAAGAAATGTAAGCAATGTCAAATTCATGGAGACCTCATACATGCACCAGCACAAGAACTTCAACCACTTGCGTCTCCTTGGCCCTTTTGTTAGTGGGGACTCGATCTCATAGGCAAGATTCACCCTCCTTCTTCCAATGGTCACAAATTCATTCTCACTGCCATAGAGTATTTTACAAAATGGATTGAAGCCGTGCCTCTCACACAAGTTACAGGAAAACAGATTGCTACATTCATCCTCAACTATATCATTTGCTGATACGGCATTCCTGTTTCCATTATCACTGATAACGGGCGTCCCTTCAAAAATCAGGATGTTCGTGAACTCTGTGACCGCTTCCATATTTCCCATCGTTTCTCCACACCATATTACCCCCAAGGTAATGGCCAAGTTGAGGCGTCTAATAAAACAATCCTTAAAATCCTAAAGAAGACAGTCGACGATGCTGGTTGTAATTGGCATATTCAACTTAATCCTACACTTTGGGCCTACCGCACAAGTGTCCGCACACCTACAGGAGCTACACCCTATTCACTTGTCTATGGAACTGAAGCTATCTTTCCTATTGAGGTTGAGTTACCCTCTTTACGGGTTTCTTTGCAAAACATCATTAGTGATGAAGACTATAGGGTCTCTCGCTTACAAGAGCTAGAACTACTGGATGAACGAAGACAAACTGCTTTTAATCATCTCAAGGCTTACCAACAATGAATGAGTCACAGATACAATCACAAAGTCAAACCTTGCACATTTGAGGTAGGTGACTTAGTTCTCAGAGAAAATCCTAAAAATCAACAAGACAGAGAGAAGAAGGGAAAGTTCGAACCAAATTGGCTTGGTCCCTACATTATTACAACAGCATATGGATCTGGTGCATATCAGCTCTC
This sequence comes from Cryptomeria japonica, assembly GCF_030272615.1. Lineage (NCBI taxonomy): Eukaryota > Viridiplantae > Streptophyta > Pinopsida > Cupressales > Cupressaceae > Cryptomeria > Cryptomeria japonica. The sequence continues at coordinate 632,749,526 of NC_081414.1, forward strand.
AACTATAGAAGGTGAACCTTTGGAGGATCCTATCAACAGCATGCACCTTCGCAGGTTTTACACATAGCCCTTTGGAATATCCTAATTCAAAAATACAAAAAAATTATAAAACAAAAAAATCATTACTTGGTGAAAACCTGGCAAACAGGCGCCTTGTGACACAAAAAAACATTGAAAAAATCAAAAAAGGTAAAGAGAAATAATTTCGTCGAATAGTGAAAACCACTTCTGTGGGGCCCTGGGCAAGTACCATGGTGAAAACTGGGTCACCAGTGCCATGTGTAGAGACATTGCTCCTCCCTCTTTCAGGATTCACTTTTATCACTTCACTTTGCACACACTCACAACCTATTCATCCATAATAAACTTACCCATTCCCATCATGGCTTGTTATTGATCTACCCAAGATTGGTTAGCCATTCATAATAAACCTCCCTTTTCACTCCTTTCCATCCATAATAAATCAGATCCTATCCGTGGCTAAGGCAAATCCTACGTCTAGTAATGGGTGTGGAACTGAGAACATCACATGTTTCGAGGAGTACAGTTTCTTGCAGCTTCCTTCAATCTATCCGCGCACAATCCGCAATAAAGCAACATTTGCATCACAGATCTGCAATAAAGCAGCATCTTCATTGCCAGATCCGCAATAAAGTTTCATCTTCTCCGCAATAAAGTATCAGTTTCATGGATTCAGTCAATTTCAGATGAGACAGTAGCAACAATGGGCTTCAACAAATCAAATCTTTCAACAGACTCAGACAACATTATGGTTCAGTGCTATCTATCCATTTTGTGAAAGTAAACATTGTGACCACAATCAAACAAGACTTATACAAGTGACAAGAGACACTAAACTTGAAGACTACAATGGATGTTGGTGTTGAGTCTTGGTTTTCTTTTGATTTTATCCATTTGGTGACATGTCTTTTAGCTTTTCTGGGATGTCTCTGACTAGAGATTCTATCTCCAGGATGTCTTTGACTACAAAGGCAAGGATGGGGTATCGTCACCTATTTGTATTTGCTATCTGTGGATTGTCTCTTAGGAATGCTATGACTTGTCCAAGGATATGAGGACACTATGAGTCTAGTGTGAACTGGGGTATTCCTTGTTTGTGATTGTCTTATCTCCATGCAAACGAGTACAATGACTTTTTGGGTTGAACATATGCCTCGATTGTCATAACCTACTTGCCATAATAAAGCTCAATGATGATAACGCACAAGAAGCTCTTTCACTTTCATATCTTCTATCTTCCATCCCCCTTTCTTGATTGACTTCCATCGTCCTTCTTGAGTCCGCGTAGCCCGCTATCACATGACTGAGTATAATGACACACCAAAAACATTTGCATTTCATGTAGTTGCACTTGCATTACCACATATAAGCATTTCATACATACATATAGATATCACAACTGCATCACATCCTGCACACAACACCTGTTAGCACAATTTACATTTGCATTGTCATATTCATCTGCATTACATACATTCACATTTGCATCATGCATACACATATAAAACATAAAAGAACACATATTGCATTGCATCATATAAATATTTACATCCATATCATAAGCATCACATAGAAACATACATCATGAAACATCTCATCACATAGGTACACATGCATATAGCTACTGCAAAGATGAATCATCTCATATATATAATCATAAAAGTGTCATGATACAATGATGTCAAAATCATATGGCTACAAAAAGCACCCGCAGGTGTCTACATCATCATGCAAAAATGATACAAAACTGATACAAAGGGAGCCCTCTATGGCTATGATGAACTCCCTCCCTCAGAGCCACCTGGCCTCGACAGAATCTGAGCCCCTGAAGGACTCGCCCCAGGATCATCCCTCCTGTCCCCTCTATCTGGTGGTGGTGGAGGACCCATAACCCCACCACTTGATGCCTGTCTCCTCCAGCTCCCTCCCGTAGTTGTCGTTGTACGCGACGGTCTATGGAAGCTCCTCGCCCACTGATCTGTTGGCACTGCACTATAGTAGAGGTCTCTCCAGTAGGCTATCTCCTCCCCTACCTGCAGGACATAAGCATACCCTACCCCTGTGTCCTCCGCTACCTATCTCCTAGCCCTCAGTGCTGTCTCAGCCTCTGTATAGCGTTGAATAGCCTGATCCCACTCCTGCTCAGTATCTTTGAGCCTCATCCTAAGCTGATCCCTCTCCCTCTCTAGCTCCTGGATCTCATCTGCCTGGCCCTAGCAGATCTCCCTCAGATCTAGCAGCTCATCCTCCACTAGGTCAACCCCCTCTGCCTCTGCCTGTGGCTCCCCCTATACGGGTGCCTGCCCCTGTGCCTGTACCTATACCTGTACCTATACTAGTGCCTGTATAGGTACCTGTCTCTATCCCTGTCCCTGTATCTGTACCTGCCTGGGACCCTGTGCTGCTGGCACCTATAGCGGCAATCCATCGCGACCTCTCACCACCCGAGCTTGCCTCTCCTTGCCACCCTCCCTCCAAGGTGCAACCCGCCTCTCTCCAACTGCTCCCCTCCTCCTCTGTCGACCTCGGCCCCCATCACCTCCACCATCATCATCGCCTCCACCCCCATCTCCCTCCAATGCCTCTCCCGGATCTGTCAAGCGTGGGAAAGGATGCTCTGCCTAGTAAGCTATGTACTTGGCATCCATGCCGGCGTCCTCGATCTCTGGCCACATGTCCCAGAGTAGAGGTATCATCTCTATCAGCTGTATCACTACCTGATCATACGACAGCAAGGGCCCAAACTATGCCTGATCTCTAACTGTATGAGCATACATGCCTGAGCCCCAGGGCATCCTCTGAATCCGGCCAAACTGTCGGCCAATCCTGTCTACTAGCTGCCTCTCTAGCACATAGGGTGTTCGCCCAATCAGGTACTTGCTCCGGAAGGTGTACAACAACTCAATTGCATCATCCTCCCACTGCTCGTAGCCCAGATATGGTCTCCATATGACCTCATCAATATCATCTATCACTCGCCGCCAATACTCTAGCCTGCCAATCCGTGGCTGTGATGTGATCATATCATACAAATGAACAAAGCTGCGTCCATGACCCCTGCCCCTGAAGTGTATCGGTTGGGTAACCGACAGATGCTCATAGGCCCATACCTGTAGCAATGTAACTCCACAGCCCAATCCTACTGATCCATGATAAACAAACTAATGCAGCTCGTAGTAGAGGTGTGCCAGCATGCATAGTCCCCAGGCATATCTGGTGTGCTGCATCACCAGCGTCTCCAGTGCTCCTCCCCAGCCCACAGCCAACCCCTATGTCGCCCTATCCGGACACAGGAACCCACTGATAGCTCCTCCTACCACTGCCGACAATGCTAACCCTGTGGCTATCATGGTATCCCATGCCACGTGTCCTGCCCTCATCTCCAGTCCTGGGTCCTGGAACACCTGTCTCAGGGCCTCTTTGTCACCATCTCGATCATATGGGATCAGCTCCCCATCAATCGGTATCCTCAATATCCTGTATACATCCTCTAGGGTGACTGTCATCTCACCCATCGGTAAATGGAACGTGCACGTCTCAGAGTGCCATCTCTCAGCTAATGCAGTCAGCAGTCCCATGTTCGCCTGAAACTCAGGCACATATAGAACATGTCTCAGTCCCATCTCCTCAATAGCAGCTCGCTCCTCGGCTATCAACTCAGGTCGCAACCTCTGAGTAGACGGGAATCTCTCCCGTGACTCTAGCATCGGCAAATACTCCTGCAGTCAAGCAAATCACTCATGTTAGTCATAGTGGCATTCACTGTTCATCACAAAATGCTACTTTTTATCCAAATGCATATTGCTATCTACCCTAGTGACACTCACTATTCATCACAAAGTGTTGCTTTTATCCTAGTGGTACTCCCTGTTCATCACAAAGTACTACGTGTATGACACTCACTGTTCATCACAAAGTGTTACTCACATTTGCACTCCCTGTTCATCACAAAGTGCTACTCATACTCTAGTACTCCCTATTCATAATAAAGTACTCTATCTTGGTACTCACTATTCATCACAAAGTGCCTTGATCTATCCTAGTCTTCCCTAGAAGACCTGCTTGAGTGTATCCTCTCAGCAGCTTATCCAATTGACAGCGTATGTTCAACACAGAACTGCTGATTTGACCTAGAAGATGCAAATTCACACTTTTTCAAAATGCAAACGTGCTTTCCTGACATAAACGCACTTTTAGACTGCACAGACGCACCTGAACAACACAGACGTGCCTGATCGACACAGATGTGCCTATGCTCTGGATAGACGCGCCTGGGTGACACAGACGTGCCTTCTTGGCACAGACGCGACTGACCATCACAGACGTGGTCGCATTTGACATAGATGCGGGTTCCAACGCAGATGCGCCTGGCACAAACACAGATGCGCCTCGCGAGCACAGACGCGCCTGGCACCAACGCAGACCCGCCTGGACGTTTTTGACACTTTTTGGACCCTATTCTAAGCGCATTTATGACCCTATCTAGCATGCATTAATGAAAAAATTAAATGTGTCAAAGTACGAGGAGGTTTGGTGGTACTTACCGGCTCTCCTGCCTCTGCTGGCCTCTGAAATCGGCGAACACGGTCGAATCTGTGAGTGAAAGCCATTGCTGCTGACTGCTCCTGCTCTATTCTCGCTCTGCAATATGCTCTCATGGATGTGTAGATGACAATGAGGATGTATTTTCCTCGTGGTCTATCTTATAGCCTACCCTAGCCCTCGCCTTCATTTCCCGAGTCAGTCTTCTTTATCCCGTGACTTTATCACTTTATCCGGTTAGTCCATTCTATCCTGTCTTTCTTATCGAGAGATTGTCTACGATCTTTTCAGACATTTTCATCCAATCTCTCGAGGGGGCATATCATTCCCATCTTGGGGCAACTCTGTATCAGTTCATCTTATCTTCTTTGAAACAACGTGACGAGCCGCATTGTCTCAAAGAGGGGCAAAATGTAGACACCTAAAATTGTCCAGTCTAATTAAATAAATATTTTATTTATTTAATTATCTTAAGCCTAATTCTTCTATTAATTAAATAAATCCTTATTTATTTAATTAATTCATTTATCCTCTTCTAGCCTTATTTCTCATTTAAATAAATACATTTATTTATTTAAATTATCCTTTTCCTAAATTAAATAAATATTTTATTTATTTAATTGATCCCACTTCTTCTATTAATTAAATAAATCTTTATTTATTTAATTAATTCATTAACCTTTTCTACCCATGACACATGTCATTCATCTCTTAATTCATACACTACTTACCCCTTTCATTATTTTATTATTTCTTTTACCTACCCTCTAATCATAGCCGACCTCCTTTTACACCTCTCAATTTTATCCCTCCATTTCATATAGTGTCTTCTATATAAGGAGATGCTTCCTTCATTATCAAACCCTAATCAAGGATTCTAATCAAGCATCCTAATGACTGAGCCTAATCAACTTATGCAATTGACTACACTACGATCCTACTAGCAACCACATTCCGTTCTTTGTTGAGCTCTTGTGCATATAAAATCTGAGAGCACATATATCAAGCAAGATCAATGGAGATAGGAAGAATGGAGATCAAAACCCTATTGGACATGTGATGGTATAATCTTTGTGATTTCGTTTGATTTACATTGTCTTAGGTAATCTTCATATGTTATGGTGGATCTTTGTTGTTGTTAGGCTAGGGTTTTGTGGTTGAATTCATTTAGCATTTCAATATTGTTATTTTTGTATCCATTTTCACCATATATAGTTTGTACTCTTTATTTCCGGTCTTCTTAACGACCCTTTCATCAATGATCTTTTCAGGCTTCTTTGGTGCATAAGGAGGTATATCAACAATGTCCTCTTGAATCTCCTCCACATGAAAATCTGTACTTGCAACAACATGCCCTTTATAGGGTGTTAGATCACATACATTAAAGATAGGAGAAATACCAAGGTTAGAGGGAAGGGATATCTCATAGGCATTCAACCCATGTTTCTTCAAAACCTTGCAAGGATCCACTTTCTTCATGAGTAACTTTGTATGCTTCCCCTTTGGCAATATTTCTTTTCTCAGGTAAACCGACACCATATCACCAATCTGAAATTTTACATCCCTCCTTTTCTTATCAGCAAGTTCCTTGTACTTTTCTAAACTCTTTTGGACGGCTAGCCTTACTTGATCATGCACTTCCTTCATGCTATCAACAAATTGTTCACCATGAGCACTTTTTTGCCCATCATGTGGAAGGTCTCTCAACTCCAAGATGCCTCTTGGATTCTTCCCATACACAATCTAAAATGGACTCCTTCCTGTACTCCTATTCACAGAATCATTGAATGCAAATTCAGCTTGTGGAAGTACAACATTGCACTTCTCTCCATATTGCTTTGTCAAGAATCTCAATAGGTTTCCCAAGGACCTATTCACAACTTCAGTTTGCCCATCTTTTTGTGGATGGTAGGCTGAACTAGAGTTCAAGTTTGTTCCCAACCTCTTCCATAAGGTTCTCAGAAAATGGCCAATGAATTTCACATCCCTATCGGATACAATTGTTAGAGGAAGTCCATGTGTCCTTGCAATCTCTTTGAAAAAAAAATTTGCTACATAGGTTGCATCACTTGTACTCTTACATGACAAGAAATGTCCCATCTTACTAAACCTATCTACAACAACAAAGATGTTATCAAAGCATTTTTGAGTCCTAGGTAATCCCATTACAAAATCCATACTACAACTTTCCCAAGGCCTTGTAGGTATGGGTAATGGTTGATACAAACCTGCATTGGTGGAAGTACCTTTGGCCTTTTGACAAATAGTGTATGTTTCAACAAATCTTCTCACATCACTTTGCATCTTAGGCCAATAGCAGTATCTTCTTACCTGCTCAAGGGTTTTATCCAACCCAAAATGTCCACTCATGCTTCCACAATGCTTTTCTTTCACAATATTCTCCCTCATTGAACACCTAGGAATGCATAGTTGATGTCCTTCGAACAATAAACCATCTTGGATCAAGTAATCAACATATTCAACATGGTATGCTTCAGAAAAATCAGAACAAACTATAAATTTCATGAAAGTCTTCATCACCTTCATACATACCTTTCAAGGAGTCAATCCCCACACTTTTCAACTTCACCTCTTGCACTGTCAAGGATCTTCTACTCAAGGCATCTGCCACCTTGTTTACAAATCCCTTTTTGTGTTTGATGGTAAATATATATGCTTGGATAGATTCTACCCATTTCATATGCTTGTGACTCAACTTCTCTTGGCTATTCAAGAAGCTAAGTGCTTGATTGTCAGTAAAAACAACAAATTCTTTTGGAAGGAGATAATGCCTCCACTTTTTCAGGGCTTGAACTAAGGCATACATTTCCAAATCATATGAGGAATACTTCCTCTTTGCCTCATTGAGTTTCTCACTAAAAAATGCAATGGGCCTACCCTCTTGGCTCAAAACAACCCATATTGCAGCATTAGATGCATCACACTCAATTGTAAAAACCTTTTGGAAATTTGGAAAAGCAAGTATAGGTTGCTTTGCTACCTTTTGTTTGAGACTTTGAAAAGCCTCCTTAGCCTCCTTGGTCCACACAAACTTGCACTTCTGCCCCCCTTTGATTGTTTCTGGGATAGGTACACAAACTTGGCTAAAACCTCTTATAAACTTTCTGTAAAAGGAAGCCAAGCCATGGAAGCTTCTAACTTTAGTCATTGACCTTGGAGAAGGCCAATTCAAGATGCTCTCCACCTTCTCAGGATCCATCTTGATGCTTCCACCTAAAACTATGAAACCAATATACACCAATTCTTCCTGCATAAAAAGACTCTTGTCCACATTGATTAGGAGATTTTCTTCATGCAATCTCTTAAGGACCAAATTCAAATGCTGCATATGTTCATATCTATTCTTATTAAAAATAAGAATATCATCCAAGTAAACATTAAAAAATTTACCAAGGAAAGGATTTAGAAATTCAATCATGAGTCTCATGAATGTACTAGGTGCATTGGACAAGCCAAATGGTATCACTCTCCACTCATAAAGGCCTTCATTAGTCTTAAAGGTTGTCTTCCATTCATCTCTAGCCCTTATTCTGATTTGATGGTACCCACTCTTCAAATCCACCTTTGAATACCACCATGCACCCCTAGATGATCCAACAAGTCCTCAATCCTAGGCATAGGGAACCTATACCTGATAGTGATCTTGTTAATGGCCCTTTAGTCCATACATAACCTCCATGTACCTTCTTTCTTAGGTGCTAGCATGAGTGGAACAAAACATGGACTCAAAATTTTAGAAATAAAACCCCTATCTTAGAGTTCCTGGATTTGTCTTGCCATTTCCTCATTTTGTTGGGGTGTTAACTTATAGGCAACCTTATTTGGGAGTGTAGCCCCTAGGATTAGATCAATATCATGGCTAATCTCTCTGATTGGAGATAGGGTATTAGACAACTCTTTGGTTATAATATCCTTATAGGTCTCAAGCAAATCTACCACCTCTTTTGGTCCTATCCTCCTAGGTTCTTCCTTTTTCTTGTGCACCTTTCTTTCTTCCTATTTTGGCAATACAACCAAAGTATAACAAGGAGTATCCTCCTCCTTCAAACATTATATAAACTCTTTCTCTCCTACAAACAAAAACTTAGAGTCTTTCGGTTCCTCACCATTATCAAATAGGGGTAGTAATGTTACCTTCTCACCTTTGTACTGGATGGTGTATGTGTTCTTCTCACCATCATGTTTTGACTTCATGTCATATTGACATGGCCTTCCAAGAAGCAAATAGTATGCATCCATGGGTACAATGTCACAAAGTACCTTGTCCTTGTACTTACCGATAGAAAACTCCACCCATGCTTGCTCCTCAATGACTGTTTGCTGCCCCTTTGTAAGCCATGATACCTTGTAGGGTCTTGGATGCTTAATCATCTTCAATTTTAGTTTCTCTATTGCCTCAATGGACAACAAATTATCAGTATAACCTAAATCAATCACCACACTACATACTTTGTCACCACTTCTACAAGTATTTCTGAAAAGTGTCTTCCTTTAGGGTGGCTCTGGTGGACTAGGTGCTTTGATCAATGTCCTTCTCATCATCATGATCTCTCCTTGTTCAAGCTACACAAAGGATCCATGAGAGTGAACACTATGTGTGCTCATCTCTCACCAAATTTTCCCTCCTTTCACCTTTTTTGTTTGCCTTCTTTGGACATTTGGATGCAACATGCCCCATTTGATGACACCTATAGCATTTTATGCCTTCTAGGCCTCTTCCACCACCTCTTCCTCTAAATCTTCCTCTCTTTCCTCTGAAAGATCCTCTAGAGATGCCTTCCCCTTGTTCATTCCCTTGACTTGATTCACCAAGGTCTTTGGAACCTTGTCCTCTTCCTTGAGACATATTTCTGCCCCTATTTTCAAAGTCTTTTTACCCTCTCCCTCTTCCACCTTGATCACTCTTCCTCTTGAGTTTTTCTTCAACCTTAAAAGCAAGTTGAAAACATTTTTGGATTATGGGAGGGATACTTAGACTAAGTTCATCTTTTATGGTAACTCTCAACCCTTGCAAGTATCATGCAAGCTTCACACATTCAGGTTCCACTACATTGGACTTCATCACCAATTTATGGAACTCTTGAGTATAATCTAAGACACTCATCTCCTTTTGTCTCAAACTCATTCTCCCCTTATGAAGTTGGACTTCATAATCATCAGGAACATATGCATCCCTGATCAATGGAACCATCTTCTTCCAAGTGGTCACTGGATTCTTCTTCTCCTTCACCCTATTCTTGAGTGAAATTCCACCATGTAAGGGCTGATCCCTTCAACTTGGACTTAGCAATCTTAACTCTTTGACTTTTTGGTATGTCTTCACATTAAAAGAAGCTTGTGAGGGCATCAATCCAATCCAAAACAACATTTGGATTCAAGTTTCCATCATAGGAAGGTAGGTCCAACCTAACATCCATGGTCCTTCTCTCCATGGCCTTCAGGGTCTTCACAAGTAGTCTCTGATTAGCAGGAACTTCTTCTTCATCACTCTACCCAAGGGGTTCCTCATCACTCCCCTCTTCAACAACATTAGATTTTCCACCACTTTTCTTACGAAGTTCCCCATTAATTCTATCAACCTCCTTATGCAAGGAATCAATCTTGTGAACCAAGTTTTGATCCTTCAAAAACTTCACTATCTGTGCATTAGTCATCCTTGAGGACAACTCACCCTCATCTTCTTCCACTGACATGGCTAAACTAAAATATTCCTTCTCCTAAGGATCAGACTTTCTCTGATACCAATTGATGTAGAGGTATGGTTCAAACAACTTGAAAAGGCTCCAAGTTACTCACTTGCTCAATCGAACAACAAACTCTCCTTTTAAGGATTCACTACAACCAAGCCTCACACCTTTAAGAGTATCAATTAAACATCCCATATCACCTATTTCAATCCCCATAACCCCACAATGGGACAATGTGCAAGGTTATCAATATTTGGTTTCAAATCCCATAGGCAAAAGTGCTCAAAATGGCTCAAATTGCTCACAACCCCTCCAAATGGTTTTATAGGAAAACAAAGGCTCAAGACAAGTTTGATAGGTTCCTACAAACTCAAATGATGCCAAACAACCCTCTGATTTGGTTTTTCAAGTCCCAAAAGTCACAAAGTGCAAATTGGCCCCTTAGAGCTATTAGCCTTCAAAACTCACTTTTTGGCTTCCCACCCAAAAACTCCAAAGGATAGGCCAATATTGTTTTATTTTATTGAACACCAACCTGGGGCAGCACTTTCTACCAAAGGACAAGTTCTGGAACCTCTTGCAAGTACCATTTCTATTAAACCCTCATCTAGGCTAATAAGGGCTAATTTAAGCACTTAACAAAGGAACTACCCTCCAAACCTGCAACTCCACAAAATTAACTATTATATCACCTTGGGGTATCCAAATAATCACAAAATACCAAGTTATAGCTTCTGGTTTGCATTAAAACTAAAGTTATGGGGACTGTTCATGAATTTTATTCAATTCCCACAACTAGTCACATAGAGATGCCTGACCAAATTTAACAAAATATCACCCAAACTACATCCTTTAGGTCTAAAACCTTTTGGATATTAAAATACACTCCCAAATCATCCATTTCACCAAGTTTTAGATTTTTCCCATGGAGAATTTGGAAGAAATGGGAAATTGAAGTTGAAACTTTCACGGGCTGTTTGGATCTGTTACAACTTTTCTCCCTCAATACTCGATCTCCAGACCTCTGGTTGGATTCAAAAGAAATTTATTTCACCCCTATAACTCCCCATGAAATAATTTTTCAGTTTGGAGGTCGTGAAATTTTGTACCAACCGAAAGAACAACAATTTTTCTGGAAAAATGCAGTTTTCTATTGATTTCAAATATCAAGTTTACAAGTTCCACCCACAACAACCCCCACATGAGTTTTTTGAGGAATTTTATAGTTTTCCCAACATGTTCAAACCAATTGGAGGTGGTTATGAACATTGGGCAACCAATTACAACAACTTTTTGAAAAGTTGCTTTACAAATTGACAATTTTTGCATTTTGCCATTCAAACTAATTTTATTATCAACCTAGGGACCTAAACACATTGAAATGGATCTAAATAGACCAAAACAACCTTGAATTCCTAATTTTACTCATCGTAATTCCCTTTGACCACATTTGACCATAGGGTTTATAATGCACCCTAGGCCACTAGGCCTTACAAAATGGACAATTAGGACCTTATTACAAAACAAAACATAAACAAAAGATTCTTTGATCCTTACCAACACCTTTCTATCAAAAATATGAAGTGTTCAATCAAGAAATTATGAAATTAAGGCTTGTTCCCCTGCACCACATATCCTTAGGTCCTTGTCATAATCATTGCTTTCTTGCATTTAATCTCAAAATTAGGTTTTGCCAAACTTCAAAAATCAAAACTTTAGATTAAACCCTAATTCATTGTTAGGAAGTCTTGACCTTGTCCAACATTTGTCCTCTTATCAATATCCTTTTGTCAAACCTAGCTTAGTATCCAAGTGTTTAGGTGAGACATTGTCAATTTGTCCTATTGTCATTTGGTCCTTTGTCCTTTTAAGGTCTAGACTTCATTTAAATTTCCCAAGGGTCACATCTTTAGGGTTGCATTTCAAAGGTTTGTCCAAACCTCAAAAACAACAAAAACATAGGTTGCATTACCATTACTTAAGATTGCATATCATTTCTAAAATTCCTAAAATAAGAAAAATATAGGTTGCACTTTTACCTTCAGGTTTCATTTAGTTGCATCTAATTGTCATTCCAAAAAAATCAAAAGGTCCAAAAACATTTAGCTGCATTATCAATCACCTAGGTTGCATTAGTTTCATACATCATCCTTAAAATCCAATATCCTAAAAATACAACATTGCATTGTGACATGTCTATTGAAACAAGATTCCAAGCTCCTATGATGCAACAAAGTTTGACATATCAACTAACGATTGGCCCAATGAATAACACAATGCAATCAAGTTTTGATCCAAGGAAATCAAAATTCTATCCAACCCAACAACAAGGCAACATTGATCAAACTTTTTATGATGAAACAAGTGTCCAAATACGACAGCTGGAGGAAATACTAGCTCGATAAAAAATAGGTCTTGGAACAAAAAAGTGAAAAACTAGCTTGAGAAAAATAGATCTTGGAACAAAAAGTAAAAAACCATGAAAAGATTATGTCCCAAACATCCAAACTATTTCAAAAATTTCAAGGTCCAAATCCAAATATTGAGCCCATTGATGTAAAATCTCTCATCGAATGATCAAATATACCAGCTCTCCTCACACAAATAGAGATGATGAAACAATTTAGAACAATGAGCACAAACTTGAACCAATGGTCCAACATACACAACCAATGGTCCAACATTTCCAACCAACACAACCAATGGTCCAACATATCCAACCAACACAATCAATATCACAAATTGAACAATGTGTTCAACCAAATACACAATGTCAATAATTTATTCAACCAATTGTCAAGTACCAACAACAACAATATCATTCAACAAGTCAATATCAACAACTACAATCACCAATTCAAAAACAAAAGTTGCGACTCACACCAAGACAAATTTAAAACATGTCAGACCAATTCGACCGACACCCAATCCAAAATCAAAATGTAACATCAAACCAAAACTAAATCACCTTCAAACAAGTCCAAAATCCAAACCTAACGATCTCAAAACCTCGCAAGGATTTAAATGCTTCTCCAAAGAAAAATGGCTCTATTACAAAGCTCTTAAAGAGAGTCCTAAGTGATTTTCTTGAGAAAGATCAAAATCATATGCTCATGTCTGGCAATGCATCGCCATCCCCTTATAAACAAATTGACTTTCCAATGGCCTCTATTCCTACACCTTTTGAAGCTTCGCAAGAACCTCCCATATCATCTCCTAAAGCTTCACAAGAGCAATTTCCACCATCGCCTCCAAATGATACATCAAATAATGCATCCTCCCAAGGGATGCCTACAACATAAATACATGCTAATCTATGTATTTATACAAAACCCTTGTACTATTTGGAAATACAAGATTTAATACCACCAGATGCTTCTCTTTTAGAGAGTCCCATTCAAAGTCCATATCTCCCTCATGTCAAAGTATTGATTCCTTTCCAAAATCCCACATGCATATTCAGAGTCAAACCCTATGTCAAGAGGATGATTCAAAGCATGAAGATCAAGATCCTAAAACCTTACCATTCCATCCAATTGTTGATCAGGATCCCATCTTCCCAAACACTCATGATGATTCCCCTATTCTTGTCCATCCTATTCAAAGTCCTATTAAAACTCCATTCCGTGAGCAATATCAATATTTCCTACTCCATCCTATCCCAAATGATCCCCTTCCACGTCATGAACACAATGTCCTTTTAAATCCCATTGACATTCCACTTTCTAAGCAAGATCAAGATATCCCTTCCATCCTTTCTGACAATCCCATTGAAAGTCAAGAGAAAAGAATCTTTAAAGAGGAATTGAATGATCTTCCTCCTTATCAAGATCAAAGTATCCTTTTAGCTTCATATCCTCCACAAGATCCCCTTATTCCTCCATCTTCATGTCTTGATCCTCCATATACACTCCAAGATTTCATTTATTTTGATGATCCTATTATACTCTCCATTCCATCTCATTAAGAGCCTATCATTTATCTTGGTACCCCTCATGATCCTAATCCCCCTAATGATTCTAACATGTCGGTGCAAGATGTCCATGAACCCCCTACATGCATAATGGGTTCCTCACCTTTGGACCACTCTGATCCACTTCTTGATCTCATCATTCCTTTCATATCATATCCACCTCATAATGGAATCACATCTTCTTCCCAAAGAAAAGAGTATCTTACAAGTCAAAATATTTATAAAGGCAAAGGGGTGGACATTCACAAGCAAGAACCTCTCCATTTTAAAGAAAATATTAATTTGGTCATGACCTTAGTCACATTCCTCAAGATGTTGGTATCCCTATAAAACCTTAATCTAAACATATGCCTTCCCCATCATCCCTCCCATCTATTTTAGGTCCTTATATCCCTCCACCCACTATGTAGGATCAGCAAAGGCACACATCCTTGAGAACTTTTCATCCATCCAACAAATCTTCATATAATTTCTATCTATCCATACATTCCTTTCCCCCTCCAAGAAATTTGGATGCCAATCATAAAAGTCATAAGTCCAGCAATCCACATGTATTTAAGGATCAACATGTCCAATCTAATCGACATGTCAAAACAAAGAAAAATATGATCCAAAAAGAAAAAGAAAAATCAAAAAGGCCACAAAGGCCCATTTCTCAAAAGGAAGCAAAGTCAAAATCTATATGGGTTCCTAAATCCCTTGTGCAAGCAATGCATTCCAAGGAACCACAAAAGCATGAAAAAATAAAAATAATGTGGATTCCCAAGCAGCTCATAGATGCACAACAATCTAAAGAAAAATCCAAATTGGCATCCAAATTTTTTGTTTGCCCATCCAAACCTTCAAAATATATTCCTCCATCACCTCCTTCATCTTTTTTGGGTCCTTATGTTCTAAAATCCACAACCTTTCCTCAATCCAAATCTCAACATTTGAAATCCATTTTTCCTCCATCACTGCATTACCCCTCAAGGTGTGTTCCAATGTTGGTCTTGCCCACATTCCCATTTGTTCTATGCTCAAATTCATCATTGCTAAATAGGAAATAAGGAAAATCAGGAATCCCTTAACTATCTAAGCAATTCGAACACAAACCAATGAAATAATACGATTAATAAATAGGAATGTAAATTATGTTAATCAAAACTCCCTATTCCATGATCGCATATGACTTCCATTGTTCTTCTCCTCTTTGTGGTATGGTGGCTCTCAGATATCACACTGGCAACGTGCAAATGACACAAAGATTTGAAGTTTGTGATTGTTGAAAATGGAGATTGAATGCTCAATTTATAGATAATTAGAGAGGATTGATTGAAAGGTAGAACAGATTGATCAAGAGGTGGAACTCAGGTGAGTTCACATATTGATTGATAGTTGAATTGCTGATTTGGAGGTGAAGCAGAATAGATTGAATAGATTAAATGAGTTAACTGATTGAGAAAAAGCTAATTGAAGGAAGAAAAAGAATGATTGGAGGATAATTAATTGATGACAAAGAAAGCTTTATTTAGACAAAGCTAACTAGAAGATGAAAATAGAGATTGGAGAGATAAATGATTTAATTAATTAATTAAGATTGAATTAATTAATTTAGCATGTGCTTGCACTTTAACTTAGATTTTCAATTTAATCTTTGCATTGAATTTATTTTAAATTCAATTTAGTATTTGAATATATTTAGAACTTGACTTTGATTTTCAATTGATTTTTGCATTCATGCACATGTGATTGAATTTAGAAGAAATTAGAAGAATTTGAAATTAAATGAAATTAGAATTTGGGGATTTGGAAATGAAATTTAATTAAATAATAAAGATTATTTAAATTAAAGGATTAAATCACAATTAATTAAATAATAAATATTTAATTAATATTTAGAAAAGGGTTAATGATTAATTGATTAAATATAGAAATTAAAAATAGAATTTATTTAAATAATAAAGATTATTTGAATTGGGGAATTAGTTAGAATTAATTAAATAATAAATATTTAATTAATATTAGAAAATGGTTAACATGATTAAATAATGATAGAATAAGAAATAGAATAATTATTAAGATGATGAGGAAATATGAAATTAGAAGAATAAGATTAATTAACTTAATTAAATAATTGAAGAATTATTTAACTAATTAGATGAATAATTAGTACATGATCAATGAGACATTTTTAGGTGTCTACATTTGCCCCTCTTCGAGACAAAGTTGAAACGACGTTGTTTCAAAGAAAATGAAAAATTGTGCCCCAGTATGCCTTGGTACCACTGTATAGTGTAAATATGCCCCCTCAGAAAAGGTGGTCGAAAAATTAAAAAATTGAGACCATATTTTCAATATCAATATAATGAGCAATCGTGTGAAGTTTCGTGCAATTTTGAGATCATTTGAGTAGCCTACAAATTGTTTGAAGCTGGTGGGGACCATGGGCATTGAGGTGTCAAAAAACCCTAATTTGAGCTATAAATAGAGATTTTAGGTTTTCATTTGCATTGTGGTAAGTTCTTGGTTTTCTTTGAGTATTTTGTGCTTTCCTTTGAGTATTTGATCATCATGGCTGACTATAGAGCTCGATTGCATTTGTTTGACCAGGTATGTTCTTATCAGAGACCTCTAGGGACTGGCAACATGGTATTTTTCTAAATTTTTGCCTAAGTTTTTGCTTTTTTTTTTTGAAAAATTCCAGAGACCTAATTTACAACCCTTACGCATTCACATGTCATTTTTTACACATTTGCTTTAACTGTTACACAAGCGTGTAAATTGTTACGCATTAGCTTTAAATGTACCGCATTCATGCTAAATGTCACGTATCCGCTGGAATTGTTATGCATTAGCTCATATTGTCACGCATAAGCCCTTATTATACTGCATAAGTGTTAAATGTCACGCATAGGTGTAAAACATTACACATTCGTTGTATATTGAAGTTTTTTGTCATGCGTTTGATAATTTATCATGTTCTCATTATCCGATATCTGATATTTTCAACATTTTCTCTGTGCAGGGGAATATTGGAGTGTTATACTACCGACAGAGCAAACCCATTGGACTTGATCTTTGTGCTGATTTACTTGAGGAGGAGGTCGCACATATTTGACATCTTGGATTATATTATGTTTTACATTTGCCAGAGGTTACAACCAACATGACCTTGATTACAATGCTAATAGAGTGATGGCATTCCGAGACATGTTCTTTTCATCTTCCTACTGGTGAGGCATCCATAAGCATCCATAAGATGATGATGTAGACATTGGTGGAGACATCGAGTCTATGAGCCACGGAGATGCCGATGATTCTTCAGAGCCATCGAGCAGTGAGGACGACGACGATGATGATATGCCAGAGCTAGAGGACGTGCCCACTGTAGAGGGTGGAGGAGGACAGGTGGGTGAAAGGGATGATGATGATACACGTATTCTCAGAGCGCGAATTCAGAGTCTAGAGGACAAGGTCGCTAGACAAGACATAGAGTGAGAGGCATACTGCAAAGAATACATTGCAGTAGAGACTGGGAGGGATCGTCTCTAGAGGGAGAGAGATGAGGCCATGAGACGGCCGCAGATGATTCAGGCTACTTATGATCAACACTTTGCTCCAAGTACTGATGCACGAAGTCATTCTTACAGACTTTATTACGTTGCACAGGAGGCTTTTTATTATCGACAACTTTACTATGACACTGTATCTGAGGGACAAAGAGCTCCTAGATTTAGTGCAGCTAGAGGTCATTCCGGTTCCAGTAGGACCTATACACGGAGGACCAGCAGTGGTGGTGTTATGGGTCCACCTTGACATCTTGGGGCAGGATCTAGTGAGCAAGATCCACTTGCTAACAGAGGCAGTGTTGGTTGAGACATTTTGATCATGTTATCTGAGCCTTCGGGCTTGTTTATGATTATTGTATTCATATACATTATCATTTTTGAGTTATATATATATGATATGCAGTTTTTTGGTGGTGATTTATGTTTTGTTTTCCATGTATGTTGAATGATTCTATGAGTTATGTGATGCATGTCTATATGATTTATGAATGATGTTATGAATTCAATGATTTATTGTTTTCTATATGATTCTATATGATTTATGAATGATGTTATGAATGCTCTAGTTTAATGCAATTTAAAACTATATGGATGCATTTTGAATTTATATGGATGCATTTTGAATTATATGGATGCACCCTGAAACTATATGGATGTATTTTTGTTTTTTGTATGAAAATGCTAGAATATTCTTTTAACTTAGATGTACCTTGAAGAAATGTTAGTAAGATGAAAGGAAAGAAGAGATTGATGAAATAATAATGTTAGAAAAGAGTATGATTTAGAAAGAAGATGGGAAATCAACAAACTATAAATAAACTTATGAGATGAGAATGAAATTGAATGAATCACAAACCTGTGTCATTTATTTTATTGCGCAATATATATTCATCACTGAGCCTTATTATTGAAAAATGAAGCTTAGCACTATTAATGCATGATAGCCTCGGTAAGATAAATGATTGAATAAGAGATAAATGAAGTCTCTCATTCAAACATTTATTATCATGAAGGGGCACGATCAAGTGATGTCTTGATCGGCCATGTCCAAAAGACATGGCCCGTCAAGGCATCGCTTGACCGTACCCAACCCACTACGTATACCAAATGAAATGTGTGAGAATGGACATTGAAAAAAAAATGCTTCTCCTCTCCTGCAACATAAAAGAAGACAATCATATTTATACAACAATTCAGTGATAGATAATACATAGAACAAGATAAATTTTAATTCTGATCCACAAAATTAACATGGTATCAGAGCTAGGTTTCCTTCTATAAAGCCTAACCTCCTGAAGGAAGATCCGATTAAGATCAGATTGATATCTCCTTGAAAGTCTCAAATATGGCCACATTGTAATAACTTGTCCTCTCAAACTTAAACTACAAGCGTCCCTTGCTGAAGTCAGAAATTCAGACGTATGTTCAGAAAAATATGTTCTCTAGAAGAAACTCAAGATACCTTGTGATTGAGAGGGAGCTTACTAATCAAAATTGAGCACTTCCGAGGTAAAAATTGTAAATATTGATTATTATTATTAATACTAATAATTATTTTATGGGCCCTGTGTAAATCATAAGGAAATGACAACTTCCAAATGATTTCCACTTGTATTTTTGAGGTTATTGGAAGGTGATGATCTTACAATAACTCAAGATTGTGGATAGAATCATTGATAGAGGCAATCCACGTAAAAGCTTGTGGATAGAATCACCGACAAAGGCAATCCACATAAGAGCTCATGGATAGAATCACCGACTGAGGCAATCCACGTAAGAGCTTGTGGATAGAATCTCTGACTGAGGCAATCCATGTAAGAGCTTGTGGATAGAATCACTGACTGAGGCAATCCATGTAAGAGCTTGTGGATAGAATCGCCGATTGAGGCAATCCACACAAGAGCTCATGGATAGAATTGCCGACTGAGGCAATCCACATAAGAGCTTGTGGATAGAATCGCCGACTGAGGTAATCCTCATGAGAGCTCATGGATAGAATCATTGGCTGAGGCAATCCACACAAGAGCTTGAGGATAGAATCATTGACTGAGGCAATCCACACAAGAGCTTATGGATAGAATCGTCGATAGAGGCAATCCACTCAAGAGTTTGTGAATAGAATCTCCGACAGAGGCAATTCACATCTTGAAACTATGGTCCCAAGATAAGCATCATACGATTTATGAATATTGCTCCCAATACCTTTTACATTTATCTTACCTAGCTAAGAGGGAGTGTTAATGCATGATAGCCTCAGTAAGATAAATGATTGAATGAGAGATAAATGAAGTCTCTCATTCAAACATTTATTATCGTGAAGGGGCACGATCAAGTGATGTCTTGATCGACCATGTCCAAAAGGCATGGCCGGTCAAGGCATCGCTTGACTGTACCCAGCCCACTACATATACCAAATGAAATGTGTGAGAATGGACATTGAAAAAAAATGCTTCTCCTCTCCTGCAACATAAAAGATGACAATCATATTTATACAACAATTCAGTGATAGATAATACATAGAACAATATAAATTTTAATTCTGATCCACAAAATTAACAAGCACACCAGGGTATAAGGAACCAAGATGTAAAGATATCTCATTGAAGAAACAAACACGTAGCAGACAAGGAGTGAACCCCTCCATTTTGGGAAATACACTAGGGGTCGAGGTATGTGTGGCATTCTATAGCTGAATGCTCCGATCACAGATACCCACTAGAGCAATTTCCCTAGAACTTCATCGGTTCACACCACAAACAACAAACAAATAAAAATATAATGCCCATCATGGCTCCTCTCGTCACTTGTGGACATCCTTGAGTAGCATAGGAACATGATCTATCACCAAATGATAAAAGATAAAGATTGACGTGGACAAAATTCAGCAGTTGTACTGACCTTGTGCCTTCATTCTCAGTTGCTTGATGTGATGGTTGATAATGTCTGATCTCAGAAAGTTGTGGGCCCCATTTAAGACTGACCTGTCTGATTTCGAGTGTATCCTCTTTTGTTTAAGACAAGATAATGATCACTTGATATGGATATGATACGATTGATAAGACAGTTTGATCAGTTGATTGCAGATGTTTGATTGGATAGTCGTATCCTTTGTTAACTTCGTGCAAAGCATTTGCTGGATATCTGCTAGGGTATTTGTTTCTTGCGAGACATTTTAATGCAAGTTTTGTGATTGATTGATTTTCAATTTTTTAGTTCTTTTCCAAGAGCTTTTTCGATGTTTTTGGAATATGTGGATCGATATTTGAATGTTTTGGATTGATTTTTTCAGAACATTTTGCAGATATTTTTGGTATTTTCAAAGGATGTTATATGAATGTTTTTGGTATTTTCACTCCTCTTTCTAAATGTTTTGGATTTTTTTAAGGATTTTCCAATGGTTTTGGATTTTATGTTTTTCACATATTTGAATGTTTTTGATTGATTTTTTCAGGACATTTTGTAGATGTTTTAGATATTTTTGAAGGACGTTTTCCAAATGCTTTTGGTTGATTTTTCAGGACATTTAACGATTTTTAGGATTTTTTCAATTATGGTCCCAGTGTGCAGACCTGCATGACATGATGATCTGCAGAATGCATGTGGAGATAATGAATTTTTGATGTGACCTATGTTAATGCAGTATGCATGACGAAGATGCATTTCCTATTCAAACACGAATGATTGTGTTTGTTTGGCATTTTGTAATACACCAATTGAAATGGAGGTACAAAATATTTAGAAGACAAGCAGTCAATCGATCCTTAAGGTCCCTTGGAAAATCCAAATTAACACACTTAGTGACTAGGATTTACAAATGGAGACGCAGAAAAATTCCCCATTGGTTCTTGAAACTTTGATCTTCTTTTGCCCATGTGTGTACAAATGAGTTAATTCCTACTCTTGTGTTCACTAAAGATCCTTAGCATCCTATATGACTAGCTATGTGGATTATCCTAATTTCAAAAGCATCCCGAATAGAGCCTCGCTACCAACAAGCTTTTAGAGCTCCGACGAGGTTATACACTGTAATTTCTCAAATATTGCTCCATTGCTAGTAGGCATTCATAGCCCTAATGGAGTTACTTGCATGTTCCCATAGTCAAGATTTTTGTTGCACTTGCATGCATGATATTTCAGTTATATATCATTTCTCTTTTTCCTTGAGATGAATATTTGGCATAGCTCTTTTTCTTTTTTATTTTCTTGCCTTGACTTTGTAAGTAATGAAACCTACTTGGCTGTGACAATTACAACAACACTGAAGTAGAATTTTAGATTTTTCACTAGTCATATGATCAACTAGGTGTCTAGAATGAATTAGAGATTTTATTAATATGTTTGAGATATAACAATTGATAGATTTTGGGTAAACAAGTCTCAAATAGTGAAATCACTACCCAACCATAAGTAAAGCACTGTCACAGGGTAATGTTAAAAATGAATGACCTTAGGACCTCAAAGACTTCATGTACGAATATCTAAGAAAGGAGATGACCGTTGTTTCTCTTGAATGAAAATGAATGACAAACTTGGATAGTTGCCTTGTTTTATTGATGCTGCTATATGCCAATGCAGAAACTTATGTTATAAAAATTGTGAATATGATGTGCTTTGAAAAAGAAACTATATGTGATGCAGTGCTTTGAATAAAATGATATGCAATGCAGAAAGTAAAACCTAAACTAACCCAACCCTTAGGTATAATATCGTTTAAGGTGCATGCTGTTCATAGGGTTAGAGATTGGATCTCCCTCCATGGTATCCAAATTGTATGCTCCATTTCCTATAACCCTTGTTATGATAAAAGGACCTAGCTAATTAGGTTCAAACTTCCCTATCTTTTCTTGTTCTATTAGGTTCTTTTGGTTCTCTTTGAGAACTAGATCTCCCACTTTGAAATTCCTTGGGCATAATCATTTATTATAACTTTGTCCCAGTCTGTCTAGATAACCTTGCAGATGATTGAAAGCAGTTTGTCTCTTTTCATCAAGCATTTCTAGCTCTTGTAACCTTGCAACCTGATAGTCTTCCTCTGATATGATGTTTTTTAAGGAGACTCTTAAAGATGGTAGTTCTATTTCAATAGGTAATATTGCTTTTGTACCATAGACCAAGGAATATGGTGTTTCTCTTGTAGGGGTGCATACTCCTGTTATGTAAGCCCAAAGAGCGGGATTTAACTGGAGATGTCAGTCTCGTCCCGTGTCAGTGACAACTTTCTTAAGGATCTTCAATATTGTCTTGTTTGTTGCCTCTGCTTGTCCATTGCTTTGTAGAAAATATGGTGTTGCAAATCTCTGTTGTATTTGAAATTTGTCACACAATTCTTTCATTTCTTGATTTTTGAATGGACGTCCATTATCTGTCACTATGCACATTGGAATCTTGTATCGACATATAATGTAATTAAGCATGAACTTTTCTATTTGCTTTCTAGTAGTTTATGTAAGGGGAATTGCCTCGACCCATTTAGTAAAATACTCAGTAGTTGTTAAGATGAATTTGTGCCTGTTGAAAGAAGTAGGATTGATTTTACCAACTAGATCTAACCCCCATTGTGAAAATGGCCATGGTGATGTAATGGGTTGAAGGTCATGTGCCGATGCATGAATGAGGTCTCCATGCATTTGACATTGTTTACATTTTTGTACATATTTAAAGGTGTTCTTTTCCATAGTTGGCCAATAATATCCAGTTCTTAGCAATTTATTTGACAATGGCGGACCACTTTGATGCGCCCCATAAATTCCATCATGGACTTCTTTTAGGGCAAGTTGTGCTTCATTTTCATCAAGACATCAGAGAAGTGTTCCATCAAAGCCCTTTCTATACAATGTATTTGCAATAATAATTTGTTTGGATTCTTGACGAATAAGAGTTTTATTTTGATTTCTAGACAAATTCAGAGACATGTAGTGAGTATGCAAACATGTGTATATCTCATTGTACCATGGGGATTCTGGACCCACAATTGCACATACATATTCTGTTAAGGGAATCTCATATACCGGTATCATCAATTGTTTTATAATAAACTCAAACTGAGTTTCATTATTAGGCATATTTATAAGAAACCCTACTATAGCCATGGCATCAACTGCCTTGTTCTGTATCCTTGGAATATGTTCAAAAGTGATTTTGTTGAAATGTTCTTTGTAATATTCTACCATTTGTTTATAAGGCAACAATTTATTATCTTTAGTGTTGTAGTCATCGTTGACTTGGTTTACAATTAGTTGCGAGTCACCATAGACCTGTAATTCTTTTATTCTCCACTACACAGTTGTACGAAGTCCTATGAGGAGAGCTTCATATTCGGCTATATTGTTTGTATAAGGAAAATTTATCCTAATTGACTTAGGGATATAATCATCCCGAGGGGTGATGAAAAGAATCCCAGGTCCAGATCCATGATTTGTATATGACCCATCAAAGTATAATTTCCACATTATAGATGATGTCAATGTTAATACTGATTCGTCTTGAAAGTCTATGAGCAATGGGTGACTATCTTGTAAAGGAGCCTCTGCTAATTGATCTGCTATAATTTGTCCTTTGATTACCTTTCTGTCCACATACTCTATATCAAACTCACTCAAAATCACGACCCACTTAGCCAATCTCCTAGTCAATGTTGCTCTGCTTAATAGATATTTGAATGGATCAAAGCATGCTATGAGTTGTACCTTGTGACTCAGCATGTAATATCTAAGTTTTTGAGATGCGAAGATTACTGCTAAACATGCATGTTCTATAGGAGTGTAATTAAGCTCATATTCGATCAAGGTTCTACTTATATAGTAGATAGCTCTTTCTTTTCCTTGATCATCATGCTGTGCCAACAAAGCTAAGTTTGTCGCTGATGTATATAGTAATAGAGATTTTCTTGGAGTAGGTGGAGCTAACACTGGAGTGTTCAGAAGATAATCTTTTAGAGCTTGGAAAGCTTCTTAGCATTGTTCTGTCCATTTAAAAGTAACTCCTTTCCTGAGTAAATGCTGGAACGGATGACATTTATCTGCCAGCTGTGCTATGAATCTCCTTATGGATTGTAGTCCTCCTTGTAACCCTCTTAATTGCTTAAGTGTTGATGGAGCCTGCATATCTATGATCGCTTTGACCTTCACAGGGTCTACTTCAATTTCTTTGTTAGACACGATAAACCCTAACAGTTTGCCCGTTGTTACACCAAACACACACTTTTTTTGGGTTTAGCCTAGCATTGTACTACTCTAATCGATCGAATATCTTTGCAAGGATTGCAAGGTGACCTTCTCTTGTCTATGATTTAGCCAGTAGATCATCCACATAATCTTCCATTATGTTGTGGATCATGTCATGAAATAGCATTGTCATGGCCCTTTGGTATGTTGCTCCTGCATTCTTAAGACCAAACGACATCATATTCCAACAGTATGTCCCCCATGGACAGGTAAATGCCATTTTATGTTGATCTTCTGGTGCAATTCTAATCTGGTTGTATCCTGAGAAACCATCTATTAATGAAAGCATCTCATTCCCAATAGTTAAGTCAACTATCATATCGATGTTGGGTAATGGGAAATCATCCTTAAGACAAGCTTTGTTTAGATCTCAGAAGTCAGTTTAGATTCTTATGCCTCTTGTGGGCTTAGTCACAAGTACCAGGTGGGATATCCATTCTGCATAGTCAATAGGCTAAATGAAACCTACATCCAACAACTTTTGGAGTTCTATTTTGACCAGTAATATAATCTGTGGATGCTTTTTTCTTAATTTTTGTTTGTATGGTTTAACTCTTGGTAGCAAAGGTAAATGATGTAACACCAACTTAGGATCTAAGCCTGACATATCTGCATAGGACCAAGTGAAGTTGATAGGACGTTGTTTGAAAAAATGTATGAATTTGTTCTTTTCTTCCTAGTTTAAATATTTTTCTAGGTGGATATTATGGACAACTTTTCCTTCTGCTATATTTACCTCTTCAGTTTCTTCCATGAGCAATGCTGAATTTTCTCTTTTGATAGGAAGGTTGCCTAACTCACTCTTTCCATTAGGGTTATTTTGATCCTTATCTTCTGTTCTAGAGGTACTTGCCTCTCTGAAGTATGCCATTCTATCTAGGTCTACAACAAATCCTTCCTTGTGATCACCTTTTGGAAACCCCTCTCTAACACCAAGGAATTCTGCAATGGCTTCATCATTTTCAAACCAATCTAGAGTTGGTTTTCCTTCTCGCCCCCAATCAATCAAGTGTGAGTGTACAAGGGGTAATTAATTACTCCCTTTTGTCATAACAGATTCTGATAACATGAAGACTTGATTGTTTGAGTGACTTGGTGTATTTTCATCTTTTATAGGTGATCTTTAATACCTTATCATGTCACTTGTTCGTGGGCTGGAATCATGGAGTGATAGGAATTCATAGTCATGAGAGTTTGTCTCACTTTCAATGTATTTTTTAGCTTCTGAGGTTGTATCACTTATTGCCTCTTGTTGCTGCCTCTGATTTTGTTGTAGATTGGCTGGTCTCCTTTGTATAGTAGTTACCCTTCTTAAGCCGGGTATTATTCATTGTAGTCTCTCTTCGTCTAATTCATTGGGTGGAGCTTGAGTTATTTATTGTGGCAAAGGTATTAATAATAACCAAGGATTAATCTCATTTGCTGGTGCTAAACCTGTGTCTATTACCATATTTGCTTGTGCGTTTGTTTCAGGTACTGTATTGCTGTGTGACTCAATGCTAGGTTCTTGCAAGAGTTGTCTCATATCTTCACCATCTGATTCCACACTAAGAGATGTTGGTACTTGGTTTGTTGTTTGAGATGAAGAGGTAAACACTCATGTAGACAACTGCCTTTGAGATATGTAGTCTGATGGTATCTTTGGTCTATTCAGTATATCTAGTGTGTGTTGTCTTTCTTTTGTTGCATGTGGTACATGTTTATATCCTAACCCTTGATTCCCTAGATTGTCATTAGGTACAACGGGTTCTAATGTTCCTTGTTTCTATAATCCCAAGCCTATGGTTCCATCATACCCATGTTTTTGGAGCATTTTGAACTCATTGCCATAATGATCTAGAGGTAATTTGGGTATTGTCATGTCATCTTCTTCTCTGTATATCCAATGATTGACATCTTCATTCAGAGATTCTTCTTGTAAATCACCCCATCTAATGAAAGAGCATGAGTCTAAGTATCTGAGTATTTCCTTTCCTTTGTCTTGTTTCATTACTACATTTTGAGGTTTCCCAAAAGACCTACGAGAGAGAGACAACTGTTTTTCATTTGAGGTACTTGAAATAGAATACTCTCCACAACCAATATATTTTATCTATAAAGAAGATGTTGTAGGCACATTCTTCTGTGTTTCTGTGATTGTCAATGACTCCATTTATGTAGTGAGAGGTGTTGCTTGATTAATTGGTACTTGATTATCCACACTTTCTTTTAAGTAATTGTAGTGTTGGAATGAATTTGGATCACCTTTTATGGTGATTTGAATATTGTTATACGGGAATTTGACACATTGATGAAATATCGATGATACGGCTTGCATGGTGTGAATCCATGGGTGGCCCAATAACATGTTGTATCCTAGTTCTCTATCCAACACTTGAAAATCAACCTCTATTGTTATAGGTCCTATTTGCACTAGTAGCATTACTATACCTTTTGAGGGATGTTCTTCATCATCATATGCTTTGATATTTATTCTCTTTGATGAATCAATATGAAGCTCAGAATATCCCAATGCCTTAACCAACTTTAAAGTACAAATGTTGAGACCGACTCCTCCATCTATGAGTACTCTTCTGATTCTTCTCTTATGTATGTAAGCTTCTAGATGTAGTAGATCATTATGGAGAAGTCTATCACTAGGAACATCTTGTTCTATGAATGCAATGTGGGTGCCCTGTGCCAAATTCCCTACCATGGATTGGAAGGCATTTTCATCTATATCTCTGTCCACTACTGAATCTTGAAGCGGTTTGTCCAGAGTGGCTTTATGAGTGGGTGAAATACGTAAGAGTTCAAAAAGTGATATCTACATCGGGGTTATCTTGAGTTGCTCAAAAACATTATAAGTCCCTACTGCTGGTGGTAGGTTTGGTGGTACTCCTTGTAAAGTTACCTTTGATTTGTGAGTAACTACCACACAGTCTCTGTCTCTAGGAGTTATTGTGATTGTAGCCACTCCATCATCTCTTGTGCAGGAACTATTTGTACCATATGTTGTGTTGTCAAGGTTTATGTTATATCCCTCCTTATAGTCTTCATGTGTAAGTTTGACATCCATGACATGTGCTATAAGTTCATCTTCAAACCATCCTGAATGAAATGGCTCATCATGCCCCCAATCCATGAGACAGAGATTTCTGTCTTCATCATATTTTGGTGCCTCTGATAGCATGTAAATTTGGTTATCATCTTTGTGAATCTCTGGATATTGCTCATCTTTATCAAGTGTTTCTTGTGAATCATCTTTTACTACATCTCCTGAGCTAATGGCATGAATAGTATAGTCATATGAGACTTTTGTGTAGTTAGTTGTATTATCTTGTGTTCCTGATGTAGTAGCCTTCCCTTTGTCATGTTTAACAAATGGATCCTTAAAGATCGTGTGATTCTTGTTTGCTAAAGTTTTATCAGTATCAATCGTGATGTCACCTTGATCGATCATATCTTGGACCAAGTTTTTCAACTTATAGAAACTTGCCATTTTGTGACCCTTAGTACAATGATAATCACATAAATCATTATCATTCCACCATGTAGGTTTGAAAGGACCTGGTTCATATACTCTTAATTCCGATAAAGTGATCATTTTGTCTGTATTAACTTTTTTAGTGCTGATTCAATAGGTTCCCCTTGAGGTGTGTAATTTCTTCTTGGAGCATTTACCCTTGGATATTTTGTGTTCATATTTTGCATAGTATTCATGTTTCTTGAGACAGTGTTATTCTCCATATTTGGATTTAATGATTGACTTGTGCCTTGTAAAAGATAAAACCGGTTGAGTTCTATTCACCATATGGGTGTCTACAACACCATCATTGGTCACATTTTTGTTTTTCGACCAAAATTTGGATTTATCATTGTTGTTGTTGTTGTTGCCATACTTAATGAGACCTTGTTTCACTAGTCCTTTCTCACACTTGAGGGCTTTTTCAGTGATTTGTTTAAATGTGGTCAACCATTGCATTTGTATCGAGTACTTGATCTTAGGGATTAAGTATTCTGTGAACATATCCACTTGCTCTATTTTCGGAATAATATTCTTGCACCTCCTATAGAGAGTTCTCCATCATTGTATGAAGGAGGCAAATGTTTCATTCTCATATTGTTTCATGGCGCACAAGTCCATCAAAGTGACTGGGGTTTCAATGTTATGTGAAAAATTTGCAATGAAGTGTTTAGCTAATTCTCCCCATGATGTGATAGTTGGTGGTAAATGTGAAAACCACTCTAAGGCTGGGCCTCCCATACTTTTTGGAAACAATCTCATTAGGTAAGTGCCTTCAGTTGCAACCTCTATGCATGTTGTAAAAAACTCTCAGATGTGGTCTCTAGGATCACCTTTCCCTCGATATCTATCGAATTTCGGTGTTTCAAAATGTGGTGGGAAAGGCGACATGTATAATGTATGATCAAAAGGATAAGGACGTAAGTCCTGCATTGTGTAGCTCTTTTTATCATTATCGGTTTGCATAGTCGTTACCTGTTGTTGCAAATTCTATAATTGTTGTGATAGAATATCCGTTTGAGTCAAAGGTACACTTTGTGCATGTATATTTCCCATAAAAGGGTTTGTGGTAGTATAACTAGGAGGTTGTTGGAAGGTACTGTGATTATAATTTCACATGTTGTACGTTCCACTAGGTACTGTGAAATAAGTGATATGTGAACCCATGTTTGGATGAGTTGTACTCATTGTATTGGCAAGATCTAGATTTGCATTTTGATGACTATACATTGATCCTATAGAATAAGAAACCAGAGGTCGGGTTGCACTTGTTGTATGAGGAACTTGTGTTTGAATAGGTGCCGAGACACTTGATATTATCAGTATGGTCTATGTTGGTGCTCTAACATTTATTATTGAAGATGATGCACTTGGCTGAGAATTCGCATTTGAATTGACATTTGTTTGTATAGATGATGTTGGTGCATTCTGAGGAAAACTTGAGGCCGTTGCTTGCATTTGTGTCATATGCAGTATTTGACTCTATCTTGACTTGGAATATTTCCCAGTGTTAAGATTTTTGTGACATCAAAATCTTCAGGTAATTTTGCCCCATTTTGTAATAACAACGAGAGATACTTGTCCCTATCACTGTGAATAAGTGCATCTAAGATCATAAGGACATGTGGGTCTTGTTGAGTTGATTCAATCTCTTCACATGTTAAATGTTGTTGTAGTTCATGTATTATGGGCATTGCCTGAGAATTTGACTATTGAATAGTTTATATGTCCATATTCCAAGTTGGGTTTATAGACTGGTCGTTGTTTGGGTCCATTGTACCTTTTTCTTTTTGTGACCTTGTGGCAGGCATTTAAGACTTCTATATGAGGGTGGTTTAAGAAATTTATGAAAGATGACAACTAATGGTAGACTCTAGACCTAATTATGGGATATGCAAGACCAAACTAGACTCTCTATTGAGGATTTGGATGTGAGACCTGTTGAGTATTTCGATAGTTTTGCAACGCAAGTTTTTCAAGTTATTCTCTTAGACGTTCTGCAACAATTTCTCTATCAATCCTACGGGAAATTTTATAATCAATATTTATCTCATACTCGAATCCTATATACTGGGGTGTGTTTCTCCTTGATTCTCAGGCTAAGTTAGCTAGACCATCAATAATTTCTCGTTGACTGTCATTTGGCACTAGATTAGGTTGCTAGAAGGGGAGCAAACCATCACCTGGGAGACCCATTAAGATGCATGCTAATACTTTCTAGGACGATTATGCAAATGATGATGTACTAAGATAGATGCATATGAGGTCTAGACAAGGACTTAAATGAGGACATAAATAGAGATTATGTAACTTCTAAGGGTGATAATAAGGGCATAAATGAGGACTATGCAAGAACTTAGGATGACAATAAGGGCATAAATGAGGACTATGCAAGAACTATTGATGATAATAAGGATGTGAATGAGGACTATGCAAGAACTTAGGATGACAATGAGGACTATGCAAGGACTTAGGACAATGTAAATGAGGACTATGCAAGGACTTAGGACAATGCAAATGTAAATAGGGACTATGCAAGGACTATGGATGATAATAAGTATGCAAATGAGGATTATGCATGGACTTAGGATGATGTAAATGAGGACTATGCAAGGACTACCTATGGTCACAAGTGTGTAAACTTTTGAGTTTTGACATTTCAAAATGGACTTTATTTTCAGTAATTCCATGTGTAGGACAAGTTTTGTGGTTTTCCAAGTCTGAGAACAATTGTTTGGAGGTAGATATAGCCGACTGAACTGGTTTTCAAACAATCTCAGAAAATTCAGAGATACTCAAGATAGGGCTTGAAATAGCCCAAATAACTGACTCAATACTGGTCTGATACAACAATACATAAAAGACACAGAAGACAATCTTGGGCTGGAAAGTGGACACCATTCAATGAGGCCCCCACAACAAAATGCCAAAACAAGATAGACAGATAGAGAGTCTAGTAGCATTGGCTCCACTCCATGACACACACTTCTCGAGCATGCAAATCTCTCTTACCCTGAAGATCCGAAGATCTTATGACCAAGGGATTTATGTCTCATAATGCAAGGTATATGAGGGGTATCTATGGGGTACGATTTGCACTCCCACAATCACTAAATGTAGGATTTTGGGCTACTAAGTTGGTTCTTATTGTAAAATTTCGAGGGGTCCCGATCCAATGACGGATTCTCAGAGAAAGCCACTTAAGGATTTAGTTGAGCTTATCGGTGCAGGGAAGGCCCCCACATACGTTGAATTCACTCAACACTCTAGCCGCCTGACCAATATGTTTATATAGCGGCTTGAAAAACCCACTCGAGAGTATGCTGGGAGAGATGATATCCCCGACACATCCCAATTCGAAGTACCTCTGTGGGGTGATGAAATCCCCAGTCAAAGATATCCCTCTCTACTTGAAATAAAATAAAATTGAGCGTCGTTGTCACCTTCTCCCTTTCTCCCAAGACCCTGAAGACAGGTGGAAAGGTAGTTCATGCAACAATAGGTCCACCCCAAACATGATAAAAGTTCTTTCCTTTAAGAATTTTCAAATGTGAGTTAATATATGTGTAGCCTGATTCACGTTCATTTTAAAGCCCAAATTGAGGTGTTGAATACGCATGTGCATGTGAATTTTAAACACCAAACTGAAATGTGAAGGCATGCATGTCAAGTTTAACCATTGTTAATTTTAAGCCCAAACTGAAGTGTTACACATGCATGTCCATTTTAAACCATTGTTAATTTTAAGCCCAAATTGAAGTGTTACACATGCATGTCCATTTTAAACCATTGTTAATTTTAAACCCAAAAAATGAAGTGTGAGAGCATGAGTGTTTATGATCTAATGATAATCCGATCCTCTCTGTAAATTCACCACAAGAAGCAAACATGATTAGTAACCAAATAAATTCCACAGAAAATAGAGAACTCATTTATGATAGAAATGAATGCGTGATTATACCTGCACGTTTGCGTGACCCTGAATAGGCGATTACGTGATTCTGTCATAGCGATTGCGTGATCCTAACAAAGTGATTGCATGATGAAAACAAGGTGATTGTATGATCCACAAGCAGACAACCCAAAAAATTAAAACTGAAGCTAATTTTGATCAGAAACTTGCAAAACAGATTGTGAGGCTCTAGCAAGGTCTCTCATCATCCATTCAATCTTAATCAAATCATATTTCACCCTATATGAGAGAACTAAGCTATTGTATCTATCGATGGCTGGTTGGTCTTCTAGATCTTGTATCTTCTTTTCCGCTTTGAGAATTTGTTGATGGCGTTTGGCTTGTGTTCTTTGCTCCTTTGTCCTCCTGGCACCTAAAATTCTGAATTGTACCTTACGTACCATAAACCATCATAACAAAAACATGCAATAAAATAATCTATTTCTAGATTTACCCAAATTTCATGCAAAATTACATAGATCAAAGAACAAAAAAGAAATAAGAACAAAACATCAAAACAACAATATTCCTAACGAAAGCGTAAAATGGTAGAGTGATTGCATGATCCTGTGTAGGCGATTGCGTAATGGGTTCCGCACGAATGCGTAACCCTGTCTGCTTAATTGCGTATCCATGTCTATGCAATTGTGTGACGATGCAAGTGCGATTGCGGGATGAAAAGATCTACTTTGAAATTCATGCAAAACCTACAAAAAAGGAAAAAATCTGTATGATCTGCAAAAATAACACATAAAACAAAGAAGATTAATTAGCTGTTGTTCACGTTGGGTTCGCCAAAATGTTCTATGCTCAAATTCATCATTGCTAAATAGGAAATAAGGAAAATCATGAATCCCTTAACCATCTAAGCAATTCGAACACAAACCAATGAAATAATACGATTAAGAAACAAGAATGTAAAATATGTTAATCGAAACTCCCTATTCCATGATCGCATATGACTTCCATTGTTCTTCTCCTCTTTGTGGTATGGTGACTCTCAAATATCGCGCTGACAACCTGCAAATGACACAAAGATTTGAAGTTCGTGATTGCTGAAAATGGAGATTGAATGCTTAATTTATAGATAATTGGAGAGGATTGATTGAAAGGTAGAACATATTGATCAAGAGGTGGAACTCAAGTGAGCTCACATATTGATTGATAGTTGAGCTGTTGATTTGGAGGTGAAATGAAATATATTGAATAGATTAAATGAGTTAACTAACTAAGAAAAAGCTAACTGAAGGAAGAAAAAGAATGACTGGAGGATAATTAATTGTTGACAAAGAAAGCTTTATTTAGACAAAGCTAACTAGAAGATGAAAATAGAGATTGGAGAGATAAATGATTTAATTAATTAATTGATTGAATTAATTAATTTAGCATGTGCTTGCACTTTAACTTAGATTTTCAATTTAATCTTTGCATGAGATTTATTCAAATAATTGAATTTATTTTAAATTCAATTTAGTATTTGAATATATTTAAAACTTGACTTTGGTTTTCAATTTGATTTTTGCATTCATGCACATGTGATTGAATTTAGAAGAAATTAGAAGAATTTGAAATTAAATGAAATTAGAATTTGGGGATTTGGAAATAGAATTTAATTAAATAATAAAGATTATTTAAATTAAAGGATTAAATCATAATTAATTAAATAATAAATATTTAATTAATATTTAGAAAAGGGTTAATGATTAATTGATTAGAGATAGAAATTGAAAATAGAATTATTTAAATAATAAAGATTATTTAAATTGGGGAATTAATCAGAATTAATTAAATAATAAATATTTAATTAATATTAGAAAATGGTTAAAATGATTAATTAATGATAGAATAAGAAATAGAATAATTATTAAGATGATGAGGAAATATGAAATTAGAAGAATAAGATTAATTAACTTAATTAAATAATTAAAAAATTATTTAACTAATTAGACAAATAATTAGTAAATGATCAATGAGACATTTGTAGGTGTCTACACCATCCACTCAAAACAAAGTCTTCTTTTACCCTCTCCATTATCCAACACCTCTTTTCCATCCTATCTCCCATCATATCCAATCTTTTGTGTAAATCCTTACCTTAGTCCCATCTCATTTCCTTATCTTGCCGACATCTTTGAGCATACTTTTAAAGGTCATGGTACATTTTTCAAGGCTACTATCCAAACAACAAGATGATTGAGTCCTTCTTCCATCTCCTATCATGTGTCCATTTTCTGCTAAAAAATCAAAAAAAAAAGAAAAAAAAAATGAAAAAAAACAAGAAAAATATTTCATCCTCTGGTGAAAACTTGGCAAACAGGTGCCTTGGGAAAGTACCATGATGAAAACCTAGAAAAAAGTGTCATGTGTAATCTATGAACTTATTTCATTCCACACTTGGGGGCAGGTTTCATTATCCTATCATCCCTCATCTCCATATTCCCTTTTCCACCTTTGATCTTGACAAGGCTGAGGATCTTCATGAGTGCCATGCATCCTGTCTGCAACTTTTAGTCTATCATAGCTTTTGGTCCTTATCCATTGGTTTATTACAACCTTTCATCCATATTAATTGGCTTATTGCAACCTTCTGTCACTATCCCTTATCCTATCACAACCTTCAATTCATATCCCTTATCCATTTTTGATCTTGCTTATTGTATCCATATCCCATCACCATCCATGCACTCTTTTCCATCCCTTGATCTTGATCTGACATAAGGACGTAAAAATCAAAATATATTTTCAAAAACCTCTTGGCATGCCCCTCATGCCATGTCATTGCTTTACATTGTCATATCCAGTCCCCTATCCCTGTTGGCATTATAACAGACAAGAAGAAGGTTGGCATTCCAATTACAATGAGAAATTGTTGGCATTTCAATAAGGATATTGAGAAGGTTGTTGATGACTATGGATATAACTGATTAAGGATGATTACTATCTTAATATTATTATTTTGTCACTGATGTCAAGAAATTGATTTTCTAATTCAGTATGATGTTGCCATATCTTAAGAAGTATGATTTGATGAGTATAAAGATGTCGGTAAAAGACACAGAAAGAATATGATGAATAAGGGGATAAGTTATTCAATGGGCAACTATTACCGAGTTAGACAATGATGAGATCATGATGTTTAGATTGTTTTGATATCCTACATATGCTATTGTTTGAAAGGTTAATACTATACTATGTTACCGAGCAAAGAACCTAGTCGGTAAACCCTAAGGAACCTAGTTGGTAAACCCTAAGGAACCTAGTCGGTAAACCCTAAGGTTATCACTATCGGTTAATGAAGGCAGAACATCTACCAAGTGAAGTTTAGTATTTACCGAGTTACAACTGAGCTATAATAGAATGCATTAAATGTTTACATGTGATATTTAATGAAGGAAGCTGATGAGCTGGAGTGAATTAAATGATTGGTAAGCCGTGTATGAAGATTGTTAAAGAATCTATGGTAAAGAAAGATCGGCAGGAAGGTCTACAGCTCAGATTGAACCACAATACCCTAACACAAGTTCCAAGGTGAAAATGCAAGTTCCAAGGCGGGGTAAAATGTTTTCAGATCGAAGGATACATTGAACCTGGACAAGATTGAAGATCTGATGGCTATGATTGATCATGGGAAATGTGATCAAGGAGATTAAGCGGTTAGAAGATTGTTTATAAATAGGAAACTGTTGATAAACAATGTATGCGGGCAAATGTATGCACATGGATGCTACATAGTGATTATCGAGCACAGAAGCTTGAAGACCTGTTTTGATAACAAAGTATAGTGCCCAACAGAGGGACAAGATAAGTCCTATGAATTGATTGTATTGAGCAAATAAGAATTTGCTTTAGCATTTTTAGATGTGAAGTTGCAGACATATTTTTATTACTGTTATTTTGAGAAGTAGTAGAAAATCTCTTAACCGAGTGGACTTAACAGTCTTATATGTAAATCCTCTAGCAAGGTGACATTCTTATTGAGTGTTTGAAATCCTTTAATAAGGTCACTTCTAACAAGGTGAAGATCCTAACAGATCTGAGGGAAATCCCTTAACCGGGTCACATCTAGCAATGTGTTTGTAATCTTTAACATGATTTGCTTTTAACCGAGCATACTCTAGAAGAGTATATTTCTTAGTGGGTCCGAAATCCCACAGTGGTTTTTCCCTATTTGGGTTTCCATGTTAAATCTGGTGTTATGAGGTTTATATTGTTCATATGCTTTTAAGTTTTCATGTTTGACAATTTTGGTTATATGACTGATATATATGTTACCGAGGTTGAATCTGATGTTTTTATGGATGATTAAGTTTGTATGATTCACCCCCCCCTCTCATCTTGTTAGCTATTGGATCTGTACTAATCATATTTAGTATCAGAACTATCAATTGGTATTAGAGCTTTGGACTTCGGAAGAAAAGTTTAAAGGCACTTGAGTTAAAGATCCAAAGATGTATAAGAGGGATGCACCGAAGCTGAATAAGTCAAGTTTCTCTACATGGCAGAAAAGGATGAAGCTGCATCTATTAGGAATTGGAGAATATGCTGTCTATTATCTGGAGAATGATTTCATCACACCAAGCACCTATCCATTGACAATGGAAGAGATAAAGGCAAAGAAAGAACATATTCAAGCAATGATTGAAATAACATTTGCATTGACCGACTTAGAGTTTAATGATCTAGAAGGATGTACTGATGCAAAGGCAATGTGGCCTAAGCTTATATCTGTATATGGAGGAGATGAACATGTTCAAAGAGCAAAAGTGGATAGTTTAAGAGGACAACTTGAATCTATGAGGATGAATGAAGGTGAGAACATAACCCAGTATAGTACAAGACTAAAGGAGATTGTAAATCAAATCAAAGGAGCAGGAGGAACTATTGAAGAAAAGGATGTAACAAGTAAGTTGTTAAGAACCCTTCTACCAACTTATGCAATCCGAGTCTTTGCAATCAATGAATTGAGGTTTGTACCCAATATGCCAGTTTCTTTAGATGCTACTATTGGTAAGCTACATGCATTTGAGTTAAGTAACTTTGATAATAGTGGGTCATCGGTAAATAAAGTTGAATCTGCATTCAGTTCTTTTCATATTGATGAAACTGATGATTACAATGATAGAAAGTATAAGTACTCTGAAGGGAATCACAGTGGAGCAAGTGAAAGATTTCGCAAAAACATGGAGGAGGTACACAAACTGTATGAGGAAACCAGAAAGCAAGAAGAGTTTGAAGCACTATTAGCCAGAAGGCTACCAAGAGGAAAAGGTAAGTATAAAGGAAAGCTACCTTTAAAATGTTTCAATTGTGATAAGATAGGACATATGGCTTCTAACTATCCTAACAAAGAATCTAGTGAAAAGAGAGATTACCGAGATGACAGACAGAAAGATAATCATTACAGAGGACACCGAGACTTAAGGAGAAGAGATACAAAGACATGCCTAATAGCCGATGAGGAATCTAATGATGATAAATAAGATGAAACTGATATAGAGGAAGTTGTTTATGTGGCTATCAAAGATGGATCAGATGAAGAAAGGTATGAAGAAAAAACTTTAATATCTCATATAAATACTAATGATTCTTGGATCATAGATAGTGGTTGCTCACATCACATGACATGTGATAAACATAAGTTTATTAAATTAGATGATTATGATGGAGGCTATGTAAGATTTGGTAATGATGCACCATGTCCGGTAAGAGGTAAAGGATCTATAACACTTCTTGATAATGCAAGATGCAATGATGTTTATTGGGTTGAAGGTTTGAAATACAATTTGTTGAGTGTAGCACAGCTAAACAACATAGGTTACTGAATAGAGTTTGAAAAAGGAATTGTCAAAGTTCATGACAAGCATGGAAAGTTAGCTGCTACCGGGACACAAACAAGAGGTAATACAGTTCATCTTGACTCAACTCGGAATAAATGTCTATATGCAAGGATAGATGATACCTAGTTATGGCATAAAAGGTTTTGTCATGTAAATTTTGATAATCTAATCAAAATAAGTAAGAAGCACCGAGTAAGAGGTCTACTGAGTCTTCAAAAACCTGAGAATGCTATGTGCCGAGGATGCCAGATGGGTAAGATGACAAGATCGAGCTTTACAAGTAAGTCCTACACTTCTAAGGGAATTTTAGATCTTGTGCATACTGATCTTTGTGGTCCTATGAAAGTTCAGAGTTATTATGGTGATAAATATTTCATATTATTTGTGGATGATTACTCAAGGATGATGTCAGTAATGTTTTTAAAAGAAAAATCAGAAGCTTTTCAAATGTTTAAATGGTACAAGGCTAGAGTTGAAAATGAAACAGGAAGACAACTAAAATGTCTCAGATCAGATAGAGGAGGAGAGTTTACATCTGATGAGTTCAACTTATTTTGCAATGATCATGGTATAAAAAGACAAGTCTCTGCACCGAGAACTCCACAACAGAATGGGATAGCTGAGAGAAGGAACAGATCTATTGTGGATTGTGCCAAAACCTTGATGATTGAAAAGAAAGTTCCACAAACATTTTGGAGAGAAGCAATAAGCACAGCTGTTTACACCTTGAACCGAGTTCAATTGAAGAAAGGTACTTTGAAGACACCTTATGAAATCTGGTATGACAAGAAACCTAATGTAAGTTATTTTAAAATCTTTGGGAGTAGATGCTATGTTCCCAAAGATGATAGAAATGGTAAGTTTGATCAGAAAAGTGAAGAAGGAATGTTTCTAGGTTATTCTTCTAGAAGCAAAGCATTTAAATGTCTGATCAAATCATCTAACAAAATAGTAGAAAGTGCAAATGTGAAAATTGATGAATATGCAGAAAGAAATGATGAAGGAAACTCCAAAGAACCAAAAGATTATGAAGGATTTGTCTATGTGCAACCGAGAAGTCCTACCGAGATAACTGTTGAAGAAAATGAAGAAAATATCTAGTTACTGAGTGATGAAGAAGATCATATAGAGCCTACCGAGCCTATATTAGCCAAGTATGTCAAAAGACATCATGCACCAAGTCAGATTATAGGAGATAAGGATGATCCAGTGACGACAAGGAAAAAATTGAGACAGAACACATGTTTGATATCTGAATTTGAACCAAGAATAGTGAAAGAGGCATTTAACAGTGAAGATTGGATAAATGCTATGATAGAAGAGATTGATCAAATCAAGAAGAATGACACATGGACACTAGTCCCAAGACCGAAGGATAAAAATGCAATCGGTACAAAGTGGATCTTCAGAAACAAGCTTAATGAAAAGGGTGAGGTCATTCAGAATAAAGCAAGACTAGTTTGCAAAGGTTATGCCCAAGAAGAAGGAACTGATTATGGTGAGACTTTTGCACCTGTGGCAAGACTTGAAGGAGTAAGAACATTGTTGGCATATGCTGATTACAAGAACTTCAAGGTATATCAAATGGATGTTAAATCTGCATTTTTGAATGGTATATTAGAAGAAAGTTTTCATTGAACAACCTGAAGGATTTGTTGAAGGAGAAAATAATGATCAGGTATGTAAATTGAACAAAGCTTTATGTGGTCTGAAACAAGCACCTAGAGCATGGTGTGAGAGATTGCACTCATATTTGATCAAAATTGGTTTTATAAGAACAAGTGAAAACAACAATATGTACATGAAGAATGATGAAAATGGAATACTGATCTCAGCCATATTTGTTGATGATATTATCTTTAGTGGAAATGACTCTCTATGCAAGAACTTTGGAAATGAAATGAGTAAAGAATTTGAGATGTCATTAATCTGTGAGATAAAATATTTTATAGGTCTGTAGATACTGCAAATGAAAGATGAGATTTTCAGTACCCAATCCAAGTATATAAAGGAAATCTTGAAGAAATTTGGAATGGAGGATTCAAAACCAGTAAGTACTCCTATGACTACCAACTATAAACTATCAAAGAATGATGAATCTGCATCTGTTGATGAGACACTTTACCAATCTATGATTGGAAAGTTGCATTATGTTATTCACAGCAGGCCAAATATAGCACATGCAGTAGGTATTGTTGCAAGATTTTCTGCAGATCCTAAGGAAACACACATGACGGCAATCAAAAGAATTTTTAGATACTTGAAAGGCACAGAGGATTATGGCTTAGTATATCAGAAAGGAAATGATTTTGATTTAAAAGTTTATACTGATGTTGAATGGGCAGGCAACATTGATGACAGGAAAAGCACAAGTGGAGGAGCTTTATTTTTAGGAGAAAGACTAGTGAGTTGGCTTAGCAAGAAACAAGGATGTGTTTCTCAGTCAACAGTAGAAGCTGAATGTGTTGTTGCAGCACTGAATTGCACCAATATAGCATGGATCAAACAACTGTTGGAAGGTATAAATGAGCAAGTTACCGAGCCAGTAACTATATTCTGTGATAACACTAGTGCCATTAACATTTCAAAGAATCCTGTTATGCACTCTAAGACAAAGCACATCTCTATCAAATATCATTATCTTAGAGAAAAAGTTCAAGAGAAGAAAGTGGTGTTGGAATATGTTAGCACAAAGGAACAAATTGTAGACATCTTCACCAAGCCACTACCAAAGGACACTTTTGAGTATCCCAGAAGTCAGTTAGGGGTCCTACCCCTATCTTCCATTCACTGACCGAGTTCGGTGAAAGCATCAATTCGATGACTCTACAAAATATCCTTTAGGAGTTGATGCTGATTTACACACTTTAGGAGGTTTTCTAAAGGCGTGCAAGAAACAATAAACATGGAACAAGAATTGAAGACAAAATGCTCTGACTGAGACTCAGTTGATACACAACAACAGGAAATAACTTCTTACAGAAACAAATTATGTTTTAGTTCTTTTCTTTTTGGCATTGTTGTCAAAGGGGGAGAATACCTATGTATGGGGGAGAAGTCTACTGACCGAAGGAGAAGACTACATTTTAGAACCGGGGAGAAGACTAATGATAGAGGGAGAGCATTGTAGAATTTCACAACAATCTGAATCCGAATCAATAAAGTCAAATCAATTGGTTTTGTCATCAATGCCAAAGGGGGAGATTGTTGGCATTATAACAGACAAGAAGAAGGTTGGCATTCCAATTACAATGAGAGATTGTTGGCATTTCAATAAGGATATATGTAAATCCTTTATCAAGGTCAATTAAATAGGAAACTGTTGATAAACAATGTATGTGGACAAGTGTATGCACATGGATGCTACATAGTGATTATTGGGCACAGAAGCTTGAAGACCTGTTTTGATAACAGAGTATAGTGCCCAACAGAGGGACAAGATAAGTCCTATGAATTGATTGTATTGAGCAAATAAGAATATGCTTTAGCATTTTTAGATGTGAAGTTGTAGGCATATTTTTATTACTATTATTTTGAGAAGTAGCAGAAAATGTCTTAATCGAGTGGACTTAATAGTCTTATATGTAAATCCTCTAGCAAGGTGACATTCTTATTGAGTGTTTGAAATCCTTTAACAAGGTCACTTCTAACAAGGTGAAGATCCTAACAAATCTGAGGGAAATCTCTTAACCGGGTCACATCTAGCAATGTGTTTGTAATATTTAACAGGATTTGCTTTTAACCAAGCATACTCTAGAAGAGTATATTTCTTAGTGGGTCCGAAATCCCACAGTGGTTTTTCCCTATTTGGGTTTCCACGTTAAATTTGGTGTTATGAGGTTTATATTGTTCATATGCTTTTAAGTTTGCATGTTTGACAGTTTTGGTTATATGACTGATATATATGTTACCGAGGTTGAATTTGATGTTTTTATGGATGATTAAGTTTGTATGATTCACCCCTTCCTCTCATCTTGTTGGCTATTGGATCTGTACTAATTATATTTAGTATCAGAACTATCAATCCCATCATGTGATAGCCCTTGGAAATTGAATCCGCTTTGTCTCCGTAATAAATGGATTTCATCTTCCCTCTATCCACCAACATTTCAACAAGCTTATTTATCCATTCATCATATTCCTTTCCTTGCTAGAAACTACTGGCAAAATCCATAAAAATCAAATAAACTCCTAAAAAATAACTAAAAATCAAATAAAGTCTTGCAAAAAAAATCAATAAAAATTGAAAAATGTCCTGAAATAATCTCAAAAACATTCAAAAAAGGTTCTGAAATAATCCAAAAACATTCAAAAAATGACTTGAAATAATCCAAAAAAATTGTAAAATGTTTTGAAAAATACAACAAAAAAATAAAAAATAAAAACATTCAAAAACTCTGAAAATTTGAAAACATTATTAAATCCAAAAAAACAATCATTTTCATTCCATCAATAAATTGACCCTTTTGTACATAGACAGACATCTACGTAGACATCAAACCAAAAACACATACAATATTGCACATTAAAAATCACACATTAACGGATGAACTGTTCAACCAACCAATCATTCAAACTGGTCAACTTGTCTTATCAATCAATCAAGATCAATATCATTGGTCCTTGTCAACATTATCATGGGTCTTATACAAGGTGTAGTATACTCGAAACCAAACCGTGTCCTGTCTTAGATGAGGTACTACATTCCCTGAAACCAGACAGCATAATTGTCCTTTAAACATAACATTGTCACTTTTGGCAATAAAAATCACAATGTTTGTTTGACTTGTTTGAACTTGTGAATCTTATCTTTCTTTGATTTATCTTTGATCATGTTCCTAGGCTACTCAATTATGTCATAGAGTGATTTAGAGTTGCCAAGATGGCTCATGATTTTTTTGTTTTGTTTTCTATTTGTGAAGTGTTTCATATATTTCTGGGGCACGTATGTCTTGGGTGTCTATGGTAAGTACGTTCACTTTGTGAATGTTGCACATACCTTGACCCTTGACACACATAATTTCTTAGGATGGTTGAACCATTCCTTGTTTGTAATGTGTCTATTTTATGCAAAGGGATTGCATTATCACTCTGGCCTTCAATGTCATGATGCACTGCATTCGTTTTGCCATATTAAATAAAGGCTCTCATTCAATAATGTGCACATGTGAAGGCAAGGTTTCTTCACCCTTTTTCTTTGTCTAATTCCCACTTACTAACATTTATTCTATCAATCATTCAACTCTTTATCTCCAATCAATTAACTATTCTTTTGTTCTCACACATTTTTCTAACATTTCTTCTCTTCTTTCGAGAGATCATTCATTTCTTTCATACATAAACAATTAGACTTAATTCCCTCTTTGTTGATAATTAATTAGTGATTAATTATCAACCTCTTTATCAGTCAATTTCAATTAGTCATCTATGACACATTATCTGCCTTTCATGGCACCTTATCAATTGATTTTATCAGTCTCTTATCAAAATCATTATCAATCTTGAGTCTTTTGTTGATCTTTGTCCTATTTTGTTGTCAACCTCAGTCAGTTGTCATTATTTTTTATCAATTATTAGCCAATCAATCATCACTATTAGGACCTATTTCAACAATTGGGTTGATATCTTAATTTTTTCAAATCATTTCTCTTAGGTTGATTAATTAAATAATTAATCAATCCCCT
Organism: Cryptomeria japonica; assembly: GCF_030272615.1. Classification (NCBI taxonomy): domain Eukaryota; kingdom Viridiplantae; phylum Streptophyta; class Pinopsida; order Cupressales; family Cupressaceae; genus Cryptomeria; species Cryptomeria japonica. Next base: position 632,793,522 of record NC_081414.1, read on the forward strand.
TTCTTACTAACATGTCCTCCCTTTTGAATAAATAAATGAATGTTTATTTATTATTTCACTTTTTTCTACAATTAATATTTTTAATATTAATTGGCTAATTTGAATTATGAGTGAAATTAATAATTTCATGTTTAAATGGAATATTTCGAGTACAAATGGAAGTTTCCATTTTCCTTTTGATTTAATGCCTTTTTTTTCTCTTCACTTCTAATGGTAATTTCCCTTTTAACTCATCCTTGCACAAAATCTCAACCATTGGATTGAGTTGATCTTGTCCCTTCAATGTGATATCAAAGTCTATAAATTAGGCTCTTGTTTCCTCATTTTGACATCTTAGAACTTTACATTTACGCTATCATTCTATTGAATCCATATACTTTTAAATCTTCTGGTATTCTCGCCTATCACACTTTTTCCCTTGCTTCATATGAGTTGCATAATGGATTGAGCCAACATACCAACATAATTAGAGGAGAAAGAAGGAGGAGTGAGGCCTTTGTCAAAGGAGCTTTAATGGTTTTATTGTTCATTTGTTTATGATTCATTTGATGACCTTGTTGTGAACGTGCTTGACTTTACATGTTTTAGTGTATTTTCTTGCATACAACTCCATTGGTTTTGCCCTTGAAAATTGGATCTCTGATGCTGATAGTTTTGATTTTATTGTTGGTAAGGCTTATTATTTTGAAATTACTGCCTCTTCAAAGTCACCAACTCATTACTAAGTCCTTGCACTAGAGTCTTAAGCTCCTGCAACTCTTACGACATGGAATAGGTACATGTGTAAGTAGATGGCTTGTGGAAGCCAGTGGAATAGGAGCCAAAATAGGCTATTGGGTAGGAGCCTCTAGAAATAAGGGCATTGGAGGCCTAGGGGACAACTTCCCAGCTTGTATTAAACAATTTTATTCCTTTGTGGTAGTATCATATGCCCTTGGAAGATTATCTCCTCCCATAGATTGAATCATAGCAGCTATATCACTGTTTAAAGCCTTAAGAAAATACAAAAATGCATGGTTTGATGAAGTCTTTAGCACTGATGGGATTATATCCCATGTCTTTTGAAATCTATAATAAAATCACCCATGAATTCATGGGGCACTCTTCTGATTGTAGTTAAATGCTCCATAAGTGACAAATGGTCACTTTTGTCTTTAAAATATTTACATAATTTCTCCCCTAACTCATCCCAATTGTGAACGAAGCTAGGTGCTAGTCCTCTATATCACTGAAGGGCCTTTCCTTTGAATGAGGTAGTAAGAAGCCTCATTGTAATATTATCCTCAGTGACATCAAACATAGTGCAAATGCTTGACACATCTTGAATGTTTTCCTCTGTGAAGGTAGATGTCTCTCCAATAAAATATGGTAAAGCCCTCAGGGATGCTGCTAGAATGTTATCTTTTTGAGTTAGGACTAAAGGGCTACCACCATTAAAGGTGACAAAGGTACATTATTGAGGGACTACCATGGCAAATATTAGCCTATTGATATGGATGGCAGGGCCTCTAGGCTATGTTAATTTTAGGAATGGCGGGGTAGAAAGAAACCTTAAGTATGTAGGTGATTCTCCTTGAGTTCCCCTGATAGGTGAAAATGAATGTCTACACCTTCTTCTTCTAGAAATAGAAATTGAAAGCTCAAAGAATTGAAAATTACCTCTAGAATATTCTTTGGTTTGAATTCTTGGCATGAAAGTGGCAATTGGTCATCACCAAGAGCTTAATCTGATCCTCAGAGTCACCAAGTGTTTGATTGCTTGCCTCCAAAGGATGGTTTGCTAAGAGCAATGCTTAGTCCTTAGCATGAATGTTGAAATAGTTGTTCCACTAGGCATGCCAAAAACTATAGTCATAAAAGTTACAACCTATGATGATCAGGCTTGATCATCAACCTTTTGAAGCATTGAATCAACATCCCAAGTTTGGGGCTTGCAGAAGTGAGGTTGAGTCTTTGAAGAAGGTCGGCTTTGTATCAATCTTGAGTGAAATAAGATCTAATATAGTGATTCTGAGAGAGAAAAGGGATAAAGAGGGAATTTTTGAAGAAGGGGAAAAGGTTTGCACCTAGATGGAATGCAATCTTCCTGCCTACAACTACACAAAACACAAGTGAAACCACCCAAAGTATGCACAAAATTATATTCCTATTAGATTCCTAAGAAAAGGGTGGAGGTTGGAAATCTGTAGGAGGGAAAGAGGAACTGATTCGGTCCACATATGTCATTCACAAAAGGATCAACACACACAATTATGCTAAGGAAAACAATTGAAAATCATTCATACAAAGAGGTAAGACCTTACACAAATTGTAAGAAATGAATGAAGGCAAAACAGGCAAATTTCATTCATATGAAGGCAAGACAAGATTTACAAGTGTAGTAGAACATATTTTTATGCCCAAGAAAAGAGAGAAGAAGATCCTTTAGGAAGATACAAAAGTTTCCTTTATAGTTGAGACATAACTCCAAAATGAAACCACAACTATAAACCCTAACCCCTAGGATTAGATCACAAAAATATCTCAGAGGGAGATCAGATCAGAGAATGATCTGATGGTATGTGAGTACAACTTGAGAAAGTGTCCATTTCTTGAAGAAAAGAAAAATATCCTTGCAGAAAGGAGAAATCTCTACGGATAATGCGTCTACAAGCACACAAGTCCTCATATCACACTGAATGAGCATGGGCGACATCAAAATCAACCTGCAATGGTTGTGTATGGAGTAATGGAGATGATCCCCAGTGGTTGGGTGTAAAATGGATTAGATTTGGGACACCGACCAAGAAAGAAAAGAGTCTTGACCATTGGGTCAACAACCACATGCATAGAGGGTTTAAATGCTAACAACCACTGCGGATTTGAATTCTAGCCATCAATCAGGAGATTTGCGTGAAGATGAACGCACAAGATCTCCCCACATAGTCATCCATTAGGCCCAACAACAATTCAAAACATAGCCATCTGATGAGAGTTTAGTGAAAATGGGCGGTTGAGATCACATGACGCAAATCATTGGATGAGAAAGTGGACCCCACAAGCACAAGCGAGCACCCAAGTCAATAGACACATGGTCATCAAAAGAAATCAGTGCTCGGCCAAGCAGGCAAAGGGGCCTCATCGAGTCCTGAGTAGCTACCACAAAATTGCCATGTCATTTGGGCCCCATCGTATCCACATCGATGCCAAACAAAGATAGCTCGAGGAGCTCGACACTCGAGCAAGCCAAGAACCTCACCCTGCTGAGTCCCAAGTAGCATGAGCCGCTCAACCATGTAGGACATAACAACCCCCAAAAAAACAAACCATGTCAGCACCACCCATCCACCGGGACACATGCAAAGAAGAACTCAACACTCTATGGGAGAGGAAAGCCCATCTCCCTGAGTCCTGAGTAGCTGACCACGTTGGAATAAAACACATACCAATAGAAAAAAAAGAAGAGGCCGACCCACCGATGATAAGAGACCCTCCCATTGGTCACCCTAAGTGATTTTGACTAGCTAAAGAGGTCAACTCAAAAATAGAAAAGTAGCCCAGAAAAAATGAAGGCAAAATTCCTATCTGTAGTAAATGCGCATAACATGAAGGTTATGCAAGATAATTAGGTATGCATAACACGTAGGTTATGAAAAACTTCTTTGAATTTCTTAGAATGGATCTGCAGCTAAGTTGATAGAAAAAGTTCAACAAATCCCTCTTTTCCCTAGACTTGATATGTTCTTTTGGGAAAAGGAGAACAAAGGTGAGTTCTTAGTTAAATTAGCTTATAGATCTCTTTTAAGGAATAACCTATCATGTGGACCATGACAAAAGGTTTCAAACCCTCAGCTATTGCCCAACAATTTATTTTGGTGGATGATTTTGCAGGGGAGGATCCTAACATAGGATAAACTTATCAGAAGAGGATTCCAATTTCAAAATCGGTGCCCTCTTTGCAAAGAAGATGAAGAATCCATTTCTCACCTTATGCTTAATTGCAAATTTGCAATTGAATTATTGTTGAAGGTCATGGAAAAACTTGAATGCTCCTGGGTTTGTAATGGTATTCTTCAACAATTTGTGGAGGAATGGAATTGCCCCTCCATCAACCCAACTATTAGGTAGCTCTGGATGCAAATTCCTACTCACCTTTGCTGGACCCTTTGGAAGGAGAGAAATAATCGTATATTCAAGGACTCAGAGAATTCAATTGATGTCCTCTTCCACATGCTATGTAAATCTATCCTGGAAAACATTTCAGTCACATTCTTGAAAATGTCCAAGGCAACCCCCATCGTCGTATGATGAGAAAATGGTCAAAGTCTAAGGAATTTCAAGTGATGTCACCATTTTTTCACAACTCTAAACTCTTAGCTAGGAAAAATACCAAATGGTCACCCTTGTTCATAATTGGTGCAAGATGAACTTTGATGGGGCAACTAATCAATAGTTGGCCTTGGGTGGTGGTCTGATTAGGGATACTAATGGGCATCTTATTGCAACCTTCTTGGGGAACCTCAATGGATGTTCTAATAATCAACTTGAATGCATGGCCTTGTACTGGGGAATCAAAATTTCCCTCTCCTTGAACATTCAATCTCTAGTAATTGAAGGTGACTCTAAACTAGTTATTAATATTATCAAAGGGATAACAAAAGTAGGATGGAAATTAGTTGACATCATTAATGATGTTAGCAAGCTTATTCTTGGTTTAAACAATGTTACTATCAATCATATATTTAGAGAGGGTAACAGATGTGTCGACTGTATGGTGGCCATAAGCATGCATCTTGATGGCATAATAGTAAGGAGAAACAAACAAGCCATGCTTAAGTGGATACAAGCTCTCCTCATTGAAGAAAGCAATAGTATTTTCCGAGTATGATGATTTGTCTCTATTTTCTTGTAAATTTGCACATGGTGAATGTTTGGAATCAAACTCAATTTTTGAATCATAAGAAGGTGGCAAGGAATTTGAATCGAATAATGAGGCAAATGGTCAAAATAATAAAAGGTGTTGAGGTGGCAGATATCCCTTATTTATTTGCCAACTCCAACAGAATTGACAGGGTGGATGCTGATGAGGCCTATACCATCCACAAGTCTCTAAGGAATAGAAATAATGTTGACCCCCCCTTCATGCAGTTTGAGATAATTAATGGATGGCATCACCAAAAGGACACTACTAAGAAGATCATTGGCTACCACGATGATGTTAAGATTTGGATCGATATGGTCCAAATTATCACTTTACATGAGGCAACTTTCTAGAACGTGTGGAGGGAAATAGTTCGAGAAGGAGAAATAAAAAACCTTCAGAGTCATGATTATCTCAATAAAAACGTTGTCTTTTCTAAGATAGTCGAGGAAAATCTTCTCTGTCATTTTAACATGGAGCAATCCTTCTTGTTCTGTGAAACCAATGGCCATTGAAGAAGAGAATATTGGGGGGGATAGGGTAAGGACATAACCTAATACCCATGAAGAATTCATGTCCAAAGAGGAATTTTGGCATTACTATTAAGGAGGGAGGGGTGGTCTGGTTCATCAAATCCATGAACAGACATGCTAAAATCCTTTCATCCCAGTTCACCTCCTCATGGATAGACTGTAGGGTTTTCATTTGAGGATTCCCCTTTGAAATCAATGAGAAAGTCATTTCTCAAGTGACTAGGCTTTCTATGAAGGGAAGAATGTGGAATAAAACAAGTAGAGTGACAGATTCAAAGAGTCTCAACCAGTTCTTTAGGGTCGATGAACACTTTGTCAAGCTCGATGGTGGTTTTGACAGAGAGGAATTACCTGAACCATGTGATAAGGTATGTTTTATGATAATGAAATATTTTACCCTTGAGGGAAGATTTAGGGTTTTTTATTATTATCATTTCCCTCTCCTCAACCATTTTCGCAATAATTCTAGAATAGATTTTTCTTTCTTCCTTCTTCACTCACTCAAAAATATGGTTTTGGAAGTGGTTGACAATGCTAAGACTCAAGGCAAGAAACCTATACCAATCCACCAGGGCCTTATTTTTAGGCTTTATTACTTCCATATTTCTCTCTGCCCTCCCCACCCTATCATTGTGCAGATTACCGTCACCCCAAATGTGTTATCTCATCGAGACTGAGCCAGTTTAAATGCTCTAAAAGACCCTTCCTTCACTCTAACCAGAGCTAGCCTTCTTCCCTTAACCTTGAGAATTATTTGAAGGAAAATCCCTCCCCCCTACAGATGGATTCTACCAAATCCAATAAAGCCAAAGTTATTATGCAAGAGATGGAATCAGAAGATGATGTTGTCAAGGAGATTAACACTCAGAGTTGCTCTAAAAAGCTTGTGTTGAAGCAAAGATCTTCTGAGAGGAATATAATCATTGATTCAGACTCTAGGGAGGTCGATATCAAAAACATTGAAGAAATGGTTAAGGAGTGCCAAATGATCCTTGCTAGCAAGGAGGACTCAAAAGGGAATGAGGAGGCAAACACAGATAATTCTACCCATGTCTTGAATTTAGCCAAAGATGACCCGATTGACTTAATTGAGTGAATGATGTTAGATGAGGAGGAGGATGTTACAAAAAAACAAAAAGAGACCTATCCAAATGTTGCAGAGGGGACCTGTTCTAAATGTCTGAAGCTGGAAGTGGACTTTGCAAAAATCAAGGAAACACTACAAGATATTGATAGGAAAATGGGATCGGTCTCAAGGTTCAGGCTTAAAGTTATGCATAGTTCTCCCACCACTCTCTGTCTACTTCAACAGAACATGACATGTCCTTTAGAGAATAATAAGGAAACTCACAGGGAAATCTAGAGGTTCCTCAAGGACTGGGCAAATGTCTTTCATTAGGCGGGTTGCAAAATCAACAAGAATAGGTAGGGTTTGGGTCCAATTTACTATTGTTCTTAGCAGTTTTTTTTTAGTCCTTGGTCTGGGTCGCTGTTATACTTTAAACTCTTATATCAACTGTTAATTTTAAGTAGCTTTCTGCTTCCCCGGTTCTCTGGGGTTTTTGTTTTACTAACATTTTTTCTTGATAGTAGTATGTTGATCATATGTTGTTAATGTGTGGTTACTAGTGTTTCCGCCATTTGGCTTTGTACTTTGGGCCAACACCTAGTTTTAGCTTCTTTTAATATCAAAAATATTAATTGAAAGATAAATTCAATATTAACAAATAACTTTTTAATTATAAAATTGAACTTAAATATAGTTAATTTCTTAAATAAATTAATTTTGAAAAATTAAAACTATAATTCAAATAAAAGACTGAAAATAAAATTAAATAAACTATATTAAAATTAATCAAGAGAGCATTTCTGGATTCGATTGTGTGAAAGATTTTTGCATCAACGTTTCAGATCACACTTCGTGATCCATCATCAGGATGAAGAGAGTCAAATAAGATGAAAAGTTGCAAACTTGGAATAAATAGGAAGGATTGGAGAAGGGTGCACGAAGAACGAGAGACCAAGATGGTCAAACCTCAACAGAAGGACAAAAGATGAAATAAAATAAAAACAAAAGAAAGAGAAAAAAAGAAATAGAAAATAAAAACCCAATAATACCAACAAACATATATATATGTACATATATGTACATATATATATGTACGTATATACATACATATATATATATATATATATGTATATATATACATATATATACATATACACACACACATATATATACATACATATATATATATGTACATATATACATATATATATATATACATATATATATACATATATATATATGTGTATATATGTGTATATATGTATATATGTACATATATGTACATATATATATATGTACATATATGTACATATATATATATGTACATATATGTACATATATATATATATGTACATATATGTACATATATATATATATGTGTGTATATATGTATATATGTACATATATGTACATATATATATGTGTGTGTGTGTGTATGTACATATATGTAAATATATGTACATATATGTATATATATATATATGTATATATATATATATATATATATATATATATATATGCGAATAAGAGTGCCTATGTATATGTATGAATATACATATACATATACAAATATATATAAATACCTACACATAAATTATATATATATATATATATACATATATATATATATACATATATATATATACACATATATATACATATATATATATATACACATATATACACATATATATATATATACACATATATACATATATATATATATATATATATACAGATATATACATATATATATATATATACAGATATATACATATATATATATATATACAGATATATACATATATATATATATATACAGATATATACATACATATATATACAGATATATATATACAGATATATATATATATACATATATATATACAGATATATATATATAGATAAATATATATATATAGATATATATATATATATACATATACATGTATATATATACATATACATGTATATATATACATATACATGTATATATATATTGTATATATATATATGTATACATTGTATATATATATATATGTATACATATATATATATATGTATACATATATATATATATATGTATACATATATATATATATGTATACATATATATATATATATGTATACATATATATATATATGTGTGTGTGTATATACATATGTATATATATATACATGTATATACATGTGTATATATATACATGTATATACATACATACATATATATATATATATATATATATATATATATATATATATATATATATATATATATATATATATATATAAAAGTATATATGTATGCCTATATAAATGCCCCCACACACAAACAAAGAAAAGACAAGACCTCAACAATAAAACAAACACACAAAAAAAAAAAGAAGGAAAAAACTAAACAATGAAACGAGAAAACAAAAAGCAATAAATAAATAAAATAAAAGAAAAGAATAAATAAATAAATAAATAACACAAAAAAGCAAGGACAACACAACGAGGGAAGAAAAGGAAAACGAGAAGGGGCCTAAAGGATAAAAAGAAGAAAAAACCAAAGGGAAAGAAGACAAAAAAAGGGGGGGGGAGGAAGAAACTAGAAGAAGGACGAGAAGAGAACGGGAAGAGGAAACAAAGAGAGGGGAGAAATTCAAAAGGCTAAGGGGCTAGGAGAGGAAGAAGGGAAAGGATGAGGACTATCTGAGCTTGGACAACAATGGGTGCCACGAACCACTAAGATTCCAACCATCATCCCGATTGAGGTTGGTGGGATGATTGTAGATTTGAATAGCTTCCATGAGTTTTCTTTTGAAAAAGTTGTCTTCTTTGAACAAGATTTGGGTGCTCTATAAACAAATATGGTGCTTCATTGAGAAAGAGTGATCCGCAAGGGCTGACTTAAGAGTACACTCATGCTTGATGTCGACACTGTGCTCTTTAATTCTAGTGCTAAATGAACGACCAGTTTCCCAAATATAAGGCAAGCCGCAAGAGCACATAATCTTGTAGATGCCAGAGTCAAGGTGAGAATCTCTATGGTCTTTGAGAGGCGGGATGTGCTTCTTCACCATACAGAAAGGTTTGAAAGAACATCGGATGCCTTTTTTAAGAAGGATCTTGGCAATTTTGTGGGAAATGCCTTCAATGTAAGGGATGGAGGCAAAGCAATGGGTTAGGGTTTGGGAGGGCTTGGTCAAGGAGTGGGAGCAAAAATGGGCTTGGTTGAAGGCCCTGGTCATTTTCTTGGAAGAGTAACCATTCAAATAGAAAAATCGACGAAGATGGTCCAACTCTTGGTTTAGGTTATCCTCATCACAAATACGATAGGCTCTCAAGGCAAGGGTTTTGAGAATGCCAATTTTTTGGCTAGGGTGGTGATGAGAAGAGGAATGAAGGTAGCGATCTGTGTGGGTCACTTTGCGATAAACTCGTCGACCTAGAGACCCATCAAGTTTTTTAATGAGAAGGATGTCAAGGAAGGAGAGTTGGTTGCTAGATTCGACCTCCTTGGTGAAGGAGATACAAGGAGCTATGTTGTTAAGGTGGGTGTGGAACTCTTCTAACTTCTCAAGACCATGTGGCCAACAAACATTGGTGTCATCCACATATCATTTCCACCACTTTGGTTTGAGAGGGAAGGAGAAAAGCGCCACTTCTTCAAAGTGCTCCATGAAAAGATTAGCAATGACAGGAGAAAGAGGGGAACCCATAGCCACACCATCTACTTGCTCATAGATGACCTCTTGGAAGGAGAAAAAAGTGGATCTGAGGCAAAGCTCAACAAGAGAAGCAATTTCATCATTGGATTTTTCCCTGACAATCTCAATTGAGTCAGGAATGGGGACTTTGGTGAAAAGAGAGACCACGTCAAAGCTAAGTAAAAGATCCCCACTCTCTAACCTCTTGTCCTTGATGAAATCAATGAAATGGGAAGAATCTTTAATGAAGGACTCAAGTTTCCCAACTAGAGGAGAAATCAATTTGGCGAGGAAAGAAGCTAACTTGTAGGTAGGGGAGCCTATAGTGTCCACTATGGGTCTAAGGGATGCCATCCTTATGGATTTTGGGAACACCATAGATGCGAGGAGTAATTTCCTTGGAAGGGCACAAGTGCTTCTTGGTCTCGATATCAAAAGAGGAGGAAGCCACTGCCGATTTGACCTTTCTTAAAAATTTTGAGCACAGGTTGCGAGAAAGCGTCTTGTAGCTACCCATGTTAGAGAGGAGGGCCAAAATTTTGGAAATGTAGTCCGCTCTATCCATAATGACTATGGCGTTCCCCTTGTCTGCTTTGTTGATGACGAGGTCATTGTTGCTCAAGAGATTGTTAAAGGCCTTGAGCTCAGATTTGGGGATGTTGCTTTTAGGTGGCTTAGCGTGTCTGAGCGCAACCGCACAGTCTTGCCTAACTTCTTCCGTAATGTATTTGTTTATTTTTAAATATTCATTCGTACACACACGCACACTCAATTTTTTTGCATTTGCTTGGTGGTCTTCTAGAGTTCTGGTGTTTATTTTTCCTATTGTTTATTAATCAAGTTCTTGTCTTTCCTTTGTCTGTGTGTGTGGGAGTTTTCTTTTTATATATTGAGTTAACATTTTTGTTTGCTCATTTATTTTATTTTTTGTATACATATATATTTTCAATATATATTTGTATACACCCCTTATATATATATATATATATATATACATATATATATATACATATATATACATATATATAGTGCCTATGTATATGTATGAATATACATATACATATACAAATACATATAAATACCTACACACACACATATATATATATATATATTTGCTAGTATTATTGGGTTTTTATTTTCTATTTCTTTTTTCTCTCTCTTTTGTTTTTATTTTATTTCATCTTTTGTCCTTCTGTTGAGGTTTGACCATCTTGGTCTCTCATTCTTCATGCACCCTTCTCCAATCCTTCCTATTTATTCCAAGTCTACAACTTTTCATCTTATTTGACTCTCTTCATCTTGATGATGGATCACGGAGTGTGATCCGAAACATTGATGCAAAAATCTTTCACACAATCGAATCCAGAAATGCTCTCTTGATTATATGATGGATTGTGGAAATCTCTTAGAATTGATATATTAAAATTGATACAATTTATATTTTAACATTAAAGGACAAGGTTGTAGTGCAACGAAGTTCTTGCCAAATGTTAGCAACTATTTTGTTATAATAGTATAGGATACCAAATAATTATAGATATATGTATAAGCAACATGCTATATATTGGTAACGATGTGGGCAAAGTTTACAACTTAAATGTCACAAAGTTTGAATGCATTGCTAGTGTCTCTATATCTTGGTTTTAAAATTGTTATGTTATGGTTATGGTTTGCCGCTCAACCATGTAGGACACAACCCACAAAAAACAAACCACATTGGCACCACCCATCCACCAAGGCACATGAAAAGAAGAACTCGACAATCTGTGGGAGAGGGAAGCTCATCCCATAGAGTCCCGAGTACCTGACCACGTCGACATCAAACACAAGCCAGTAGAAACAAAAGTAGAGACTGGCCCGTTGACGTCAAGGGACCCTCCTGCCAGTCACCCTAAGTGACTTTTACAGACTGAAGAAGTCAACTCAAAAATAGAAAAGTAGCTTAAAAAAGATGAAGGAAAAAATCCTATCTGTAGTAAATGCACATAACACAAAGGTTATGCAAGACAATTAGGTATGCATAACACGCAAGTTATGAAAAAATTCTTTGAATTTCTTAGAATGGATCTACAGCTAAGTTGATAGAAAAAGGTCAATAGATCTGTCTTTTCTCTAGACCTGATATGTTCTTCTAGAAAAAGGAGAACAAAGCTGAGTTCTTAGTTAAATCATCTTACAAAGCTCTTTTAAGGAATGACCTGCCATGTGGACCATGGCAAAAGGTTTGGAACCCCCAGCTACTACCCAAAATTAATTTCTTTTGGTGGATCATTTTGCTGGAGAGGATCCTAACACGGGATAACCTTATCAGAAGAGGATTCCAACTTCCAAATTGGTGCCCTCTTTGTGAAGAAGATGAAGAATCCATTTCTCACCTTATGCTTAATTTCTGGTTTGCAATTGCAATATGGTCGAAGGTCATGGAAAAATTTGAATGCTCTTGGGTTTGTAATGGTACTCTTCAGCAATTTGTGGAGGAATGGAATTTCCCCTCCATCAACCCAACTATTAGGTAGCTCTAGATGCAAATTCCTCCTGACCTTTGCTAGACCCTTTGGAATGAGAGAAACAATCATATATTCAAGGACTCAGAGAATTCAATACCAAATGTTCACTCCCTACACATAATTGGTTTGAGATGAACTTTGATGGGGTAGGTAATCAAAAATTTGCCGCAGGTGGTGGTCTGATTAGGGATGCTAATGGGAATCTTATTGCAGCCTTCTTGGGGAGCCTCAATGGATGTTGGAGCCTCAATGGATGTTCTAATAATCATGTTGAATGCATTGCCTTGTACCGAGGAATTAAATTTTCCCTCTCCTTGAACATTCAATCTCTGGTAATTGAAGGTGACTCTAAACTAGTTATTAATGTCATCAAAGGGATAACAAAAGTAGGATGGAAATTGGCTGACATCATTAATGATGTTAGAAAGCTTATTCTTGGTTTAAACAATGTTACTATCAATCATATATTTAGAGAGGGTAACAAATGTGCCGACTCTATGGCAGCCATAGGCATTCATCTTGATGGTTTAATAGTATGGAGAAATAGAGAGGCCATGCCTAAATGGATATAAGCTCTCCCCGAAGAAAGCAATAGTATTTCCTGAGTATGATGATTTGTCTTTGTTTTCTTCTAAATTTTCACATGGTGAGTGTTTGGAATCAAACTTGATGTTTGAATCACAAGAAGGAAGCAAGGAATTTGAATTGAATGAAGAGGCAAATGGTCAGAAGAATAAAAGGTGATGAGGTGACAGATATCCCTTATTTCTTTGCTAAATTCAATAGAATTGACAAGGTGGATGCTGATGAGGCCTATACCATCCACAAGTCTCTAAGGTGTAGAAATCATGATTACCCTCCCTTCATGCAGTTCAAGATAATTAATGGATGGCATCACCAAAAGGACACTACTAAGAAGATCATTGGCTACCACAACAATGTTAAGATTTGGATCAATATGATCCAAATTATTGCTTTAAATGAGGTAACTTTCTGACACGTGTGGAGGGTGATAGTTCGAGAGGGAGAAATAAAAAATCTTCAGAGTCATGATGGCCTCAACAAAAATGTTGGCTTTTCTAAGCTAGTTAAGGAAAATTTTCTCTGTTATTTTAACAGTATGTGGAGCAAGCCTTGTTCTGTGAAACCAATGACTATTGAAGAAAAAAATATTGGGGGGGATAGGGTAAGGATGAAACTTGATACCCATGAAGAATTCATGTCCAAAGAGGCATTTTGGCATATCTGTAAGGAGGGAGGGGTGGTCTGATTCATCCAATCGATGAACAAACATGATGAAATCCTTTCATCCCAGTTTGCCTCCTCATGGATAGACTGTAGGGTTTCCATTGGAGGATTCTCCTTTGAAATCAATGAGGAAGTCATTTCTCAAGTGACTACGCTTTATATGAAGGGAAGAATGTGGAAAAAAACAAGTAGGGTGACAGATTCAAAGAGTCTCACCCAGTTCTTTAGGGACGATGAACACCCTGTCAAGCTCTATGGTGGTTTCGATAGAGAGAAATTACCTGAACCATGGGATAAGGTATGTTTGATGATAATGAAATATTTTACCCTTGAGGGAAGATTTAGGGTTTTTTATTATTATCATTTCCCTCTCCTCAACAATTTCTACAATAATTTTGGAATAGCTTTCCCTTTCTTCCTTCTTCACTCACTAGAAAATGTGATTTTGGAAGTGGTTGGCACTGCTAAGACTTGGGGAAAGAAACCTATACCAATCCATCAGGGCCTTATTGTTAGGCTTTATCACTTCCATTTTTCTCTCTTCCCTCCCCACCCTATCACTGTGTAGAGTACCGTCACCCCAAATGATGTTATATCGCAAGGACCAAGGTGGTTTAAAGGCTCTAAAAGACCCTTCCTTCACTCTAACCAGAGCCAACCTTCTTCCCTTAAGTCTAGGAATTATTTGAAGAAAAATCCCTCCCCCCTCAAGATGGACTCTACCAAATCCAAAAAATCCAGTCATTATGCAGGAGATGGAATCAGAAGATGATGTTGCTAAGGAGATTAACACTGAGAGATGCTCTAACAATCTTGCGTTGAAGAAGAGATCTTCTGAAAGAAAAAGAATCATTGATTCAGACTCTAAGGAGGTCGATGTCAAAAACATTGAAGAAATGGTGAAGGAGTGAAAATGATCCTTGTAAGTAAAGAGGACTCAAAAGGGAATGAGGAGCCAAACACGGACAATTCTACCCATGTCTCAAATTTAGCCAAAGATGACCCAATTGACTTAACTGAGGGAATGATGTCAGATGAGGAGGAGGATGTTACCAAAAAATAAAAAGGGATCTATCAGAATGTTGTAGAAGGGACCTGTTCTAAATGTCTGAAGCTAGAAGCAAACTTTGCAAAAATCAAGGAAACACTACAAGATATTGATAGGAAAATGGGCTTGGTCTCAAGGTCCAGGCTTAGAGTCATGCATAGTTCTCCCACCACTCTCTGTCTACTTCAACAGAACATGGTAGGTCCTTTAGAGAATGATAAGGAAACTCACAAGGATATTTACAGGTTCCTGAGCAAGGACTGGACGAATGCCTTTTAGTAGGTGGGTTGCAAAATCAACAAGAATAGTTAGGGTCTAGGTCTAGTTTATTATTGTTCTTAGAAGTTTGTTTTTAGTCCCTAGTTTGGGTCACTATTATACTTTAAACTCTTATATTGACTGTTAATTTTAAGTAGATTTCTGCTTCCCCGGTTCTTTAGGATTTTTGTTTTAGTAGCATTTTTTCTTACTAGTAGTTTGTTGATTATATGTTGTTAATATGTGGTTACTAGTGTTTTTGCCTTTTGGCTTTGTACTTTGGGCCAACACCTAGTTTTTGCTTCTTTTAATATCAAAAACATTAATTGAAAGAAAAATTCAATATTAACAAATAACTTTTTTTAAAAATTTTTATTTACATGTTTCCGCTTTGCCTCTGCAACTTTCTTGCTCTACTGACTTTTGAATTATCGTAATGGATATCATTTTTGTTGGGGAGGGCCCATCCTCAGGCTCGTCCTCCTTGGATCCTAAACCCCCCTGCTCTCTTGCAGGTGTGTCCGGATTTGGCCCTTGTACTATGTTCCCAGAGTGCTTGGTGGGCTCCCTCGGTTGCTGTCGTTGATGCTGGTAATGTAGTGCTGCATGAGGCCCCCTCATTTGAGAAGATTCATATTGCGACCTCTAGCTTGGATTCTCCTCACATCATTCCCAAGTCTGGTGATGTGGGGCCTTTGTTTGGGGATGCTTAAGCGAGTACCTGGAAAGGTGCCCTTGTTGGAAATTCTAAGTCAGGGTCATTGACGTTGCTGCCTAAGGTAACTGCTGGAGAGGATGGCCCATAGATTTGTCTCCCCGATAGTATTATGGATAACATCACTTCCTCCCTACACCTTTGATTGGTGGGGAGATTATTAGCCTTCAGACCCACTATAGATATGGTCAAAAGATGGGTTGGCTCCAGATAGAAACTAAAAGGTAGTGTCTATGTCTCTACTATGCCGGGGGGACTTCTTTTCAGATTCACTGCTAAAGAAGACTTCATTTACATTATGTTTGGTTCACAGTCTTACAAAAAACACTGCCTAACTCTCTCTAAGTTGAAATTGGGGTTTGAACCTAGCACAAACCTCCTCAAACTGGTGCTGGTTTGGATCAGACTCCCTGGCCTCCCTCTGGAGTTTTGGGACAAAACCATTCTTAGATGGATTGGTAACTCATTTTGTCAATTCGTTGTTGCTGATAACGTGATGATGCAGAATTCTAGACTTGTTTACGCTTGCCTTTGTGTGAATGTGGCTATTAACAACCCCCTCCCTAATTTCAGATCTCTAAAATCCAAATGGGGTAAATGGACGTAGGCTATTATCTACAAGAACACCTCTCTTTATTGTCAAAGATGTGGAAAACATGACCATGTTATTGTTGACTTCAGGACGCCTTAACCTCTGGAGGAAAAGCTAAAAGAGAAGATGTCATCCCCAGGTATTATCAATGTGGAGGAATCTCAGATTGTTACCCCCTCAACCCCTTGGTGATTGACAACTCTGTGGGTCAAACCATGGACTTGAAGGAAAAAGAGGGTCCTCAAGATACTATTGAGGAGGGCTACCCTTTCTTGGAAGGTATTCTTAATATGATGCAAACCCCTGACCCCAAGATGGCACCTCCCTCCACGGGCGGATGTTTGGGCCTAGACCTATAAGATGGAGAGATCTCCCAAATAAAGGTAGAACAAGAAGGTCTAAATGTGGAAGTGTGTCTCAGAGAGAAGACATGACACAACGAGACCACTCAGCTTGTGCTCATGCAGCTGAATCCCAACACTATGGGAAATTGTCGGGGAAGCATTTGGAGCTCTGGGGTTGGGCTCATTCCTTTCAAAGGGATCGCTCTGGATCCAACATCCTCCTCCTCTACTACTAGATCTATTGGGGAGATCACTTTTCTCTCTCATGGAAGTCATTCAGCCCCGTCTTTGCCTGTGGATAAAGAGAAAGGGGAATGGCAGGAATTGAAAATAAAAACTAGAGGAAATAAGAAGGTGGATGTGGGAAATGACTCTAAGCTAGGAAGACCCTCTGAGAGGATCCTCAGAACTAAGGTAATGGCCAGGGAAATTGCTAGTGGAAGGCAATTAACTCTGGAGACATCTCAGAAAGGTAAGAAATGAAGTTCCTTTCATGGAACTTAAGGGGTTTAAATAACCCCTAGAAGCTTTATGCTCTTAAGAAAAGCATAATTACCAATAAGATTGATATCATCCTAATCCAAGAGGTGAAAATGACATCAAAATTTAGCTACGCTCATGGACAGTATATGGTCGGGTGCTACTTTCCATTATGGAAAGGTAGAGGGTGCTTCAGGAGGAATTGCTACTCTATGGAATAAGAACAAATTGGATGGGAATGCAGTTGACACTTCTCATAGCTTCCTTATTACCAAGTTCACCTTGAACAACTTCTCTTGGTATTTTTTTAACATTTATGCTCCTAATACTAGACATGGTCGGGCTCGAGGCTGGGAAGAAATCACTACCTTCATGACTAATAATAGGGATGCTATGTTCATGCTAGCAGGTGACTTTAAAACCCCCCTTTTTCCCTTAGAGAAGCTCAGAGGGCTAACTGACTATAGTGATAGTATGCTTGACTTTGCTGACTTCATTAGGGATAAAAAGTTACTTGATCTTGACCTCCAAGGGAATCCTTTCACCTGGTCTAACAACAAAAAAGGCTCCAACTTGATTTAGGTCAGGATGGATAGGCTTCTAATCTCGGCCAAGTGGAACCTTGGCAACAATTCCTCGCTCTTGTCTCTCCCGCGCACTATCTCTGACCATTCCCCAATCCTCCTTTCATGGATTGACAAGCCAACCTTGAGCCCCATACCCTTTAGATATGAGATTATGTGGCACTCTCACCCAAATTTTAAAAATTGTATCCAAAGTTGGTGGAACTCCCCTATCCAAGGTTCAACTATGTTTAGAATAGCTAAAAAGCTGGAGATAATCAAAAGGGAGGTTAGACCCTGGAGCAGTGATTGCGAGAACTCCCGGCTGGAATCATGAATAAGTCGAAAGGGCGAGGGTTGGGGCGCTCAATTCATGAACTTAACTTTATTAAGTTGTTAAGCGGAGAACGGGAAGGATGTTAGGAGCTTAGCTAAAGGAATGTCTCGTGGAGCCGGCGGAGCAGCATTCATGATATAGAATCTAGATCGGGGTGGGAGGTTATCAATTTCATACGTAACATGGATGGGCCCCTACTATTCTATGGCCAGCGGCCCCCTACAATTCTATGGCAAATATTCCTTTGGGGATATCTTCAAGAGAAAGATGGAGGCTGAAACCAATTTGGAATGCCTCCAGTGAACCATTGTGGTGGGGAACACCTCTGCGGATATCCACAAAGAGGAGGAAGGATGGAGACAAAATTGGAAAGAAATCATGAACCTTGAAGAAATATACTAGAAGCAAAGCTCCAGAGTCCAGTGGTTAACTAAGGGGGAAAGGAACACCTCCTTCTTTCACAGATTTTCTTCTAAGAACAAGAGGAAAAACACTATTCAATCCATATTCAATAACAGGAATGAGGAATTGGCAGAGAATAACAAGATTGGCCAATGGGATTCCCTACATTTTGCTAATGCCTACACGAATGACAGGGCCAGTGAACCTACTGAGTTTAGTGATAAGCTTCTCAGTCTTATCCCTCAAGTCCTGAATGATGCTAATAATGAGCTGTTGATAAGCCGCATATTTGAATAAGAAGTTAAAGAGGTGATTTTTGCAATGAAAGCCTTTAAGGCCCCTGGATCAAATGGCTTCCCCCTGGCTTTCTTTCAGATGTTTTGAGAAACTATGAAGTATGATCTAACTAAAGCTACTAGGGACTTCATTCGCACTAGGAACCTCCTAAAGAAGTTGAATAACACTTTCATTGTTTTGGTGCCTAAAGTTCCTGACCCAAAGTTTATGTCTGATTACTGCCCAATCAGCCTGTGTAACTCAGTCTATAAGATCTTCTCCAAAGTTATTGTCAACAAAATTAAACCCCTTCTTGAAAGATGCATTAGCCCCTCCCAGAGGGGTTTTGTTCTCGCCAAGCAGATTCTCGATGCAGTCATTACTACCCACGAGGTCATCCACTCCATGGAAAAAAGTCGCAACCCAGGTATGGCTCTTAAACTTGACATGTCTAAGGCTTATGATAAAGTTAACTAGAAGTTCATGTATGCTATTCTTTCCAAGATGGGTTTCCAGGAAAGATTCGTCAATATTATCAAGGTGGCAGTAGAAAGTGTCCACTACTTGGTGATTGTCAATGACACCCCTTGGGGTTTCTTTAAGGTCGGGAAAGGTCTAAGATAGGGTGACCCTCTCTCACCTTATTTGTTTATTATGGTGGCTGAAGTTTTGAGCAGGAACTTTTCCCATTTGATCAGGACAAGAAAAATCTCGGGTGTGAAAGCTGCTTCTACCCTTCCCACGGTGGTTATGCAGAAATTTATTGATGACACCATCCCATTTGGTCAGTTGTCTGTTATAGAAGCTAAATAATGGAAATACCTGCTAGAGGAGTATGCCCTTGCCTCAGGACAACTCATCAACTACAACAAGAGAAAAATATATTTTTTCAACATAGATAGAAATCTCCAAGGTAAACTTATTCATATCCTTGGTTGTTGTGCTGCTGATCTCCCTGATTCCTATTTGGGACTTCCCCTCACTATTAAGGAGGTCATCTCTCATTTCTAGGAGTCAATCTTAGAAAGAATGCAGAAAAAGCTTGCTGGCTGGACTGGAAAAACCCTTAGTAGTGCAGGTAAACTCCAGCTTCTATCGACCTCTCTTCAAGGTGTCTCGGTCTATTTTCTCTCTCTATTCAAGATATCCATTGCTATGGCGGAGAAACTTGAGAAAATCCAAAGAAGTTTTCTGTGGACAGGGATGGAGGAAATGTCCAGAATCAGCTTAGACAATTGGGAGGTGGTGTGCAAACCTAAGTACATGGGAGGCCTTGGCATTAGAAAATTTTTGGACTTGAACAAGGCTTTGCTAACTAAAATTGGTTGGAATCTTACAAAGGGAAAAGATGATTGGTGCAAGATCATGAGGGAAAAGTACTTCAATCACACCCCCTTCTCTTCACTTCTTTCTTCTAATGAGCTTCCACTTGGGTCTAAGATATGGAACAACATTGTCAAAAATAGGAAGTTGCTTAAACAGGGTCTAAAATGGTAGGTGGGCAATGGTGAGAGGATTAGATTTTGGGAAGACAATTGGATTGGCGACAAACCCCTGGCTACTTCCTGCTTCAATTACCTCATGGGAACTCTCAAGGACTCGCTGGGTCCACTTGTGATAAAATACATTTCCCCCTCTCGCTTTTGGTTGAAGCTTGCTGATGGGCTAGGAAATAATACTCATTGGGATCATCTGGTAGGTGAGTTGCAATCCCTTCTTGAGAAGGTCAGGATCCCTCATTCCACTCACTCTGATAAGTTTGTTTGGGCTATGAATCCCTCAGGGTCTTTCAATGTTAAGTCGACCTACAATCTCTTGTTTGCACCTATGAATGATTGCCACTACTAGAGAGAAGTTTGGAACTCTCAACTTATCCCTAAAATCAACTTCTTCTGGTGGATGACTTTGCATGGGAAGATCCTTACTATTGATAACCTTAAAAGGCGTGGCTTCCTGCTTGCCAACTAGTGTGCCATGTGCAACTATGCTAAGGAAAGCATAAACCATCTTTTTATCCATTGCCCCTTCACTTCTGTGGTCTGGCACAAAGTTTTATAAATGCCCCTCTACCCACCAACCAATTAGATAGTTTTGGAAACTCATCCCTCCTCATATCTGTTGGCATATATGGAAGGAAAGGAACAACCGGATCTTTTGTGGAATGAATAACTATGATAAAATGACGGTTGGCATAGCTGAAAATCTCCTCAGGGAGAATGCTCTGGTATGTAAATGGAAAACTCCACAATCAGCCCCTATGGCGATGGATTGTAATTGGATTAGAACATGGAATCTGCCAGACAACTTCTTTAAATATGACAACTCAAAGAAAATGGAGAGGCTTAACATTAGATGGTCAATTCCACCCCCTTCATGGCTCAAAATTAACTTTGATGGCGCTGCTCACAGTGGTGTTGTAGCGGGAGGAGGAATTATTAGAGATAGCTTGGGCAACTTGATTGTGGCCTATACGGGGAATTTTGACTCTGTCTTGAGTAACATGGCTGAAGCCCTTGCTCTCTTTTGGGGCCTTAAATTGGCCCTCAACATTAATACTAAAAGGTTGATCATTGAAGGGAACTCTAAGATGGTTATTGAGGTGGCTAAAGGAGTTGCAGGGATTAGCTAGATGATTGGCAACATTATTAAGGATATTTGGTCCATGATTATCTGGCTTGAGGAATTTTAGATTCAACACATTTACAGAGAAGGTAACTCGATGGTTGACTCTCTGGCTGCGACAAGCCTTGAGTTAACTGGTATGAGGTGCTGGAGACACCTTGATTCTATTTTTGATAGACAGAAGTTCCTAATTGGGAGAGACCAGAATTTCTCAACATGTCAATGATGTGCTATGTCATTTTTTACGGGAGATCATTTTGGCTTGTCTGCACTAACAAGATTCAGGAGGGAAATTCAAATTCAATTTGGGCGGGCTATGCCAAGGTGGCTTCCGGTGGCCCCCACCTTCTCTAGCACATCGGTTCGGTGATGATGTGGCTGACCACTGATAGTTGTATAATAGAAGGATTGAAGCACCAACTTTTAATCATTAACTTGATTCACTGCAACAAGTACATCATTTATTACTATAACCAGAACTTAAGATTTCTCAATAATGAAGATCTTTGCAAGTTGGTGGATGAATTAAGAGGTGTCCCTTCACATGCTTACTAGAGCTAGCGGATGCATGTCTTGGGAAACACCACTAAAAATAATGATTGTAGCTCTCACCTCAACTTAGCTAATTCTCGATCGAGTTTTTTTATCTTTTGCTCTAGTTTTTTTCTCTACATAACCATTTTATGGTTCACGCTACATGCCAACATCACTCTAGAGGAGGATATTATGGGGGAGATTTAGTCTGGGTTGAGTCAGACTCTATTGATGACTTTTTTTGCAATGACCCCTGCATTTGGATGAATGCCAAGGAAGGGGGCATCATCCCGTTCATGGAAGCCATGACTGGGTTTGACGAGAACCTCTCCATGCAGTTTGTTAGTAGTTGGAATGACATGAGAGTTGTTATGGGATATTTTTTGTTTGAAATCAGTGAGGACATCATTACCTAGGCCACGGGTCTTTGAACTAAGGGAAGAAAGTGGAAAAAAAATAGCAGGGTTGCGAATGAGACCAGTATGAACCGCTTCTACTGAAAAGATGAGGAACTTGTCAAGATGCAAGGGGGTTTCAATAGGGAATGCCTTCCATACTCATGGGACCAGTTGTGCAAAATCATTATGAAATACTTTACTCTGGAGGGAAGGTATGGTGTTTTCTATTATTACCATTTCCCATTGCTCAATCACTTTCGCAACCATGATTCTATTTCTTTCCCGTTCTTTTTACTGCACGCCTTAGAGTCTACTGCCAAAGATGTCCGCCATTGCATGACTCAAGATAGCAATTACACCATCCTCCACCAGGGTCTGATGTTTCGGCTTTACAACTTCCATAGGGCCCTGTGTCCCTCTAAACCCATCTTTGTTCAACCTGCTCCCTCCATCCAGGCCCCCCCTGCTAGTTCTAAAAAAGGTCTCAAAAAAACCTTGAAAAAACCTATTATGCCTTGTCAGTCCCCCGACCATGCCCCTCTCATTCCTCCAAAATTGGGGAGAAGAATAAAGGCAATTCGTCCACTACTAAACCCTCCTCCAAGAAACTCAGGAAAGATCCTAAAATTCTGTTAGTCGAGTCTGACACGGAGGATGGTGTGACCTCGAGAAGATCCCATAGGTTTGCTGGCAAACCTCAGATGAAACAAATTATTGTTAGAAAGAACTATGTTAATGAGGAGGAAGACTCTGAGAAAGCTGAAAGTGATAAGGTGGAGGATGAGATGGAGGCTATGGAAGGCTCAGATTCCTCTAAGCTGGGTAATAAGGCCCCTGACTCTGAGATAAACAAGGATGATAATAAAAGTGCCTCCCCTTGTTCTAACTCTTCCCCCCCGCACATCTTTGAGGAGGATGAAAGAAAGTATGAGGGTGGACAAACTGCTACTGAAGGTGGGGAGAAGGAGGAGGTGGGGCAGTGTGCGGGTTGTAATGCCATCTTCGAGGACTTAAATGGAGTGAAGAAGAAGCTAGAGAATCTCAAGTCCCATGTCGACAAAATTGGGAAATTCACCATAAAGGTAATGTAATCCTTGGCTACTACAATGAGCCTGTTGCATTCAAGATTGAATTAGTTGTATTAGTGGGCATTAGCAAAGTTATTATTTAGGGCCGACTTATTGTATTTTGGTCTTTGTTGTAGTGTGCAGTTGCATAAGAGCTATTTTGGAAGTGTCTAGAAGGTGTGATCCCTCACATGTTTTATTTGTCTTCTGCATTATCTTGGAGATTGGTTTTTGGTCTGACCATTTTACATGTACACATTACACTTGTTTTGGCCAACTTATTTGCTAAAATTGTGGCTGTGGATGGTAAATAAAGGATGGAATGATTAAGTAGATAAAAGAATGAATTTTGTATAATGTGCAAAGCAAATGTGAATAAGTACAATGGTTTTTATATATAACAAAGTAGTGATGAAGGAAGATTAAGATGTGTTTTTGAACTGTGATCAACGTTGTAGTGAATGAGGTTCTCTATAGTTCAATATTTTTTGATGTTTTTGTATAAAAAATCATGTATCTCACCTTGAAGAAGTAATCTTCAATTTTTGCAAGTACTTATTGTATCTTGACCTAAGGTTTTGCGCCTTAGTTTTACAAGTCTACTCAAGGGCAGTTAGGACCTTGGGCTTTGGACTAAACATTGTAATTAGTTTATTATTTCATGAGTGTGATTCTTGCCGTAATTTTCCTCAATTTAGGTTTTCCACATAAAAATCGATATAAGATAATCTATAAAATAGTAGTATAATAATAGATTAAAAATAATATTATTAACTATGGGAATTGAAGGTGTCCCACAAAATCATAAGGATAAGAACAAATATAAAATAAAAATATATTGATATGATAATATAATAATAATAACAATGAATCTTAATATTTTTTTTGTTTTGGTCAAGAGTTTGATAATAATAATAATTTGGTACTAAAAGATTTTCTACTTTTGTAAAGAATTTAATGGGAATATAAAAATATAATCATAAGAATATATTAAAACATAATAATATAATCATATCTTATAATAATTTAATATTAATTATAATATAATAATATAATTATTTGTAAAGTGGAATAATGAACACATATGATATCATTGGCATGCTTTACCTACATTCCTTTAAAGTTAGGTATGCTAGTAGAAATATTTGTTGTGTAATTCTTGTAATGAAATAGTTTAAGTATTTATTTAAATTTAAATTTTATTTATAACTTAAATGGTTTGAATCAAATCCATATACAATATTTTACTACCTATATTATCAATTAAAAAAAGAGTATTAAAATTCATATATCTTTATATAGAAAAACCACTTTATTTACAAGATTATCAGTAAAAATAACTAAAGCTTAGGGAAAGAGAGGGCGGGAGGGAGAGATAGTGATCGAGAGAATGGAAACAAGGGAAGATTAGGGAAAGAGAGGGTGGGAGGGAGAGATAGTGATCGAGAGATAGTGATCGAGAGGGTGGGAGGGAGAGATTATCAGTAAAAATAAATAAAGAAAAACCACTTTATTTACAAGATTATCAGTAAAAATAAATAAAGCTTAGGGAAAGAGAGGGTGGGAGGGAGAGATAGTGATCGAGAGAATGGAGAGAGGGTGGGAGGGAGAGATAGCGATCGAGAGAAAAACCACTTTATTTACAAGATTATTAGTAAAAATAAATAAAGCTTAGGGAAAGAGAGGGTGGGAGGGAGAGATAGTGATCGAGAGAATGGAAACAAGGGAAGATTAGGTATCTCCTTCCATCCATCTTTACCTCTCTACCTCTCTCTCCCTATATCATTATCATCCTCTCTCCCCTAAGTCTATATATAAAAAAACCACTCTCTACCTCTCTCTCCCTATATCATTATCATCCTATATCATATACAATATTTTACTACCTATATTATCAATTAAAAAAAGAGTATTAAAATTCATATATCTTTATATAGAAAAACCACTTTATTTACAAGATTATCAATAAAAAATAAAAAAAACTATTTAAAATAGACATTTATTTTTTAAATATAAAGAAATCTAAAAAAACCCTATAAAATCTATCATTCCTATAAATTTGCTCCTATAACACCAATTTTTTTTCATCCAATCATATTGCAAATAAATAATTTCTAGTTTAAAAACATAAATCTCAACTTTATAAAAAACAAGTTTATTTTGAAAACAAAAAAATAATCAATTTTGATTGGTGCAAGAAATCGATTAATTAGGACAAAGTGAATGCAATAGTATTCCCTATGGTAAGTACTAATAATGAGTTTTAATAGTTTGGAAAATATTAATAAATTTTTTTCACTTATTTTAAATATTTATATGTTTTTTAATATTTCATAGTAAATTATTTTTTAATAGCTTTTTAGAGATGCTTTTTATTGGGTAAAATAGGTTTTTTAGATATCATTAATATTTTATATAATTTTATTTTTAAACTGTGGTGTAGAAAATGATTTAACTGATGAAAAATATATATATTGCTTGATAGATTATACATTAAAAAAATGTTATTGATTTTATTTTGAGAGCTATTTTACCTTCTTTTTTTTCTAATTATTATTAATTAGTGTGACTTGAGACAAAAAGATTTTGTTATAAATGTATTTTAAAATAGTTTAAGTTACATATCTTAATATATTTTAAATGTTAAAAAACTTACAAATGTTGGAATTAATTTGAGTTTTATTAGTATGAATAATTCAAAAGTATCTTTATTTAAATATTAAGTAAATCAATTATATCACAATGGTAAGCAAATATGATAGGTCAAAAAATAGTGAATGGTCAATAAATTTAAATAAATAGTTGTAAAATTTCAATACAGATGGAAGAATTTAGTAAAGAAATTGTAATTGATATGCGAAAAAAACTTGGTGTAAAAAGTAAATTGGCATGTGGAAATGAAAAGTAAACAAAATCTAACCATTAACAGTAGCTAAACCTCCAACTTCCAAGTTTTTAGCAAAAATCAACTCGACTACATTCTTTCTTTTCTTTCAAACCTACCATTGACATTAATAATCTTATATTGGATGAATGTAGTTTGTTGTACAACAATATTCAACAAAAACATTTCAAACCCTCTTTAATATCACCATAGCCGTAACATAACAATTTTAGAGCTAAATCGACGGTGTGGTTTGTAGTACCCCAACCCTAATCAGATTCTAATTTCAGTTTAACCTTGGTTAGTTTATCATGTTATAATGTTATAGTCAGATGTTTTGATTATTGTGCGTACCGGTTAATGTGATTTTTGCATCAATTTGTATGTAAGCTTATTAGTTCTCATGATTCGTGTTATTAATCTCGGGCTAACACTTTTATTATATATATATATATATATATATATATATATATATATATATATATATATATATATATATATATATATGTATGCATGTGTGATTCATGGTTGTAAGAGATTGCATGTACAGTATCGCATGGGTGCGAGGTTTGTCTCCACCTGGATTCGCAGGTTTGAGTGTTCCTCATTGGCCCTTAGAAATTGGATTAGGTGGTCGTGAAACCTTCATTTGACCTTAGTCGTGCTAAAGTGAGCATAATTAGTCATTCGTCGATATCCCCTTTGATGGGGTATGCATGTCGTCTGTATGTTTGGCTTTCTTGGGTTGCGTGTTTTGTGTGTGGTTAAATTGAGTAATTAATCCTTAATGTTTAAATTGATTTAATGTGTGTTTACACATTAGTAATTAAGGGACTAAATTAAATAGGTTCCCTTTATGTGATTAATCGTTAATTGGAATTGCTCAATTGAAGTTGGTAGCAAGTTCGATTAAATGGTTAATTTTAAATGATAAATTTATTATGTTTATGCTTTTGGAAAGGAAAGATTTAAATTTATTTGAAATAGAATTAATTTAATTTCTTTGCCCTTTTAAAAAAAATGAAATAAAAATAAAATAGAGTTAAAACTATTGCCTTAATTACTTTTAGAAAAGTTAATTAAATTTCATGAGAAAAGAGAAATAAAAGAAATGATTTTTACAAATAACTTTCCCATTTACTTTTTGGAAATTAGAAACATAATTTCTTTTATTATTAAATATTCTGATTTATTAGAAAACATTTTTCAACCTAAAAGTTTAGGTTGAATATTTTTCTATATTATTTGTGTGAGTTCATGGGAAAAAAAAGGAAATGCATATTTTTGGAGAAATTTTGGAGGCCAGATTAGAAACCAGAACTGGAGTTTGGAGGTTTGATTCAAATTGTTTGCAGAGTATTCATCTAGGATTGCTATAACAGGTTGGGTGTTTGTCACCCTTCTTTTGTTTTAAAATTTTAAAATTTAGTTTTAAAAAAAAACTTCTTTGTATGTTGATTTTTCTGAAAGATCCCTGTTTGGAGAGTTTTTAAAGTTGTTTAAATTTGAGAAAGGGTTTCCTAGTTTGGGAAAAGGTTTTGTTTTCCTATTGTATGAATTTGCAAATTTGTGGTGAAAGGAAAAATCATGCCGGTAAATTTTTTGGGAATTTCTTTCTATGTATTTTTGTGTTCTTCATGTGTAAGGAGAGAAGTAGAGATTTTGGTTTAATAAATTTTCCTTAAGACTTTGTGAAAGAAAGATTTAGGAAACTTTATGTTTTTCTCAAATCTCTATTCTGTCACAAACATTTTTTTGGGTTCCTGGTATAAATTCTTTTTCAGAAAATAATTTTATGGATATTTGTAGTTTATTAAACATTTTTATTTAAACAAAAATAAATTTGTCTATGATTTGTGCTGGGAAAAGAGATTTTTTTTATAATCTATGGGAAAAGAGATTTTTATAATCTCTGATTAAAAAATAAATAAAAGATATGTTTTGTTGGGTCTATGTATACCTAGAGTTCGGGTATTGAATTTATTAGTTTTAATAAATTTAAAATAAATAAATAAATTAAAAAAAATAAAATAAAACAAAATAAAATAAAATCATTCCTTGCTAATCAATATATAAAAAAAATCAAATTGACTTTTAAAATATTAAGTCAAGAAATTTATGAGTTTGTTGGAAAACTCATAAATTTCTAAGTTTTGCTTTGTGTTCTGGGAAGTGAAATTTTTGTTAAAAAAAACAAAGGTTTTTTATTTTATTTTATGAAAAACTTTTTTTTTAATAGTTATTTATTTATTTATTAATTATTATTTAATATATATTTTATTAATGAGAATTAATATATATATTAATTAATATTTAATTGGTAAATTTTTTATTATTAATTTTTTATATTTTATTAATCGTGAATTAATAAATATTTATTAATTAATATTTAATTTTGGTATTTGTCTTTATGTATGCAAGAAGTATCTTTTATAGGAAAAGGATAAAATAATGTATTATTTGGAAACATTGGAAATTTAATAATGTATCATTTGGAAAATTAGCAAGTAAATGATATTTTCATTTAGTACAATAAATTGTTTAATTTATATTTCTCTCTGTATTGGGAAATAGGCAAAATTGTACTATTCCAATTGTGGTATTGAATTTATCTTGTATGCTGATTTTTTGTTATTATTTTTTGAAAACTTAGATCCTTTAGAAAATTGGATCGATTGTTGTGTGAAAATAATAGGAAAGAAGATTGTCTTTTCCAATCAATGCCTATGCATGTTTAATTTTTTGTATTCGCATTTGCTTAAGAAATGGCAAGTCTTTGATTTTGTTTGTTGGATCCTGTCGTAAGTTTGAATTGGGTACCTGTTTCTGTCCTCGATCTTGAGTTTTGACGGTTGTCTTGTGGTGGTGTTGTAACTGGTCATGTCCCTTATGCGGGTGTTGAATGTTGTTTTGTGGTTGACCATAGCTGGTCAGGTCTCTAGTTAGAGTACCATCAGCTAGTACACCTCGTATGAAGTTTTGTTTGACCAAACAGGTATTCCTACCATGTTGAACTTCATTTACTTGACCTTGTGTATTCCTTGGTTTAGGAGTTCGTTTGAGTATAGTCTAGTGTCATTTGGGAAAGTGGCTTTCGATTGGGGGCCATGCTCAAAGTGATCATTGGGTAACCCATTGAAAGTGTGTCTAAATAAGTGATAATCTAATAGCATATTAGAGAGTTAGTTAATGAATCACTAAGTAAGATAATTGTGCCTTACGCATGGGATGAGTGCTAGCACAGACTCGACATGCAGTGAGAAGGCCTGAAATGGCAAACCATCAACCTTGTCTTCATGAAAGGTTGTGTTGGGTCCACATGAGGCCTGGATGGGGTGGAGGTTCAGAATAAGTTGTCAAGGTAAACTAGTGGATGGGGCCAGAACCTATGAAGACCTGCCATGGTAACCATACTAGGTTATGTGATGACACTTGTCCCTTATGTTCGCTAGTGTGTTGTTTTGTTGTCTTGATATGAGCATTGTTTAGGATTTGTCTTGATGTTTATGCCCTCATGAGAACCTGATATCATGTTAGACCTTGGGTTGCGAAGATTTAGTTTCGCTGATGCTCCAATTGATCTTTTGTAATTGCTTCTTATTATGTTCAGTTGGATCTTTTCCTATTGAGGGATCATTGTTGGTGTAAATAAATATTCATTATGGATATTATTACACTTTACTTAAGTTAACTTAGGATAATGCATCTCTTCATAGTTTGGATTTGAGACACTTAGGGAAGTGTGCACATAGGGATGGAGCTTGTAGGAGAAATTCCACCTTTTGTGGTCTTGTTTTGTTGTTACACTCCACATTTGGTGGGTCATCCACCTCTTGTGGAATATTATATTATTTCTCCTACTTACCCCTAGTATTTATTACCTACCCTTATTTCTCATTGAGCCACATGTCATGATTGTGTGCTCGTACATCCATATGGCCTTGCCTATATAAGCAGGCCTATATTCATTGTATTGGTGAACCAGTTGATCATTTGCATATTGATGAGAATACAGTTTGTTCTTGTCATTCTTTTGTCTCTCTTTTATACTTTTCATTGTGCCCTTGATCTTGGAAAAATCTCACATGGTATCAAAGCCACTGGGGCTTCATTGATTGGTGTTTGGAGACATCGTGGAAGGCTTCTATTTTTAGATCTGAGGGACTGCATTTTTTGGAGGCATCTTAGAGCATTTTCGACCTCACCATTGCATCCAGGAGGCCGTTTCCATAAAAATCAAGTATAAAATTGACATTTTTTGGCGAAAATCAATTTTTGGGTGTGGAGGAAATTTTCTGCCCAATTCAGTTGGTACGGTACGGAATTTTCGGATTTTTTTTCAATTTTTTTTTTTTTCTGAAAAATAATTTTCCAGTTGAAATTTTTTTGGGATCCATACCTTTTGCCCAGTCAACAATGCTCAGTCAGCGCCCAGTCAGCAACGCCCAATCAACATTTTTTGAATTTTTTTTTGACCCCTCTCCGTTGAGCAATTTGGTTTTTTGGGCCAACTTTGGAGGCTCATAACTTGCTCAATTTTGCTCCTTTTCGGGTGTAATTTTTTTTTGATTTGGGCTAATTTTTCGTGCTCTTCACAGTGGTGTGGTTATTTTCTAATTTTGGTGCATAGGGTTTTCAGAATTTTGAGATTCTCTCAGTTGTACCTGTCCAATCCTCAATTCTGCAACTTTAAAGGCCTCGTTTGAGCTCATACGAACTCCTTTTCAGGTTTCATTTTTTTTTTAAAGTGCATGTTTTTTTGTCTACTTTCATAATCTATGATCATATTTTAGAGATTTTAAGTATAAATTGTACTTTCAAATATTGGTCTTATTTGGCCTATTTGGTACTTGTAAATTGCTTGGATCTTAGTTTAGATCTCTTGCACTATTAGTTTGAGTATCTTTTAGCCTTATTGAGGCAATTGTAAAATTGAAATCAGAAGTCCACTTTTCCATTTTTTGCAATTGGCCCATTGTACACGCACTAAATAAAGTGTCAAATCATCACTTTTGGGGGGGTTCTTTGATTGAGTGAATTTGGGGGGCGAGTCTTGTGTGATTGTGCCTATCTTTCCTTGTTCTCTTTCATTTTTGTTGCAATGAGTCCTCATAAATTTCCACCTTTAACTCCACATAATTATGCATCATGGAAAATTAAAGTATGGAGCAAATTAATGGAAAAAGGTCTCACGCATTATATAGATGGAACAATAGCACCACCACCTGATTCTAAGGCTGATCCTAATGCTCAGTTAGAATGGATCACTAAGAATTGCATGGCTCTTGGAACTTTGCGTATGTATCAGATGACCTCATTTTTCACATTGAGAAATGTACTACAATCAAAGATGCTTGGGATATGTTTCAGAAATTGTATGGTCAAGTTGATGAAATCAGAGGTTACAAGATTGACAATGAGCTCACCAACTTGGATCCCAAGAGTTTTGATACAATCCAAGATTATGTCACCACAACAAATGAGCTAAGAGAAAAGCTTAAGGATTGTGGAATTGACAAAAAGGATGCTCAGTTGATATTCAACTTGTTGGACAAGCTTGCACCAGAATATGCAGCATTTGTGTCTAGATTCCAAACTCATCGTTTGACAGTGGGGAGTTCCTACGTTATGCCTTCATTTGTTGCTTTCACAAAAATTTTGATATTGGAACAATCTAAGTTGTTGAACATGGGGCTTCTCAAGTCTTCAAAGTCCCAAGCTTTGGTGGCTAATCAAGGGAATCAAGGAAGTCAAGGCAAAGATTCCAACAACAAGAAGAAGCAATCTAAGTCAAAGCCATAATAGGAAAAAGGACAATCATCCTCTCCATCACAAGGCGATTTTTTATCCTCTTCCAAGAAGGGGACACCACCTAAGAAGGATAAACCAACTTGTACATATTGCAAGAAGTATGGTCATAATGAGCATCGATGCCACACCAAGCAAGTTGATGAGCTGACAAATCTTCTTAAGAAAAACAACATCAACTTGCCATCCGCCTACACAAAGAAGGATTCATCTCCTTCCTCTTCCTCATAGTCTAAGGGAAAAGGGCAAGAATTCGTGGCTACAATAGGTTCTTCATAGCACTGGATACTTGACTCAGGTGCCTCATATCACATGGGTTCTACAAAGGAGCAGTTTTCTTTATTGGAGCCATCTAAGGTACCTCACATTTACATAGGTGATTATACACAAGTAGAGGTTGAAGGGAAAGGTTCAGTTGATACGGATGATGGAACATTTGAGATTGTTCTTTATGATCCTAACTTGTCTACCAACCTTCTCTCTATCTACCAAATCACTCACTATGGGAATGGGAAAAAGGTTGAGTTTACACTTGATTCAGTTGTGGTAAAGGAACTTGATGATGATGCCTTGGTAGCAATGGGATAAGTCAATGACAACTCAAAGCTTTATTCATTCTCCCACTTTGTGCCAAGTTCTCCTTCTAGGGCCTTGCTTACTCATTCAAATTCAGAAAGTAAGCTATGGCATGAGCAGTTTGGTCACCTCAACTATTGCTATCTTCAGCAGCTCAACACTAAAGACATGGTCATAGGTCTACCTTGAATCAATTTTTCAGAGGGTATATGTTCAAGTTGTTCCACAGGCAAGCATCCCAAGGAGAAGTTTGATAAGGGGAAATCTTGGAGAGCTTTGGAAGTTCTTCAGCTTGTTCACAGCGATGTAGCAGATCCATTTCCAACACCTTCATTTAGCAAGGCCCGCTATGTCCTCACCTTCATTGATGACTACTCCCTCTTCACTTGGGTCTACTTTCTCATTCATAAGAGTGAAGTATTTGATAGATTTCAGGACTTCAAGACTCGTTTGGAGAAGCGATTCGGGAAAGTGGTCAAGATTCTTTGTACAGATAATGGAAGGGAATATGTGAACAAGAGAATTGAGGATTTTTGTACATTTGAGGGGATTGATCTTCAGCATTTTGTTGCATACACTCCACAGCAGAACGGAGTTGCAGAACGCAAGAATATAACTCTCAAAGAAATGGCTAGTTGTATGATACATGCATGTTCTCTTGATCCTGCCTTTTGGGTAGAGGCTATCATTTGTGCCACACACATCCAAAATCGGGTTCCTCACAAAGCTTTGCAAGGTATTACTCCTTTTGAGGCTTGGGATGGTAGGAAACTGATTGTGAGACATTTTAGAGTCTTTGGGTGTCCAACATGGGCTCACATTCCTTCGCAGAAATGCAAGGCATTGGAACCTCAAAGTTGGCCTTGCATATTTGTTGGATATCCCAAGGGTGTTAAGGCATATAGATTGATGGATCCTGAGACACATGAGGTGTTTATTGAGAGGAGTGTTCAGTTTGAGGAAATCTCTCCTAACTTAGCCTCTCTACCTCCTCCACCTTCCTCCATTATGGATAGTGATGCTAGTGATTTAGATGATGAGACTCCTTCAACTTAGACTCATAGGGTTACACCTTCATAGGGTCCACTTACAGTTGAGGAGCCTCGTTCTCCACCTCCACCTAGACCTTGTTGGGCTCGATAGACACTTGAGTTAGCGGGTTCTCTTGTTGGGGATCCTTCAGATACACAGAGGACTTGATCACAACATCAGGATCTTCCACATGCATTCATTGCTACCGCTTCCAATCCACAGACATTTCAGGAAGCATCAGGGGTTCCTGAGTGGGACCAAGCTATGGAGGAAGAGTATAGTTCCTTGATGAAGAACAACACTTGGGATTTAGTTCATCTCCCTAAGGGGAGAAAGATGGTTCGATGTAAGTGGATCTATCAGACCAAGTTTGCAGTGGATGGTAGTGTGGATAAGTATAAGGCTCAGCTTGTTGCGAAAGGTTTCTCTCAGGTTGCAGGTGTTGACTATACTGAGACCTTTGTGCCCATAGCCAAGATGAACTCCATTCGCTTGACACTTGCTATTGTTGCAGCTCATGATTGGGTTGTACATCAGATGGATGTGAAGAGTGCTTTTCTTCATGGTGATCTTGATGAGGAGATTTATGTTGAGTAGCCACAGGGTTTCATTCAGGATACTTCCTTGGTTTGCAGACTAAAGAAATCTCTCTATGGCCTTAAGTAGGCCCCCGGGGCTTGGTACACCAAGATGGATTCCTTTCTTCTCTCAGAAGGGTTCACCAAGTGTCATTTCGATCTGAATGTCTATATTTTGTGACAGGATGACTCTCACTTGATAATTGTGCTCTATGTTGATGATTTGATCATTACAGGGAGCACCACATCTATCATTAGCAGGGTCAAATCTGCTTTGCATGACAGATTTTCTATGACTGACTTGGGTCTTTTGCACTACTTTCTCATGATAGAGATTTCACAGTCACCTTCTGGGATTACACTATCGCAGCCCAAGTATGCTCTTGATTTACTTGCACGCTTTCATATGGCTGATTGTAAGCCTACACCAACTCCCTTTCTTTCAGGAGTCAAGCTTGAGGCTCAGTGTTCTTATTCACCAGTTGATGCCACATTATATCGTCAACTTGTGGGTAGTCTCATCTACTTGACTCATACACGCCCTAATATTTCATTTGCGGTTGGCATGGTTTCCCGCTTCATGCAGGAACCACATGAAATTCATTGGAAAGCTGCCAAGCATATCCTTCATTACATCCAGGGTACACATCACTATGGGATTCACTATGTAGCAGGCACATGACTTCACTTGGTTGGTTACACAGACTCCGATTGGGTTGGCGATCTTGATGATCATAAGTCTACTTTAGGTTACAGTTTTCACCTTGGTTCAGGCCCCATTTGTTGGCAGAGCAAGAAGCAGCATGCTATTGCTCTTTCTTCGACTGAGGCTAAGTATCGAGGAGTTGTTAACACAACGACTGAGACCATTTGGCTTCAGCATATTCTCACAGAGTTTGGGTTCACCACTCCACGGCCGACAGTTCTACATTGCGACAATCAGAGTGCTATTGTAATCTCAAAGAACTCGGTCCAGCACCAGCGGAGCAAACACATTGAGATTCATATGCACTATATCTGAGAGCTGATCTAGGAGCAAGTCATTGATTTGCAGTATTGTCCTACAGCAGAGCAGGTTGCAGACATATTCACAAAACCTTTCACCGAGAGTAAGTTCTAGTAGTTGCGAGCTCTCTTAGGGGTACGAGATGTGTCATTAGGGGGGGTCAGGTGACTTCTCCTTCCTCTCTTATGGGGGGGACTTTTTCCTCTTTGAGGTTTTGTCCTTCTTCTTTGAGAGTCTTTTGTACATTCATCTCTCTTTTGGGGGGAGTTTTTTTCCCACTGGGTTTTCTCCCTTTCTCCATTTGTGAGAGATTGAATTGCATTGTTTTGCTTGCATTTGCATATTGTACATGGGTACCTATCATGGCCTAGTAGCTGGGACCCATCTTGCATTGTTGACTTGAGTCTTCATTCCCCTAAGTTGTACTTAAGGGGGGTGTTGGTGTAAATAAATATTCATTATGGATATTATTACACTTTACTTAAGTTAACTTAGGATAATGCATCTCTTCGTAGTTTGGATTTGAGACACTTAGGGAAGTGTGCACATAGGGATAGATCTTGTAGGAGAAATTCCACCTTTTGTGGTCTTGTTTTGTTGTTACACTCCACATTCGGTGGGCCATCCACCTCTTGTGGAATATTATATTATTTTTCCTACCTACCTCTAGTATTTCTTACCTACCCTTGTTTCTCATTGAGCCACATGTCATGATTGTGTGCTCGTACATCCATATGGCCTTGCTTATATAAGTAGGCCTATATTCAGTGTATTGGTGAATCCAGTTGATCATTTGCATATTGATGAGAATACAGTTTGTTCTTGTCATTCTTTTGTCTCTCTTTTATACTTTTCATTGTGCCCTTGATCCTTGCAAAATCTCACAATCATTCATGTATTTATTTGACCAATGGGGTCATATGTATTATTGGTTATGTTCGCCTTGATGGCAGGATTGTAAATGATGTGAACCTTATGTATTCTTCTCTATTATTTAATTATAAGAGGGATCTTGTAGTTGAGCAGACCCGAAGATGTATCCCACTAGGGGTGAACTCCGAGATCATTTCGGTGTTATGTGGTGTTTTACATTCTTATGTTTCTTTTAATTTAGCATGTATAGATGGCATTATGTTAGTATGTATAATGTGGATTAGACAAAGTTAATCTTAAATGCATGTATGTAGTCATCTTATTAAATGCATTAAATTGGATCATGAAGAATGTAGATTTGAATAATGGAATGTATTCAGTTATTGATTATGCAATTAAGTATGCATGGAAAGTATTTATTAGTTTATGATGAAATTAAAGTACGTTATGAAATTAGATGCATAACATATGTTTAATGTAAGATTGTATGTAATGCTTGGTTAAATTTTATTGGATGAACTTAATCATGTCACCTATACTTTTAACCTCAATGGATGAACCTTATCATGTGATCTATATTTTTATCTTACCGAAATAAATTATCCTTGTTTAAGTATTATCTTGTCATTAAGTTAATCAACTTAATTGGATTATTAACATGAGTTGAGTTAAATGTTGAATTAAGTAATCACGTTGGGAAACTCTTTAGGTGTTATTTAGTCTTCCGCTGTAGTATCTGAACCTATGATAACTTGTTGTACCATTGTGCTGTGTTTAATTTTTTTTAAAAAATTGCACTCTATTCTTGTGTTTTAGCTTAATCCCTTCGGGGTTTCCTGGCAGGGTATTACATTTGGTATCAGAGCCAAATTGCAAACACTAGGATCTCTGGTGTCGCTTGTGCCCTTAGTTGGTGTGAGGTGTATCGACCTTATGTTGTATGCTTGTCCTCCTTTTGTATGTGTGTGATTGAGGCATAGGATCTTGAATATCTTAATGACTCGTGTTTTGTTCTTTTGCATATTCTTTTGAGCAAACCTTAATTGTGTGTAACGTGTGTGTTCACACCTTGCTTTCACCTTCTTGATGTTGGTGCTTTTTGAGTGATTATATGTGCTTGTCTTGAATCTGAAAGTATGAAATGTGCTTGTATTAAGATTATGATCTAGATTAGTGTTGTCCACTTGAAGGACTTGTATGGTAGATATTGAAGGCTTATTTTGTAGCAAATTGAACGATTATCACCCTTCCTCCTCTTTCTCTCTAGAAATTAAAATGTTTGTTATATGTGTATTTATCTCTTATGTGAGTTTTCTTATTGTAAGAGAAACGTTGTGACTTCTTGAACCCTTCTATGAACCTTATGATGCTTTTGTGCTTCTAGATAATAAGAGGTCTATGGGTTTAAAATATCATAATGGTTATTGGGAGGAAATTTTTTATGTTTTTGTAAGAGAATTCTCCATGTGTGTTGTAGGAGTAACATAATTAAATTCTATCTTAAGTAATGTGCATTAATGTGCGAATAGTTGTTATGTGAAATTGCCTTGTGGGTAAAAGAGGTATAAAAAGGGAACATGTTATAGTGACTAAGAGTGTATTAATGTGTGCCATGAAAGATTGTTTTATGTGTTTCATTATACCAATTTGATTGAGGACCTATTTTAACATTGCTACACTGAACTTGCTTTTGGATATATATAATGACTTAGCTTGACTAGAGAGTGCAAAATGAAAAAGCTTGTTTGATGTGCATGTATTAATATATATTATTTAGTTGATAGTTCCTCGTTACCTTCTTATCGTACCTTAGGTTTTCAAAGAAATGATGCATTGATTTAAATAGAATGTTTATAAAGCATATGAAATTGTATTTTTGCATTTTGACTTCTTATTGAAAGATGGAAGTCTTAAGCTTTAGAAAGAAAATTTGTGTCTAGTAATATGAACATGAATGCGTAGTGGAATTAGTGAAAGATATAGGAATGACGTTACTTAAGTAATTTTGAATTGTTTAGAATTTCAGTACTTATATCTAGAATAAACTTTCTCCAGTTATTCATGTGAAAAGCATAATTAACACCTTCCTTGAGTAGATGATAGTGTACTGAAAAGTACTCCCCTTAAATGTGACTAAACCAGTACTGGTGCTTTCTTTGTGTAATGTAAGAAACCTGTGCTTGCTTTATATGCCCATGGGATGGTGAAGTAATGAACCATGGAGGATATGTTTACTTATGAGTATGGGAAAACCATAATGTTTATGAGATGTTGCTTATTTGTTACCCTACTAAGTACCAAACCTCGGGTTGTTGGTAATTCAGTATGTTAAGGGGTAGTATTAGAAGTCACCATTCCTTGAATAGTATGGATCGATGTATGAGTAATGTCAGTGCGAAGCGACTTTAGCTTCTCTATTTTGAGGACAAATATAGTTATATAATGAAACTGTATTAAAGGTGTACTCAATACTTTCCCTTTTTGATGAACCAATTTATAAGGTTTATGTGTGCCAACCTATTCCTCTCCCTTGTTTGAGCATACTGATGGCAATTCTTGAGCATTGTGATGGTGTATTTTGGAGGATCTTTTGTCTTGTCTTCATGAAAGGTAGGTTTTGTCCACATGAGCTGCCAGTTAGCAGGTGTTGGTAGACATGTGGGTGGACCTTAGCCATGTATAACTCTAGCTTACGACGAGTATCCTATGAGGTACGCCGCTATGCAGGATGTGACCTGTGTGTGCTTTTTTTTGCGAGGTACACTACCATGCGAGATACGTCCATTGCATGTCTTCTCCACTTGGAGTATTTTCATGCCACATGATGACGTGATGTGGGGTGATGTCGAGGTGCACACTGCCATGCCATGTGGATGTGTGACTAGGCTGCACCACATGATGAGCTACTGCGACAGCTATACAATTGTTCCCTCCTTCCTCGTTGGTGGCTAGATGCTAGTCACATAGTGATGTTATGTGCAGTTGTGATATTCTTATTTATTTCTTTGTGGACCAGCAATTTATTCTACTTTGACTTTGAAGGTTTAGCCACGATCTTGTGATCTTTTGCTTCTTGATTTGGTGTTGCAAATTCTGGATTATTTTCTTGCCTTACTGTTGGAATTGATGATTTATTATCTTTTTTCATCTATACTTTGGTGGCTAAGCTAGTTTATCCTAATTGTTTTCATATGCTGGTCTTGTGTTGAAATGTGAATTCCTCTCTAAGGATGTATGAGACGGTCTTGGTTGAGTGTGTACGAGGAAGTAGACATAGGGAACCTTGAGGATGGGGGTATGTGAGGCTGTGATGCAGTTAGGATCCACTACCTACCTATGTGTGGTGACTATCTCTTGGAGGCTAACCACCTTACTCAACAAGGGATGTTCACGAAGGTCTTGTATGGAAGGTAGCACCGCTATGGTGTACCCTAGCACCATCAAGCCCTTGAGTGAGATGTTGGATACTTATGATCATGTTATTGTTCTAAGATCAGGCATAGAGATGTTGATCGTGCATTTTATCTTTGACCGAGCATTAGACATGCTCACATGTGGCCTTTTGAGTTGTGCATTCTAGTTATGTGGATGGTTATTATGTGTAATCATGGAGTAAAATTGTGTTATCTTGTCACTATGTTATGGGACATAGTCATTGGAAAGGTTCTTATATGCCTGGCAAGTGTAAGAAATTGTGTTCTATATGTTGCTCTTATTCCATGAAAGCTAACTTGGTTGTAGTATTTGAATTTTGAAGCTAGTTCGATGCGATAAAGTTTTATGAAAAGATGGATTGGTAAAGGAAATTGATCATCATGGCATGTTTTCTTGTCTTTTAGTAGATGAGTATGGTAATTGTTGGTTACCTCTTTTTTATGCTTTAATTTGGTATGATGAAAGGGAGAAAATTCTTGTTTCTCTGCTATGATTATAGATAGTTCTTAGAATATTTTAAGAAAAGTATGGATTTAGATGTATCTTGCCAATGGATAGTGGCATTCGTAGAGGATTTAGCAATAATGTTTCATTTATTTATGGAAAGATTCCTATGTGCAATTTGATATTTGTTGAATGAGTTTCAGGGCTAATGCGCGCGACATGTTCTCCGTCTAGCCTTATGACTTCTAGGAGTAAATCAGAACCTAGGGGGGAGAATGTAGTACCCCTGCCCTAATCGGATTCTAATTTCAGTTTGACCTTGGTTAGTTTATCATGTTATAATGTTATAGTTAGATGTTTTGATTATTGTGCGTATCGGTTAATGTGGTTTTTGCATCAATTTGTATGTAAGATTATTAGTTCTCCTGTTTCATGTTATTAATCTCGGGCTAACACTTTTATTAAATATATATATGTATGCATGTGTGATTCATGGTTGCAGGAGATTGTAGGTGCAGTACCGCATGAGTGCGAGGTTCTTCTCCACCTAGATTCGCAGGTTTGAGTGTTCCTCATTGGTCCTTAGAAATTGGATTAGGTGGTCGTGAGACCTTCGTTTGACCTTAGTCATGCTCAAGTGAGCGTCGTCAGTCATCCATCGGTATCCCCTTTGATGGGGTATGCAGGTTGTCTATCTGTTTGGCTTTATTGGGTTGCGTGTTTTGTGTGTGGTTAAATTGAGTAATTAATCCTTAATGTTTAAATTAATTCAATGTGTGTTTACGCATTAGTAATTAAGGGACTAAATTAAATAGGTTCCCTTTATGCGATTAATCATTAATTGGAATTGCTCAATTGAAGTTGGTAGCAAGTTCGATTAAATGGTTAATTTTAAATGATAAATTTATTATGTTTATGCTTTTGGAAAGGCAAGGTTTAAATTTATTTGAAATAGAATTAATTTAATTTCTTTGCCCTTTTAAAATAAATAAAAATAAAAATAAAATAGAGTTAAAACTATTGCCTTAATTACTTTTAGAAAAGTTAATTAAATGTCATGAGAAAAGAGAAATAAAAGAAATGATTTTTACAAATAACTTTCCCATTTACTTTTTGGAAATTAGAAAAATAATTTCTTTATTATTAAATATTATGATTTATTAGAAAACATTTTTCAACCTAAAAATTTAGGTTGAATATTTTTCTATATTATGCATGTGAGTTCACGGAAAAAAAGGAAATGCATATTTTTGGAGAAATTTTGGAGGCTAGATTGGAAACCAGAAGTGGAGCTTGGAGGTTTGATTCAGATTGTTTGCAGAGTATTCATCCAGGATTGCTATCATGGGTTGGGTGTTTGTCACTCTTCTTTTTGTTTTGAAATTTAGTTTTAAAAAAATATACTTCTCTCTATGTTGATTTTTCTGAAAGATCCTTGTTTGGAGAGTTTTTAAAGTTGTTTAAATTTGAGAAAGGGTTTCCTGGTTGGGAAAGGGTTTTGTTTTCCTGTTGTATGAATTTGCAAATTTGTGGTGAAAGGAAAAGTCATGCTGTTAAAAGTTTTGTGTATTTCTTCTTTCTATGTATTTTTGTGTTCTTCTTGTGTAAGGAGAAAAGTAGAGATTTTTGGTTTAATAAATTTCCCTTAAGGCTTTGTGAAAGAAAGATTTAGGAAACTTTATGTTTTTCTCAAATCTCTATTCTGTTACAGACATTTTTTTTGGTTCCTGGTATAAATTCTTTTTCAGAAAATAATTTTATGGATGGTTGTAGTTTATTAAACATTTTTATTTAAACAAAAATAAATTTGTCTGTGATTTTATTAAACTCTATTTTCTCAGAGTGCTGGGAAAAGAGATTTTTTTTATAATCTCTGGGAAAAGACATTTGTATAGTCTCTGATTAAAAATAAATAAAAGATATGTTTTGTTGGGTCTGTGTATGCCCAGAGTTTGGGTATTGAATTTATTAGTTTTAATAAATTTAAAATAAAATAAAAAAATCATTCCCTGCTTATTTCACTCAGAAAATTTTCCAAATAAACTTGGCAATGGGAGTTTGATTTTTACAAAAAGAAAAAGAAATAAAAAATTCATAACATGTGAAAATATATAAAAAAAATCAAATTGACTTTTAAAATATTAAGTCAAAAAATTTATGAGTTTGCTGGAAAACTCATAAATTTTTTAGTTTTGCTTTGTGTTCTAGGAAGTGAATTTTTTGTTAAAAAGAACAAAGGTTTTTAATTTTATTTTATTAAAATGTTTTTTTTAATAGTTTTTATTTATTTATTAATTATTATTTAATATATATTTTATTAATGAGAATTAATATATATATATATATATATAATTGGTAAATTTTTATTATTAATTATTTCATTGTTTATATTTTATTAATCACGGATTAATAAATATTTATTAATTAATATTTAATTTTGGTATTTGTCTTTATGTACGCAGGAAGTATCTTTTTTAGGAAAAGGATAAAATAATGTATTATTTGGAAACATTGGAAATTTAGTAATGTATCGTTTGAAAAATTGGCAAGTAAATGATATTTTCATTGAGTAAAATAAATTGTTTAATTTATATTTCTCTCTGTATTGGGAAATAGATAAAACTGTACTATTCCAATTGTGGTATTGAATTTATCTTGTATGCGGATTT
The DNA here is from genome assembly GCF_030272615.1 of Cryptomeria japonica. Classification (NCBI taxonomy): domain Eukaryota; kingdom Viridiplantae; phylum Streptophyta; class Pinopsida; order Cupressales; family Cupressaceae; genus Cryptomeria; species Cryptomeria japonica. The sequence goes on from NC_081414.1 coordinate 632,836,412, forward strand.
TTTGTTATTGTTTTTTGAAAACTTAGATCCTTTAGAAAACTGGATCGATTGTTGTGTGAAAACAATAGGAAAGAAGATTGTCTTTTCCAATCTATGCCTATGCATGTTTAATTTTCTATATTCGCATTTGCTTAAAAAATGACAAGTCTTTGATTTTGTTTGTTGGATCTTGTCGTAAGTTTGAATTGGGTACCTATTTCTGTCCTCGATCTCGAGTTTTGACTGTTGTCTTGTGGTGGTGTTGTAACCGGTCATGTCCCTTATGCGGGTGTTGAATGTTGGTTTGTGGTTGACCATAGCCGGTCAAGTCTCTAGTTAGAGTACCGTCAACCAGTACACCTCGTATGAAGTCTTGTTTGACTAAGAAGGTATTCCTACCATGTTGAACTCCATTTACTTGACCTTGTGTATTCCTTGGTTTAGGAGTTCGTTTGATTATAGTCTAGTGTCGTTTGGGAAAGTGGCTTTCGATTGGGGGTCGCACACAAAGTGGTTGCTGGGTAACCCATCGAAAGTGTGTCTAAATAAGTGATAATCTAATAGCATATTAGAGAGTTAGTTAATGAATCACTAAGTAAGATAATTGTGCCTCATGCATGGGATGAGTGCTAGCATAGACTCGACATGCAGTGAGAAGGCCTGAAATGACAAACCATCAACCTTGTCTTCACAAAAGGTTGTGTTGGGTCCACATGAGGCTTGGATGGGCCGGAGGTTCGGAATAGGTTGTCAGGGTTAACCAGTGGATGGGGTCGGAACCTATGAAGACCTGCCATGCTAACCATACCAGGTTATGTGATGACACTTGTTCCTTATATTCGCTAGTGTGTTGTTTTGTTGTCTTGATAAGAGCATTGTTGAGGAGTCATCTTGATGTTTATGCCCTCGTGAGAACCTGATATCATGTTAGACCTTGGGTTGCAAAGATTTAGTTTCGCTGATGCTCCAGTTGATCTTTTGTAATTGCTTCTTATTATGTTCAGTTGGATCCTTTCCTATTGAGGGATCATTCATGTATTTATTTGACCAATGGGGTCGTATGTATTATTGGTTATGTTTTCCTTGATGGAAGGATTGTAAATGATGTGAACCTTATGTATTCTTCTTGATTATTTAATTATCAGAGGGGTCTTGCAGTTGAGTAGACCCGGAGATGTAGCCCACTAGGGGTGAACTCTGAGATCATTTCGGTGTTATGTGGTGTTTTACATTCTTATGTTTCCTTTTAATTTAGCATGTATGGATGGCATTATGTTAGTATGTATAATATGGATTAGATAAAGTTAATCTTAAATGCATGTATGTAGTCATCTTATTAAATGCAGTAAATTGGATCATGAAGAATGTAGATTTGAATAATGGAATATATTCATTTATTGATTATGCAATTAAGTATGCATGGAAAGTATTCATTAGTTTATGATGAAATTAAAGTACGTTATGAAATTAGATGCATGACATATGTTTAATGTAAGATTGTACGTAATGCTTGGTTAAATTTTATTGGATGAACTTAATCATGTCACCTATACTTTTAACCTCAATGGATGAACCTTATCATGTGATCTATATTTTTATCTTACCAAAATAAATTATCCTTGTTTAAATATTATCTTTTCATTAAGTTAATCAACTTAATTGGATTAATTAATGTAAGTTGAGTTAAATGTTGAATTAAGTAATCACGTTGGGAAACTCTTTAGGTGTTATTTAGTCTTCCGCTGTAGTATTTGAACTTATGATAACTCATTGTACTATTGTGTTGTGTTTAATTTTTTTTAAAAATTATTTGCACTCTATTCTTGTGTTTTAGCTTAAACCCTTCGGGGTTTCCTGGCAGGGCATTACATGGTTCGTTTGCTTGGAGGGCGGCATTGATAAGTTCATGGAAAGTATGAAGGGAAATGATGAAAGACTTTCCAAGCAATTTATGAATTCCTGGGAAGACATAAGAGTTACCATGGGGGGTTTCTCGTTCAAAATCAATGAAGAGGTCATAGCTCAGGCAACGGATCTTTCTATGGAGGGGGGGAAATGGAAAAAGCAGAGCCATATTGCAGATAGCACCAGCCTAAACCCGTTCTTCTGCGAGGGTGAAAACCTTGTTAAGAGGGCAAACAGATTCAACCAAGAGGTGCTCACTTCCCCGTGGGATGAGGTCTGTTACATTATGATGAAGTATTTCACACTGGAGGGAAGGTATGGTATCTTCTATTACTACCATCTCCCTTTCCTTAACCATTTGAGAAATAAGGACTATATTTTCATTCTGTTTTTCTTGCTGCATTCTCTGGATGCTAATGTAAAGGATATTGCTGAAGCTAAGAAAAGGGGAAATATTTTCCTATCCTCAACGAGGGCCTCATTCTTCACCTATACAACTTCCACCTCGCTCTCTGACTGCCCCATTCTATCTCCATCCAGAATGTGACTAATACTAGTCCTTCGACCTACCCTACTGCTAAAAATGATGCTATCCCCCCTCAGCTCCTGAAAATTGGCTCTTGCAGCAAGAAAACTAAAAAACACTCCCCTGAAGAGGTCAAAACTCCCAAGATAGTTAGAATCTAGGAGATTGATTCTGACATGGATATCACCGACGAGGCCAATACCCCCTGCTACTCTAGTAGGCTTGCCTCTAAACCCTCAGAAAAATATCTGAGAGACCCCTCCTCTTCACATGACACTGGAAATTCTATCCCAACTGATAATGTGGTTTTTCTCCACCATAATCCAACCCCTCACTTTGTTAGTTCCACCCAGGCTTTTGAAAGCCCCACTTCTTCAAAGAGTTCAGAGCCTGCAAATTCCCCCTCCCCGACTTTCAGAGTAGAAAAAATGATGGTTGTGGAGGAGGAGAGTAGCATAAAAGAGGATGAGGATAACAACCTGGCAGAGCTAGAGAAAAAAATGGTGGCCCTTTCTGATAATGTGCAGGATATCACCAGCAGATTGGAGGCGGCGGAATCCAAAATGCATGATGTTTCTAAATTTGCGTTGAATGTGATGCACTGGTCGGCTACCACTTTGTGCCTCATGCAAGAAAGTGCATCCAAGGGTAAAGGCAAGGATGATGAGGACTCCAAGACCCTATTTAAATTCCTCACCAAGGAATGGGCAAGAAAGCTCCTCCCTAAGAGGAGCCATGGGAAAAAGAAGTAATTCTCTGAATGTGGCGGAAAACTGGTTTTTTGTTTACGTTTAGTAGCCTGTAAGCGGATAGCGTTAGCCTATGTTTTTGTTTGAATTTCTATGTCTATTGCCTTGCGTGGCATATATCTAAAACTCTGCTTATTTATGCTTTATTCCTACTAAACTCACGTAGAATGATAATTATTTTCGATAGAGGTAAAAGGTTGTAACTCTGCTGATTATATGCGGACAGTGGTTCTGCCACTGTTCTCCTTGTTGTTCCTATGGGTCAGCCCCCTTGTTTTTTGGCTGCTTCTAATATCAAAAACATTTTTATACCTTTTTGTTGGTTCTTCATTTTAAAAACCAAGACATGGAGACTAGCAACTCATGCAAAATTTGTGACATTTATGTTGTAAACTTTGCCCACATTATAACATGTTTCTTATTCATATCTCTGTAATTATTTAGTACCCTATACTATTATAACAACATAGTCTCCAATATTTTGCAAGAACTTAATGCATTGCAGCCTTTTTATCTATATTTTTAGATAAAAAAGAGTTAACATTTATATATTTGTTTAGAAAAAATATTTTTTTTACAATATTATAAATAATAAAAAAACTGTTTAAAATAGACTTTTTTTTTTAAATACAAAGAAATCAGGATAAAACCAAAACAAATCTATCATTCCTAAAAATTTGCTCCTATAACACCTAATTTTTTAAACCAATCATAGTGTATTTTTACAATATCTTAAAATTAAAAATATAAATCTGAACTTTACAAAAACCAAGTTTATTTTGAAAGCAAAAATAATAATCACTTTTGATTGGTGCAAACTAATTGATTAGTTTTGCCTATGGAAAGTACTAATAACATTTTTTTTATGTGTAATCCATCAAGCAATATATATGTATTTTTTTGATTGGTTAAATCATTTTGTACACCTAAAATAATCCAAAAAACCATTTTCTATACAATAGTTTAAAAATTGAACTGTTCAAAATTTTAATGATATCTTAAAAACCTATTTTCCCTAATAAAACATGATCTCTAAAAATTGATTAAAAAATAATTTAATATGAAATATAAAAAATAAAAAAAAGTATTTAAAGATTAAAAACAAGTGTCGTGTAGTGGCGAGTACTTGCCGTCATTGTATTGTAAAAAAAAACATTTGTTCTAATTTTTAATTATTATAATTTTTAATCATTATAATTTTTAATCATTATTAATTTAAAATTATATTAAAATAAATATATTTATGTAATATTAACTACAACTCTTATTTTAATATAATAATATAAACTAGCAATTGCACTTTGGAGTGCAATGGGTATGTTGAAGAGGTGTGGAAGGTCAATTGGGGAAAATTTCGTCTATTTTTTGGCTATATTTGAGAAGTTCATGAGGTCAATTTGTGGCCATGATGTTGTTTGTGCAACAAATGACTTATTGAGAGGCGATAGCTTAAAATCAAGTATGCATCCACTTACAAGGACTCAATCATAATTGAAATGAAAGCTTTGAATTGAGAAGATAATCAAGTTTTATTAGAAATAGACTCATGTTATGTTTGTAATAGGGTTAGCATTGCGAGAGAGGTTGGGATAGGGCTAGAAATAGGATAGAGGGGTAAGAGTGAGTGAGATATGGATAAAGAGATAAATATATAGATAGAGAAGAAGATGGAGATATAGATGGAGTCAAAGATAGAGATGGAGAAAGGGGAGAGGAAAATGGAGAGAAGGAGAGAGATATGAGAGAGAGAGAGAGAGAGAGAGAGAGAGAGAGAGAGAGAGAGAGAGAAAGAGAGAGAGAGAGAGAGGAATATATAGATATGGAAGAGAAAAATAAATAGTTGGAGAGAGATGAAGATATAGAAAGATAAAGATAGAGATAGGAAGTGATATATAGATAGAGGGAGAGATATAGTGGTAGAGGGACATAGATATAGAGGGATATATGAAATAAGTGATACAAAGAGATAGATATAGAGAGGAAATGAGATAAGGATATAGACGTCCAAAAAGAGGGAGAATGAGAGAGAGATGAATGGATAGGAGACATGTCTAGAGATTAGAGAGAGAGAGATGAAGATAGAGGGCGAGATAAAGAGGGAGAGACAAAGAGGAAGACATAGAGATATATATAATGGAAGAGGGAGAGATGATATATATATATGGTGAGATAGAGCTAGAGAGTTAGAGATATAGAGAGAGGGGAAGAGGGAAAGAGATAAATAAATGAACAAATAGAGATGGAGCGAGGGTGAGAGAAACAAGGGAGATAGATATATTGAAAGAGAAAGAGAGAGATATAGAGATATATAGGAAGAAAAAGGGAGAGATAAGTGGAGATAAAGAGAGATATATGGGGATAGGGAGAGAATAAGGGAGGGAGAGAGGGGGAGTAATAGAGAGGAGGGTAATATAAAGAGAGGGATTGGACCAAAGCGAGAGAGTTGGGGGGTACAAATATAGATAGATGAAAATATAGATAGATAGAGAGGGATGAGGAGAGAGATAGAGATATATGTATAAAAAGAGATAGATAGACTAGATAGAGAGAGATGGGGATGAAATATAGAAAAAGACATATTGTGCAAGAGATATGGAGTGAATGAGAGAGAGAGAGAGGGAGGAAAGAGTGACTGAAAGGAGCTAACAAAGACAAATAATAGAGAGAAAACTTTAGACTTTAGAGAGAGGGAGAGAGATAAATATGGGGAAAGAGAGAGAGAGAGAGAGAGAGAGAGAGAGAGAGAGAGAGAGAGAGAGAGAGAGAGAGAGTATGTGTATATACATTAGAGATAGTATAAGTAGAGAGATATAAAAAGAGAGTGATGGGGAGATAGGGAGAGATAAGATAGAAGGAGAGAGAGAAAGGATAAATAAGGATAGAAAGAGATAGATATAGGGATAGAAAGGATCTAGAGAGTAAATATAATTTGTAAAATATAAAAGGGGTAAGAAAGAGGGAGAGATGGAAGGAGAGAAAAAGGGGGAGACAGATAAATAGAGATAAAAAGAGTGTGAGGATTAGAGTGGGGGATATAGAGAGATAGAAAGATAAAGATATAAGAAGTGATATATAGAGAGGTAGAGAGGGATATAGAGAGAGTGAGAGAGATGAAGGAAAATGAGTGCATAAGATATAGAGATAGTGAGATAGAATAGAGATAGGGTGGAATGCATGTTTGTGTGAGTGAGAGAGAGAGATATATAAAGATAAGGAGGGAGAAAGAGGGAATGTGTGTGTGAGTAAAAGAGGTATAGAGATAGATATAAAGAGGGAGAAAGATATACAAATAGATAGAGAAGGGGGAGATGGAGAGAGATGAAATAAAAGTCGAGAGATATAAAAGGAGGGAACGAGAGGGGGAGAGATAGGGAGAGATAGATAGTGTGGGAAGGATAGAAGGGGAAGAGAGAGAGAGAGAGATATATGGAGAAGTAAGGAGATATAGAGAAGGGAGAAAAATGGAGATGGAGATAATAATCAAATGAAATGCTAACATCAACATAACTCCCCAAGGACATATGTTATCCTTAAATTATTGGCATGAAATGAGTAATCAAAAATTAGTTGCTTCTTTTTGCTCTCTCGCTCTAAACATTTAATTTAGGTGTTAAGTTAAAATTTATTTTATTATATAAATTTGAATAAAATTCAAATATTATTATTCTATAATAATGCATTTTTAATAAGACAAAATGTATAAATTCTAATATCTTTTTATTATTATTTTTAATTTCATAGAAAACCATAAATAATTAAAATACAATTTTAACTTAATAAAATCATCCTTAAAAAAAGAAGTGAAAGAATTAGAATAAATATATATATATATATATATATATATATATATATATATATATATATATATATATATATATATATATATATATAATAAAAGAAGATAATATTTAAAGATATTCTTATCAAAAGAAAATAGTAATTAAAGAAAGATTTTAATTTAAAATATAATTATTCTATCATAATTAAAATTTTAATAAGACAAATAATTATAGATTAAATTATTATAATAGTTTTTAATTATTATAAATAGACATAAATAATTAAAATAATTTTAAACTTAATGAAAAAAGAAAAAGAAGAGAAGAAGTTTAAATTATAACTAAATAAAGTTGGTTCTTTCTTTTTCAATATTTTTTCTTTTATTATCTTAAACAATTTATCTCTAAAATTGAGATATCCATATATAAAGAAGTTAAGGCTCATGTCACAAAACACAAACAATTGACCTCTCCACTCACATCATGGGATAACAAAGTATTGAATGATTGGAACAAATTGTCACTTCCCTTCAAAGGAAGCTTGATGGTTAATACTACAAAACCTATCAACAGGAAAGAGATACGTTGGAAGGCCCCCTCTCAAGACTTCTTCAAGCTCAACTTTGATGGTGCTTCCAAAGGAAATCCAAGGATTTCAGGACTGGATACATGATCAAAGACCATAAGGGGAAAGTAGTCACATGTGGATTCACAAGGACCTCAAATGACACTAACATTGTCGCTGAAGCTCATGCCCTCTTTCATGGTGTCAGACTAGCAAATTCTATCAAAATTAAAAAAAAATGTTGATAGAAGGGGACTCAATGAATACCATCTTAGCTTGTAGAAGCCCAAATGTCACAAATTGGAAAAGACACTGCATCTTACAGGAGGTCAAGATGCATTTTTCACAACTAGAAGACTACACCATTAATCATTGCTACAGGGAAGAAAACAATGTAGTTGACCACCTGGCGAATCAAGTCTGCAAATTACCTCAAGGAGAGAAAATTCTTTCCCTTGATGGCATGTTGCTGGATATGGAACTTGCTTCAAAATCAAGACTCGACTCCACATCTTTGTGAATTAAAGCATTACAATTTAATTCATAATCATGCAATCTTATTTATTGCAAGATAAAGAGGAAATTGTCCAAGTGTGCTCCCTTTGTACCCCTCACATGAGAAGCTCTTTTCCCATGTGTGAGGCTTTCCTGCTCCGGTTGTTGTAAGTATACATAGATCCTCCCAAATCTTGTGCCTGCGGACACCTAGGGCGTTTCATATTCCTCCTTCATGTCAGTTGTGGATCTCATTTATTTCACTGCCCTCCGCATGTGTGGTCGACCACTATTTCTTCTGGTGCCTTCTTTCTTTTTTCTTCATTTCTGGTTTGCTTCCTCCTGCATTGTGCTAATTCTCATCTTTATCTCATTTATCATAGCACATAGAGTTTTGTTACAGGGGAATTTTGTGGTTCTCTAGCCACAGGGGAATGCAATCCCCTTCTTCCTCCACTTGGCATTTGTAGTGCCATGCTCAAATATATATCATGCCTTAAGAACAATGATTAGGGAAGAATGGATTTTGCAAAACCAATTTTCTCAACCATCGACTGTCGTCTCAAGATTATCCACTATGGTCATGGACTTGTCAAGCTTGATAGACTTCACCAAAGTCCTCATTGGTTCGTTTGTGCATCCAACATTCTACTTGTGGGAGGAGGTGCATTACCAGTTATCTAATTACAATCTCTTGGTTGGGGACCCATGGCTAGGGTTTTTTTTGCATAGAGCAAAAGTGCTCCAAGAATATGTCTCTAGGTCGCTGCTTCTCTCCTTTACCAATGGTCTAAACCATAATTTAGCAGAACCATTTTACTCCTGGATTTTCACCTACAGAGCAATCATTGGGGAGCCCCTGTTCACATAGGGGATGGTGAAGTTCAGTTATTTTTGGGAACTCTTTTCACATGCCATGGTTGACCCACATGGGTTCCCATCTTCTTTCCCACTACCGATAGACATTGCTTCTTCTAAAGAGTGTTCAACAGGTTCTTAGTTTGCTTGGATGTGTTCGAGTAACTCAATTTTTCTGATCTCTTTTGCCTCCTCAGTTTGATGCATAATTTTTTGTCTACCAACCCAAATTGTTGAAATGCTTGCAAAGTTCTCTTAGGTTTTCTGTTCCCTGTCATGTTTTTTGATCCCTACCAGGTCGACCCAGAAGCTACTTCGTCCTCCACTTTCCAACTTCTGCCAAAAGGGCTTACTCTATCCAGTCGACAACATCTCATCTCTCAGTGATCGATATTTTGTAATGATCAACACGCGGGCCTTTATTCAGGTTCACAGTTTTGAATTCTTTGGGCACTCTATGCTCATTGTCATGGTGCCTAATTTGAATCATGTCACACCGCTCTGCATATCATTTATGGGAAAGATTTTTGGTTGTAAAGCCCATGTCAAATTAGCGGGCTACCTCTGGCATGTTACCAATTTGCAATTATCGGCTGCATCTTGGCTAGATTTATGCCCGCAGCCCTAGCAAGTTCTATTAGAGGGCATCTTCTCTTTCATTGTAATTAATCTAGTAGTAACTCTACGTAAACTTTATATTTTATTAATATATTATATTATGGGCTTAGGCCTTTTTCTCAAAAAAAAAAAATCTTTTATTTTTCAGAAACTTAAAAAAGATAGAATATTCTTATAAAAGAAATAATGTTAAGAGATATTTTGACTAAAAGTAGATAATAATAATAAAATATAGATTTTTTTTATGCATATTCTTTTTCTAATAAATAATATTAAAATTCATATTTTTATGCTGAAGGCATTCCTATATGAATTGAACCACCTACTTATTGAAATCAATGGTTCAAAATTGAAGAGAAGAAATCTCTTCAATTTTGAATCATTGATTTCAATATGTAGGTGGTTCAATTCATATAGGGAATAGCATTGGCATAATGATTATAATATAATACACATTTTATAATGAAAAAATATATTTTTCTTACAAGTATAGTCCTAATTTAATTTTAAAAAATTATCTAATTATAATTTTGTAATAATAAAATTAGTCTCAAATTTAATTATTAATTGTAGTGTAATATTATATTATTTTTAAATTTATATAATATTAATTATAACTGATTTTAATAAAATAACTATTAATAATTATAAATGTGAAAATAACTTTTTTTGAATAACTTAATGAAAAATATTTAAATTTATGATTAAAAGTTATTAAATTATTTTATATATATATATATAGATCAATTATTTTTCATATATTAAAATGATTAAAAAATTTATGATTTTCAAAAAGTATTAAAAAAATAGAATGATTTCAAAAAAATATTTAAAATATAATTATAAGAATACATATAATAATTATGTTTATTTTTTTAATAGAAATATTTATATTTAATTTAATTTAAACTAAGTCAAGTTCTTATAATTGGTTTTAGTATCTCTATTTTCAAATAAAAAAGAATTATTAAAATTTATGTCTATTTTGAAAAAAAAAAATTCTTACAATATTATAAATAATAAAAAATGAAAAAAAATAAAAAAATAGACATTTTAGTTTTTAAAATAGAAAGAAATCCAAAAAAAACCTAAAAAATCTATTGTTCCTAAAATTTTGCTCCTATAACACCAATTTTTTTAAACCAATCATAATGTAGATAAATAATTTTTATAATATCTTAAATTTAAAAACAAAAATTTCAACTTTACAAAATCCAAGTTTCTTTTTAAAGCAAAAATAATAATCACTTTTGATTGGTGCAAACTAATTGATTAAAGTGCTTAGTCAATGCAATAGTATATCCTACAACAAGTAAAATCTACTTTTTTCTCAAAGATAAGTAAGAATTAATATAAAATAAAAATCAATATCATAATCTAGAAAACATTAGAAAACCATCCCAATATTTTTCATGCTCCGTTTGATTGGCCAATTGATTTTTTTAAAATGAAAAAGTAAAAACCGTAGGATAAAAATATCGACCAATCAAAAAAATAAAAAAATTGAGAGAAAAATGATTTTAATAAAAAATCAAGATAAAGCATAAAATAATTTTTTTGACATAATATTCAAAGCAAATTAATGAGTAAGATGAAAACATTAGTCTCTGTCTACCAATAAAGTGAAAATAGGTATTTTCTAATGACTAAATAAAAGAAAAAAAATTAACTTTATGATTAAATGTTATTAAATTATATTGTATGTATTAAAATGATTAAAAATAAAATTATGATTTTCAAAAAGCATTGATAAAAAATACAATGATTTCAAAAAATATATACAAAGGCATAATTACAAAAGATACATATTTGGGATTTGAAAAAATGCAAATATTTTATAGTCCCGTTACCGGGAAGTTTCGACCTCCCAAAATTTTGTCTACAAATGGTGAAGGTTGGCAAGTGGTTCGCTCCAGAAGAAGTAGGAGGCAAAGGAGGACACATGCAATTCTCACAGGCAATGGCTCAATCATTTTTATGAGGAGATCGACCTGGCCCCATAAAGGTAGGAGATTCCAGTAAAAAAGAACGCAAAAGTTGGCGCAAGGGGCGCTAGGGCATCGCAACAATTCACAAACTCTGGACAGAGCCCGACCACTAGGGCGAACTCCATCTCATTAGGAACAAATAGGTATTTCTCAAGCCAAATTTTTCCTACACCTCCTCCAAAGTCCCACAGAGAGAAAATTTAAAAGCAATAAGATATTAAATGTGGATCCTAATATTATCAAACCTATCTATGTTCTCTTTACTAAATTGGGAATTTTGGCTATCTGGAGCGACCATAACCAACCAATCCAAAACATTATACAATGGTGGGAGGTAAGTATCCCAACCAAGTAAGTATCTTCGTCCTTGATTGTAATTTCCTCTCTATAATCTATAAGACTAAAAGGGTTAAGTAGGAGATTCTACATGGAAATATTAATTTTTTCAGAGGATACTATTTGCATTGCATAGATTGGGAGCTAAGTTTTTTCCTAATACATATAAACTGACTCATTTTCCAAAATGGATTGATCTTGGCAAACTTTTAGTAGAATATTAGTTTCCAGAGATTTTAGAAGCAATAGGTAATAAAATGGGAACCTTTCTAGGCTATGAGGGAATTTCTAGGAGGGACCGGTCAAAATCGGTTAAAGTGCCCTTGAGCATAGATACTAGGAGCAAACATTTAGAACATATAGAATTGTCGAGTGATAAAGGAATTTGGATTATCAAACCATCCTTTTACAAAGGGTTCATAGATGATAAGGATATCATCCTTTAAACTAGGAAACCCAATAATAATAATCAAATAATCAATTGACCTAATCCTAGCCAGGATGTAAGTTGTAACCATCAAATTCAATTTGGAAATTGGTGGTTTTATGGTGAAATCTACAGGAGAAGATTAGCAGATGAAATCTAAAGATATTTCTCCTACAGAGTAGACCTTACCTAGGTTAGGATCAGAGAGAAATTCCTTGTCTCAGAACAAGGAAACCATTAAGAAGATCCTGTGCAGGAGGCAGAAGATTTCAAAGAAGTTGTAGAATAGATTGGCATTATAGATAAATCTAAGGAAGAGATGAACTGATTGCAATTATATAGGTTCAAAAAAAGAAGAAACAACAGATATTACTAAAAAATAGATGTAATGGATGAAGGTAATCATGAGAATAATGACAATTATGAGCTCGCTCTTGAATTGGAAGCAGTTTATGGTATGATGGGTCTAGACAAAGAAGAGGAGGACTAGGAGGAAGTTTCAGCAAAACAATAGATCTTAATTAAGAAAATATTGGATATGATGGATACAGAGGAGCAAGAAATAGAGGAAGTGGGTGATTATAAGGAGATAGTAGCAGTTGAAGACAATGAACCCAAGGAGGTTGAAACAAACAAGGCTCAAAGTGATGGAAACAAAGGTTTAGTTGAATATAAAACCCAGGACCATATCATATATAGGAGGAATTGAAGGTGTAGAAAGAAGACCAATTCTAGGATGAGGAAGAGGAATATCCATGGGTGAAGGGTCTCTAGGTTTACTTAAGGCCAATATCATATCAGTTTTCCATTTTTGATAAGAGAGAAAAATAATATCATCTCAAGGATTTAAAGGTTTAAGTTTTTTAGGCCAAAAGTAATCAAGGGTGAAATTTCCATGCTTCATTGTGGGTTGGTAAAGGCTATTATTAATCATGATAATATTCCCAATGTGAGTGAACTTTAAATATTTGTAGATTGTAGAAGGAATAACTTTCATCAAAGAGAACCAAGGATGTCCCAACTTCACATGAAATTGACCAGATGTAGGAATATTAGCAAAGGTAACATCTAAGAACTTATTACCAACCTCAACAAAAGGAGTAATAGAACCAAAATTAGGGGAAGAGAAACCATCATACACCTTAATCATAATGTCATATTTATCATATGCAACTTGACATAATTGTTGAGTAAAAATATTCTCTACAATAAAGACATTCACCATATATATTAGATTAATGTGAACTCCTCATGAGAGTTTGTCTTTAATATTCGCAGTAATGTATAATGGTCCATCAGGTGCAACAATAGTCTCACAAGGAACAAAGGTGATGCATGATTTAAGTTTAGGTTTATGTTTTTCAATGAGGTTCACAATATTATTGGACTCCACACCAAATTCATTAGGAAATAATGCAAGTGACTAAGACTTAAAAACATTAGTAGAGTGAGAAGGAAAATGATTGGAGAAGATTTGGATGTTTTGATTACGAGGTGCTATGGATTTGTTCCTTTTATCATTTTCACTAGCTATGGACATAATATTGTTATCAATAAGGTCTTTAATATTATACCTTAACTTATAAAACTTCTCAGTACCATGACCTACTTCACGATGGTATTGGTAAAAGGCTTTGTGGTCAAAGGAAGGTGTTAGAGTTTTAGAGGTATCCATAGGCTTGATGGGAGGAAGTTGCAACACATTAGCATTAATCAACCTCAACATTATACTATGCAAAGACTCAAAAAGAAGAGTTAATTATTTTCTAAAGTAGTTGGGTAAAGGGGCCACACTTGATGTTGTGGCTACCAATTGAGTGTTAATGTTATTGGAAGAGTTATCATTTATCTTGATGAAACCTTTATTGTGTTTGTTGAATTTTGGAAACAATTTTTGAGCTCTCTCTTTCTATCAACCACAACCATTGAAGGAGATGATTCAAAGTGGCTCACTTGAAGCTAATACTTATGAAGCATTGCACATAATTGCACGAAAGAAGCAAATTCAAAAAGTAGAAGCTTATCTCTAATATCATTTTGCAAATTAGTAATGAAAATTATTTGAACAACATGATTAGGCATGGGATAAGAAATTTGCGAATGCAATATTTATATTTACCAATAAAACGAGTCACTTTTTCTCTAACTCCTCTCTTACAATGAATCAAATTAATCAAAGTAATTTTATAACCAATGTTATTTTTAAATTATATGAAAGCATTAGCCATTTAAAAAAAATAAGTGATGGAATAATGAGGCAAAGAACAATACCATTGCAAAGCTTTATCTCCAAAGGTTTGGGTAAATGATGTTTCCATTTCTTTGATCATGAGAGAAATCACTACAGAAGGTTTGAAATGTCTTCACATGATTCAAAAGGTTACCTTTTCCATTGTACAACTCTAATTAAGGGATTTCCACATTCTTTGGAGTAACCACACAGACAATCTTATCAAATAGTGAACTTGCTACAACATAAGTGGGAACATTGGATTGGGTTAACGAAGCCAATTGTTATTGTAAGAATGAAACACTTTGAGCTAGGTTATTGATAGTGGCTTTGGTGGATGGATTGGAATTGCACATATTGGATTGTGATGGAGGTTTAATTTTGTTGTAGGTTAGTGGAGCTTGAGAATAAGGAGGGGGAACATTGTGATATGTTGGTATAGGAGATGATTGGGAAACAAAAGGAGGTATATAAGAGTATGAATTAATAAGATATCCCCCATGGCTAACATATGTAGGATTAAAATTTTATGTAGTTTGTTCATGATAGAAGATGTATATGTAGGCACACTAGGCAAGGATGCAGCCATAGGAATAGAATGCTCAACTTGACTAGTAGGATGAGAATAGAAAAGAGCTTTGGAAAAAGTTTTGATAGGCATAATATTGGTATAAGAAATATGAGCAATGCCACGTAACACTTCCACTTGTCACTTTGAACCATTCTCTTCAATCCTTCAATCAAGGAGATTACCTCACTATTCAAGTGTTCTTGGCCCATTTGTCATTGAAGATTGTTAAATTCCATGTCAAGATTCCCCATTTGAGTAGTAGTAACCCTAGTTAGTGAGTCATCATCTTCATTATGAGAAGTGTGAGGTGAATGGGGATATATGATATTGGGTATATCATATGTTGGATTAGAGGAAGTACCAACACTCACATGGAATAAGTTATTTAATTCGAGCTCCATACCCTTGGTATTTAAACTTTGGGAAGCCCTAAGTCTATAACTTCTTCTCACTATGATTTTGGATTTAGGACTAATGGTAACAAAACTCATTCTTAAAGAAGTAAATATTGAATGCAATTTTTTTTGTAAAATGATTGACTAACCATTGATGCTTCTAAATTTGAAAATGTATGTAATAAAAAATAAATCTAAGCATGTAATTTGGAAATTATGCAACCCATAAATCAATTTAAACACAATTTCTATGATTTTGTCAATTTAACCTTTAAATTGATGTGATGTAAGAATAATGAATAAAAGGTGAATTGATTTAAATGCCAAAAAAACATAATTGAACATAAATAATAAAAAATAAGCATGAGCTATGATGGGTTCAACAAAAAGTTTGATGTTTAAAAATTATGGTTTCACCATTTGGGTTGATAAAGCCACTAACTTTCATGGGATCACCAAAAAATTAAGGAAAGGTAATTTGATTGATTCAATCTTAAAAGGATTGAATTTAGATCAGGATAATCCTTCCCTTGTTAGAGTTAAGAACTAAATTCAAATTAGGGTTGACTTGCATTGCTAGATCTAGGAGAAACAATGATAAATTGACATAAAATAGTTGTAACAAAATGTTTCAAATATCATGTAGAGTTGTAAGCCTAGATTTGAGGAGGGAAAATAGATCAGAACCTATCATGGGAAGTTTGGGTTGAATTGTTGGTACCACGACATGACCAAGGGAAGCAAGTCACCTTGGTCCTCCAAATATTGGGAGCAAATGGAGTGGATGTTTTCTAGATCAAGATGGTGGACAAAAACCACTGTCAGAAGGTCATTAGAAATTTTGGGATCAAGTAAAGTTGGTAGTCTTTTTTGTGCCTTGAACAACTGAGTCTAGTTGTCATCATCTACATTATCAGATTCCTCACTCACAACTCCTGAGACAATTCCCTACACACAGAAAGAAGGAAATAGGTTTAGTTGATAGGGGTTTACCTTAAGTCAAATCCCAATTTAGGAATAACCTTGAATTGAATTTATAATTGAAATAGAATTGCATTAAAATAGAGTTCTTTCCTTTTGAGGGAAAGATTAGATTTGATCTAAAAATGCTTAAATTTGATACATTGATGAAGTTTTCTTGAATTCTCATACAAATAGTTATGATGCAATATAGAAACTCTTCATAGAAGGTTGATCATGGATGCTTGAATTCTTGATCTTGGTTGGACATTCTCCTTCAATGCTTGATGAATACTTGAATGCTTTCTCATGTAGACCTGAATTAATTTTGCTAGAGTGCAATAGAGAGCTTACTTATGATTTCCTATTTCTCCTAAATTACCAAATAAGAGGGGTAGGATTCCTTGCATACCTAACCATGCATTAGATGTTTTTGTAGCAAGCTGACAAGAAGAAAAAAATTTCACCACAAGAGTTGACCATTGCGAGGTCCTATTTTGTGTCCTTATTGGGAGGACCAGGGTGTCTAGGTCTTGAACCAGGACCTGGATGCCTAGGGTTTCTTGGTCTTCTCAATTGGGACTTGGAATGGGATAGAGGCTAGATCATGAGTTGAAAATGCAAATTTAAAATTGGTATGAGTTTCTTAAAAGTAGACATTGTGCACTAGAGGCTAAAATGCCAAGGTGAGGGCTATGCAAGGACAAAATTGTATAGGGATACAATTTACAATGTTGCAATATTAAACACCATATAAACAAAAATAACTAAGCTAAGCTAAACTAAGAGTAGTTTTACCTCAAGTGGGCCCCATTGGTTAATTATGTTGGTATTTTGGTATGGTTTTGTCATTGATGTCAACACCTACTAAACACTTATCAACTCTGGCACTTTGGAGAATCAGCAACATTCACCGGCAAGCAAGTGACTTATGCATAGTCATCGGTATCTGGTACACTAGCAGGATATAATGTTCACTAACACTTGGAATAGCATGGAATACACCTAGTTATGTTGAAGACATCGTTTGGACACTTTTTCTTAGATTTTGTTCATTGGCATATTCATATTTGCATATTTGTTGTTATCGGTAAATAGGTCTAGGATATACACCGATAGGTTTATCTTTTCCAGATTAGCACAACACGCTATGGAGATGTCTTAATATTGTTGTAAATGCATCAAGATGACATGTTGAATCAGTTATTGCATCGGACATTGTTTTGTTTGTAAATTAATTTTATTGTAATATCCTTTAGACCTGACCTACTAAAATTGGTCTTAGGTTATGATATAAATGTAAGATCTCATTTGTAAGATCATGTGTGCAATGTGAAAAAGAATTGTGTGAAGGTATATGCGAGAATAAGCAGAGCTATACACACAGACATCATTTGAAGGTTGAAGGAGGGTTTTTGTGAAGACAATCAGAACTACATTGGTACTGAATCTAGCATAGAAAGATGCTAATTTGAGCAGTACATCCTTATTGTATTTAACCATCCAATTGTAGTTAGTGTGACTCCTATTTGTGTTTGAGCAGTGAGCTCTAGGTGCTTGGCCTTTCTGCATGTGCAAACCCCATTTGTATACACATACTATTTGTAGTAGTATCATTTGATTGTGGGTAAGGTTTCCCACCATGGTTTTTCCCCTTACAGGGTTTCCACGTATGAATATTGGTGTTATGTATTGTGGATGACTTTGTCTTTTTGTTTCATGCATTAATCTTTACCGGTATTACAATTAACTGATAAAACTATCGACATAAAAATTGGTTTACCGATATTAAGCATTAAGTTGATAAAGTTGTTTTTGGTTTGAATTTGTTAGAAAACTAATTCACCCCCCCCTCTCAGTGGTCTCTGGAACCTAACAATTGGTATCAGAGCCTAGTCCTCTTTTTGTAGAAGCTTAACAACTTGAGGAGATCCAATGTCTACTAACTATTTCAGGAAGGACAGTCCTAAACTTGATGTAACCAACTATGGTATATGGAAGATCAGAATGGAGACACATTTAAATTGCATTGGAAAGGACATCTAGGAAGTTACAAAGAATGGCTATACTGCTCCTACTCCTAATCAGTCTAATCCACCTACCTTGGGAAAAGATGAATAAAATGATTGCAAAGCAAGAGAAGCACTTTTGAGCACATTAACAGATCAGCAAATCATGGGATTATTAGATAGATCAACTGCTAAAGCTATTTGGGATCATTTGGAAACACTAAATGAAGGAGATTCCACAGTCAAAATTGCAAAACTTGAAAGCTTCCGGGTTAGGTATGAAAATCTGAAAATGGAAGAAGATGAAAGGATTTTTGCTTTTATGGAAAGAGTAAATGAAATTGTTTTGGATATTAAATGTTGTGGAGGAACCTTAAGTGAAGATGAAATTGTTTCAAAAGTTTTAAGAGGATTTCCATCAGCATATAAAATGAAGGTTACTGCTATAAATGAGTTAAGAACAATGCCTAATACATCAGTAACTAGGGATACATTGATTGGAAAACTTTCAGCTTTTGAAATTGAGGAATTTGGTCCTGTTGCTACTATAAAGATAGATTTAGCTTTTAAGGCATCAACATCATCTGCACCATCATTTGACAAGTCTGATTGGAAAGCCTTTTATGCAAGAGAACTTGAGGAAAGCAGGAGAAAAAATGAAGAGCTTGAAGAACTTGAAGCACTATTTGCAAGAAAAATGCCTAAAGGTCTAGTTGGAAGTAAGTATGAAGGTAAAGAACCCTTTAAATGCTTTAACTATAATAATATTGGTCATATGGCTTCTAGTTTCCCTGATAGACATGCTAGACTAAGAGAAGAAGCTAGGAGAACATACAAGCCTAACCCTGAATATCAAAGATACAGATTTAAGAAGAATAAAGATAAATCTTGTTCTCTTTTTGATGAAGGAGTGACTAATGATTCTAATGAAGATCCAACAAGTAATAGATGGGTTTTTGTTTCTATAATAGAAGATCATCTGACACCTACTATTCAACTAGTAGAGCAAGCCCTGGCAGCTAAAGTTGAAGTTAAGGATGAATGGATCATTGATTCAGGATGCTCACATCATATGACTAGAGATAAAAGTAAATTCTCAAACTTTTAGGAATATAATGGAGGTCTAGTAAGATTTGGAGATGATAAAGCTTGTTTGATAACAAAGGTAAAGGTACAATATCCCTTGATGGTAAGCATAATATTAACAATGTTTACTATGTTGAAGGTTTAAAGCATAATCTTTTGAGTGTTGGTCAATTAGTTGAGAAAGGATTTCAGTTACAATTCAAAAATGGAAAATACAAAATCATGAATAGAACTAGTTTGGAAATTGCAACCGGAAATCAAACTAGAGGTAATATCTTTCATTTGAATAACAATGAAAAGACATGCTTGATTGTACATATTGATGAAAGTTGGCTATGACATAAGAGACTCTGTCATGTAAATTTTGATTGCATGGTAAAAATCAGTACTACTAAGGTAGTTAGAGATTTATCTAAAATTGTCAAACCTCACAATATAGTATGTAAGGAATGTCAATTTGGAAAACAAGTTAGAGCTACTTTTAAAGGTATTCCAAAAAAATCAAATAATGCTCTTAACTTAATTCATACTGATTTATGTGGTCCAACTAGAACTAAAAGTTTGCAAGGTGATAGATATTTCATGCTAATCATTGATGACTACTCTAGAATGTGTTGGGTTACTTTTCTCAGAGAAAAATCAGAAGCACTTGGAAAGTTCAAACTGTTCAAAGCAATGGTAGAGAATGAAATCGGTAAGAAAATCAAATGTCTGAGATCAGATCAAGGAGGAGAATTTACATCTAAGGAATTTAATGCATTCTGTGAAGTGAATGGAATCAAAAGACAACTATCAGCACCCCGGACACCACAACAGAATGGAGTTGTTGAAAGGAAAAATAGAACTATCTTGGATGCTGCAAGAAGTATGTTATCAGAAGCAAATCTACCACATGTGTATTGGAGAGAGGCAGTAAGTACAACGGTCTATACATTCAACAAAGTTCACATCAAAGGAGAAACTGGTAAGACCCCTCATGAACTATGGTTTGGTATTACTCCTACTCTTAAATATTTTAGAACATTTGGAAGTAAATGCTATATTAGAAGAGATGAGTATATTGGCAAATTTGATCCTAGAAGTGATGAAGAGATATTTCTTGGTTATTCATCTAAGAGCAAGGCATATAGATGTTTTAATAAAAGATTGCAAAAAATTGTTGAGAGTACAAATGTGAAGATTGATGAACAATTCAGAGGAACTTCAAGGTACATAGACTCTAAACTGGCAACAGAGATTCTAACAAATGAACCTACATTGAACCCACCGGTATAGAATGAAGATCCAGTTACACCGGTATCATCTAAAAATTCCACAGTAACTAAGGAACAATAGCAAACAAAGACACCCCAATATGTAAGACTAAATCACTCTGAAGATCAGATAATTGGGAACAAGAATAAAGGATTAATGAAAAGAGGAAGACTGGAAAATGAAGAGGTATGTCTTATTTCTCAAATTGAACCATCATCAATTAATGAGGCATGTGAAGATAAACACTGGATTAAAGCTATGGAAGAGGAACTAGAACAAATTGAGAAAAACAACACATGGACATTAGTTCCCTGGCCTAAAGACAAAAATGTGATTGGAACAAAGTGGGTATTCAGAAAAAAAACTTAATGAAGATGGCAAGGTAATCAGGAATAAAGCAAGACTAGTGTGTAAGGGATATTCTCAGAAAGAAGGAATTGATTATAATGAAACCTTTGCACCGGTAGCTAGAATTGAGGCAGTCATATTATTTTTGGCTTTTGCAGCACACAAGAACTACAAAGTATATCAAATGGATATTAAATGTGCATTTCTGAATGGAGATCTTGAAGAAGAAGTTTACATTGAACAACCTGATGGATTTTCTTTGACAGATAACAAAGATATTGTTTGCAGGTTAAGGAAAGCTTTGTATGGGTTGAAACAAGCTCCAAGAGCTTGGTATGCAAGATTGGATAAGTATCTTTTGAAGATTGGTTTTTCTAAAGGTAATGTTGACAGCAACTTATATTATAAAGTACCAAATGATGGCATCTTGGTTATAGAAGTTTTTGTTGATGATATAATCTTTGGAGGAGAAGATGGATTATGTAAAGAATTTTGTATTGAAATGCAGCAAGAATTTGAAATGTCTATGATTGGGGAAATAAAATTCTTTTTAGGATTGCAGATTTCACAGACTGATAAAGGTATATTCTTGAGTCAATCCAAGTACTTGAAGAAGTTATTAAAGAAATTTGGGATGGAGAACTCTAAACTGATAAGCACACCTATGACTACAAATGATAAATTATCACTAAGGGATGAATCTACACCTGTTAATCCGACTAGGTACAAATCTATGATAGGAGGTTTACTGTATTTGACACAAACAAGACCTGATATCATGAATGCAGTATGTATTGTTTCAAGATTTCAAAGTAATCCTAGAGAAAATCACGAATCAGTAGTAAAAAGGATTTTTTGGTACTTACAAGGCACTGCAAATCTTGGATTATGGTATCCTAGAGATGAAAACTTTGAATTATGTGCATACACAGATGCAAATTGGGTAGGAGATGTGGATGATAGAAAAAGCACCACAGGTGGAGCATTTTTTCTTGGAAGCAAATTAATTTCTTGGTTGAGTAAGAAACAAAGTTGTACATCTTTATCAACAGCTGAATCCAAATATGTTGCAGCAGCAACTAGCTATACATAGGTACTATGGCTTAAGCAAATGTTGAAAGACATAAAGGTAAAATGCAATAAACCTATTACTATCTATTGTGATAACACTGCAACAATTGATATATCTAAGAATCTGGTACTACATTCTAAAACCAAACATATTTCTATCAAACTAAATTTTCTAAGGGAAAATGTTGAAGCAAAAGAAATTAAACTAGTTTATGTGAATACTAAAGAGTAGATTGCTGATATTTTCACTAAACCTCTACCTAAGGAGACTTTTGAATATCTCAGACACCAGCTTGGGGTCATACCCCCACAAGTAGAAACTTAGATAGTTGATGATAGTCATCAACTAATAGAAATAACAAAGAAATTTTTTACTCCGGCTTTGATGAGAAAGCTACTTCTCAAGGGGAGTAGTTGGTATAGTGAATTGGTTGGTATTTTGTATCTGAAAAATGGTCTTTATATTTCTTTGGCATTTGATGTCAAAGAGGGAGAGATTGGTATGGAAAAACACAAGAAAAACTCATGTCACTCCCAGGGGGAGAGATTGTTACTTTGGGGAGATTATTGGTTTTTGGTATTTGGCATTTCTGTTTTGGCACTTTGATTGTTTTTCCATCTTGTGTTTCCATCAATGCCAAAGGGGGAGACTGTTGGTATTTTGGTATGGTTTTGTCATCGATGTCAACACCTACTAAACACTTATCAACTCTGGTACTTTGGAGAATCAGCAACATTCACCGACAAGCAAGGGATTTATGCACAGTCACCGGTATCTGGTACACTGGCAGGATATAATGTTCACCGGCACTCGGAATAGCATGGAATACACTTGGTTATGTTGAACACTTTGTCTTAGAGTTTGTTTATTGGCATATTCATATTTGCATATTTGTTGTTACCAGTAAATAGGTCCAGGATATACACCAGCAAGTTTATCTTTTCCAGATCAGCACGACACGCTATGGAGATGTCTTATTATTGTTGTAAATGCACCAAGCCGACATGTTGAATCGATTATTGCATTGGACATTGTTTTGTTTGTAAATTGATTTTATTGTAATATCCTTTAGAGTTGACCTACTAAAATTGGTCTTAGGTTATGATATAAATGTAAGATCTTATTTGTAAGATCATGTGTGCAATGCGAAAAAGAATTGTGTGAAGGTATATGCGAGAATAAACAGAGCTATACACGTAGACATCATTTGAATGTTGAAGGAGGATTTTTGTGAAGACAATCAAAACTACATCAGTATTGAATCCAGCATAGAAAGATGCTAATTTGAGCAGTACATCCTTATTGGATTTAACCATCCAATTGTAGTCAGTGTGACTCCTATTTGTGTTTGAGCAGTGAGCTCTAGGTGCTTGGCCTTTCTGCATGTGCAGACCCCATTTGTATACACATACTATCTACAGTAGTATCACTTGATTGTGGGTAAGGTTTCCCACCATGGTTTTTCCCCTTACAGGGTTTTCATGTACAAATATTGGTGTTATGTGTTGTGGATGACTTTGTCTTTTTGTTTCATGCATTGATCTTTACCGGTATTACAATTAACTGATAAAACTGTCTACCGGCATAAAAACTGGTTTACCGGTATTAAGCATTAAGTTGATAAAGTTGTTTTTGGTTTGAATTTGTTAGACAACTGATTCACCCCCCCCCCCCCCCCCTCTCATTTGTCTCCAAGACCTAACAAATTACTTGCTATGAAGTTACAATATTACACAACTATTTCATAAATGCATTCTATTTACTCATCATAGGTTTACATATTTTCTTGCAATTGAAAATTTCTACAATAATCACAAAGTCATTAATGTAATGCCTGCCAAAATACCCTAGAGAAATACACTTAATTTAACTACAAATAGAGATTAAAAAAAATTTAAAGCCCATCTATACTAAAAAAACATATGTCTATAACATCCATCCAATGCATATCATATACATCATCTACTAAATGCATCATTACAAATTGCATCTTATTTTTAATTACCACATTTCATAACACAATCTATGCAAGTAGAATAATAAATAATATCATCTTTCCCCTAGGGTATCACAACGTCACTACTTAAGAGTAACATCCTATAGTCTAGGTTATTTTTAAGCACCAATACCAAGTATTCCTAAATCCATATAATAATTTCATTCTATTATCATAAAGATAACACATGTCCTTCCTAACATCATGATACTAATTCCATAATCAAACATTACTTCCATTAAGACTACCTTAGATCTAGGGATCATATGCATAACATTAGGATTACTTTTTTATACCATAACATTAACATACATCCATGATATCTAATAAAAGTACATATTCCATCTAAGAATCATACATCAAATTATTTAAACATATAATAGGACAACTTGTATCACATTCAAGAATACCAATTTATTACATACAGTTTCTAGTCTTACAATGTCACATTACATAGATTTACTTTTACAAGGTACATGATCCTTTTTATAGTACAATACCATCATGAATACATGAGTAATACAATACATAGAATCAACTGCTATTCTTCTCACATAATGAAGAGCAATATAATCTACACCCACGCATGCAACTCCAATGAAGAAAATCCCAATGGGTGAAGGAATCAAACCACCCGACCATGTGGAACCAAATTGGAACCACCCCCCATGCTAGGAGATGACATGGGGTTCCAACACTCACTCATGACATAGGATGACACCTAACAACCATGGGACTCAACATAGCACATAATGACCTTAACATAACAATAATCACATAAATTCACAAGGCTGAAATCAACAATAGACTCTTCGAAAGGCGTACAATAATGTCATGGCATATGGACATGGTCACATGTAAGAATAAAGTGTCATCACATGTTGTCCTCATATAGAAGGGAATATGCCCATCCTTACTAGTCATGCTCCTACATGCTAGCCTCACAAACAAGGTAAATATGCATCCATAGTAGACATGTATGCTATCCTCACAAAGAACAAAAATCCATACACCTAATAGTCATACAAGCTACCCTCACAAAAGAAGGGTGGAAATAATCTCTTAACAGACATGTGGGGCCATCTCAACCTATGTGAGTACAAGGGAGATTAGCTTTCCATATCATATGGCCCAACCATATAGAACTATGTTATTAGGTGAAACCCAAACCAATCAATTATTACAAGTTATCATTGAATTACAAAGAAGAAATCTCACATTGTGCCGTGGTGGTCTAGGTGCCAAGCAACCTAACTCACGTGACCCCGGTCATCACAAGGAATCCCACTCCCCCTAATAATATGCCAAGCCATAGGGTAACACATAAAATTGTTACTACTTATTATAGTTGCGATTAGTTTTATATCCAAAGTCATTCTATATACTCTAGTCGGTTACTACTACTGAAACATTCAGTTGGTATGCACAGAGCAGTCGGTTATAGAAGAAAGTAGTCACAGAGCCTAGTATTCATCGAGCTGTCTACTGAGTAACATTCCATGTCTACCGAGCAAAAACAATGATACACCGAGTTGATATACACCGAGTAAAACGTGTTACCAGATTCAATGAATCTAGACACACATGGGAAAATGTGTTACAAGATCAAGGAGTAAAGAACTGTTATCACATTGGAAATTGCACTTAAAGATTGTGTATGATTTTGAGGTCATCTAACCAATGAAATATTTTGTATGGTTATTCATTCGATAAATCATGTTTGTAATATTGAAGCAATGAACCTGATCACTGACATAAGATATCTATTTATACAACATGGATTGAGATCAGATAGAGATATAGAGGTGTATGAAGCAAGACATGTGTGATACATAAGAAAGCATTGAGGGTTATGACTGTTACATAGACACAGAGGTCATCGAGAAGGATTTCAGAGAATAGTCAAAGAACAGAGTAAACAGAAGGGTTTACCAATTTACTTTATGGGTTACCGAGGTATGCTATAAGCAAGGTAATCTCATTTTGAGCACATAGAATCTGTTATAACATTCTAGATGTAAAGTTGCAGATATTTGTAAAGATTTTATTGTAATATTTTGAAGTTGTAAGAGAAACCTTTAACAAGGTAAAAGACTCTAACAAAGTCTATAAATTGAAAAGCCTTTAACGAGGTGCATCATTTAAAATAAGTGTTGTAAAATCCTTTAGCAAGGTAGATCTAATGATCTTGATAGTCCTAACAGGGTAAGCTATCAAAAATAGCTGAACATGTAGCTCTAACTGAGCAACCTTTATTATTGCAGTAGTGAAGTTGTGGGTGCCATCCCCACCACAGTTTTTCTCTTTAACCAAGAGTTTCTACGTAATCAAAATATATGTGTTATGGAGTGAATCATGTATGATTGTTATTTATTTGTTTTAGCTTTATGTTATGTTACAATAGTTTGTGGTTTATTCATAACAGTAAAAATATTGTTGATAAAAGGATTTGAAGTACTGATTCACCCCTCCCCTCTCAGTACATTAGCTTTCCATATTGGGCCTAACAATTGGTATCAGAGCTTGAATCTTGGAAAAGGGTTTAACAGCCTAAAGAGAAAGATCTTATCAATGTAAGGCTATAAACAATCTCAAAAAATTGTGTATCTACAAGAAGAGTTGGATCATGCTAATCAAGTGATTGCAGACATGCAAAGACAAATGCAAAAATCATTGAAAGTTAGAAGGAGATTATCTGATGATTTGTAGGACTCTCAAGAGTTAGTGGAACAAATTAAAACATCATCTGAGAATAGTATATCTGAAGAGACTGAAGAGATGATTGAAGAACTGAAGGAGAAGAAAAAAGAACTGACTAATCAGATAAAAGCAATGAAAAGAGGACATGAACATTTTGTAAAGCGGAAAAATTGAACCCTAGTCGTTCTCCCCTCCCCAACTCCAAGGAGAGAGAAGGGAGAGTCACTAGGGTTGATGGTTTTCACTTCGGAGAGACTTTACATTCAAAAGAGGGGTTGAAACCCACAAAATCCAATCCCACGCAATGCAAGATTGGATTCTAAATGAGTTTCAAGGGTTGTGACATCAAGGATACCCTCTTTTGTAAAGAATGTAGATAGAAAGATTGAACTAGGAATGCATGTAAAGTAGGAAAGATTGGCTTATAAATAGACATAGGGATATGGGATGAAGCTGCGGACCTGGAATTAGTAGTGAAATGTTGAGACGGTGCTGTTCTGCAAATTTGAGCGAAATTTGACGGGACGATGGCGCTCGGCGTGCACACGGTCCTCCGAAAAATCCGCGAAACGAAGGGGGATCTGTTCGTCTCTGCACAAGGATTCCAGATCTTCAATTACAGCAGCGTACCTGCAACCTACACATAGAAAAGAGAGGACGATTGGGGGGTTAGGGATGAGGGGTTTGCCTTTAGGTCAAACCCCAGTTTTGGAATTAACCAAGAAATGAGAATGCTGTAAATGTAAATGTTTGGAATGTAAACAAGTATTGATACCTTGTTGTAAGAATTTTTGTATTCTTACATGCGAAGGTGTAATGTATGTAGTATGTTGTATGTTGTATGTGATCTCCTCTTCAATGGTTGAATCCTTGTCTTGAATGCAACACCTAGCCTTGAATGGAGACTTAGAATGCTCAATTGCTTGAAGGAATGCTTGAATGCTTGAATGTTTGAATGTTGCTTTCGCATCTTGCCCTTGCTTCTTTTCTTCCTCTTTTTTTTTTGACCTCCTCAAATGGGAGAGGAAATGTAGTTTATATACTTGTCAATTAGGGCTGATAGACTTATTTTTCCGACCTTGGGCCGACCAGGAAACAATATTTTCCAATTTGCAAACTTAAAGACCCAAAGCCCCAAAAGAGACCGGGCCCAAAATAGGGCCAGGGACCAGGGCGCTGGGCGCCATGGTCCCACCTCCCAAGACAGCAGGGTGCAAGGAGGGATCAAGCCAGGGTGCAGAGAAATGTAGTTTTTGATGTTGTAAACAGGTTTCAGGGTCTCCATTCAGGTTCAACGTTGCGCCGCCATCGTGAAGACCCAAATGCAGTCGAAATTGCAAGTGTCACAATTTTAGGACCCTGCACATTTCAACACACAGATGACTGAGAATCTTGATGCATTAAGAACAACTGAAGATAAAATAAGAGATCTAGAAAGAGAGAAACAACAGCTTGAAGCATTAGTATCTGAAAAAAAAATGATGAAATCACAAGGTTGATTGGGATTCAACAAAATCTGTCAGATCGATTGGGCTATGCACATCATCAAGCAAATCTGAAAGAATCAAGCATTGAAACTTGAAGTATCAAGGTTGACCAATGAACTTGAAACAGAAAAGAAATCCAAGGAAACATTGAAGAAAAGTTATGAAGCATCAAAGATGTTGGATGAGCAACTGAATACAAGAAGACCCAACAAAGAAGCATGACTTGGTTACAAAGGAAAAGACTCTACCGAGAAGGGAATTCATACAACCGAGAAAGGAGAATCATCAAAGCAAGCTGGAAATAAGAAGAATATCAAAAGAAGCCTGTTTGCAACTACTATGGAAAACAAGGTCACACTGCTAACATGTGCCAAATCAGAAAAGGTAAGCAACCGAATGTCACTAGGTCTAATGGTTATTGTCACAATTGCAACAAATATGGTCACACATCTAACCAATGTAGGACAAAGTCTACTAGCAATTATCAGAAGGCAAAATTCAAAGGGTTTTGTAAAAACTACAATAGATATGGACATAGTACCAAGGAGTGTTGGTTTAAGCAAAAAAACTATATGTGGTCTACACACCAAACAAATACTAGAGGCTACCGAACTCACACAGATCCTTACCGACAATATTTTGCAGTACCATGGGATTACAATACAAGGATATGGTGTGAATGTTGTGGAAGATATGGACATATAAGTGCCAAATGCTTTATAAGGTTTAGAATGAACAACCGAAGATCATGGAGAAATCCTGGTATGGCATGTTTTCATTGTCACAAAGTTGGACACTTGGCTAGAGATAGCAGAGATCAACCTAGAGGAGACACTAAGGAAATAAAAGGCAAATTACAGATGATTTGGAAAAAGAAGGAAATTGTGTCAAATGAAGAAAGCACCTTATCTACCGAGCTAGGTGCACCTATTCCAAATTAATCGGTAAAGGTATGAAGGGACTGCATTCTCTCAAATGTCAAATCTTAATAGTTCCTATTTCATTTTGTACTTAATTCAAAATCTGCATAATTAAAGATGCATTAGAAAAATTGAAATTTTATTTAAGTCTTTTGGAAGCTTGTCAAGCCGGTAAATGCAAGAAGTCTGGCTACTCGGTAAAAGCATGAAAAGGAAGTAGTGGTACCGAGTGCATTTAATGTTTTCTGACCTAACTGCACGAAGCCCGATGAGGTATAATGAATACTTAATGCTATTGCACGGTCATTTTTCACACACCAAGTTTTCAAGAAATCTGAGCAAAGCGAATCAAAGGCGATCAAACCTCCTCTGAAGCAAATTCAAAGGTATTTACATCAATCACAATGCATTATCAAGATAGTTTACCGATCATATCAAGTTGTTATTATTTTCTAAGTAGAAAGCGTCTGCCATTTGAAAATCTTCAAACCCTAAGGATCTTTTGTTAGTATTTATCTGAAATCTGCAATGGCACCTAAGATCCAGAAGCCTGTTGTTGTTGAGAACATTGAAAAGCCCTCATTGAAATACTCTTTAACTCCCAAAATTGCATCTGAATCGGATAAAAAAACTACATTTTCACTCATTTCGGATAGAGTTTTATTAGTCGAGGATGTGAGATTCTTCACTAAGTGTCGAGTTGAGGAACTAGGTCATGTTAAGATCAAAGGCACATATGATGAATTGTGTACCGATGGTAAAATGGATAGCAAATATGAAGACATCAAAATCAAGGGATTGACCGAAGCCCTAACCTATCCCCGTGTCTTCAAACCCCAATGGGTCAAGTTTGTTCTGAGCAGAGTTCATGATGACTTTATGTGGCTAGAAGAGCAACCGTTTAAGATCACCAAGGAAATCATTTATTTGATCACCAGCTACCCTATTTATGATCATGCTCGAGCTCAGAAAATGATATCATAGAAGGAATTGATCAGTTTAATCAGAGTAGAATCTGATTGTAGAGGACTGAAATTGAACAATGTCACTGATGCAGAGCTAAAGTTTGCCATTAGAGTAATAGGTTATTATTTCTTCCAATCGGCAAGGGAAAACAGTGTACCCTATGCAGTAGTCGACTTAGCATATAAAATTGTGAAGAAAGGCATGAAAATTGATTTATGTGAGGTATTGTTGAAAAACCTGTTTGAGAATCTCAATACCATAAGGAAGCCAAAGAAGAACAATTTGGCTAATACACTAAAATTTGGATCACTTCTAGTATGCATGTTTTTCTATTTTGAGAAATTCTTTCCATCAGTCGGTAAAGTTGTTTGGGAACTACACTGACCAATCACCCATCAAATCAATGACTTCATCAAGAAGCTAGGTGATAATTTTAATGATATTATGGATGATTATTTCAGCAAGTTTCAGGAGAAGATGCATAACAGATATAAAATTCCACCCAAGTTAGTGGAGAAATACAAGGATGACATATGTTTTGAAGTGGACACTGATTACTGCTATGTTAATATTGTGGAACAGAGAACTCAATCTTTTCCACCTATGGGTTATGAGATTGATTTTGATATCACACAACAACAGATAGATGCTTTTCTTACATTACCAAGGCATGCTACCGAGCTGAGGTATGGAACATATGAAGAAGTGAAGGAAAAAGTAAAAATGAGCATTGTAGTGCCCAAAGCTACAAGGAAGGCAACAAAAATGATCAAGGCATTAACGAAGAAATTTGGAGAAGGTTATTCCTCCACACCTGTCAAGGGCACTATAGACATCACCGAAGAGGAATATGAAGCCCAAGAGGCAGCTATAACACTGAGCACCGAATTGCCTAAAGGGAAAGTTTTGAAAAGAAAGAAACAGGATACATCAAAAGTATCACCGACTCCTCTAGCAAAGTGACCTAACACAAGAGCATCTGCAACATCACCAAGTAAGAAAACAAAGAATTTTGTTGCACCCAAGGTAACAAAAACTTACAAGAAATCTACTCGGAGACTCATTTTGACTAAACAGTCTAGTGACACTGAATCCGAAGACAAAAACAAATTTCAGATTGTCAAGAGTACAAAGGTAAATGTACATAGTGCTAAATTTTTTTGTGCTAATCTGAAGCAATATGGTGGATTTGGATCATTCAGATATGTAAAATATGAATCCAGATCTTATGATGAAAAGAGACAAATAGAAGAAGTTGTCATCTGCACACTATTGAAATTCAGATTGGTCCCATTGGAAGTATGTAAATCTCTTCCAAATGAATTATATTTGCATATTGACAACAGGTGGAAGTATGCCATGGACTTAGAGAAACAAATGAGAGAAAGAAGTCTGGTACATCTTTTCTCAGACATGTTGATAGATGAGATCACCGAACATCTGAAAAATTGCCACACAAAATTCCTAGTCAAGCAAAGAGCCTTGAAATTGATGAATGGCCTTTACTTAGATGTAGAGAATGAGACCAAAGAAAAATGGCAGGAAATCTTTCGAATCAAGCATGCCGGTGAGCAAGCTAAAGTTGAAATAGTTGATGTCACTGAGCAAGATCTTGATATTACCGAACAAGACCCTGCTGACACTATACAAGTTGATGAGGATATCATGGACAATGAGGCACCAGAACAAGAAATGATAGAAGGGAATGCTTATGCCCAACTTGTATCCAGTGAATCAGTTTTGGAACAAGTTCAGCCTTATCCTCCAGTCAATCAGCCTATTTCAACCGAGGCCCCTCAGGATATGGAACAAGGCACAGAAGGTCACAAGTCAATAGCAGGAGAAGGTACTTCTCAAGATCAGACCTCTCAAGCTCCCTCTAGCACTGAAAATGTTACAAACAAGACACCAAGCTCAGAGACACCAAAGGACACTACAGAGGCTAAAGAAACCGACCAAAGTGTTGCCTCTACCGAGCAACCTACCGAGGGTCACCAAGCCTCACAAGCCATTGTTTTAGTTCAACCGGTGAAAGGTAAAGAAAAGAAAATGAAAAAGCATAGTTTCAAATTAGATTTGTCAAAACCAATAGTGTTGCCCAATGTTGATATATCCAAATTAAAAGGGCAGGCACTCATTGAATTCAGTGAACTATGCAAAGCCAAAGCCAAACAAGAGAAGCAAATGGCTATTCAAAAGAAAAATAAAGTACTTCAGAAGGTGAAAGCACTCTTAACTGATATACTACTTGAAGCAATAGTGACAAAAGATGTCGCCATCCACATTCAACTAGATGAACTCCTAACCAAGATAGAGACATCTGTAGTAGATGCATCTAAATATTTGAGCAAGTTAAAGGACAAGGAGCTTACTACTAAAATGATTGAAGAGGTACAGAAAGCTATTGCTATTGGCAAAGTTAAACTTGTCAAATTTATTGCTGAGTTGACCCCTCAACTCAAGCACATTCTTTATTTATTTCAGAAACTCTGTACATTTTCTTTATTCATTAAAGATATTAAAAATAAAACTGAAGTGATTGAAAAAGAGATCACCGATCTCTCAAAATAAGTTGACCACTGAGCCAAATTCCATTCAGAATTTTTATACAAAGTTACAAAAGCTCATGGCTCAACAATTGGAACTTAGGAATGAAGAGCACAAGATAAGGATGGACATAATGACACTTCAAACATTATTCATTCCTCATCTTTCCTCTGTCCAAGAATGAATCAACAAAGCTACCTCCCTATCCACTCAACAAAAGGGAAGCACCTTAGATGGACTAATTTCATTGTTAGCTGACATTACAACTTAGAATTCACTCATGGATAGTGTCAAGGATGCCCTCTTTGCTGCTCTCATAGATGCCAGAACGAAGTACAAATCCATTTTTGATGAGTTTCCACCACCAAATGGTAACTAAGTTTTGATGTTTGTCAAAAAGGGGGAGTGAGTATCATATCAAAGTATACAAGGGAATGTAGTATACAGGAGGAGTATACCGAGCAGTGATCACCAAACAAAACCAAGTACAGAATATTGATCACCGAGCATGCAAAATCAGAGTTTTGTATAGTATATTGATAAGGGGAGTATATCTGAATATACTATTTCATTGACAAAAGTATATGCTGTCAGTTTTATCAAAATTTTGTAAGTATATAGATTTTTGAGTTATGACTTTGAAAGTAGTTTTGTCAAACATCTCAACTAATGTCAAAAGGGGAGATTGTTACTACTTATTATAGTTGCCATTAGTTTTATATCCAAAGTCATTCTATATACTCTAGTTGGTTACTACTACCAAAACATTCAGTCGGTATGCACAAAGCAGTCGGTTATAGAAGAAAGTAGTCACAGAGCCTAGCATTCACCGAGCTGTCTACCAAGTAACATTCCATGTCTACCGAGCAGAAACAATGATACACTGAGTAAAACGTGTTACCAGATTCATTAAATCTAGACACACATGGGAAAACGTGTTACCAGATTCATTAAATCTAGACACACATGGGAAAACGTGTTACAAGATCAAGGAATAAAGAACCGTTATCACATTGAAAATTGCACTTAAAGATTGTGTATGATTTTGAGGTCATCTAACCAATGAAATATTTTGTATGGTTATTCATTCGATAAATCATGTTTGTAAGATCGAAGCAATGAACTTGATCACTGACATAAGATATCTATTTATACATCATGGATTGAGATCAGATAGAGATATAGAGGTGTCAAAGAATAGAGTAAACGGAAGGGTTTACTGAGTTACTTTATGGGTTACCAAGGTATACTATAAGCAAGGTAATCTCATTTTGAGCACATAGAATCTGTTATAACGTTCCAGATGTAAAGTTGCAGATATTTGTAAAGATTTTATTGTAATATTTTGAAGTTGTAAGAGAAACCTTTAACAAGGTAAAAGACTCTAACAAAGTCTATAAATTGAAAAGCCTTTAACTAGGTGCAACATTTAGAATAAGTGTTGTAAATTCCTTTAGCAAGGTAAATCTAATGATCTTGATAGTCCTAACAGGGTAAGCTATCAGAAATAGCTGAACATGTAGCTCTAACCGAGCAACCTTTATTATTGTAGTAGTGAAGTTGTGGGTGTCATCCCCACCGCAATTTTTCTCTCTAACCAAGAGTTTCGACATAACCAAAATATATGTGTTATGGAGTGAATCATGTATGATTGTTATTTATTTGTTTTAGCTTTATGTTATGTTACAATAGTTTGTGGTTTATGCATAACAGTGAAGATATTGTTGATAAAAGGATTTGAAGTACTGATTCACCCCTCCCCTCTCAGTACATTATCTTTCCATAGTGGGCCTAACAAAAATGACATCACAACATATGAAATAATACTCACAAAGAGGTCTTCAAGGTCATATAACATCACTGAGCACATACTGCACATAAATCATACATATGAACCATTACAAGTATAATGCCTTCACAAATACCTCATAGGAATAGTACCAAAGCAATAACATGAAACATAAGCAAATCATAAACTACTGAAAATCCTCAACAACAAGGTACAAAACATCCTACTGGAGTCATAGAAACAATCCTCAAACAATAAGGCAAGAACCTTTTGCTGGAGCAAACTTTTGCATAAGGAAACTCCTCAATGGTAGGCAATGATCCCACATACCAGAGCATAAAATACATCATGAAATATCATATGACATTATGAACCAATCAAAATTACTCAACACAGACTTCACATGCCTCTGGAAACTTCACACAATCCAAACTAGGGCTTTATAGCACCAAAATTGACCTTTCTAGGCATTCTAGATCAGTTTAGCTCTCTTGGTATGCACAATGGAGTTCCTGGTTTGTAGGGTAGCATTTCTGATACCTATCATAGAATTTTTGGTTTATTCCATAACGTTTCTAGTCCATTAGTTAGCGTTTTAGGTTTGCAGGTCAACATTCTCAGTCTGCAGGTTAGCTCTTCTAGTCAATTTGTCGGCTCTTAGGGTCCAAACCATGGTGTTCCTAGTATGCATAGAAGTGTTCCTATTATGTAGGGTGACATTCTTGGTTGATTTGGTGGTGTTTCTAGTAAAGTGTGCAAAATCACAAGTTTGAGGGATCCTGAAGGTAAAGTAGTTGCCCAGATTGACTCAGAAGGAAATAATGACCCCAAGGGAATGAAAAATAGGCTGGATAAGAATTAGAAGGGGTGTAGACATGGATTATGCATCAAATCCAACTCTCAGGAAAGAGTTTGCAACTCAATGGGTAAGCCTTTTGGCTAAAACTACATTTTTTATTCAAAGAGCAAAGGAGGAAACCCAATCTCTGCATAGGACAAAAGAACTAAACCAAAAAAATTTCAAGACATTCCAAACAAGTTACAAATGTCTGAACATGACATGGATACTCTTTGTGAGCTTCAGGATCTCTTACAATGTAGCTGGCACATTCAAACCTAAGAGAAACAATTCCTATCTCAACAAGGAGTTCACAAGAGAACTTACACAAACAGGTATTCAAAAGCACCATGAAACTCTCCTAAAACATATAGGAACAATAACATTCAAATGAAAGAAATCCATTTTACATTTTAACAGTATAACATTTCTGGAAAACATACTCAGAAGAATTTTTTAGAAGGAATCCACAATAACAATTCACATGGAAGAATCTAAACAATCTTTCCCTACAAAACTAACCATTCCCCCTATCAAACCAAAATAAACTACTCCCCAATCAATCTTTGAGTTGCAGACACGACAAACACATTTTCACAGGAAGGAAGCATTCACTGTAAACGAGAATGTAAAAATAAAAAATCCACCAACCTCCAAATCACAATCCAAAAAGTCGAATCAAAGAGGAAGAAATGTTAAATCCAAAACCACTCCAAAATCTTCAATCCAAATAAAAAACACGAATCCAAAATCCAAAATAGTTCCCTGCTAGTAACCCCCTAACAGCTTCCGGAAGTCAAATAAAAAGGTTTCCGGCAAAAACTCTCGACCAATCAAAAAAATTCATAAAACAATATTTCCTACCTACCTTGTATAGTTCCAAGGTAGAATATTTAATATATTTCCTACCAACAATTTCAATTTTACCCAATCAAATAAGAGGGTAGGTTAAAATAAATCTATTTTATTTTTACATTTCCCTACATAGTAAAAGCAATAATAATGATATTGTTATTATTTTAGGAGTGTAAGAAAAGAAATATGCTTATACCTTTATTATTAATAATAATAAAATCAACTTTATAACAATATCTAAAATTAATAAAAATTAATCAATCATCAATAAACCAAAGGATAAAAATAATTAAATGAAGCAATAACCGATAAATCAATTAATAAATAACAATCAATTAAATTCAAACAAAAACAATTAATTAATAAATTAAATATAAATGTGGATCTCAAATTTTAATAATAAGTAGAAGCATTATCAAATAAATCATTATAATTGCTCTGCGAAAAGGCGAAAATGCGAAATAGACATCCAACGCATTTGTCAGGTTTTTCGACGGGGGGGAGCAGGCAGGTTTTCGCTTCTTGCCCAAAGAGCATCTCGGTTTTCAGTCCGCCTTGTAAGAGAATCCCTGCAAAAAACACAACGGTGTCATATGAAAGGAAGGATTCGGTCTCCAGATTGGGCGACTTTGGGATAAATAATGAATTTAGGGCTAAAAACGCCAAAACCCTGTCACTTCCCTCCGACGGAAGATGGCAAGTGTATCATTCGAAAAGAACCAAGAAAAAGATGGGCATTAATAAAGATACAGCTTTAAAAATGGATAAGGGCACACACACAGTTTCAAAGCTTTCTCCGGCAACAGGGGCTAATTTGGA
This sequence comes from Cryptomeria japonica, assembly GCF_030272615.1. Lineage (NCBI taxonomy): Eukaryota > Viridiplantae > Streptophyta > Pinopsida > Cupressales > Cupressaceae > Cryptomeria > Cryptomeria japonica. The sequence goes on from NC_081414.1 coordinate 632,873,479, forward strand.
GCCGCTCGGGAAAGTTCGAATTTTTGAGCCAAAACCTAATATTAGGCAGAGGTGTATATGCAAGATACCGGATTATTTGATGGAACCCCAATTCAATTCATATAACAACTATGGGGTTTTTGTAAAATGGACTAGATTCGGTGATGATATAGAAAGGATTGTCGACTAGTGGCTGGCCCTATATCCGGGACAAGTAAGTATTACTATCCTGGAAAATAATTTTCTTGCTATTTTGTGTAATAATCAAAAAACAAAGGATGACATTTTGCATGGTAAGGCTAAATTGTATAGAGGTTTTGGTTTTTTTCGATGTGAATGGATGCCAAATTTTGATCCACATTCACAGAATATAAACAAATACCCAAGATGGATTAATCTGGGCTCTTTACCTATCGAATATTTGGATTTTAAAATTTTGGAATTCTTAGGGGAACAGTTCGGGTCCTTTTTGGGCTGCGAAGGGTTAGAAAATATGGTTTCAAACAAAAACACCAAAATCTTAGTTGAATTTGATTGTAACTCCCGGGTCTTGGAACCCACCAAGCTAGTAACAAAAAGGGGGGAATGGAACATTCATCCCACCTTCTATGATGGGGTCATAAATGAATCTGATATTTGGCTGAAATCAAGCCCGGCACTGGTTAAAAGTATCGATCACAAGGAAAACCCTATTTCAGAACAGAATGATAAAATCACATTAAATTCTATCCATGAAAATGCTATCTGCCCTCCTGTGACTAATACAGATGAAAATAACCAAAACAATCTTAGTAATATTAATGACCTTGATAAGATAATAGATGAGGCAAATTCCATTAAAGAAGAAGCCTTAGTGGAGATGTCAAAAAGAATCTCCGATTCGGTGGATTCATTGAAATCTCCTTCTGAAACAAAATCAGTTGTAAACATGGGGCAAGAAAATGAGGCTGATCAAGAAGAAATGTCTTCTAGAATGGCTGCTGTTCTAGAGGTATTTAATAATAATGAAGTTGAAAATCTTTCCCCGAAAGAAGAAGCTGAGAAGAGGTTTCTAATTCAGGAACTTCTGGCCTCTTTGGATGTGGGAGATAATAATGAGAATAGGGAAGGAGATATCACCCCTCTCCCTGTCAATGACTACACAGCAGCTCAGTCCCAATTGGGAGAGGATGACGGAGAAGGAGTGACAATTCCCCAACTACCCTTAGGAATAACAAACATATATGACGGGAAAAACACCCCTGACTGCGCTAGAGAAGCTAGAAGTAGAGGCAGAAAATCTTTAAGCGAATTAAGGTTGCAGGATGGAAATGCTAAAGATCAAGGCAAATTAACTGCCTTCTTTGATGCTGGGAAGGGGAAGGGCCTTCCCTCGGTCCAATGAAAATCTCCTCGTGGAATGTTAGGGGCATGAATGCCCCTAACAAACAGCATCTTATTAGACGCAACATCATAAAATGGAAACATGACATCGTTCTCCTTCAAGAAACTAAATTAGCCCAGGTAGAAGCTGAGGCTTTTAAAAGGAAATTAGGTCTTCTAAGCTGGGAATTTGTGGAAGCCAGGGGTGCCTCTGGTGGATTAGGTATCATTTGGAATCCACGTAGTATATTATTCTGTCCATTAGCAGGAAACAGAAACTGGCTATTGGGAAAGGTTACAAGCAAACACAGTAAGCTCTCATTTACCCTTATAAACATCTATGGCCCGATTCCAGATGCTGGGAAACGCAAAGTTTGGTTGGAAATCTCGTTTATGATGGAAATAGATCCCTCTTCCCCTGTTATTCTAGGAGGAGACTTCAATGCTATCCTAAATTTATCAGAGAAAAAGGGTGGTATTCGCAGGGAACCACAATCTTTAAAAGACTTTAGAGAGTGGGTAGATCTGAACAATCTGATTGATATAGAAACTAGTAATGGTGTGTATACCTGGTACAATAGAAGATCAGGCTTTACTCAAATCGCTGAGAGATTAGATAGATTCCTTTTTAAAGGAAATATGAACGATCTAGCAATTAATCTCTCAGCTTCGTTACTCCCTTCGTCAGGATCTGATCACTATCCTGTCATCCTCAATATTGAGGGAGAGGCTACACCGAGGTGCTGCCCCTTTAAGTTTGGAAAAATGTGGATGCAAAATCCGGATTTCTATGATCTCGTTGCCAGGTGGTGGTCGGAGGTTAATTTTCAGGGTTCAAAAATGTTTTGCCTTGTAAATAAACTAAAACATCTTAAAAGCAAGTTATTGAATTGGAATAATGAAGTCTTCGGTAATATTTTTGAAACCAAAATTTCATTAGAAAAAGAAATTGCAGACCTTAATGAAAAGGTGTTTAGACTTGGAATGGATCAGGAGAGCTTCCTCAAGGAAAAGGAGCTTCTCGGGAAATATGAGGATACGCTAACAAAAGAAGAAATTTTTTGGAAACAGAAATCTAGAGAGAATTGGCTTCAAAATGGGGATAGGAATACTAAGTTCTTCCACAACAATACAAAAAATAGGAGGATCACCAATAGTATTCACAAGATCATGAGCAATAATGGCATCCTTCTAGAAGATCAAAAGGACATTGCTACAGAAGCGGTGAACCATTTCAAAACTTTATTCAGTTCGGAATCTTCTCCTAAAGACACCAATTTAGCTTTGCTTAGGAATATTCCTAAGATCGTAACTGAAAATCAAAACAAAGCTCTTTGCAACAAACTTTCAGAATCTGAAGTAAAATTAGCATTGGGGCAACTTAACCCGGATAAAGCTCCCGGTCCCGATGGTTTTCCAGCTTGCTTTTTCCAAAAATGCTGGCACATTATTGGTAAGGAGGTGGTGGATGCTTTGGAAGCCGTAAGAAATTCTGGAAGTATTTTAAGGGAGATCAACAATACTTTCATAACTTTGATTCCTAAGAAAGAGGAATCAAGAAACTTTGATGAATTCCGACCTATTTCCTTATGCAACACAATCTACAAGCTTTTTACAAAAATTTTAGCGAATAGATTGAAGGGCATTCTCCCTTGCATAATTTCAGAGGAACAGACAGGATTTGTTCCAGGCAGATCCATATTTGATGGTATTATTGTGGCGCAAGAAGTCATGCACTCATTACATCTAAATCGTTCAGCGGCTATGATGATCAAATTAGACATCAAAAAGGCATATGACAAAGTCGACTGGAGATTTTTGTGTAAATGTTTAGAATCCTTTGGGTTTTCTAAACAATGGATCAATTTAATATTCGAATGCATCTCATCTCCCAGGATATCATTACTCATTAATGGTTCTCCTGTAGGCTTCTTCCAGATATCTAGAGGGATTAGACAAGGGGATCCTTTATCCCCTTTCTTATTCATCATAATGGCAGACGGCCTTGGGAGAATCATTTCATGTGCTCGCATGAACCAGATTATTAAAGGCATTAAAATCACTAATGGATTGGAGGCTATTACTCACCAGCAGTTTGCTGATGACACAATGCTGATGGGATGTGTGAATAGGTCGAAAGCCATGGCTTTCAAAAGGATTCTTGACATTTATGCTTTAGCCTTGGGTCAGGAAGTAAACAAGAATAAATCGGAAATCTTTTTTTTCCATACTTCGCAGAACTTAGAAACAGATATATGTAATATTTTTGGGTTTGATCGAGGGAAACTGCCTTGTAAATATTTAGGGATACCGTTGGATAAGGGAAACAATTTAATTTCATTATGGAAAGCTATCCTTGACAAGATGGATCTCAGGTTGAATTCTTGGAAGAATAAATGTCTCTCTTCGGCTGGGAGGATTACTTTACTTAAAGCTGTTTTGGTGGCTATTCCGATATATCAAATGTCCTGCCAGCAGCTACCTAAAGGAGCTCGGCTCGATATGATAAAAAAGATGAGGAAGTTCTTTTGGAATATGGATTCAGACAAAAAGAAATTCGCATTAATTTCTTGGGACAAAATTAGCCAACCTATCAGTTTTGGGGGAGTTGGCATCAAAGATTTGGGGGCACAAAACTTGGCTCTGGGGGCGAAATTAGTCTGGAAAATGTACTCGGATCCTAATCTTAAATGGGTAAGGATCCTCAAAGCTAAATATCTTACCAATTCCAACCCTGATAGCATTTTGAGGACGGAAATAGTACCCAAAGGATCCAAAGTTTGGAATTTTATGATGGAATGTAGAAAGGTGATCAGGGATTATCTTTCTTGGGATATCGCGGATGGATCTGAGGCTCTGTTCTGGGAAGACTCTTGGGGGGGCTATCCAGCTTTAGACAAAACTGGTATTAGCCTAGAAGGTATTGAACATTGCAAAGCTATCAGGGGTAGGTTTGTTAAGGATTATATCAAGCTTATTTCCAATGATCCCGCCTTGGGTTGGGAGTGGAAACCCCTTGATGAGATGAATTTGTCAAATTCTGATAAGGAGATCCTCTGGAATAATTTGAGGCATAGGCAATTTTCATTACATTCTGGGAAAGATAGGATAATATGGGCGGGTAGCTCGTCTGGCATTTACAAAGCCAAAGAAGGATACTCACTTCTAAAACTCAGTTGAGCTGCAACCTATCCTAATATACCGATTAGCCTATGCTGGAATAACATTGGTCTTCCTAAAGCTGGTATCTTCTCATGGGCAGCTTTCGAAAAAAGAATTCTTACCTCAGACTGGTTCTCAAAATTAGGTTTCCTGGGTCCTTCGAGATGTCCTCTCTGCGAATCTGAGGAAGAAAATGTGGATCACCTGCTTCTCAATTGCAGTTTCAGACAGAGATGTTGGGATTGGCTCTGCTCAAGCCTTGGATGGCTGACGCCGAGACCTAGGGACATTTCAGAATGGTTGCTTAGTTGGCAACCTCCTCACACAAAGGATATATATCACTCAGTGTGGTTAATTTCCCCGGCAATCCTCATTTGGGAAATTTGGAAGGAGAGAAACAGGCGGATCTTCAAAGAATCAAAATTGAGGGTAGAATCCCTTCTAAATAAGATCGAAGCAACAATTGTGGAAAAAATCAATAATAAACTTAGATATACACAGGAAAAGTCCATTAGCTTATCCAGATGGGATGAGGTCCTTCGATCTAAATGGTTGGGTCTGATAATTCCCCCGTTTATTGGGAAAGGTGGGAAACAGGCTGAGATGGATAGGAAGCTAACAAAATGGGCACCTCCCAGAAAGGGCTGGGCTAAGCTTAACTTTGATGGCGCGTCCCGTGGGAACCCGGGTGTAGCAGGCATTGGGTGTGCTATCCATCAAGACAACGGTGATCTTATAGCTAGCATAAATAAGCCCATAGGTGTGGTTTCCAATAACATGGCTGAGTTTTTAGCATTGCGGGAGGGTCTGATTATAGCTAAATCACTCAAGATTAAATATCTGGAAATTGAAGGTGATTCGTCATTAACTATTAATGCAGTCAGGACTAGGGAAGTTACTAACTGGAGATTGAAATCGGAATTAAAAAGTATTCTGGATCTGATCAAATATTTTGAGGAAACTTCGGTTAAGCATATCTATCGGGAAGGTAACTCTCTAGCTGACAAGTTAGCTAATCTAGGGGCAGATGGTAACTCATCAGTCTTTAGGAAGGATTCTCCCTGGGATTAATACTTTGGCGCTGACCATGTCAACATCTCACTTCACTCCTCTCCAAGTCCTCTCCTTGGCCCTCTTGTATTTATCCTAGGAAATGCGGTCAGGGTATCCTTATTACAGCATTTTTGTAGTCTAAGCTTCAGACAAATATTTATTGGTATATATACAGATATATATATATATAATCACATATATATATATGTATATATTTGTAGACTCATATTAATACAAATATATGCATATATATATATCCATATATATAGATACATGTATATATATACAATCATATTGATAAACATATATATACATACTCATATATATATATATATATGTGTGTGTGTGTGTGTGTGTGTGTGTGTGTGTGTGTGTGTGTGTGTGTGTGTGGGTGTAAATAGATACTCATTCACTTACACTCTCACATATATACATATATATAAATTCAAATATTATATATATATGAGTTTGTGTATACATGTACAAAAACTAACTCATATAAGCTAGTATCTTTCTCTCCTCACCTGAAAAGGGGTGTTTCGGGAGTATTGCAAGGTGTTTGGTTGTTATCGGTTATTCTTGTTCTGGCACATGCTGGTCTCCCCTCCAATGCATGTTAACTATGTTGAGAACGCCCTGGGCAGCATGGGTATTGTCTGCTTTGGCAGATTTGATGACTTTTATGACAATTATTGAGTCTGCCGTGCCAGGTGTATTCAAGCTATGGATTTCTAGATCTTTATTGTCTGACATTCTTGATTCTTTGCACCGGCTGATAGCCCTGTGTTATATCGGGGACAGTTAGAAATGGTTGTTGTTGCATGTATAATGGTAAAGCAGTGGTTTGGGACTTTTCTTGGTTTTAGTTATCAGTGATGTTGCATATATTTGAATATATATACAATCTAACAAATATACATATTCATATATATATATATATATATATATATATATATATATATATATATATATATATATATATATATATATTTATATATATATATATATATATGTGTGTGTGTGTGTGTGTGTGTGTGTGTGTGTGTATGTGGGTGGGTGTAAATAGATATTCATACTATTTCACACACACAAATATGCATATATATATATACAGATACTATATATATATATATGAGTTTGTGTATATATGCTCAAAAACTAACTCAGCGATATCCTTATTCAAACCTTCACATATGCATGTATCATCCTCTCCTCTCCTGTCCCTGTTTGTGGGTAAAGGGGTGTTTCAGGAGTATTGAAAGGAGTTTGGTTGGTGCCGGTTATTCATGTTTTGGCACATGCAGGTTTACACTCCACTGCAGGGTATCTGTGTTTAGTATGCTCTGGGCAGCTCGGGTGTAGTCTTCAATTTGGCAGATATGATATCTTCTTATGACAATTGGTGTCTGCTAGGCTATGTGTATTCATGCTAAGGATTCTGGCTTTGTTTTTTGATATTATTGATTCTTTGCTTCGGTTGTGATTGATATTTGCCTTGTTTTTATTTTGGGGACAGATTGCACTGGTTCCTGGTGCAGTTTTAGTGGTATAAGCTATGGTATTGGACTTTTCTATATCGGGTGGGGTTCACTCGGGTCTTTACTATCTTCTGCGAATTAATGGAATGGTTTTCTTTTAGTGGTTTTGTGAAGGGCAGTTGTGATCAGCCCAGTCTCAATCATTGTTTCAGATCTGTAGTAGGTCCTATTGCCTCTGTACAGATCCTTTGTTATTCTGGTTGTTTTATTCCTTTATCCAGACATATTTTTCACTGTGAACTTTTGTTTAGAATCATGATCCTGGCAGACTCCATGATAATCTCGCATATTGACATTTATATGTGCATACATAGGCATATGAATTTATTTTTGCTATGGAGTATCAGATGTATGCTGTGTTAAAAGTGATTAAGAAATGGACCCTTTCCATTAGTGTAGGTAGAATTGTAGCCTGGATAATCTCTTAAATTGAATCCTAAAAGGTGAAAATGGTTTCAAGCTAAGGGTTATCCAGGCTACAATTCTCTTACATAAAATAGAAAAGATGATATTATTCATTGAAGGATTTTTTCATATTATCATGTTTACTATGCTACTAATAGTTTGGCAAAGTATGTTGCAATAAGGTTTTTGTAGATGCGGGATTCAGGTCCTAAAGTTAAAGCTCGGAGTATTAGTGGTTTCTCCTTTTTTGTGAAGACGGGTACATCCAGAAAGTGGTGCGAGATTTTATGCACAAAAAGAAACTTAAAATGTCTTATTAAGACAGTCATCTCCCTCAGATGAGGAATTGTAAAAAATTTTCAGTTGTTCTGATATCTGATCCCTTAAGGGATCTAGGCTAGACCGAAGGTTTTCTTAGCTCCATTCTTTCCTACCGGTGCCCACACTGAATGGAGTTGTAAAAAATTTCACAAAAGAAATAAAATGCGGCTTCGGCCTTTTATTGATCAAAAAAAAAAAAATTAAATATAAATAAATTCAATAATAATAAATCAAATATCTATTAATTAATTATAACTTTATTACACAACATTAATTAATTAATTTAATAAACATTAATTTGTTAATTAAACAAACATTATCCAACCATAGCATAATTAATCCAATCCATAATAAATCATACACACACACATGACCAACCACACATAGGTAGAACAAGATACCGACCCAAGACTGGACAACACTTACGCCTGACAAGACTAACAAGGTGAACATAATAGACCATGAGTAGGTGAGGGAAAACCAAGTCATCTCCAACAAATGCCATTGGGATTAGGACACGCTCAAACCTGTGAGACCAGGTGGAGTTGATGTCCGGTACCTACAGTCCTACATCCACTAGTAAACACAATAGAGCATATATATATACAACATCATAGTAGCAGGCAAGTGAAAGAGAATCAAAACACCTTATCATGCTCACAATGAGTGATAAGGCATCGTCCCTTTCATGAAGACGGTCACCCAGTACAAACACATCTCATAAACTCATCATCATGAAGTAGGGTTAGTATCATCATCATATATCATAAAATCATATAAATCACATAATAATCTTGAATACACATAAGCCATCAAGAAATATCATCCATCGAGTAATCATGACATGTCATCCATCACATAGATCATCAAAAGTCATCAATATATCATATATCCATAAAACATCATAAATGTCTACTGCATGGGAATAAAGCAATAGTCACCATCAAAATATCATCACAAGTCTAGATAAGTCTATCGAATCATGATTCAAAATGTAAATCTAGGAGGGACACTACAATTAACCTTTATAGATTGCATTCAAACTCATTTATATAATCAAACTTGTGGTTGATTCATCTAACTAACTACTATTTGATCCATGAATCTAGGGTGAGAGAGTTATTGAATGGATAAAGAAATCATAAACTAAGAAAGAGTCCTATTAGGATGGAAATTCCTTAAAACCATCAGGACATAAAATTTCACTCAAATTGGTTCAACAAATTACTAAAAGACATGCCTTTAGGTGGTTAAGATCATTATAGAATATTTTTACATGTGAGTGTCATCCCTAGATAGCTAAGTCTACCTAAAACTACATTTGACTGAATTAACATTGGCTCTACCTATGGCTATGAGAGCTGGTATAGATTTTGGCTATAGGAACAATTTCTTTTGGATTGAGTGAAGTGTTGCATAGAAGGTTAGTACATAAAATATTGCAAATCATAACAATCAACTATTTCCATCCATAACATTCACAATTACAAGTGTATATATATATATATATATATATATATATATATATATATATATATATATATATATATATATATATATATATATATATATATATATATATATATATATATATATATATATATATATATATATATATATATATATATATATATATATATATATATATATATATATATATATATATATATATATCTGTGTGTGTGTGTGTGTGTGTGTGTGTGTGTGTGTGTGTGTGTGTGTGTGTTGTATTAAATCCATTAACCAAACATATTAAGAGTGCTTGGGTAAAGGCTTAATAACATAATAAGTCACACTATGAGTAAAGTTTACAATGTGTATGTCATGAAACTTAGCTGAAGTTTGTAATGAAGCTTATAAAAAATGGATTAAATAAGGACCTGTCAGAAATGAAACATCATCAATATATGAGTACATATTACTTCTTCACATGAAGTAATGTCAAACCTTGAATATAGAGTACAATAACATAATGTTTAAATAGAGATGACCTAGGCTCTCTAGCCCATCTTATTACAATATAAAATAAAAGTACAAGTCGCCAAAGTCTTTGGCTACCACTAACCCAATGATCATTTGAAAAACCATGAGACGAGAACATGTTTTAATTACTTTTCTACCCAACCGTGAATCTTGCTCTTCCACAAAATTCTTCATCCTCAAAGAAAATTTGGCCCTACATGAGAAGCCTAACAACTTGGAAATTGTAGGCATGATGGAATCCAATGCAACCTATAATATATAAATATATTTCTAATATAAACATGTTATGTCCTACTATTGATATATGAATGAGAAAATAAAATAGTAAGCTTAACATTCATCTATTTGAAAGAAACACATGGATTTGGCCAAAGCACTTTAAATTGTATATTCATGGGTAAATCCTGAAAATAATATTTGCTCTCTCTGTCAACCCATATTCAACACTTCTCCTATAAGTTAAAGAACAAAATACATATAGAAAATAAGACTACAATCTTTATCAAAATAATTCAAAACATGTCATGCATGGTCTAGAAAATAAAAATAATTCATTATTATTTTCATGTAAAATTGATTAACATATATATGATACTTTATGAAATTCAATTTCTACTATCATTTCATGCAATCTTTATGTAAATGGATATACTATCTATATTTCATTGTTGTAAAGTGAAAAATTGAACCCTAGTGATTCCCCACCTAGGAGAGAGAAAGGAAATCACTAGGATGATTTTCACTTGGGAGATACTTTACATTCAAAAGAAGGGTTGAACTCAATAGATCCAAACCCTAGTTTGAATAAGGATCTTAATACTAATTGAATTACAAAGGTGAAATACAATTTACCCTCTTTTGTAAGTAGAAGAGTTGACTTGTTGACTATGTAGAAAATGAAGACAAAATGGGTGAAATAAGGGGCTACTAATTCAGGATCGCCTTGTAACTTTGGATTTGAGATATTTAGACTGATACAGACCTGCCCTGCAAATTTGGAGAAAATTCGTTGAGACTGAGTTGAAGTTGCACCTGGTCCTCCGAAAAATCCGCGAGTCGAAAAGGGTTTTTCCGTCTTTGCAAATGAAGCCTAAATATGCAATTACAGTTGTGCACCTGCAACCTACACACAAAAAAGAAGGGAAGAAGGGTTGTGGATAGGGGTTTACCTTAGTCAAACCCTGATTAAGGAATCAACCTTGAAAGAAAGCAATTGCAAATGCTTAAATGTAAATAATAGAAATGTATACCTTGCAGATCTGTAATTTTGTTGATGATGGTTTCTTTGCTTCTTGAATGCAATCACAAGTGTTGCATTAAATGGCATGTAACATGACAAAACCCTAACACATACACATGCTTGCAAATGAATGTTGTATTTCTGCTCTAATGGATGAATGAAGAAGACACATGAAGAAGGAGATGTTTGAAGACTTGAACGCTTGATGAGGATAATGAAGGCCTCGACCTGAATATTTATTATGCAAATGAGAGGACTAAATCCCTTTTTATACTTGCCTAAGAGGATTAATTTTCATTTCACCGAAGGCCGACATATGGGAGATTGAATCGTGAAGAGAAAATTAGGATCAAGGGTCAGATGGACCCATTTTGGGACCACACAAAGAGGGAGGACAAGGGCACCACACCCCTATCCTAAGGCTAGGGTGCCATGCCCTGGCCTTGCCCATTTTTGGGGCTTGAAACAAGGTCAAAACAAGTTATAAAGTGTGAAAATGGGGCCCAATTCCATTGTGGATTCATAGATGGGTCCCGATCAAGCATGGGAGATGATATCACCAAGGTAAGGGGCCTAAAACGTAGTCAAATTGCAAGGGGTGCAATTTTATGACACTACATTTAGCTCCCACTTTAGCGAGAGTATGGCTTATGTCAATACTACTGGTAAAGTAGAAGAAAGAAATAGATGAAGATGAGAGATGCAGAGCAATACCACAAGGAGTATAAGACAACACTAATCTTGAGGAACAAAGCCCCCATTCTCATGATCTTAACTCACTCAAACATTATGCAAGAGCACACAAAACAAAAAAGAACAAGACAAAAAAAACAAGATAAAGCACAACAAAAACCAAAACACAAGACCACAAATCAACTAGCTAAAGAGACCTCGATACTCAAATTTCCAAAAAAACAAATTGAAACACAAAGACAAATGCCATCACATAAACACCAATAATCACATAAAATAGGAAAGCTGACATCATTCATGAACCATCAATAGTAAAACTATGAGCTCATGAGAGGAAGAAGAGAGAGAATATGAATACATACTTTGGTGATCCATGAGAAGAAAGGCAAACAAAAGGAACCATGGACATCTTGCCCCTAGAACTAGGTGATCCATGGAGAGAAAAAGGACATGGAAAACTAGCCCCTAGATTCTGTCTAGGTGATCCATGTAAGGGAGAAGAGTGAGAACATCGTTAGTTCCACTCAACCTCATGCGCGTGTGTGTGTGTGTGCAAGTGAGGTTCGAAGCACCTCATAGGAGTCTATGCCTGAGTATGCTACAACTTGTATAAGATGTATAGTACAAATGTCAAGAAAGTGGCAACATCTCGTTCTAAGAGGTTGCCCTCTGGTTCCAAAAATAACCCACTATATAAGAGAAAAGTGGCAACTTCCTTCTCTAAGAGGATGCCCTCTAGTTTCAAGAATAACCTACTGTATAAGAGAAAAGTGGAGACATCTCGCTCTAAGAGGCTACCCTCTAGTTCCCTGGAATATCCCCTTACATAAGAGAAAAGTGGCGACATCTTGTTCGAAGAATGACCCACTGTATAAGAGAAAAGTGGCGACAGCTTGTTCTGAGAATGACCCATTGTATAAGAGAAAAGTGGCGATATTTCATTCTGAGAATGACCCACCATATAAGAGATACAATGTGTGAGAGAAATACAAAAGGAGTAGTGTAGGTACCCCTTCCCTTAAGATGTCAACATAGTTTAATGTTGATATCTTAAGGAAAGTAGAACAAGGATACCTACTGTTGGGACTCATAAAATTTGAGTATTTTGAGAGGCCCATTTCACAATTTTGCTCTGCACTTTCAAATGACTACCTAGTGAATCAGCCTGAGAGGCCTACTTTGAGGGCATGCAAAATGGAGCCAGTCGATTATCAAGAGGCAAAGCTTTGGAAACTTGTTGTACACCTTTCATTTAGCCTATGCAGTGTTCTACAACTTTCACACTTCAGTTTAGATCAGTTTGTCAAGTACCCATTTCGAGGGGTAGACTGAAAGTTATTCTATGCACAAATTCAGGTTTTACAAAGTAGCCTACTTTGAGTGCCTATAAATTTTGCCTAGTTGATCATCATGTTGAAATTAAAAGTGCATTGAATTGTGTGCATATAGGTGAGTCCACATGCCAAATTTCAAGACCCTATGAATACATTTGCTCAGTTTGGTAAGGCCATTTCATTTGCAGTTTGTGTTGTTTGCATAAGTCCCTGATTCAACAGCTAGTCAGAGCCCTACTTTGCACATGTGTAAAAAATGCCCTGGTGAGTGTCATGTCAGGATGTTTATTCCGGGCTACTGCTAGTATGAAAGAAAAGCTATATTTCCAGCTTGAAGCTCCTGCCAATCCGTTTGATCAGTTTTCCAAGATGGTTTCTTGAGTCATTTTATTAAGTTTTTTGCACTTTCATTGTTGCATATGTTAAAGTGGCTATTTTCATGAGCTCACCATTTGCACCCAGTCAGCCTTTTGGTCAAACTAAACATTCCATGGTCTTCCTTGTACTTCAAAGTATCTATGCCCGAGATTTGGGGATCCATGGAGATTATTTCAGATTTTTAGTAAAGGCATTTTGTGGTCCTTGCACATTGATTTTATTAGGTTCAAATGTTGACAGAACCATTTGGTCATCTTTGTGCATTAATATTTCTTCACTCGGGATTCGTCTTAAGGAGTGGTTTTGCAGGATGAAAGTTAATATATCAAATTACACACCTATCAGTTTGTGATGTCCAGGAAGTTGTTCTGACCAATTTTTAAAATGCCTCTTTGGGTTTAGATGTAAAAATGTGACACATTTGTCTGATAGTCGCAGATTAAGTTTTAATGATCATAAAACTGTGTCAATCAACTCCAGAGGTATGTTCAAGGTGCCTAAGGCATTTCAAGGGTCAGTTGAATGAAAACAAATTTTTTTTTAGTCGGGCCCACTTTGGGGCCCGATCTGGCTCATGCCCTTACAGTGTTGATTTCATGGTGAAATGGTCTTAATTCATAGTAGTGCATATTAACACCAGCTTGAATTCAATTGCAAACTTGGTTTAGTGGGACATGATTTCATTTCATTTTTTGTCATATATGGATGTTAGTACTTCAGGTATATGTCCATCAAGTTTGATACATATACAACAACTATAGAAAGGGGGCAATGTGAAATGAAATTGGAAAGCGTTAAGCCAAATCCAACGCAATGTGGTGTGAAGATCATTTGAAATTTCAAACAAAGGTGTATTGCCAACATCCTTCAGGTATGGGGTTTGTAAAGACTATGAAAAATTTCAGTAGATACAATTGGCATGAAGCCAAATCCTCTCCTCCCTGCGTGGTATGTGGAACAGGTATTAAACTTTAAGCAAATTCCATTGGCAGGCAAAAGTGCCCAGCCCTCCCACACGTGGTTGAAGAGACATTAAACCTCAGGCAAATGCAGTGGCATGTGAAATGCCAAAATCATCCCTGTTGTGGCACGCTATGGGTAAAGGTTTTATGAAACTTTCAGCGAATGCAATTAGCACGTGTTGCCTCCTCTTCATGTGGCAGTTAGAAAAGGTTTTATGGAAACTTAAGAAAATGCATTGGCAGGTGTTGCCTTCCCTCGTGTGCCTTTTCCTATGCCCCATGCGTGGAGGTTTGGGAGGGTTAAAATGAAAAATTTTAAGTAAATTCACTTGCTAGGCAAGGCGTTTAGCTCCTCCCTACCGTGAGCTATGTGGAGTGGAGTTTGGAAGGCTTAGAAGTCTTCAAACCAATGCAATGGCGTTAAATGCCAAAGTCCCAATGCTGCGTTGTTGAAAAGGCCAATTGAAACATTCAGCAAATGAAATTGCTAGGTGGTGCGTGGTTAACAAAGGAGGCATTTAGAAGCTTTCAAACAAATGCAAAGTAGCAGGTCTAAAATTATTTTCACAACCTTTGCCAGTCCCCCTGCCATGAGATGGAGGCGTTGAAAAACTTTAGAAAGTTTTAGGCAAATCCAATATGTGCAAATAACATTTATCCCACATTGACAGTGTGAAGGGAGTTAGTTGTATTTAAATACATAGCCACATGTAAGTATAGTGTCAAAGCTTAAGGGCTTTTGATAAGGAGCTAGATCAGCAACCCAGTGGACCCCACGTGCGTGCACATGTCCTAAGGCAACTAAATGTTTTAGCAGATGGGCGAATTGACAAGTGAGCAAGTTGCAGATGATCTGACGGTCGTCGCTATACCGCAATGGAAATACATCTAAACTTTAATCATTGAGACATGGCGACTAAATGGTGGGGCCCGCTAGAAAAAAATAGCTCAAGTGTTAAAGGTCGAGCAGGTCCGAGGCAGATCCAATGACTATCACTATACCATGATGAGAAATAGCTCATGGGTTAATCATCGTGACTTGGCGACAAGGAGGGCCCAGGTCCAGTGGTGAGTCCGATTCAAGGTGAGGTGGCGGTCCAGTGGCAGGTGAGGTTGCGTCTAGGTGGACTTAGAGCGAATCAGGAGGTTCCACGTGGTAAGGCACAGAGGGAAAATCAAGTAAAAATCAAAGCTAATTCATATAGTTTAGACTATAGTGAGAAATTCAAAAATTTAAATGATGGATCCAATCTGAGAGATTAATTCGCCCGAGGGGTATTTTTAACCCAAAATAGCAAGTATTATATACCATTGGAAAGCTCTCAGATCGGAATAAGGAATTTAGTTTTGTTATCAGTTTCAACAAATATTAGATATTTTGAGAGCAGTTTTCGCGGGCATGTTGCAAAGAATTTTTTCAGTTGGGGAAAGAGGACACTAGGCAATTTGTGATGCAAATATGATCTTTCCCCCCTTCTTTATATTCTCAATTCTTCCCATTTGTAAGGGTTCCAGAATTTTTGTGAGAAGGCTCTATAATTCTGTGCTTCCAATTCTGAACTTTGCTTCTAAGTTTGTACAGGGTAATGTCTTCTTTCAAATAGTGGGATATAACTCTTGTTGTAGATGTTTCTAGTTGTGAGTTTTACTTGTGTAAGCCATGAGTAGATTTCACACAAAATTGTCTTTAAATATGTATTCCTTTGTTACAAATTAAATCCTCAAGGAGGTTGGAATTTGTCATCTCAAGGAGATTGTTGTGATTGTTTGTAGGCATTCTTCAGTGAAGAGTTTAAATTCTATAATCAATCATAAATAATCGAATATATATTCAAGATCTGATGATTTTGTGAATGAGCTGAGTAATGCATTTATGTAAGGCATTAATGCAGGAATATTTGATGATGAAGATGGATTTGCAGTAGAACTTTTCATTGACAGTTTGATGTATGATTCCATGCCCTTGGATAAGGCACTGGTCTTGCAGACTCTGAGGATTCTCAGAGATTTAAAAAATCAAATATCCATTTGCTTTTATGTTTGCAGTTATAATTGGTTCCACCTATCTCATGCTCCAATTTAGTTGAGATATCAATGTAGATCTAGCCCATCTACAGTAACCTCCTTGGTGTTGAGCCTTTTGAGATTCATCTTCTTTCTATTGATGTTGTCATGTGTGTGTAATGGGTCTAATTCTATGCATCAAAGGGCGTTCCCCCTAGGTCTAGCAGAACCTGAAGTGCAAGAGGGTCATTAGGATCCTATGTTATGTTGTCCAAGTCCTAAAGTTCTTCATTATTTGAAACTAGCTATTTCATAGATCAATTGCAGGTGAACTTGGGTTAACCAATTTTGGTGAACAACACCTACCTTCAACACAAAGAAGATATCCATCATGAAACAATGTCATAGATCCAAGCAAGAGAGGGAATACTCTTCAAGCAAGGATAAGATATTTGAAAAGAGATATCTTGCTATAAGTGTAAAAGAAATCCTTGGAGGAGAAGAGATATTTTCTCAAAAGACATCTACCTCCAAGAGGAGTTGTCTTAGACAAATATAACATCTTTTAGAATAAATCAAAGAAGAGAGAAAGAATTAAATTCTTCCTCCTATTGCTAAGTGAAAGGGATTCTTGATGAATGATGAATCACTTTTATCCTAATGGGGATGGGTGAATTTATTATAGATGTACATTACCAAGTGTGAAAGAGATTGTAGTCAAGGATTTACACCTCTTGTATAAGAGATAACCCTTGGGAAAATAACAACAACTTCACACAAGGAATGACATCAAGCAATAAAACTCGCACCATCTGCAAAATAGGAAAGAGTGGATCCTTAGAGAAAGAGAGAGGGAGAGAGATCATTTCCCCCCAAGTGTAGGACAATGAGAAGAATTACGCAACTTCTAGAGAGACATTACTCATAAGAGACGTACCATTTTAAACAAGGAATTCATCCTATCCAAGGAACAAACAAGCACTCGCATGAAGGATAACTCCATTGAAGAAAGGAAATAAAGTTATGAATAACACAATAGAAGAGGTAATTTGAAAAGAGAGAGAAAGAAGAAGGTTCACAAAAGTTATCTGAGGAGAGATTGTTGATAATAGACATACCATTTCAAGAAAGGAGAAGATCCCACTCACAGAACAAACATGTGCTCGCATGAAGGAAAACTCCATGCAAGAAAGGACATCAAGTATATGAATAATTTACTCCATAAACAAAATAGTGAAACCTTAGAAAGAGGAAAAGAAATATTCTTTCCCCCCAAGCATAGAGGCAAGAATAAATAGACTATTATGTTGCTCACTAAGTATGATTGCACCTGAAATTGTACCACCATGAATGACAAGGAGCCCCCAGTAGGTAGGCTAACTATGTCACATAGTGGGGAGGAACATAATAGGAACTTGAATGTTATTTTAAATGATCATGATGAATATGGCATTCTGGTGCAAGGCACCCAAGACATATCTCAGAACCTTGAAGATCACTAGGTTGTAGTAAGAGGTTAAAAGGGTGTAATCATGGTGTTGATCCTTTGGATCCACCTAATAATGTTTTTGGTCCAGCTTGTAAGGCTAAGAGTCCCAAAGGTAGCTTATAATAGGATGTCATAGGTGTTTTGATGTTGTTTTAGTAAATAAATCCTAAACATATTTGAATCTTAGAGGATGCAAATTGCTAAAAGTTGCAAAATTATCAAAATGTTATCAACAACGTTTTGCAATATTGCTCCAAGAAATTGCATTTTGGTTCCAGCGGTCACAACCATTCAAAAAGGTGGTTAGATTTGTTGGAAAGGGTCTATGTAAGCATGTGAATCCTTCCATGTGAAGGTTAGAGAGATTGGATGACACTTTTGGTGGAAAATTGAATGAAAAGCACTGAATTTCTTGAGCAATTTTCTTTTTCTGAGGTAGTACGGACTAGTACGGATTGCCAGATCAAAACCCTAGGCATGGAATGTTAGTAAATTGAATTACTTCTTATTTTCATGTTGTTGGATTTCACTTGGTGTCTAGAATATAGATTTTGTCTTCATTTTGTTCAGACTGGTCTAGAAACCCTTAATTTCAGGGTTAGTGCAGAGATGGAGCCCTAACTTGTCTTTTTTGCAGTGGAATCTCACGACCACTTGGAGTAATTTAAGGGAGTGTATAATAAGACCCTAAAGGATTAGGATTGGAGGAGTTTTTTTGTTGCCTCAACCACCAAGTCCTAGGCTAAATATCTCTATGTATTTAGCCCTAGCGATGAAACCATTGTGTGGACAATCAGCCAAACAAGCAAGGTGACCAGTTTGATAGTGGATCCTAATAATTTGGAGGTAGGAGAACCCAACCAAAGTTCTGCATTGTTTCTATGCACCCATTCCTTGATACTTACTTTGTTAACCAAGCCTAATTAGGCCTATTAGGTCTATGAACATAGTAAGGGTTAGGGTATGCTGGAGTAGGCTCAATTCCTACAACTTTGGGATCTTTTGTAAGTCCAAAAAGCATAACCAAAATAGTGATTTGTTTGTCTAGTCCTTTGGAAGTTTTACAAGTTGTTTCCCATAAACCGGTCAAAGAGACCTACAAGGATCCTCTAGCCTTATAAGAGTTCTTAGCCTTGTGGAGGTCCCAGAACCCAATTTGTGGTTGATTGTCCTCATATTAGACATAAATAAACTATCCCAACCATCAAATTGAAGATTTGTAGATCGGAGGCCAGGTTTCCATATTTTGGTCAAATTTGGGGAAAGTGTCCCCAAAACCCAATTTTGGTTAGAGTTATGTAAGGTCCCTAGAACCTATGGGAGAAGTGTGGGGTGTGAAACACACTTAGGAGATTATTCCTTTCATCTAGGAAGCCATTGGACCACCTAGGAGTGAGAAATCAATCTTTGGGTGCATAAACCAAGAAGTAGGACCATTAGTACATTTCTTGTTGTGTACTCTACATTAGGTGGTATCAGAGCATTAGAAGAACCTTGGGAAAGACAAAGAAATGGAAGACACAATAGAGAATAGTGAGGAGATCCCCACTAGACCTATGACAAACATGGAGTTGGCCAAGATAGTGAGAGAGCAGGCGGCCACGAATAAAAAGATGGAGGAAGAGATAGAGAAGTTGAAGAGAGAACAAGCAGGCAAAGAAGTTGCATTGACCTCTGATGGAGAAGGAGAAGAGGAAGTAGAGAGACAAGAGATGCCGATAGACCAAAGATAATTTGTTGAATCCCTTAATAGGGTGGGATGAAGAGACAATAGAGAAGAACTACCTACATTCTCTGGGAAAATGAATACAAAAGAATGTATGGATTGGATAGAAGTAATGGTGAATTATTTTGAATGTGAGGAGGTACCTAATAACCAAAGGGTGAAGGTAGCTAAATCCAAAATGAAGGGTCCAACTCTTAGTTGGTGGAACTTCCTGCAAAATGAAATTGATGAAGAAGGAAAGAATCCTATAACTTCATGGAAAAAGATGGTTGTAGAGATCAAAAGACAATTTGTGTCTGAGGACTATGAGATCATCTTACACAAGAGATTACAAAACCTGAGGCAAAGGGATTTGGATGTCAGTACCTACATTGAGGAATTCCACCAGATGCCACTCAAGGCAAAGATACCAAAAAGTGAGACACAAAAGCTAGCAAGGTACATGAATGGCCTTAAGTTCAACATTCAAGATGAACTAAGTTTGTTTAATTCTGAATCAGTGTACAAGTGTTATCAAATGGCACTTAGAATTGAGGAGAATCAAAAGAGGACAGGAGAACACAATAATAGAGGAAGGGGTGCAAATTTCAGAGATAAGGGAAGATTCAATGGTACGGGACCATCTCCTAAACCCCAAGGAGAGTCCAATCATTAGGAACATGAAGGAGAATCGGGGAACAAAGGTAACTTTAGAGGAAGAAGGAGGAATGGTAGAGGAAGATTTGGTTGAAGAGGACCTAGTGTCTTCACCAGTAGGTTTTTTTCATCCAACCAAGTTGGGCATCGATCATTTCGGTGTCCAGAGAAGCTGAGCAATAGTAGCCAAGGAGGTGATAGAAGATAAAATCTAATATAAGAAGAAGATAGTCAAACTATGACCTCCTACCACACATCTACCTCAAAGTCTACAGACCTGGAGCAAGGAGAACTCTTGATGATTAAGAGGACCCTCTTGAAGATACCAACCACCAAAGAACCCCCTCAGAGGAAATCTCTTTTTAGAACCTCTTGCAAGGTACACAGAAAGGTATGTAAAGTCATTGTGGATTTAGGGTCCACAGATAACATAGCTTCTATTGAAATTGTTACTAAACTTAACTTGCAAATATTACCTCATCCCCATCCCTATAAGGTGTCTTGGTTGAACAAAGGTCAACAAGCCTTGATTAGTGAACAAGTTTGGATAGAGTTTTCAATAGGTGAATACAAGGATAGAGTGTTGTGTGATGTGGTAGAAATGGATTCTTGTCATATGTTACTCTGCAGGCCTTGGAAATATGATGTAGATGCTAGGCATGAAGGTAGGAAGAATGTTTATACCATCACCAAAACTGGAGAGAACTTCACCATGACCCCTCTCCCAGATGACAGTAAGGATAAGAATATTTTGACTAGTGTCATGCTAGTAGATGAGGAGTTCATGAAGGTCTTAAAGGAGGAAGATACCCCTTTCTTTGCAATAGTTGTCAAGCCTAAGGATGAACCTAAGAAGCAACCTAAGAGTCAAGAGGCAAAGAGGAAAGTAGGCCCTAAGGAGGTTCAAGATTTGCTAGATAAGTATAAGGGAATAGTTGCAGACAGTACCACAGATGCTTTACCTTCTCAAAGGGAAATCAGTCATTGCATTGACCTTATACCAAGTGCAACATTTCCTAATAAGGTAGCCTACAAATTTTCCCCTGAGCAAAATGCAGAAGTTGCAAAAGATCCAAGAATTGCTAGAGAAAGGGTTCATTAGGAAGAGTATAAGTCCATGTGCAGTCCTGGCAGTGCTAGCTCCTAAGAAAGAAGGAACATGGAGGTTGTGTATAGATTCTAGAGCTATTAATAGGATAACAATAATATATATATTCTCAAAGCCAAGAATACATGATTTGATGGATTGTCTAGGAGGAGCCATGTACTATTCCAAGATAGACTTGAAAAGTGGTTATCACCAAATTAGGATTAGAGATGGAGACCAATGGAAGACAACATTTAAAACCAATGAAGGCTTATTTGAGTGGATGGTAATGTCATTTGGGCTTTCTAATGCCCCTAGTACATTTATGAGGTTAATGAATGAGGTTCTTAAGCCTTTTATCTATCATTTTGTGATAGTATACTTGGAGGATATCTTGATTTTTAGTAAAGATAGAAATGAACATCTAATACACTTGGATTTGGTGTTGAAGAGGTTGCATGAGGAGCAGCTGAAGATCAACTTGGACAAATGTGTTTTCTTTCAGGAAGAACTAGTGTTTCTTGGATTTGTCATTTCCAAAGGTAATCTGAGAATGGATCCATCTAAGGTGGAGGCCATCCTCAATTGGCCAACACCTAGGTTTGCAAGTGAGGTAAAAAGTTTCCATGGCTTAGCAAGCTTTTATAGAAAGTTTATTAAGAATTTGAGTGGGGTTAGTGCTCCTATGATAGATACCATCAAAGGAGGAAGGAAGTATCAATTTGCTTGGAATGATGAAGCTAATGAGACTTTTGAGTTCTTGAAAACAAAAATTTCAGAGTAGCCCATCTTAATCCTCCCTAATTTTCATTAAGTTTTCGCTATTGAGTGTGATGCATCTAAGAAGGCTATAGGAGGAGTCTTGAGTCAGGAGGGTAGACCTGTGGCCTTTTTC
This sequence comes from Cryptomeria japonica, assembly GCF_030272615.1. Classification (NCBI taxonomy): domain Eukaryota; kingdom Viridiplantae; phylum Streptophyta; class Pinopsida; order Cupressales; family Cupressaceae; genus Cryptomeria; species Cryptomeria japonica. The sequence goes on from NC_081414.1 coordinate 632,895,726, forward strand.
AGTGAAAAGTTAAATTAGGAAAAACAAAAATATTCAACCTATGATCTCGAGATGTATTCTTTGGTACAATCTCTTAGGAAGTGGAGACATTATTTATTGCCTATGGAGTTTGTTGTATATACTGACAACCATGCTCTAATGTTTTTGAACAGGTAGGAGAAACTAAATCACAGGCACATGAAGTGGATGGAGTACCTTCAAGCTTTCACATTCACTATCAAGCATAAGAAAGGAGTGACAAATAAAGTTGTAGATGCTCTTAGTAGGAGAAACTTGATCATCCAAGAAGTTCAATTGGACAACATGGGGATTCGCTCCATGAAGGACATGTATGATGGTGATGAAGATTTCAAAGCTCTAGCATATCAAGTTTGTAGGGAAATGGGAAATAGGTATCACACTGAGTTTTCTAAATTTATTTTGCAAGAAAATTTGTTATTTAAAGGGAGTCAACTTTGTGTTCCAAAGGGATCTATAAGGGAAAACGTCATAAAGGAAAATCATTGTGGAATTTTGACTGGGAACTTTAGGGTTGATAAGACCCTTGAACTAGTTAGGAGATTCTACTTTTGGCCAAGGATGCAAACAGATGTCAGGAGGTATGTAGAGGGTTGTTTGATTTGTCAAAAGGATAAAGGCAAGACATCTAATGAAGGATTGTATACACCTCTCCTAATACCTACTAAACATTCAGTGAGTATGAGTTTTGTAATGGGACTCCCAAAGACTAAAGCAGGATATGATAGTATATATGTTGTTGTAGATAGATTTTCCAAAATGACACATTTTTTGCCTTGTAAAACCACAAATGATGCCTCTCACATTGAAGGTATATTCTTTAAGGAGATTGTCAGACTTCATGGGTTACCACTGTCCATTATCTCAGACAGGGATTCTAAATTCATAGGGCATTGTTGGAGAACATTGTGGAAAAGGCTAGGTACAAACCTATCATTCTCATCCACCTACCATCCTCAGTCAGATGGTCAAACAAAGGTAGTTAATAGGTCCCTTGGTAATCTTTTGAGATGATTGACAAAAGAGCATGGAGCCACTTAGGATGTCATCTTGCCTCAACCAGAGTTTTCATATAATGACTCAGTCAACATGAGTACTGGTCTAACTCCTTTTTAAATTGTCTATGGAACACACCCAAGGGGTGTCTTGGAATTAAGAGATGTTAGAGATATGGACAAGAGGAGCACCCAAGCAGAGGACTTTGTAGAGGTCATGAAAGATATCCATGAGCAGGTGAGAGACAAACTGCAACATACCTCTAAGAAGTACAAAATAAATGCAGATAGGAAAAGAAGAGAGTTGCAATATCAAGTGGGAGATATGGTCATGATTCATCTTAAAAATGAGAGATTGCCTAAGGAGAAGTATACTAAACTGATGATGAAAAAACTTGGTCCTTTCAATATCCTCAAGAAATGTGGCAACAATTCCTATCAAATTGACTTGCCCTCTGATATAGGTTTATCTCCTATCTTTAATATTGCTGACATATATGCCTACAAGAATGTTGTGAATGATGTTGGTGATGCAGGTCATGTTGATCCACTTCTTCCTGATATGATGGCAGATGTCCTTTCTCAGCCTACACCTAAGATTGAATACATTATAGATAAAAGAGTTAGCAAACAAACAAGGAGACAGACATATTATGAGTTCCTTGTCAAATGGAAGGGCAAAACTTTGGAAGATTCCACATGGATGCCCGAGGAGGCCATTAAGATGACTGGAGATACACCTTCTGACATACCAACTCAAGGGACTTGAGTTTTTTTTTGACATGGGGAAAGGGCACCCAAGACATTTCTCAGAACCTTGAATATCACTAGGTTGTAGTAAGAGGTTAAAAGGGTGTAATCATGGTGTTGATCCTTTGGATCCACCTAATAATATTTTTCATCCAACTTGTAAGGCTAAGAGTCCCAAAGGTACCTTAAGACAACCTTGGGTCTCATTAGACAAATAGGACCTTAGAATAGGATGTCATAGGTGTTTTGATGTTGTTTTAGTAAATAAATGACTTTAGAATAGATCCTAAACATGTTTGAATCTTGGAGGATGCAAATTGCCAAAAGTTGCAAAATTGTCAAAATGTTATCAACAACTTTTTGTAATATTGCTCTGATAAGTTGCATTTTGGTTCCAACAGTCATAACCATTCAAAAAGGTTATTAGGTTCATTAGAAAGGGTCTATGTAAGCATGTGAAGGTTAGAGAGATTGGATGACACTTTTGGTGGAAAATTGAATGAAAAGCACTGAATTTCTTGAGCAATTTTCTTTTTCTAAGGTAGTACGGACTAGTACGGATTGCCAGATCAAAAACCTAGGCATGGAATGTTAGTAAATTGAATTAATTCTTATTTTCCTATGGATGGAGTTCACTTGGTGCCCGGATAGAGATTTTGTCTTCATTTTGTTCAGACTTGTCTAGAAACCCTTAATTTCAGGGTTAGTGCAGAGATGGAGCCCTAACTTGTCTTTTCTGCAGTGGAATCTCACGGCCACTTGGAAAATGCAAGTTAGGGGAGTGTATAGTAAGACCCTGAGGGCTTAGGACTAGAGCAATTTGTTTATTGCCTCAACCACCAAGTCCTAGGCTAAATATCTCTATGTATTTAGCCCAAGCGATGAAACCATTGTGTGGACAGTCAACCAAACAAGTAAGGTGACCGGTTTGTTAGTGGATCTCATTCATTTGGAGGTAGGAGAACCTAACCAAAGTGATGCATTGGTTCTATTCACCCATTACTTGATACTTACTTTGTTAACCAAGCCTAATTAGACCTATTAGGTCTATGAACATAGTAAGGGTTGGGGTATACTGGAGTAGGCTCAATTCCTACAACTTTGGGATCTTTTGTAAGTCCAAAAAGGGTATCCAAAACAGTGATTGTTGTGTCTAGTCCTTTGGAAGTTTTGCAAGTTGTTGCCGATAAACCGGTCAAAGAGACCTACTAGGATCCTCTAGCCCTATAAGGTTTCTTCACCTTGTGGAGGTCCCATAACCTAATTTGTGGTTGATTGTCCTCATATTAGACATAAATAAACTATCCCAATCATCAAATTGAATATTTGTAGATCGAAGGCCAGATTTCCCTATTTTGGTCAAATTTGGGGAAAGTGTCCCTAAAACCCAATTTTGATTGGAGTTGTGTAAGGTCCTGAGAACCTATGGGAAAATTTTAGGTTATGAAACACACTTAGGAGATCAGTCCTTCCATCTAGGAAGCCATTGGACCACCTAGGAGTGAGAAATCAATCTTTGGGTGTATAAACCAAGAAGTAGGCCCATTAGTACATTTCTTGTTGTGTACTCTACATCACATTCATTGTCAGAAGTTATTTTTAACATGCCTAAATCAATCCAATATTGTATTTGTTTTTTCAAATCTTGACACTCATTAGTAGAATAGTCATGGGTTTGATGAAATTTAAAAAAAGAATAATTTTGAAAATGTTGTTTATGTTTTCTTCTTCGTTTAGGACAAAGAGGAGGTATTAATTTGGAATTTAGAAGATTGGTCAACACATTTTCTTGTTGTAACTCAAAATTAGAATGAGAAGGTGTGGATTTACAAGACAATTAAGAAGAAGATGTTGACAAAGGAAAGTGTGATTTCTCATGACTTTATCGCTCGCATTCAAGCATTTGTCCATTGCATCCATGTGTATGTTCAAAAGAGGGTTCACTCTTATGCCCAATAAATTTCAATATTTGTGTTAAGAGAAAAATTTGGAATATGAAATTCAGGCATCTTAGACTTTCTAGAAAAGGTAGGAGTGAAATCTAAGGACCCCCAATCATCCTCTAAGAGTCCTTCTTTAGGAACTTCTTTGGTAGGAGATGGTGTATTTGAGTGAATTGAAGAGAGGATTGTAGGAACTAAGAAAGCATATTATGCTTCACTTATGTTCTTATCAACTACCTCATTAGTATATGTGTAAGGCACAACATGATAATCAGGAAGAATTTTTGATTTCCTAGGAACATGAATGGAATTGATTTGATTTTTGTTAGGCTCTTGATTTTTGGGAGAGAATTATGATGAGAAATAATATCATCCTCTTGTTCTAGGGTTTTGAAAAAGATAAGAAATTGAATTGTAATTTTGAAAAAGGGCAAACCTAATGAATAGGGCCACCTTAAATAATATTTAGAAAACTGAAATTGGTTGAGATTGATTGAAATTTGCACAAAATCCAATTAAATTTGAAAATTAGGGTTTTAGGACCTAACCACTGAATTTTAAAATTTGGAATTTTGGGAAGAGGAGGGAAATTGAAAATTTGAATTTTAGGCAAGAAAACAAGTCTGAAAACAGTCGCAAATCTGAAAATTAAATGTAAATCTAATTTTTGCACAAGTTCAAGTTGATGTTTGAAAATTAGGGTTTTAACAATTAACCACTTAATTTTGTAAATTTGATTTGCAAATTGAACAAGACAATGAAAGAATTGAATTTGATAAGCAATGTAATTTTTAGATCTAAGACAATAAAGAGAATTTTTTACAAAATACAAGCATGTAAGATGTCGGGTTCACCAAAATATAAAGTGGAAAATTGAACCCTAGTGATTCCCCACCTAGGAGAGAGAAAGGAAATCGCTAGGATGATTTTTACTTGGGAGATACTTTACATTCAAAAGAGGGGATGAATTCACTAGATACAAACCCTAAAGTGAATAAGGATCTGAATACTAAGTGAATTACAAGGATGAAATTCAATTTACCCTTTTTTGTAAGTAGAAGAGTTGACTTGTTGACTATGTGCAGAAAATGACAAAATGGGTGAAATAAGGAGCGATCGGTTTGGGATCGCACTGTAACTTTGGATTTGAGATATTTACACTGATACAAATCTTCCCTACAAATTTAGAGAAAATTCATCAAGACCGAGTTGAAGTTGCATCTAGTCCTCCGAAAAATCTGTGGGCCGAAAAGGGTTTTTTCATCTCTACAAATGAAGCCTAAATCTGCAATTACGGTTGCACACCTGCAACCTACACACATGAAAGAAGGGAAGAAGGGTTTTGGATAGGGGTTTGCCTTAGTCAAACCATGATTGAGGAATCAACCTTGAAAGAAAGTAATTGCAAATGCTTAAATGTAAATAATGGAAATGTATACCTTGTAGATTTGCAATTTTGTTGATAATGGTTGCTTTGCTTCTAGAATGTAATCACAAGTGTTGCATTAAATGGCATGTAACATGACAAAACCCTAACACACACATTCTTGCAAATGAATGTTGTAATGTTACTCCAATGGATGAATGAAGAAGACACCTGAAGAAGGAGATGTTTGAAGACTTGAACACTTGAACGCTTGATGACGATAATGAAGGTCGCCTCCTGAATTTCACTTATGAAAATTAGAGGACTAAATCCCATTTTATACTTGCCTAAGAGGATTAATTTTCATCTCACCGAAGACTGACATAGGGGAGATAGAATCCCGAAGAGAAAATTAGGGTCAAGGATCAGATGGACCCATTTTGGGACCACACAAAGAGGGAGGACAAGGGCACCACTTCCCTATCCTAAGGAGGACCAGGGCATGGCCCATTTTTGGTGCCTGAAACAAGGTCTAAACAAGTTATAAAGTGTGAAAATGAGGCCCAGTTCCATGGTGGAGGCATAGATGGGTCCCAATCAAGCGTGGGAGATGATATCACCAAGGTAAGCGGCCTAAAACATAGTCAAAATTGCAAGGGGTGCAATTTTATTACGTTACAATTGTTTCTAACAATTTTCCTATGATGTTTTGCAACTAAACACTATAGAGATTTTAGTCACACAATAAACGACACAAGCATCTATCTTTATAGACAAAGCATTCAGTTGCTCAAAATATTAATTAATATAGAGATAGGTTGTCTAAAAGCTTATCTGAAAATAAAATTTGAGAGGCTTGGCATTCTGCCTATCTATTTAAAACAACTAGATTAATTTTATCTTTAGGTGCTTCATGTTGATACATTTTCTTGTCATATTTACCATTGAGGTCAAGCATTGGCATAGTGTTCTCCTTTGCATATAAAGCATCTATCACAGGGTGCTCTTGGTCCTCAAGGCCTATCCATTGTGTTAGTATTGTTGTAGTTACCCATCTTATTGCTTCCATTGTGATTTCCTTCAAATTTATCTTTGAAATTGTTGTCTCACTTCAAATTTTAGATCTGATGATTGTTACATCCCAACTAATTATTATTTTGAAATTTCTTATTCCTAGCTTTTCTATTCTTATGTTTATGATAGTTGGCCATGTTTTGATGTTTGTGCTCTTATTTGGTTTCTTTCTCAAAATAATCATCCATTTTTTAAAGATTAAGGTTATCCACATCTACTCCAATCTAAGGCCTCAACCCCAAGATAAATTTCAAATTCAAAATAGTTCATCCATCTAGTACTATAGTACACACTTAAGCAAATCGATGAATTTTTTTTACTACTAAGTCATTGTAATGTTAACATGAGTCATATTTTAAAATTATGTCATCTTCTTATCATATAAGAGTTGATGTAACCACCTCTTCCTAAAAAGTTGAAGAAAGAGTTCACAAGTGATCCCATTGAGTAGCAACTACTTCTTTGTCTTTTTATCGTCTCACCAAGTTGTCACTTCACCATTGAATTGATATGAAACCCACATAGCCTTGGTCTCATCTAATAGATTATAGAGATTTAAGTAGTTCTCAATCTCAATGATCTAAGCCTGTGCTCCATCTTCTATTGTTTTTCCATCAAAATTGGTCAGTGCAATTATCTTAAAGTCTCTAGCTAGCTCTTCTTCAATTTGAACCTGATTGTTAACTTGGTTTCCATCCTCTTGGTTCTACTCTCCTCAATATCTTGTAACCTCTTTCTCTAAGTTGTCCATCTTGTTTCTTTGTTTGGTTAGGGAGTTTATGATTTGGTCAAACCTATCATTTTTCTCACTACTTTAGCCACTATAGTTACTATTCCTAGTGTTTACCATGATCGATTAAGAAATGACCTCCATCAAGGTTTGCATCTTATAGTAGACAAAGGCCCTCGAGTTGAACCTAGAGCTGTGATACCAAATGTAAGGGACATACCTCAAAACTCTATCACAAAATCAAATAACTAACTAAATTTCACATTAATAAGGAATTTAAATGAAACATCATTAATATATGAGTACATGTTAAATCTTCACATGAAGTAATGTCAAACCATGAATATAGAGTACAATAACATAATGTACAAATAGAGGTGACCTAGGCTCTCTAGTCCACCTTATCTAACAATACAATAAGAGGGAAAAAATTAATTAAATTATTTAATTAATATAAGAAAGGAAAAAATAAATAATTAAAAATTTATCTAATTTGTGCATGAGAAAAGAAAAAGAAAAAGAATTAAATAAATAGACTATTTAATTCATGTGCAAGTGAGGAATAAATAAAACAACAATTTCATTTATTGCTAGAAGAAATGTATTTAGAAAATGAATAATGAGATAAATTAAAATAATTTATTTAACTAAAGAAGAGAATTATAGCTAATTAAATAATTAAAATAATTATTTAATTATAGAAAAAATGGAAGAAAAGGATTTAATTAATGTGCATGGTGGAAGAAAATTTGAATAATTAAATAATAAAAGATTATTTAATTTGTGTTGCAAGAAAGAATTAATTAAATAGAAAAAAGCTCTGCTCTAAATATTTTTGTGCGCTCCAAATATCAAATCTTCACACATTTGTAACATAAAATGACAAGAAATTTATTTTTCATTAGCATTCATAAAGATAAACAAGAATCGTGAGGGAATCCAAACATATTTCACAAACGCGTCTCTAACTACCAAGATTAATTTGACACGCATGAATTACTATTTTTCTTTTAAATTTGGTTGTTTTTCTTTTTTTCTAACTGATTTTTTAAAGGTATAGACCCTAACAATTTTTCTAGGAAGTTACAAGACCTAAATGATCTAAGAAGCATTACAAGCACAACAAATTAAGGAAAATGCAAACAAAGTATAAATTAGATTTGGAAGAAAAAGTTGCAACAACATCATGAAAAACAAGAAATAAGGGTATTACAAAAATGTTAGCCTACAAATCATAGACATTGAGGCCAATAGTGAATAATATGTGGGAATCCTCCTGGAATTAGTAGTCATGTGTAGATTTATTGGCCCAGGAAAAGATAGAGAAATGATTAGAAAATAGATTATAGACAAATGGAAGACAAAGGCAATAATGTTTCTACCAAATGGATTTTTCATTTTGGCCTTCATTTTGCCTAAGATTAGCTCTCGACAATGGTTGAATGTATAATTTTTATGCAAAAATGGTGTCCTAAGTTCGAACCAACCAAGATAAGACCATATGATCGACCAATATGGATTAGACTAGAAAACCTTCCAATGAAATATAGGTTTGAAACTTGTTTGGAAAATATTGGTAGATCTTTGGGTACTTCAATGGATATTGATGCTAAATTATTAGAAGGGGATTCATACTTATACACCAAATTGCATATCACAATGGTCTAAAAAATCTCAAAGAATGTTAAATTAAGCGTTGAAGGCAACAACTAGATCTGATCCATAGAAATTGATGACAAATGACTTTTTTCTTAAATGCAAGGCCAGGGGTCACTAGGAGAAAGACTACGCAAGGGAATTGAAAGGCATTAAAGCATGGAAACCTAAGCAAATAGAAAAGAAAAGAAGCCCTCTTTGTTCTCCCAAAAAGAATCTAGTATGGAGAGAAAAAAAGGCTAAAAAGAACAACTGCACTATTCTAGAACCTGAGAAATTCATGAAGGAAGAAATAGGAGCAATACAGGAAAATAGAAAAAAAGAGGCAAACAAGCATCAATAAGTAGTCCTAACAAAGAATTAAAAAATATCATTGAATTAAATAATTCTTAGAAATTAGTAGAAGATCTAGGAAACAATATCCTTGACAAGGGGAATAAGAAGGAGGAGATTAATGTCTATGAGGATGAATGGGATGAGGAATCAGATAGAGAGGATATTGGAATAATAGACCCAAGGTGCATTAGCCAATCAATTTCTAAACTCCTGGAACCTACTAAAGAGAAAAAAAAGAATAGGAAAAAAGACATGAAAGCATAAAAGAGAAGAAGAAGCAATAGAAAAAGGTTAGTTATAATTAAAGATTTCATCATTAAATCGAAGGGAAGTGCCCCCTCCCTTGGAGGGAAACAAATATATTATCATAGAATTCCATGAGCTTAAATGCCCTTGACAAGAGATGCTTAATTAAGCATCAATTGGAGAAGGGAATGTAGATATTATAATTTTATAGTGAATGAAATTAGATATAAGTGAAGCTAGGAAATTCGTAAAGTATGGCAAAATTTGGTCAGGTGAATTTGTGGGGGCAATTGGTAAGACTGGAGTTTTAGGAATAATATGAAAATATATGGATGTGACAGTTAAAATAACAACAACTCGCATGAATTGGATGGAATGTCAGATCAAAAGTTTCAATGCAAATCTATCATTCACCTTATAAAATGTCTATGAGCCAAAAAAGATAGGGGATAGAAAGGAAGTATGGACCAACATTGCCAATAGAATAAAATAATTAAGACACAACAAGATTATAGTGGGAAGATATTTCAATGCTATTGTAGAACTCAATGAGAAAAGTGGTGAGTTGAAACAAATAATAAGACAATGCAAGATTTTAGAAACTTTATGGAGGAGACAAGATTAGTAGATTGTCAAACATCAAATGGTAATTTTACCTGGACAAATCAAAGATTGATATTTACCAATATATCTGAATGTCTATACAAATTCCTAATATCATCAAATTGGATAGAGGAGGCAATAGGAATGGAAGCAAAGGTACTCTCATTTATGGTATCTGATCACTTTCCTATTAGTCTGAACATCCTAAAGGGATATAAGCCTTCAAACACATGCTTTAAATCCCAATCGATGTAGTAGAGAGAATCGACATTGCTAACATCTTTAGAGAGCTAGTGGACATCTTATCACATTTTGGGAACACCTAGCTATGTTTTATTGAAGAAGCTACAGTTCATCAAGTCAAAAATAAAGGTTTGGATCAAGGAAACATTCAAAAATATATTTAGCGAGAAGAAAATGATAGAAATGGAAATGAAGGCTATGAACCACAAAGTAATAACAACAAGAATGTGTAAAGAGGATTATAAAAAGGAAAAGACACTTAAGGAAATATACAAAGAATTACTAGCTAGAGAGGAGGAATACTGGAGAGACAAAGCTAGAGAGATATGGTTGAAGTCTGGAGACCTAAACACAATTTTTTCCATATCTCAACCAACGCAAAAAGAGGTAAATATGGAATTAATGAGATCCAATTAGTGGAGGGATCTAATTGTTCAACCAAAACAGAGGTGGAGAATGTCATAATCTCCTTTTTTTAGACATTACTATGAACAAGTAATTTCAAACCACTTGAGGCGGATCCCTTTCGATCATGTATACTAAGTTATATCAGAAAGGAGGATAACACGATGTTAACAGGAAAAATCTCTTTGGAGGAGGTAAGAGATGCTACATTGCATTTACACCCTAACAAATCACCTGGGTTGGATGGGTTCACAACAAGCTTTTTCCAAAAATATTTGCACTTTGTAGGGCATGACATTTGCGAAATGGTGGAAGAGTATAGGAATAAGAAAAGGTTTGTTAGGGACATTAATAACACAATTATTACTTTTATTCCAAAAAAGAAGGAATGTACGTCTTTGCATGATAACTATCATATATTATTGTGCAACACTATATATAAGATTTTGGCCAAGTACTGGCAAATCAATTAAAAAAGATGTTGAGTTTAATTATTTCTGAGGAGCAGAATGGATGTACATTAGGGAGAGAAATCATTGATAGTGTTATCATATCCAATGAGGTCATACACAAAATAGTCTAAAAAAAATTAGTGGAATGTTAATAAAATTAGATGTCAGTAAAGCATATGAAAAATTCAACTAGGAATTTTTACAAGTTATGAGAAGATTTGGATTTTGTGAGACTCATATTAAGATGGTGCGGGTATGGATAAGGAAACTAAGATACTTTGTGAACATTAGCAAATCCCCTCCGTTGACTCCTCTCTAGAGGATTACGTCTCCTCCCAAGATGAGGTTCCCTTTACTGCTGATGAAACCTTTGTTGATGTTACTGTTGTCGTGGACTCTTTCGCCCCTTTGGCTCCAACTTTTGTTGCTCCTACTCCTCTACCTCACTCTTCTCTTGGTGATTTTTCTCTTGTTTCTTTTCTACAACAACAGTCTATTGTTGTTCTGCAACAGCAATCTAGCAGTGACTCTGCGGGGTTCCCCCCCCCCCCCCCCCCCCCGGGTGATTTTTCTTTGAATGTTCCCAATGACAGTGTTGCCTAGATGGTTGTTTATCGCAGGTGGAAGGGAAAATCTACCTCCCTTTCCCAACCCCCCCTTTGTCAAGTTTTGGGTGTTTCTCCCAACTCTTAATTTGGGGTGGGTTGTTGCAGGTTTGACAGGTGTTTGGTTGTCTGACTTGTTAGTTTGGGGTTTGTACCCTTGCTTGGTCTGTTTGCTGCCTTCGGGTTGTTTTAAAAACTTTTATAGCCTTTTGGCCATGTAAAGGGTCAGCGCCCTAGTTAACGCTTCTTTTTTAATCAAAAACAAATCCCCATGCGACCTTTTTAATGCCACCAATGGACTCAAGCAAGGTAACCTGGTCTCACCATTTCTTCATAATAATGGCAGAAGCAATAGGTAGGTCTTTCAAAAATAAATACCACAATAAAATCTAGAATGGAATACAAGTAGTAGGAATGGATCATGTAAATCATGCACAATTCACATATAATATGCTTATGTTTGGAGAAGAAAGTCTAAGAGAAGCTAAGGTTAATAAGGAAGCAATAGAGGATAATTACTCAAAGATAACTAGACAAATTATGAATAAAGATAAATCATCCATCTTCTCGTTTAACACTAAGAAAAAAATACAAAAAAGAATAGCAAAATAGATAGGTTTTTAGATTGCAGAAAAACCGGCCAAGCACCTTTGAGTGCCTTTGATATTAGGTTTATGTAGATCTAAACAATAGGAAGAAATCATTGAGAACCACAAGAATAAGATGACAACATGGAAGACAAAATGATTGTATTTAGTAGACAGGATAACAATGATCAAAGCGGTACTATCAACAATACCAATATGTATCATGACATGCTTCTAGGTAACAAACAAGATTGAGAAAAATTTAGAAATTATATTTAATATTTTTTTATGAAAAGGGTCCCAAGGATGACAAAAGAGCACCCTTGATACATTGGGACCAAGCATGCCTACCAAAGGAACCATGAGGAGTACGGTTAAGGAAGATGAGCAAAACTAACATGGAAAATATAAAAATAAACAAAGAAATTGTGGTGCCACATATTCTAAAACAAATACCTGGATAAAAATGGTCCCACTATAATTCTCACAATTGGCAACTCAAGTGAAGGATTTGTTATATGGAAGTTCCTATGGGAAAGTAGACAATTGATTACACAACATTTAAATTGGAAAGTAATCGAGCTAAGGTAGATTTTTGGCAAGAGTCGTGGGAGAGCCTACCACCTCTAATTGACCTTGAAGGAGTTAAGGATTATGTGTAGAATATCGCTAAAGCATGGGGAACAAAATTTAAAAAACTCTATCAGTGCAGAAAAGGAAGAAGACGGATTACATAATAATTGGATCGATGTTAACCAATTTCCACTTCCTGAGGTAGTTAAAATACTATTGAGAAACGAATTGAATCGTAGGCAGAAAAATTTAATCCAGAAGATAATGAAGTTATTGGTGTGGGCCACGATCTAGTAATTACACAACAAAAACCTGGTTAAGAAAGATAATAAATGGCGCACTCCTTTATGCTGGCACCCGATGGTAATTCCAAAACTAATTACAAAAAGATTGATGGTTTTTGGTTTCAATGGGCCAAGCAAATGTGTTCTATGTTAGGTGAAAAATTAAATTATATATTATCTTTTATTATGTTGCCTCTATGCTTAGAAATACTAGAACTGGATTTAACTTGAGTTCGGTTGGTATAGACCATGATAGAAGGACATTTTGGAATTCCTTGTAAGTTGGCCTCAACCAAAGAAAAATTCTCTATGGAGCAATATGTGGATTGTTGTCCCATCTCAATTGTGTGATACAAGGAAAAAAGAAATTGACACATTTCTCAAAAATAGAATGTGAGGTCAAGGAACTTATAAGGGAAATCAAAATTAAAATATCTAAAATATCAAATGTAAAGGTTAAATTAAATATTTCCATTATTTGCATCAATTGAAATGAGGAGATCCAAAAGAATTGGAAAGAATTGAGAAGGCTAGTAGGGGTATATAGAAATAAGAAAGAAAACAAAAAGAATATTAAATGGTCACGACCACTTTCTAGAAGATTTAAGATAAACTTAGATGGACCATAAAAAGGGAATCCGAGACAAGTAGGGGCTAGTTGAATCATCAAAGATTAACAAGCAAATGTATCTGGGCACTTTCAAAGAATATCGAGACAATAACAAATAATAAAGTTGAATTGGAGACCCTGTCGTCAGGACTGAAGATGTGAATCGATAAAAACTTATAAAATATTGACATAGAAGAGGAATCATTATTATGCATTCAAGCCATAATAAAAAAGGAAACACCAAACTGGAAATTAAGAAGATGGATCACAATCACATAGGAATTGTTGAATAAGATCAACGACTATACTATTGTACATATTTACAAAGAAGCTAACAAAGAGGCAAACATTTTGGAAAATTATGAGTTGAAGAAAAAAATAAATCTAATCATAAAGGAAAATCCCCAACAATGGCCAAGATTATAGGATTGAATTAATAAAGAAGTGTAGAATTAACATAGGGAGCAAACACATCCCAAATAAGGTTGGGCACAAGAATCAAAAGAACATCATTAACCTGGTAGTAAGATTATGCTTGAAGCAAGGACTGGACATAACAGATCCATTACAAAAAAAATCATATAAGATTTGAAAAGATTAAGATTAAGGCACAAAAATTTTAGAAAAAAGAAAAGCACAAATGAATGGTGGATATAAGGAGTGAACCGTGATATTAATGCACCAAGTAGAGAAGGATCCAAAAAGATAAGAAATTAGAATTTGGAATATTTGGACAACCATCACTGAGCTAAATGGGTAGAATCTTAATGATGACACCAAGCATCGAAAGGACATTATTAAAATGGAAGTATTCAAATGCCAGGTCGAAGGAGAAAGTGGGAATTGGGAAATAAGGAAAGAACTACTAAAAGGATTGAAATAAGATTGAGGGAAGATATGATTAATATGAATGTGGCTATTAAAGCACATGGGATTTACAAATGATTTCTAGTTACATAGGCTAGAAATTTTGAATGCCATACAAGCCTAAGATAATGAAAATGGCTAAGAGTTTTGGTGTTAAATGTAGGTGCACGAAAGAAACACAAGAGTAGGTTTCCTTTTTGTTTCAAAAGGGAACAGAGGAAGAACACTTGACTTTATTAAGTTTTTGGGGACAGACTTCTAGGTAGACGGACATGTCCATGATGGGGAGGTTCTTTCCAATCTTTCCTCTAAAGTAGTGTAGGTGTTGGGCTATACTTTGTGGGGACTAGGCATAGCAAGAAGGATCGTGAGGCGGGATAGAGTGAACGAGGTGGCCTTAGCTATGGACACTTTGGAGATAGTCATGTATTCCAACATTATGCTAGGATATTTTGATCTAAATATTGAGGGAAAGAAAACAAGTGCCACATAGTGGCTAGTACTTGTCATTTAGATTTGTAATAGTAATTGAGTATATATTTTTGCAAACAATTAGCAAATACAAGAGATTAATAATTTTGTAACCATAACTTAATTGAATCCTAACCCTAATTAAGTTGTACTATTATTTGAACCCTAACTATAATCCCTAACCTAAGTTGAATGTTAATTTAACCCTTACCCTTACCCTATTTTAACTCTAATAAAATTTATCTCTCTAATTACAATTATAACTCTAATCTAAATTGAACTATATTCCTAATCTCTTTGAATCCTAACCATAATCTAACCCTAACCCTAAATCAAAAGTTTTACCTATAAGTCTAATTAATCCTTAACCTTAAGTCAAATCCTTACCCTAATCATGTTCGAATTATAACCATAATTTAATCCAAACTCAAAAAATTCTTTTATAACTTTAATTAAACACTAATTGAATCATAGTTCTAACCCTAATTGAACCCTACTCCTAATTAAAATCTAACACTAAGCTATAAATCAAATCCTAATTGAACTATAATCTTAACCCTATTTGTAATAGCAATTGAATATGTTTTTTTCAAACAGTTAGCAAATAGAAGAGATTAATAATTTATACTGTATTAATTATAATGAATAAATAGGTAATCGAAGAACTCAATCAAACTAGTACATATAAATGTAATAAATAAATGAGAGGCTTAGTAAAATTATTAATTTTATAAATTTATGTAAACAATATTTAATTTTTTTCAATTAAGAATACTATAACCCATCTAAAATTTAATATTTATTTGAAAATGTGATTAGTGAACAAATCATAAATTATACGTAAATAGTAGTAAAGAAAATTTAAATATTTACTTGTAGCAAAAGAGCAGAAAGTGAGAACAATTTTTTTTATATTACATTGTATTAATATTCATTATATTATTTTTTCATTGATATTCATTGTATTATTTTTTTAAACATTGTTATTTTGTAATATATTACATTAATATTTATTCAATGAAATAATATTCAATCTTAATCATAATTTAATCTTATATTTAAATTTTATTATAAAAAATGTTAATTTTATGTTATTACTGTTAAAATTATTAAATTATTATTTTTTCTTATTCTAATTACTAATATATTATATTATTGACTTATTATATTATTATCAATATTAATACTATAATTATTAAAATCTTTTTATTTTAAAAATTATATTACTATTTTATAATTTTTATGACTATGTTAATAATGTTTTAATCTTGTTATATTAACAAAATTTAACAGTATTAAATTGGGTGAGCATAATGCAAGCTAACCAACCAAGAGCTATTTATAAATTACTTGAAAAGTAAAGGATTTGTTACCTTGTAATGGTAAATACCAAGATTTTCACAATTAATTAATAATCAATCGATTAGATTTAAAATATTGGCAAAATATATTTGTCATGGTAGTTACCTTGTAACATATATCAATAAATAAATAAATAGATATATTATTATTTGTATATTATCAAATTGCATGAGGATTTCTAAATAATTCGAAAAGAAAAATAAAACAAACTAAATATTATTTTAATGTACCTAAAAAACTTGCCTAAAAAAAATCATGAAGAAAGTGGATCCTGGAAATCCGGTAATAAGATGCAAATTATTTGAGCCAATGAGATTGAAGAAAAACAATTTCTATAATTTGAAAACTTAAAAATCATGCATCTTAACTATATAATAATTGAAAAAAAACATCCAAAGAAAAAATTCATAGATATAATTGGTGGAAGAGAAAGTGAATAATAATAAGTTAATAAAAATTGTGTGCAACCGATTGAAATAGTACTAACCTAATGACAAGTACTAATAAAAATGAACAAAGCATGGAATCTCTATAAGAAGGGAGTGGAGAATCGTATAACTGAGATGAGTTTGAAAAATTCATTATTGAGAATTAGGGCCCGATGTCAAAGGAAATGGTAGAGAGGTTGATAAGAAATAGGGAATGGGATAGGATATCTCTATCATTGAGACGTATCCAGTTGATGTAATATTTTTGTTTTTTAGTTTAATGAAAGGGAGTTGTCCCAACTTGGTAACACTTATCTTGGAAAAAAAGAAATAAATAATGGTGGAAGAAAATTACATAATTGAATAATAAAATATTATATAATTTTGAGAAATGAGAAAAAAAAAAATTAAATAACAAAGCTTATTTAATTATTGTGCAAGAAATAATTAATTAAAAGAGAAAAATTACTTAAATTAATGTTAGAAGGAGTTGAGATAATCAAATAATTAAAATTTATATAATTTATGATGGAGGGAAATTTGAAATTTGAATTTGAATTAGAAGAATAATGTTAGATTAATTAATAATAAACTATATAATTAATTTAGAGGAATAATTAGTGAGGACAATTTTAGGTGTCTACATTTTGGCCCTCTTTGAGACTATGCAGTTTATCACAATGTTTCAAAGAATAGACATTAAAATGGTACATGTCCTAGTATGCCGCACTATGGGAGGTGGTATGCCCATCAAAAGATTGGACACAAAAAAAAATTGTAATCTCTCAATAGGAAGAAACAAAAAGGTTAGTTGGTAAACGAGTGGAAAGTAGGGTCAATTAGAAGAAAACACTACCAAAATAGGGTTGTCAAGGTCATGGGTTCTGGCAATCAACCATGGTCATTTAGGGTTACAATGCCTATATATAAGATCTTGGCATTCAATCCTCCTCATTTGCATCCTTTATGTTCAAATTTTAACCCAAAATAAAAGTAGAGCAAGCTAGGAGCCAAGACAACAAACATTCCTACAATGAATCACAAGTTTGAGTGTGTGCGATAGTTCAATCGACCTGAGTATGGTGAGTTGGTATGTATCTAACCCTTAGGCTAGTAGGTCATAATTAATGCATCATTAAAAGACCAGGACGGTAAGTAAAGAAAATATGAAAAAAGACTAATATTTTGCATATGATGTCGAAGTTCGTGCATATGATGTGCAACTACGCATGTGCACTGCATTGTTGAGCATATGTGTAAAGTTGTGCATATGATATGTAAATATTTGCATATGGTAAGTATAGAACATCTCAAATATTGAGAGGGGAGGGGTGAATCAGTATTCCCATGAATCTATTAAAACTTTTAAACAACCATCCATATAACATAGCTTAATTTGCATAATTGAAACAAACAATAAGGAAAAATACAATACACCACATAACACCAAAATTTATACGTGAAAAAACAAAGATAATATTGTGTGTGTGAAAAGTGGTAATCTGCAAGCTGTGGGACACAAACACTTCAATAAGTCATTGCATGCATGGTTAAAAAGAGATAATCAATGAATGTAAAAACCATAACAAGTCAACCTATTGCCTCCTAAAAGATGCAAGTATAGAATTTCTCTCAGATTTATCTAAGCAATACCAACGACTAGACTACACCAAGATGGAGGATTTAATCTATATGAGCAAAAAATTAAGCTAAATGGATGCAAGATTAAGCTAGATGGATGCAAGATTAAATAAACAAAGCTATATGAATGCAAGCAATGATTATCATGCTATATGATTTAACTAATATGCAAAGGACTAAGATGCAATAATCTCAATGAACCTAGAGAAAAAACAACATAATAACAATATTTTTTTGATTGAGAGATGAGAGCCCGAATTTATAGAAAATCTAGAGAGAGACCAATGGTCAAGATCGATTAATGATGAGTGGTCGAGATTCTCCAAGAGGAAGCACAATCCAAGTGATTTGATGTGATTAGCTGCTTTCTTCAGATTTGAAGGAAATAAAATTGAGCTAAAATAAAGATATAATCAGAAAAACCGATTTATTCCATACTTTTATTCAATTTTGAGATTTAATTGTTTTAATTTCTTTTCTTGAGATTTTTCCATTTATTAGATTTTCAAAATATCTCAATTTGATTCCTTTTTCCAAATTTAATTCCTTTTTTTCAAATTAATTTATTTTTAATGATTTAATGGCAAATTGATTAATTAATTAAATATGTTAGGATATTTAATTAAATAAATAGGATAATTGATCAAAATCATTTACTTGAAATGATTAATTAATTAAATAAATATTTAATTAATGTAAGATGATTTACTTGCCATGTGACATTGATGATTTAAGAATTAATTAATTAGGTGCTCAAGATTGATTTAATTTCCTTTGGTTGGGATCTTGGTGATATAGTCAAGATTAGGGGCACATGGTTTAGATGACCATTTTTAGGGTATTACATTTGCCCCTCTTTGATTTGATGTGCGAGCAATGCATTGATTCAAAGAATAGTTAATGTCAAATAAATATCAGTTCTGAAGTTGATGGATCACAAACCGATGAAGAGCGAGATATTCAACTTGATTGGAAGCGATGAAACTGAACATATTGATTAAAGTGATACCGATCCTAAACTTGATTGAACTAGGATCGATGAAGAGCGAGATCTACCGATCTTGAACTTGATGGATCAAGAAACGAGTACCAATCTAGAACTCGATTGAACTAGAATTGGTTGAGAAAAGAGATAAAACCAATTCTGAACTTGATTGAACAAGAACCGATTAGCAAAATAGAATGTCCAGCTTGATTTGATGCGATGAAAATGAACACCTATTTGGATTGAGCATGTGATCATTGTCAAAAAGACTCTTTAAACCCTTGATTAGGTTTAAACAAATAAACAACTTGATGAGATGTGATGAAACTGATTATCGTTAAGAGACTAATTCAAATGAAGACAATGTCAGCTTGATTTGGTGCGATGAAACCGATATGCCCCTAGAGATTGATTGAAGTTCAATTAAGCTTTGATTTGAAAAGATTTTCTGCTCGACTTTTGATGAAGATTTGAAAAAAAATTCTCAACTTTTGATGATGTAATCACTGATAATGTTGATGTAATGAGTATGCCCCCTCAGGAGTGAAATCGAAAGATAGCAAGATCACAGTGATTTTAGGCAATTTCATTTAATAAAATGATTTATCGATGATAATTTGAGTGTGGAGATTGATGTAATAATTAATTTGAGATAAGTTGAATAAATTTGGAGTTTATGTGAAAAAATTTGAGCACAAAATGATGCGAAAATTGACCTGAAGATGAAAGTGCCAAGTGGTCAATGTTGTGAGAATTTGACTAGAAAATTGACATCAGATTTCGATTTCGATCCTGAAAATGGATTCAGGACAGTCAATTTAGCTACGAGTACAAATTTTGTGTCAATCGGAGAAAGTTTGAAAAAAAATGATGATCGTTTCAAATTCAAGCTTTTATTCAAAGGAAAGAAAAAAATTAAGTAATCATGCTGAAATTTCTTGAAATGCACAAAGCTTAGTATGAATGCAACCTAAAACTTAGTCATTGGGTTTGGTATGATTATTTATCATCATTGAGTGTTTTAAAATGTTGGAGATAGACATAAGATCCAAGGCATGAAGAGCCAGGATGACCTGAATGTCATGTCCTTTTGATCTAGCAAGTGAACATAAGCACCAAGGTAGAAAGAGCCAAGATGACCTGAATGTTTGCACGCGAGCAAACAAACCAGAAAAAGTAGAGTGTCTTCCTTTACTATGCAATAGTGATTATCTTGTTTGCAATGACCCCTTTATCGTTCATATCCTAGGATAGATTAAGCATTCATCCAGATTGCACAATAAAGAAATTTACTCAAACAAACAAGAAAATAATTCCAACCTCCCTGTAGCATATAAATAAATGGAGTCAAGGTATGTGTGGCAATTTCACCTTGATGTGAAGGCACTTATCATAGACACCCAAATTATGAGATGTTTCCAGATCATCGAAATCATTCCTACAAGCAGAAAACAAAGAAAAGTATTATGCCCCCAATCCTAGCTCCTCTTAGTCAAGATAGACTTCCTCGAGTTACTTAGAGGGAATAATAAATGAAAATCAATTTAAAAGACAACACACAAAGAAAATTTCAATCATATCTCAAATACTTTTAGTGATTGTTTTCATTGTTCTTGCTTTGTGTGTTTACTCAATGGTAAAACCTTGCAATGGATAAGAGACAGGTGACTAACTCAGATTGGATGACCTGGTACTACCAACAAAAAGATGACTTGGTTAAACTACTTAGGATATTTAGTTGATCAGTTGATTACCTAAGACTAGGACGTTGATCAATTTCAAGCCATGAGGGTTCCAAGAAGAATCAAGGTGTCATGAAAGCGACTGAAGAATATGTACAAGCTAAAGCAAAGATGCAGGAAAGCGGGAAAATGCCAAATTTGCTTTGATAGATGGAGCACTTTAGTACAAGAAATAAGACCAACCTGGACAAAATCCAACAACCATACTGATCTATGCCATTGTTTTGATTTGTGCGATTATTGATAGGAATGTTTGGTTTCAATGAGTGAGTACCCCATATAAGACTGATCTGCCTCATTTTGAGTGTACCCTTCCTTGTATAAGACATGTTGATGTTTGATAGAGTTTGATAGATTGATTAACAAGACGTGATAATTTTTATTGCAAACTTTGAGAGTTTGTCTATTGTTGATTTGGTTTGATGGATGGTCTATGATTTCTTGCTTTGATTTTTCATTATTTGATTTTGCAAGTTTTTTATTTTTAGGGATTTTTTCAAGATATTTTATGATTTTTTATGTTTTGACCCTAGTGTCTAGCAAGGTAAAAGGGATTTTGAGCAAATGAATGAATAAATGTGATAAAAATGGACAAGTGAATGATGGAGGAGGCTTACACGATTTCAAGGACTATCTCGCAATGTCAATACAAGCAAAGGGACCAGATATAGCAATATAAAGCAAGGGTATGGTGTAATGAATGTCATATGGTCCAAAGAAATGACCATGTCAAGAGGTTTGTTACATTTTATGTCCTTAATTTTGATCAAGATCAAGAGATGGGTTTTGGATAGGAGGCAAATAGGATAAGCAAGATCAAAGGTGGTAATGAAGGATAAAAGTAAGAAATGGATAAAATAATGGATAGGAGCTAAAGGGTGTGGATCAAGAGCAATAGATAGGACATGCAAAGCCTGTAAAGATCCTTAACCTTGTCAAGATCAAAGGTGGAAAAGGAATATGCATGTAGATAAAGAGAATAAGGGATAATGGAGGATGAAGAATAATGGAGGAAGAAGGATAATAGATGGATGTACATGGATGGAACTAGCCCCTAGTGTAAAGTGCAAAAGGATAATGAATTACGCATGACACTTGTTTGCCAAGTTTTCATCATGGTACTTGCCCAAGGCACCACAAGAAGTGGTTTTTACACGTGAACGAAATTATTTCTCTTTACTTTTTTCTAATTTTTTTTTTGGAAAATAGTGGACGCATGATAGGAGATGGAAGAAGGACTCCAGTTTCTCACTTCTTTGAATGGTACCCTTGGAATATATTTTGCAATAGACCATGGCTATGAAGGTATGCTCAAAGATGTTGGTAGGATGATGAAATGAAACTAGGGTAAAGTCTTATGCAAAGGATTGGATAAAGGGGATGGAAGGGTGAAAAAGAGGTGTTGGATAATGCATCAGATATTGAAAGGTTGGTTTATGAGTGAATAGAAATGTTGGTGGGATCAACATTGGCACACATCTTGACGAGTGGTGGAGTGATGGAGGAAAAGTGGATCTCAGATTTTGAGATTTGGATGGAGGAACAACTAGGGATTTTGGGACATAAGGATCCAAAATGGATGAAGGAGGTGATGGAGGAATAGATTTGGAAGGTTTGGATGGAGGAACAACAATTTTGGATGCCAATTTGGATTTTTCTTTAGATTGTTGTGCTTCAAGGAGCCGCTTAGGGATCCACATGGTTTTTAATTTTTCATGCTTTTGTAGTTCCTTGGAACGCATTTCTTCTACAAGTGCCTTAGGAACCCATATAACTTTTGATTTTTTTTCTTTTTCTCAATGGGCCTTTGTGTCCTTTTAGATTTTTCTTCTTCTTTTTGGATCATATTTTGCTTTGTTTTGACATGTCAATTAGATGGGACATGTTGATCCTTGAATACATGTGGATTACTTGACTTATGACTTTTATGCTTGGCATCCAAATTACTTGGAGAAGAAAAAGAATGTGTGGATGGATACAAATGATATGGAAGTATTTTGGATGGATGGAAGGTGCTCGAAGATGCAAATTTGATGATCTGCGAAGCTGAGAAATTAATTTTTTTGGGCCCCATGGTGCGTGCCAAAAAATGTTTGTGTGAAAAGTGGTAATCTGCAAGCTGTGAGACACAAACACTTCAATAAGTCATTGCATGCATGGTTAGACAGATATAATCAATGTATTTTAAAAACCATAACAAATTGACCTATTGCCTCCAAAAATTAGATGTGAGTATAGACTTGCTCTCAGATTTATCTAAGCAATACCAGTGACTAGACTACACCAAGATAGGGGATTTAATCTATATGAGCACAAAATTAAGCTAAATGGATGAAAGATCAAGCTAGATGGATGCAAGTTTAAACAAACGAAGCTATATGAATGCAAGCAATGATTCTCAGGCTATATGATTTAACTAATATGATTAAACTAATATGCAAAGTTCTAAGATGCAATAATGTCAATGCACATAATCTCAATGAACCTATAGAAAAAAAAACATAATAACAATAAATCTCCAGGGTCCTTTTTCTGATTGAGAGATGAGAGCCTGATTTTATAGAAAATCCAGAGAGATACCAACGGTCAAGATCGATTAATGATGAACGGTCGAGATTCTCCAAGAGGAAGCACAATCCAGGTGATTTGATGTGATTAGCTGCTTTCTTCATATTTGAAGGAAATAAAATTGAGCTAAAATTAAGATAAAATAAGAGAAAATGATTTATTCCATATTTATATTCAATTTTGAGATTTAAATGTTTTAATTGCTTTTCTTGAGATTTTTCCATTTATTAGATTTTCAAAATATCTCAATTTGATTCCATTTTCCATTAATTCCTTTTTTAAAATTAATTTCTTTTTAATGATTTCATGGCAAATTGATTTATTAATTGATTTTTTATTTTTCAATAAAAGTGGAGAACCACTAATTTTATTAATTATAATTTTTTACAAACTTGGTTCAAAGAGAACCAATAGGAAAGAACCAAACAAACAAAACCTTTGGTCTTGCTCATAAAAAAACCCCATTGGGAAGAAAGCATGTACAATTACATAAAAAAGGAGATATGAGACCTCCAAACCAGTCCAACCCATCCCAAAAAAGCTTATAAGACAATACTGATAACAAAATGATAACCCAACACATCCAAAACTTGTGTGCCAATTACAAAATCGCCTGCCAAAGAGCTCAAGAGAAGGCGAAACAAGCAAGCATCAAGAATGAAGAAACCAATTGCTTGGACCCTCATCTAGAGGAGGTGAAATCACCTCAAACTGAGAACCAATCAAAACCTGATCATTCGGAGCAACCGCCTGTAGAGGTTCCACCATGCTCGAGAGAGACATAACTGCATTCATAGAGTCAAGAAGAAAGTGTAAACCTAAACAACCATTTACAACAGTAGCCAAGGTAACCGGTGAAACGTGATTCAAGAAAGCTACAAGAGAAAACATTGTATCATCATAGATATCATAAACCAAACCATCTCTCAATACTGAAAGTAATTCACAATGCCAACCATTAGATAATAGTTGATGTTGAGATAAAAAGCCACCATAAGGAAAATGACCAAATTCAAAATGATAAGAAGACAGAGCACTATCCAAATCAAAAGTAGAATAAAAAGAGGGATGTAAGTATGCATCCAATAATGCCCAAACCAAAGAAGCATCCATGAGCATATCCATACAAATAGTAAAAAGGAGAAGCCACTTCAGCAAGGAAAACATTAGCATTTTCCACCAGCCACCTCCTGCTCACCACCTTATGAATAGCAAAAGAAAACTCTGAAGAATGTAATTTAAACAACCCACCAAGCTTCTCATCATCGAAGGCATGAGTATCCTGAAAGTCATAATTCTTAATAGGCAACGAAATTCTGTAACTAGCAGAATAAACATCCATCAAGAAAACCCAAAAAAACTGTAAGGGACAAACAATATAAAATGCATAGAGTCGGTGAGCATATATAAAGAAAAAAGAAACATGATTAATTTATAACCTCATAGCACAAGCAGCCATAAAATCACACAAGCCTAATAGATACTAGTGCAAAACCATAAAGCCACACTAGCCATAATATATTACCCATACCAAAAAATGCACATAGGCCGCCACACCTCAAAGAATAAATCATTAACAATTCCTTAAAACAAAAAACTTGTGTGAAGCAGAGCAATACAGGAGATATCATAAAACAACAAGAGAATATCACCTCACCCAAGACGTCACCAATCAACACATCAACTCAGAAGCTAAGAACTAGCGGATACATTCCTTGCAATTATGAACAAGGATGCAATCTAATGCCATCAAGTAGAGAGCCAAAAAATAGGCCTTGTACTCCATCCCATCAAAAATGCATACATATTAATAATTCCAAGCAAAGTGCGAGATCGAGGCAGAGCTAAAGAGGATGACTCAAAAATATTCAAATAAAATCCCTAGGAAAGTGCTAAGATCTCATAGGCAAAGGAGGCAAGCAATACACATCTATATCCTCCAACATTTGAATATTCTCATCTAATTCCTTATTAGCCAAAAAAATTTGCAATGAAATTTGCTTCCCTATAACAATGAGAAATAGAATATGAATTAAAGAAATTAACCCATCTAAACCAACCGAGAGTACTTGAAATTTTGCAACATTATTAGTCCCATCCGGGATACATTGACACCTTGCTCTAATAATTTTGGAACCATCAATAGTAATCATCACCCCAATGGAAGACTTACCCAAGTTTCCACGTGAGGTAACATCAAAATTTAACTTATACTTGGACCTAGGAGGTGGCAACCAAGTCACCTCCTTTCTGTTGATTTTAGAAGCCATATTCCTAGAAATAGCACCTTGAGAAGGGAGTAAATGCAAGGCTGACCAATGCCTCATAATCCAGCTATCCCAAGAGGAAAAAGAACATTGAGAACCCAAACCCTTATAAATAAAAGCCAAAGGGGATTTTGAAATGGAATTTCTCAATACCGAAAAGCACATCCAGTAGGGAGGAAACCTTCTTCCTAAAAAATTTATTGTTCCTCTCTAGCCAAATATTCCAGATTAGAATAGAAGGGGAAATGTCCCACGGACAAGCATAAAAGGAGGATGAGCATAAAGAAGGCCAACTCCTAAACTAAGACTATAAATCCCCACATAATTTTGTAGACCAATTCAATTTACCAAAAATCCAGTACCAACACTCTGAAATAAAAGGACAATGTATAAAAAGGTGATCAGTTGATTCCAAAGAACAACCACACAATACACAAGGAAACACAACATTGATCTCAAGTCTATCTAATCTCATACCAGTGAGGATTCTATCCTGAATAGTCAGCCAAGCAAAAGCACCTGCCTTTGGAAGATAGGCAATATGCCAAAAAAGTCTAGAGGGCCACAATTCCCCCCTACAGTTAGCAGATAAAAACTTATTCCCATTTTTAACCGAATATCCCCCAGACTTAGAATGGATCCAAATTCACTCATCATCACACTCTGAAAAAATAATTTGGCACTTATTTAACTCCTCAACATAAGAAAACTTAATCTCTTTCCCAATAGGGAATGAATCTATCGATTTTCATCTAGCAACTGACACAAGACCAAACAAATCCAAATAAAAGTAATCCACCACAAAAATTCCCCAAGAAGACTTTAATTGAGACATGAAGGTCGACCAATCTCTAATACTAGTCAGAGCAGAAAAACCATTCCATATTTCCTCCCAAAATTTGGCTTTCCTACCATTATGCACAAGCCAAGATAAACTAGGGAGGATAATAGACCTACATTCAAACATAAAATTCCAAATTGCAGATCCTTTCGGAAGTGAGGAAGCTGTGAAAATAGTCTCCCTAGGGCTATTCCCTAAATATTTTGCAAACAAAATTGAAGCCCACTTGGAAGAAGGTTCTTTATATTACTTCCACACTAACTTAGTCCCTAAAGCCAAATTTTGCCTACCTAAATCTCTAATACCATCTCCTCCCCGGTCCTTCAGAGAACAAACCTTATCCCAAGCCAGCAATGATATTCTAGCCCTACCACTCACATTATCATTCCACAAGAATGAGCTCAAAACTTACTACAAATTAACAACTATTTTTTTAGGAGCCTTTAAGACTAACATCAGATAAATAGGAGCCTTTAAGAATGACCAAGGGAGAAACATTAAGAAAAAAGATCTTAGATTTAGCACTATTCACCTTTTGGCCAAAAAAGGTTGAATAATCTATGATAATCTTACTAATAACTCTTGCCTCAACCATAGTAGCATGTCCAAACAATAAAGTATCATTAGCAAAAAGACAATGTGAGTGCCTATCTACCATATTTGGAATACTAATACCTTTCCAATGCCCATCCTCCCTAGCAACCAAGATAGATCTGCATAAGGCTTCAGCTAAAATGATAAATAGGAAAGGAGACAAAGGATATCCTTGCCTAAGCCCTCTTGATGAGGAAAAAAAACCACAAGGGGAACCATTCAAAATCACAGATATCTAGCAGTAGAAATACATTCATTAATCCACCTCACCCACTTAACCCCAAAACCAAATTTTCTAAGAATAGAAGATAAAGCCTACCAACTAACCCCATCATAAGCTTTCATCATATCTAATTTAAGAATCATTGCAGGAATGGAAAGGTTGGAGATAGAATAGAACCTCATGTATCACAATGGCCCCTTCTGTAGTTCCCCTACCATGAACAAATCCACTCACCCGAAATAATCTTAGGGATGAGCCTAACAAGCCTCACAGAGATTGCCTTAGTAATTATTTTATACAACATGTTACATAATGCAGTTGGGTGAAAATAAACAAAAGACTTAAGATTCTCTATCTTAGGGATGATGGCAATAAGAGTAGTATTCATTTCTTTCAAAATAGACCTATTACACCTTGCTTCCTCCAAGACAAGAAGAATCTCATCCCCAACAAAATACCAACACTTTTGGAAGAACAAAGCAGTGAACCCATCAAGACCCGGGGCCTTCTCAAGGGCCATAGAAAAAATGACCTCTTTCACCTCTTGACTGGAAAAAGGGACCATAAGAATTTTATTATCCTCCTCAGAAATAATTTGTGGGATGGGCAAAGCAAAACTATCATCAAAAGAAGAAGATTATGCAGTCAACAAGGATTTAAAAAACTTGATGGCTTTAATGGCGATATCCTTTTCCTCAATTAAGAAGATCCCAAAAGAGTCCTGAATACAAGAGATCCTACTCCTATGTCTCTTCATTTTTGTGGAGGAATGAAAAAAATTAGTGTTCCTATCCCCCTCCACAAGCCACAAGTCTCTAGACTTTTGCAACCAATAGATTTCTTCCCAGGAAAGGCCTTCCTCAAGCTGGGAATTCAAAAGTTTATGTTTAGAAAAGGCAGGAGAA
Source organism: Cryptomeria japonica (assembly GCF_030272615.1). Classification (NCBI taxonomy): domain Eukaryota; kingdom Viridiplantae; phylum Streptophyta; class Pinopsida; order Cupressales; family Cupressaceae; genus Cryptomeria; species Cryptomeria japonica. Next base: position 632,924,096 of record NC_081414.1, read on the forward strand.
TCTATACCAATACCCATTAAATAAATAGGATAATTGATCAAAATGATTTACTTGGAATGATTAATTAATTAAATAAATATTTAATTAATTTAAGATGATTTATTCTCCATGTGACATTGATGATTTAAGAATTAATTAATTAGGTGCTTGAGATTGATTTAATTTCCTTTGGTTAGGACCTTGGTGATGTAATCGAGATTAGGGGCCCATGGTTTAGATGACCATTTTTAGGGTATTACAAATAAAAACTAAAAAGAGGTTCAACTCTCAATATTATGTAATTGGCTATGGAATATAGGGTTGGCTCACTGCCAGAGGGCTCACTGCCCGGAGGGTTCACTGGCCAGAATATAACGTCTCACTATCGGAGGATGGCTTGCAGCCAATATTACAAAAATTGAACTATTAAGATTCCATCTACCATATGCATGAGACACAAATCCATTGAGGTGCATAAACACTTTCACATTCACTATACATATTCACCTTCACATTCACTATATATAATAACTTTCACATTTAATATACATCGCATGATATGATAAAAAAAATCATGATTCCTATCCATCACAAAGCAAATGTATATATACCCAACTAAGTCTTCTTCAAGTTGGCTCAACTAGAGGAAGGGTTAGCCTAAAAACCCTTTACATGTTATTGCTCAATTATTCCTACCATACTAGAGAAGTCAACCAAAATAGAAAAGAACTTGTCCATGATCCATGGAATAGGTGAAAACACCAAAATCATCTTACTATCGGCATTTCCTAAGAAGACTAGATCAAAACCTTCACACTGCACTATGTTGGTAAGTAGGCTATATTATTACCAGACGCATAATTGTGCCACAACAGAATGACTAAAATCTAAAAATAGACGTTAGACCAAATATAAAACATGTTCTCACAATCTTACAGAGGTATCTAGTCGCACGGAGAAAAATGGACCCAAAAGGTATATGTCAGACCCAAATGTATACCGGTTCTTGTTAGACTCATACTGGAGTATACCAGACTCGTGTTGCCAGATCACAAACACATCAATGACATCAATGACAATATTCTAACAATCTCTCCCTTTGTCATTGATGACAACATGATAACTAACAATTATTTGCATATATACAAAACAATTTATACATATCTATTTGTAGGCATCTAAAAATGGTCAACGCTTGCGGTGTCATACTTTAACATGTCCGTGTGACCTTATTTTAGGGTTTTCACATCCTATTAACATTTCTTCTATGTCGCACATTTGATCTTTATTATTTGTTGATATTTTGTCATTCTTTTGTGTTTCTTGCATTTGTTGCATTTTCAATTAGGTCTTGTGAACATTATCATTATTAATTGTGATCTTTGATCATTATCAATATTATCATGTCAATTGGACATGGTCAACCCTTCTCAATGTCAAATTAGGGTTTTATCCTGATCAATCATTGATTTATCATTCTCTTATCAATTTGCGATCAATTTGTCATTGGTCTTTGGTCATTCAACCTTCATCAAGTCAACTTTTTATCAATCTTTGATCAATTTGTCATCGATTTCAATCAATCATCATTTCTCGTCAATTTGGATCTATTAGTCATCGGTCCTCATCAATTGGCATCTATCAATTTCATCCTTGTCAATCTTGATCAATTTATCATTGATCTTTATCAATCAACATTGACACTTTATCAATTATCCAATTTTCATCGTTAAATCATGATCAAATCGACCCTATATCAATTATCTTTTGTCATGACCTAATTATCGTCCTTGCATTTCTAATTCATCTCCCAGGGTTCTGTGATTTAATCATTTAATCCTATTTATCATTTTCCCTCTAGGTTAAATAATTTATTCATTTATCCTAAGTCTTCTTGTCACAATTAAATATATATTTAATTGGCTAATTAAGTCCCCTTCTTTTGTGAATTAATGAATGAATGAAAACTTATTAATTAATTCACCTAATTTATTAATTTCCTAATTTCTAATTTCATCACTTTCTAATTTCCTAATTTCTAATTCATCATTTCCACCTAATTTCCTAATTTCTAAATCCTAATTTCCAACTCATTATCTCTCTCAAGTGGCTCCTACTTTTGTGCTTTAATTTGGAAGCATGTTTCCTTATTCGTCATGAGTTTGGATTCCACCTAATTTCCTAATTGCTAAATCCTAATTTCCAACTCATTATCTCTCTCAAATGGATCCTATTTTTGTGCTTTAATTTGGAATCATGTTTCCCTATTCATCATGAGTTTGGATATGACATATTATCCTAACATTAGATTTGATGGCTAGTCTTATCCTTTTGCATGGAAAGTGTGCAATGGCATTTCTTTCTAAATCTGATTTTTCCCATTTTTGAATCCAATTGTTGTCCTCTCTCCAATTTTTCCATAAATTGGATGCATTTCTCATCAGAAGAAACCACACTTTGAGTAACTTTATTATGTCATTTTCATCTCATAATATTGCTTCCACTTGCAATTGCACTTGTAGGTGAAATCCACAAAATCACATTTGAAGGTGAAAGAAGGACAATGGAGAACCATGGAGGAGGAACTTTGTGATTGGTTTACATTTATTTTAGTGATTTGTCTTCATGTATTTATTGATTGAATTATGATTTCATCTCATAAGCTTCTTAATTTTTGTGGTTAACTAATGGTGGGCTTTGATGTTTCCCAGAATTCCTAGTTACACTATTTACATAGCTACTCACTCCCCCTTGGACATCAATTAAAAAGGGTATAGACAAAAATCTTATATGCTAACTCCCCCTAAGAAAAAAAATTTAACTAACCATAGAACTATTTGATTTTTTGAATATGCAAAGTCCAACTACATCTATAGGTCCTTTGATTACTTTCTTGCCTTTGCTCTTTCTGACATGAATTTTGAATTTTTCTAGTTCTAATTTCTCTTACTCTTCCTTTGATTTTACATCAATAATATTCCTCTAAACCTCTTTTGGTTTTACCCTCTTAGATGGTGTAGATGAGGGAGTCTCCTACCTTTTTGTAGGTTTCTCCTTTATTTCTTCTAGAGATGCCTTCTCTTTAATAGGGGTTTCAGATGAAGCAATGATCATTTTGAATCTCTTGTGCTTGTCAACCTCTTATGTTGTAACACGAGCTTCCTTCAAAGATTCATCAATAACCTTATGTACATTTTTTTCCTTTCCTTCTTGGTCTGTTCTATGTGAAGTTCCATGGACTTTTCTTTTACAGTCCCAAATCTTTTTTGAGTTTCATCAACTGGACTTTCTAATAGCACTTTTGCTAGTCCTTCCAAAATTTCCTCAGAAACTTCATAACCTAAAATGAGAATCCAATTGGTTCTTGGTACAACTACCTCCATGATGCATTTTTTTATAGTGATTAGGAATGTGATGTCATTTTTGTACTTTTACACAATTGACTTAGGGATCCTTTCCCTATTGTGCATCTTATACTGAAGAACAAAGAAAAAGGAGGTAAACACAAGTGCAAAATTATCTAAAGAAATCCTTAAACGTTCTTCAATATTGTGCTCAACTGGTCTATCAGATGCCCAAAATACCTTGCCTATTCTAGGAATCTCTTGCATAAAGTAGAATAGAATGCACAACACTAGGGCTCCATATTTGAAAGTGTGCTTCTTTTCCTTGCACTGTTTCAAATTTTCAAGGAATTATAATCTCAACAACTCACATAGATCGTAGTCAATGTTCTTCTCCACTATCATATGCCTTGTTAACCGTTGTGGCTGAAATTGAGTTGTACTAGTTGGTAAAGTAAATCTTGTTACCGATCATCAGAGATGCATACTGTACAACAACATTTTCAACTATACTAACAAATAGAGAATGCCCATCAAAGGTTTCCTTGCTCAAATTTTCAACATCTTTGTTCTTTGCAGAATTAGGATTCAAAATCTCCCCAAAGTCATTCAATATAGTAATGACCTTAATTGAATTCTTGGTGATTTGGAAGGATTCTTCAAGCCACACAGACTCATCATGAAATCTGCTCATCACCATTCATCTTACCATGGTCGTGTTCTTCCAACTTCATATGTATATAATCCCTAATATCTTATGTCGATTAGACTTCAAAGGGTATGCTAGATAGATCAATCTCAATCAATTTTTTTAAGTATATTTTTCAGCTTAGTCGGTGTTGAGTGCTAATATCAACAACAGTGGGAGTGGCCATTGATTCAGATGTAGAAATAACAAATTTGCAAGAAAAATACCTTTCACAATTCCCCATAAAATTCTAACCCTTGAATCGCCTTTTTTCTCCTTTGGTTCTCTTTTTCTTTGAGTGAGAAAATAACTTAACAAATTCTTCTTTTAACCTTTTTGTAGCCCACTTGATTGTAATAAATACAATGAGAGAAAATAGTACTAGTATACTGTCTACATGCTTTGCCTGAGTCCACAAAGACCTTCCATATTTTTGCATTCTACCATAGTATAATGCATTCCACCAAAATCTTCACCATTACACATGAATCAACATGTTGTAACTACACCCTCACACTCTTTGGAGGGGGAAATATATTTCTTGATTTGCTCCCCCTGGGCCAAAGCCTCTTGATCTTAATTGTCAGAACAAATGTTTGCATTGAAGCTAGGTGCAACCTTGACTTCTTTCTTTCTCCAAATCTTCTTCATCTCAGCCTTCATGTCTTCCTTATTGTTTTTCTTTACCAATTCACTTATCTTAGCTTTTATTTTTTTGCAATATCTTACAATATGTCCAGGCTTGTAGCAGTTGTAGCATATATTATTTCCTTGACCTTGACTTGACCTGCACTAGTTAGCCTTATGTCCAAACATTTTGCATGTATAGAAATGACCTTCAAAATAATTATTCTATTTTGATCTATTATAGCATGATTTTTACATTGAATGGCTTTATGACAATAACTGTTACAAGTATAACATCTAATGGAGAAATATTTAGCATTTTGATTCATTCTATTTCTACATTACAATGCTTTGTGGCCTAGTTTATTACAATTAAAATAATAGCCATTGAAATAAGTGTCTCTTTTACTTACATGTTTCTCGATCGGTGACTTACCTTTGTCATCCTTAGAAAATTTATTGGGTTTTGCTTCTTTTGTCAGAGATGGACCTTCTTTTCTTTTTATCTTGCATTGTTATCTTTCACAGTTTCAAATCCTAAGCCATTTTTGTTTTCTGGAGACCTTTGTACAACTAACATCTTATCAAGCTTGTCTGAACTTATCTTAAATTTGTCCTCTTGTTTCTTTGATTTTTCTAGATCTGAGTTTAGAGCTATGAATTCTTGTTCAAGCTTCTTGCATTCTTCTAATTCATATTTAACCATGTTGTTTAAATACTCCTTAGTGCTTTCATATTCTTCACTTTTGGTCTTTAGATCTACAATAGTGCTATTTTCTTGCATAAGCTCTTCACTAACTTCCTTATGTCTTTCTCTAAATTTTTTTATTTGTTCTCTTAATTTTTTGTTGCATTCATTTGCCAATTGAATATTTTCCTTCAGATCTCTATTTTCATTTTCAACATTTTCAAGGTCTTCAAGAGCAGTTATAACTTCTTCATTTGCATCAAAGTATCTCTCTTGATCCAAAGTAGATCTAGGAGCCATATGTTCAACTTTTTGGATCTCCTTTGAGATATTAGACTCTTCTAAAGAACATTTCTCTGATACCAATTGTTTAACATTTAGAATACTAAGAGGGGAGGGGTGAATTAGTATTCCCTTGAATCTATTAAAAAAATTTAACAACCATCCACATAACATAACTTAATTTGTAGAATTGAAATGAACAATAAGCAAAAATACACCACACCACATAACACTATAATTTATATGTGGAAAACCCATGACGGGAAAACCCACAAAGAGGATAAGCTCTCAATATTATGTAACCAGTTACAAAATACATGGGTGGCTCACTGCTAGAAGGATCACTGCCTAGAGGGCTCATTGCCAAAAATATGGCAGCTCACTATAGAAGGATGGCTTACAACCAATATTACAAAATTTAAACTGTTAAGATTGCATCTACCATATGCATGAGATATAGTTTCACTGAGGTGCATAAACACTTTCACATTCATTGTACATAATCACTTTCACATTCACTAAATATAATCACTTTCACATTCAATATAGATTGCATTATATGATAAAAAAGATTATGATTCCTATCCATCACTAAGAAACTATATATATACCAAATTGAGTCTTCTTCAAGTTGGCTTAACCAAAGGAATACTTATCCCAAAAACCCTTTACACGCTATTGCTCAATTGTTCTTACCAAATCAAAGAAGTCAGCCAAAATAGAAAAGATCTTCTCCATGATTCATGGAATAGGTGAAAACATTGAAACCATCTTATTGTCAATGTTTCTCGAGAAGACCTAATCAAAACCTTCACACTATATTGTGTTAGTAAGTAGGGTATCCTATACTAGACCCATAATTGTCCCACAACATAATGTTATCATCTAAAATCTTGGAAATAAACATTAGGCCAAATATAAAACATGTTCTCACAATCTTACGGAGGTATCTGGTGATGAAAAACAATACAAACCCAAAAGGTATATGTTAGACCCAAATGTATACTGAAACTTGTCAGACTCATACCGAAGTATACTGAAATCATGTTGTCGAATCACAAACACATAAATGACATCAATGACAACATTCTAACAGTAAGAATGGTGATATTGCACATATGTGTTATTTTTTTGCACATTTGTGTGCTTTTGTTGTGCAAATGAATTTGCACATATGATAGGGTATTCTACACATATTCATAGAAGTTGTGCATTTTAAAGTTAAATGTGTGAAATTTATAGAAGTGAATGATTGATAGCTCACCAAGTTTAACTGATTACCAGATTGATCGATAGGTCGATACACTATTGGATTAGCTGATATAGTGGTTGTTTTGATTGTAGGATGATCAACCTATTTTGATGTCTTGTGAGATACATTCTCCTTCTCAAGGCATGCAGCCCAATCTATCAAAGATGAATCATGATTTGCTCAAGGGGACAAGATTATGGAATTCTACCTTTATGAAGGTAAAGTGGAAAATATAGGCTTAGAAAATTCACCACATTGAAAGGAGAAATCACTAAGTCAATTTTCACTTGGAGGACTTTACATTCAATGGAGGGAAGGAAATCCACTAGATCCAATCCTAAATGAGACAAGGACTAAATACTGAATGAATTGGATTAATTTGGGTTTTTCCTCTCTTTTGTAAGTTGAGTTGTAGAATGCTAGAATTGGAGACAAAATATGCAGAAACAATGAGCTATAAGTTCATGATTCTGCCGTGCACCTGGATCTAAGAAGTATGAGATGATTTGGACTTCCTTGTGAAAACTGCCAAAAATAGCAAGGACAATGGCACACCCTCTTGTTCCTCCAAAAAATTTTATCGCCGAAAAAGGTTTTTCCATCTTTGTGTCTGAAGCTTATTTCCAGAAGTACAGTCGCGCACCTATTTTCTACACACGGAAAGAAAGGGAAATATGTTGGGAATAGGGGTTTGCCTAAATTAAACCTCGATTGAGGAATCAACCATGAATTAAATATTGCAAATACTGAAGTAAATAATGGAAAGGTATACCTTAGATCTGCAATGATTGATAATCATTATTTTCTTCTTGAATGTAATCACATATGTTGTATGAAATTGCATGAACATGACAAAACCCTAATACACACACATGCTTTCAAATGAATAATGTTGTGATGCTAAAAATATTGTAAATAGAAGCAAGCATACACATATAATGAGACAATAAAACATAATGGAAAGCTTAATTGAAAACTAAATTAAAGATGCAAACCATAAGCCTTCCTTGGAATGTCCCATTTTCCTCTATTCTTGAGGACCTTGAAGGTGTTGGATTGATTGGCTCTCAGCAAAGCAATGACCTCCAAAGTGGAAACTCAAGAGTTGAGTAGCTACTTGATCATGATTGATTATGAAAATGATATGAAATGCATGATCTAAGAAACTAGATTAACATGCTATGATTAATCCAAAATGCTAATTACTAGATAATTGAAATACAAATTGCCTATAGTAATGATGCTAAAACTATGAATTGAAGGGATCCCTATTGCTCCAAAATGGGGGATATTTATAGGAATTCCAAGGCCAAAGCTGAGGTAGTAGGAATCGACGGTCCAGATTTGATCTGAAGATATCAAGGGCCAAGATTGAGGAAGTTGGAGAAGAGGTTGGAGGAAGGGACACTTGTCATCCCTATGATGACAAGTGTCAAGGAGCCTTTCTCATGAGAGGGCAAGTGTCCAAGGGAGGAGACATGTGGCAAAAGTGTCATGTGTCTCAAGGGGAGAATACCCACACCATAGGAGGTTAGGATAAGGAGGTTAGGATGTCCAAGATAGGATAGGGTTAGTTAGACCCTAGGATTAGATAGAATGAGTTGGGTTAGGGGATGATTGAAAGTTAGGAGCCATGTGCTCATTTGAATTTAGAAATTCAAATAATTGGAAAATGGTAATTAATCTCAACAAACTTGAGTTTGTTAATTTTAATTAGGGATTAGAAGAAGTGATTTATATGGGGGGGATTAATTAATCAAAAAGGGATATGAAATGAACTATATAAATAAATCATGTAGATTTATTTACTAGTAGATGAATAAGGGAATTAATCAAATTTGCTTGCGAATTCGATTAATTGGAAAGGGGGATTAATTAAATAACTACGCATTTAATTAATTGTCTTCGGATCATTTTTAGGTGTATACAGATGTAATGTTGCTCCAAATGCTTGATGATGAATTCTTGAATGCTTGATGTAGTCTCGTTGCCTTATCACGTTATGCTCCTCATGTATATTATTGTGTTATGCCAAATGAGAGGGGAATGCCTCCTTATATACTTGCCTGTTGTTAAACTTATTAATTTTCCAACATAGTCCGACATGAAGAGGCAATTCTCGCTCAAATTTGAGATAGGGCCAAGGGTTTGAATTGGGCCCCAATTAGGGAGGACTAAAGCCTAGCACCTTGGTCCTGGTGAGGACCAAGGCATGGTTCCCTGGTCCTACCCCAAATTGGGCTAGGGTTAAGGGCTTATGCAAGGTATAAGATGGAAAAATTAATCTTGACTGCATGGAGGAGGAACAAGTAGATCCCAATCAAGCATGGGGATGAGACCATTAAGGTGAGAGCCCCAAATACGGTCAAAATTATAAGGGGTGGAATTTTAGGATGCTACATTTAGCCCCCACTTTAGCAGGAGTATCAGCTTATGCAAATACTCATGGTAAAGTAAAAGAAAAAGAGATGAGGAATGCATAGAAAAATCACAAGGAGTATAAGATATCACTAATTTCAAGGAACCAAGCCCCCAATCTTAGGATCTTAACTCACTCAAACATATGCAAGGGCACACAAAATAAGATAGAAACCAAAAAGACAAATAAAGATAAAAAGACAAACAAATCAAAGACACAAAGGCACACAAGACCCAAAAGCCAAAGACCAATAACAAACAAGACCTCAAGTCAACTAGCCGAAGACACCTCGATATCAAAATCTCCCAACAACTAATATTGTATAAACACAAAAATGGCTATGAGTGATTAAATAAATATTTAACAATTATTCTTCTATTAAATAGTTAATTTGAAAAGATTAATTTATTTAATTCATTTCATGTCCTTCTATTAATTAATTTAATTGAAATATTTAATTAATTCATTCATTTATCCTTTTCTTCTAATCAATTAATTAAATATCAAATATTTAATTATTCCTCTAATCAATCAATTAAATATCTAATATTTTAATGATTATTCTTCTATCATATAGTCTCAATTATTAAATTATTTCTAAATTATTTAATCCCTTTTCCAACTCATCCACCATGTGGCTAAATTAATTCAACAAAATTTATTAGCCACTTATCTTCAACTTCCAAATTTAATGAAATATTGTGTACGTACACATATTTCTTAACCTTCTTCTATATTCTCTCCAATATCCCTACATCTTAGGAAGGACTTGAGTCCACTTGTACTCTCATGCCTAAATCTTCTCCAACCATCCCTAGATTTCTTCAGCCAGCAACCCAGTCAAGGTGAGATGAGTGACACTTGTCTTCTCCTTCCCCCTTTCTCTCAACCTTCACCTTTTCTCACAGCCATCCAAATCTGTAGATCTGATCATGACCGTTGATCCAGGCCACATCATCTTATCCTCTCAAAGTTTATAAAAATGGGAATTTGAGTTGAGAAAGAGTTAGTCTTCAAGTGGGTTTTCAAGTTAACCATTTGTGAAAACTTATGCATCTGTGAGTTTTAAATCTTGAATCAAATAAGCACTTCTCATTTAGCATAATCATTTAGCATTGCATATCATAGTATCAATTATTAGTCTATTCTTCATATGCCATCTTGGAAGCTATCAGTGCTTGTCTGAGAGCACATCATCTGCAACCAAGAAAAATGGAGTTAGGACACAATGAGACTTAAATAATGAAGGTAATAATAGTGTTTTTATTTTAATATTCATTTCATGTAGTTTCACTGGTTGAGTTTGGATTTCCTGTAGCATTTCCTTTGTATTTTGTAAAACTAACATATTGTAGGTAGTATTCTGATGATGAAATTCAAGTCGACACATTTTGGCACCCACCGTCCAACATCAAGTTTCTCTTGTTTACCAAGAGAATTTGATCAATCATCAATTATCTATCTATCTATCAAAGAGATCACTAATCTATCACATCAACAATTGGTACATCTTTTCAAATGAAGCAAATCGGGCTATCAAATCAATCTAAACCTAAAAATCATGGTTTTCTATCAATCAATGAGTCCAATCAAACTCTATCATGATCTTCATCAGAAATTGCATCGGTTTCTTAGAGATAATCTATCAATCTATCAATCTATCCAATCAAATTCAATCAATCAATTTTTTATCCTATCAATCATCATTATCAAATCTTTATCCATCAAGTACCTATCAATCACAATTGTGCATCAAAATGCCTAAATCTAATCGTCATAGTGAATTTTAACATTAACAAAATCAAAAAAATTCATTTGAAACATAAATGCTAATCTTTTTAACAAAATTTCTATTCTATTAAACACAGACGCTAAATCAAACATATGCGTGAACCTTTTTCGCACAAGCGCTAAACCTTGGAACAAAAATGTTGCCCTATTCATCATATGCGCAAACACTCAAAGCAAAAGCGCTGAAAAACTATATGCGCTAACATACATCATGAATACGCTAACTAAATGAGCATATGCACTAACTTTAAATGCAAAAGTGCTAACAAATAAATTGAAAGTGTTAAAACATAAAGCCGAAAATCGAAAAAATTCAAAAAATCCTCATACGCGCCAAAAACATGGAAAATCATACGACAAGTTGCAAAACAACTTGGGATAAGGTACATACCAGATAGCCATAGTCAGGAGGTTGCTAATATCGTCGAACGTGCTCAAATTGATGGTTCTCGAACGAAATCATCATTTCTCCACCTCACCTAAGGCAAATTTCTTCAAAAGATGACAAGGATGCAAATGAAATTAAAATTACCTTTGGTTAATTTTATATTTACCATTTGGAAGGGTAATTAATGCTATTAAAATGGGGCAATTTTATTTATTTTTCACAAATGAATTTAATTGACGGACTTTTCAATTATTGTGAGATCAATCGCTTATCCAAAATTTTCAACAATTTCACGATCAATCTCCCGAGGGGGCACACAATCAGGATTTTCAATCTCCATTAGGCACACTATCAAGACTTCATTTAATCTTTGAAACAATGTTGTCTCGACATCATTTCAAAGAGGGGCAAAATGTATACACATAAAAATGGCGATGAGCGTTTAAATAAAAATTTAATGTTTATTTAATAATTATTCTTCTATTAAATAGTTAATTTGAAAAGATTAATTTATTTAATTCATTTCATGTCTTTCTACTAATTAATTTAATTGAAATATTTTATTAATTAATTTATTTATCCTTTTCTTCTAATCAATTAATTAAATATCAAATATTTAATTAATCCTCTAATCAATCAATTAAATATCAAATATTTTAATGATTATTTTTCTATCATATAGTCTCAATTATTAAATTATTTCTAAATTATTTAACTCTCCAATCCTGTCTAATGGTTGACCAAGATCCTATTTCCCTGGAATCCCATGATGATCCTCTTATACCTTTCCATTTCTTCTAAGATGATCCCTTTCCATTTCAATAGAAAATAATCCTTCCAAAAGCTATTCCTAATTCACTTCCTAAGAAAGATCATGATGCCTCTTCCACCCTTTCAAGTGATCCTATTCATAATGAAGAGCCAAACACCCTTTCCACTTTATCCAATGGTTCACTTCCATGTCAAGATCAAATTATCCCTCCATCTCCTTGTCATAATCCTCCATATCCTACATAAGATTCTATCTCCCAAGGTGAACCTCTCATTCCTCCTATTTCAACTAAAGAACCTATTATGCCTCCAAATTCACCTAAAGATCCTATCATTTCTCTTAGTCCCCCTCATGATCCCAACATCTTTGTGCAAGTTGTTAACGAACCTTTTATAGGTCAAATGAGTTCCTCCACTTCCATTGGGTCTAGTCTACTTTGTGACCCTATCATTTCTTTCATCCCATATCCATCTCAAAATGGACTTGTGTCTTCTTCCAAAAGAAACGAGTATCCCATTAGTCAAAGGACTAATCAAGGCAAGAAGTCAAGCCTCCATGAAAAAAGTACATTAGAATCCCTCCATATCAAAACAAATCGTAATGTTCATGGTCCCAACAAAAAAATTGGTTTTCAAGATATTGGTCTCCCTATTAAATCCCACATCCTTCATATAAGTCCAAATATATGCCTACCCCTTCATCCCTTCCATCCATTTTAGGTCCTTATGCACCTCCAACCCTTATTTAGGATCAACAAAGGCACAAATTTATGATAACCTTCCACCGTCTACCTATATCAACCCATCCAAAAGGCCTTCATATCATTCCTATCCATCCATGAATTGCATTCCCTTGGAAAACAATCTGGATGCCAAGCAAAAAATTCACAAGTCTAAAAATCCACATGCATTTAACGATCAATATGTCTTATCTAATCAACATGTAAAAACAAAGAAAAATGTGATCCAAAAAGAAAAATTATCATTTAAAAGGCCACAAAGGACCCTTGAGAAAAAAAAATTAAAAACCATATGGGTTCTTAAGGCGCTTGTAGAAGCAATGTGTTCCAAGAAACTACAAAAGAGTGAAAATTCAAAAATCAGATGGGTTCCTGAAGAAATTGTACGAGCAATGTATTCCAAGGAATTGCAAAATAAAGAAAAATCAAAAACCATGTGGATTCCCAAGCGACTCCTCAAAGTACAACATCCTAAGAAAAAATCAGAGTTGGAATCCAAGATTGCTATCCCTGGTTCCAAACCTCTACAACCTTTCAAATCCATTTTGGGTCCTCATGTTCCAAAATTCATTGTCATTCCTCCATCAAAACCTCAAAATCCAAAATACACTTTTTCTCCATCACTCCACCACCCCTCAAGGTGTGTGCCAATGTTGATCCCACCGGCATTTCCATTCACTTGTGCACCAGTCTTCCAACATCCCATCCATTATCAAAAACCTCTTTGTCACCATTTCATCCCTCTTATCCAATCTTTTGCATAAATCCTTACCCTAGTTCCATCCAATCATCCATTCTATCTCCCTTTACCATTATCCTATCAACATCTTTGAACATACTTCCAATGATCATGGTTCATTATAGCACATCTTTTAAGGGTACCATCCAAAGAGTGAGATGCTTGAGTCCTTCCTCCATCCATTATCTTTCAAAAAGTCAAAAAAGTTTTTAAAAAAATGGAAAAAATGAAAAAAAAAGTAAGAAAGAAAGAAATAAAAAAAAGAAAAAAGTAAAGAGAAATAAATTTTTCCATGTGTGAAAACCACCTCAGTAGCGCCTTGGGTAAGTACCATGATGAAAATCTAATAAATAGGCATCATGTATAATCCATTATTTTCTTGCACTTTACATTTGGAGAAAGTTTCATCCATGTGCATCCATCATCCTCCATTATCTCTCATTCACTCTATCTACATGAATATCCCTTTTCCACCTTTGATCTTGACAAGGTTAAGGACCTTTGCAGGCTTTGTGTATCATATCTATTACACTTGATCCACAAACTTAAGCTCATATCCATTATTTTGTCCATTGCTTGCTTTCATCCTTCATTACCACCTTTAATCTTGCTTATCCTATCTACCTCCTATCCATATCTATCCCTCGATCTTTGATCAAAATTAAGGACAAAATGCAAAACATGTTTTCAAAAAAACCTCTTGACATGTCCATTCCTTTGAAAAGTATGACATTAGTTACACCATATTCTTTCTTTATATTGCTATATTTGGTCCCTGTGCTTGGTGTTGGGATTGTTAAAATCTCACCCTTGTCTGTTTTTTTTGCTTCTTGAATGAGCTTGATAAGTAGGGTTTAGTAGGGTTTAAGGACTTTGGCATTGTTTTCTACAAAATCCCTACCTCTTTTATGTTTTTTGGTTGATCGGTGATGGCAGGTTCATTGGTTTTAAGTTGTCGCGTGAAGGGTCTATTATCATGCGGTTATCGGCCCCTTGTGTCAAGCCTAGCTGGTTGGGTCGGTCGCTCTAATTAAAAAAATTGATCTTTTACTTATGCTTACAATTGCATAGAAAAATCCCTAAGTCTCTATGTCCTAGTGTGTACCCTGGCCACAACCCCTCTCACCCTCTATAAGTCTCCACGTGCATAATAAGTCCACTTAAGTGAGGGCCCTGACATCTAGCCGCACGAGATGGTGAGATCAACCTTTGGGCACTGAGAAGGCCTACCCCGCAAGGATCACATGTCATGGTTTCGAGCCACGCGAGATAATGGGGAGTGTTATCGCTAAAGGGAAGGTTTACCCCATGTAGTCTTCACATCTAAAAAGTTGCTCGTGCGAGCTAAGAAATTGCTTAGCAGGAACAGAGATGCTTACCCCACATGGCAGTATATAAAATTAAAATTATGATGGAGACAGAAAGATAGAGCCACCCTATAGGATAGCAAGAAAAAAGGAATTGCATCAAGAGGTTTACCTCACAAGAGTCACAAGATGCATTTTTTGGTGCTATGTGATAAGCGATATAGAAGAAATAAGAGGTCCCCGCCATCCCGCATGATCGAAGAAGAATTGTTGTGCCTGAATGAAAAAGAATATTTGATGACATCCTGGAAGCTAGTGGGAATAGTGGCAACCTAATGAGATTCATACCCCATAGGTTTTAAGGGCTAAGGAAAGAAGCAATGTAGGGAGAAAAGGGATAAGGAGTTTAGTACTCCTTGCCATCCCATGTCTAGTGATGAACAGATAATACAAAGGAAAGAAACATCAGAGTATGCAAAGCTAGAGAAGATTGTGTGGGATAGTGGGAGCCCTTAAAAGATGAATGAATGTTTACCCTAAAAGGGTAATACAAGCATGCCAAGGGTGACGTGGGATAAAAGTAAGGAAGGGAGATAGTAGTCCTCGCTATCCCATGATGACATGAGCCAAAACAAAATAGAAGGAAGATTTCTTCCTCCAATAGGAGAAGATGATAACTTATGGGGTAACGAGATGTATTGACATGCAAAAAGGGATTTTCCCCACATGATAATAAATGAATCCTGGAAGGTGATGCAGGGAAATGAAAGATGAGAAGAGCAAGTCTCCCCGCTATCTCATAGGAGAAAAATCTGAAGGGAGACGTGACTTTTGAAATAAAAAATAATCGAAGGTGGCTTACCAATCGCCATGTCAATAGTTAGAGGCCATTAAAGGGTGAATATTAACTATTCATTTTTTGCTCAACAGTCGAATTTGAATTTCTAAGCCACCAACCTGATACGCCATGCACCTTGGAATTAATGGCGACCAGCTTGTGTGCCATAAAGGTAAAATTTGAGGGCATTCTCATGCACCCTGCATTTGAAGAGAAACCAGAGAGATTAAAGAGCAAGCTAAGAGTAAACCTGTGCATCCAGAGTGACTGAATTACACCTTAAAAAGCCAGTAGGTCATTTCTAAGCTACTTTTTTATGTTCTGTAAGGTATTTGTAGTTGTTGGGTAGAGTTTTAGAAGGAAAGGATGCGTTTCTTTCCCTAGTTGTGGGAGGTTTTTATTTGTCTGGATTGTGTCTTATTTCTTTATTTAAAAGCAATACAATGGCATTATCTACTGAGAATACTCCCTCCTCATCCACTGCAAAGACCTCTGAAGTGGGAATAGGCTCTTCCATGCCTGAAATTACCCATGCCATCCCGTTAACCACAGTCCATCCCATGTCAAAAATTGCAAATTCACCTGTTGTTGTGTCCACCCCCGCAGCCACTCCTCATGCATCTTTAGATGCTGAACTGAGTTCTCCACCCAAGAAAAATCCTCTTCATCTCAAAAGAAAGATGGAATATAGGAAAGTAACTATCATTTAAACAAATGAGGAGTCATCTGATGACCCTAGCCCTCCCCCCAAAGGCTAGGAATCCAACTCAAAAAAGAAATGAGGTCAGTGCTAAAGCCTCCACCAAAAAAGCATCTACAGAAGCTTCCCCCATAGAGGATCTAAAAGTTGAGAGGTCAAACCCACAAAAGGAGTCCTCAGAACCCAAAAGGAAAAGGACTCCTGGCAAGAAGGCCACACCTAGGGCTACCAAGAAGACCAAATAGACTTTTTCAGAAGAGGAGCAAGCTCCTACCCAATCTGAATAGCCCATAGAGGCCTCAACAACACTTTCCCCATCAAAAATAGAAAAGGAAGTTGCCAAGGAAGTGGAAGATCAATTAGAGGAGATAGATCAGAGGAAAAAGAGAGAAGTGAGACTCCACCAAGATCTCCTTGAACTATTTCATGGTTCAACCATACAGGAGAATCTCAATACTACATTCAATGACCATGAGTCAAGGTGCAGAGATGGGTATACCAACGATCATGGATGGGACATTTTATTATTTCTATGGAAACACAAACAAACCAATCCCACTGTCTAACCCATGGAGACTCAATTTGGGAAAATTGGTGGTCCCAAACATATTTGTGGAACCAATGTTGATTATAGAGCTTGGTAAGAGGTATCACCCTCAAAGCATGACTATCAAAATAGCCAGTGGTCATGTCTTAGTGGATATACTAAAGAGGTCATAGTTGAATGTTTTGATTTAGATAGGAGTTCCCTTAAAGGCATTAACAAAGATAGGATGACACAAGAATATTATGCCAAAAGGGGCTTTTGTAGGAAGAAGATACTGCCTCTCTTCTTGAAGAAATTGTATTAGGGAGGGAAGAGTTACCTCTTGGAATCAGAGAAGGATCCTCTCAATTTAACTCTCTTTGAGGATTATTTCTCAAAGACATATTATGCTTTGTGCCAAGTTTTGGGTGAAGATTGTGGATTAACAATTATGCCTGTGGAATTCATGATGATGGCCATGAAGATCCAGCATTTAGATACTAATGAGTTATATGATTTTGTCACAATCATTCAAGAAAAATTACATGAGGGGTTAATTAAAGCAAAGAATCCCAAAGAGGGATTAAATTTCAAACATTATTCTTTGTTGTGTCATCAAATTCTTTTTCAAACAGAATTGAATGGGAGGAATTCTTGAAGTAAATAATTTTTATCCAAGGACTAATATAGAGTAGCCAGTATGGTCAGTGCAAAGATGGACCTAAGTATGGGACAACGGATCCAAGTATTTTTATTATAAGGCATTCTTTGATTGTTTTGTTATGAGGATCCTA
Organism: Cryptomeria japonica; assembly: GCF_030272615.1. Taxonomy (NCBI): domain Eukaryota; kingdom Viridiplantae; phylum Streptophyta; class Pinopsida; order Cupressales; family Cupressaceae; genus Cryptomeria; species Cryptomeria japonica. The sequence goes on from NC_081414.1 coordinate 632,941,969, forward strand.
ATGATGATGGGGTTACATTGCCAAGGCTCCCAAAGTAGATAATAAAATTTTTGAGGGTCAACAGTGCTAACGCTGATAACATTGTATACCCTGAGGGAGAATTCACCCACAATTTTGGGGATTTCTTCTTTTATTCAAATTATACATTGATTAGAGTATATGGGTGTAATCAAGCACCTCATATACTACCCATCATAGTCTCTCCTAGTCTTGCATTCATAGAATTTATATGGCAATTAATGTGGTAAAAGAAGGATCAAATAAGGATAGAAAAGAAAGGGTAACACCTCCCCCAAGTGATAAAGTTCAACGAATTCACTATGGGGTGTGACACCCTTGATAAAGTGTAGGACTTCCTTGAGAATAATTATAGGCTAAAGGTCAGCTAGGCAAGGCATTTTGATCCAAAGGGCTACATTAATGATGTAAGGGTGAATAAATTGAAAGTGAGGGGTTTTACTCACAACTTTGATGAAAGCAAGGATTTAATTAGGAATGCCTACCCATCTGAAGCCATGTAAAGAAGGAAAAAGTGGGATTATTTAAATAAATTGGAAAGAGAAAGAAGAGAGGAAGACCCTGAATTCCATGGTTTTTTTGTGAACATTCATAATGACTTTGCCAGGTTGTTGTGCAAATTCAGAACATTTGATGAACTAATCACAAGTGAGTTGTCTCATAGACAAGCTAAGCAACCTGATAGAGTCCCTAAAGAAAGGCTCGTATTTACTCCCTCTGTAAGATACAAAGGGAAGGAAGTTGTGACAAAGGGGCCTTTACAAGGTGCTTCCCAACAAGACCCCCAAGGAACATAGCAACCAAGTTTCAGGGAAGTAAGAAATATTAAAAATGGGAAGGCTAGAATCTCTAATTTTGCTGATGTTATTGATGAAGAAATGGATTCTAGTGTGCTACCACCTTCCCCTCCTCATGATAGTTTTCAGGAAGATGAGGTTGCAGAAGTATTGATGGACATGGATAGGGAAATCATCCCTAAGGATGAAGTTACAGATGAAAGAGTAATTTCCTCAAGACAATTCATGTCAGTTGATAACTACATCAATACGGATGAGTTTAAATCTTTTTGGTTGCAAGAGAAGTTAAAGGAATTGTCTGAGGAGGAAATGCAAAATTTAAATAGGAATAATATTAAATGCACACCTCAAGAGGCTAGAGAATTAGTCAAAAAGAGTGGCATCCTCTTGATACCAAGATGGGACCTTGAGAAAATTTTCATTTTGGACCAGATAATAAGGCAAGAAGACCCCATGTATGCGCAAGAATTTGGAGAACATGGATTCGGGGTCAATCCAAGTATAAAATATTTTGCTTTATGGACTAAAGCTCCTAACACACATAAGGCCATGGTATTTCAAGGGTTGGAGCATAAAGAGGGTGATGAAGTCATTAGAAGTTTAGCAAACACAACTACATCAAAGGTTGCTACCATATCAATGCATGCAGCTCAATTCACTAAATTGGTTTTGGAAGAGCATGAAAAGTAGCATTAGAGGCTCAAATCCTTACACATGAACCTTAATGTTGATCATAGTCATCTCTTCATTGAAAATGCTAAGTTAAAGGCTATCTTGGCTAAGAGAGATTCAACATCCTCAATAAGTCCCAAACCTGAGGAGTTGGAAAAGATGAAAGAAGAACTACAAAAAGCAAAAGAAGAGGCCGAGAAAAATTACCTTTAAATTAGGAGGTCCACAATTTTGTAGATTTCAAGTAGAGTCCTGAATGAACTTGATGAGGTCCATGCTTCCTATTCTTTGGTGTCACAATTGAGTGGCCAGTTGGATGAAATTCTTTCATTCTTTCAACCTATCATGGTGACTTGGTTCCCGAAGGCACAGCAATTGAAAGAAATTCTTTTGGCAGTCAAAAATGACCCAAGGCACCCCAAAATGTGGGGGCTACATGGAAGAATTATAATTTGTTAATTAAAGAACTACCCCATGTGGATGATGAAATAAAGGCATCAAATGAGAAAATAGGATCTTTTAAGGGGCTACAAAAGTGAGACATTCCCACAATTTTAACAAATGAGGGGAAGGTAAAGGATCTTGCTAGATGGAAGGACTTCAAAATAGCAATAAAGTAAATCCTAGATACACTAACCAATGTGCCTAATTAGGAGAATACTTATCATTTGATTATTGATAAAATAATTGATGTGGATTCTCTATATCATAAGTTCATACTAGAGACTGTCAGCATACCAACTCACAGGATGAAAGAAGCAATGAAGAAATTGGAGAGCTTGAGGTCTTTTATCTGGCCAACTAATGAGATTGAGGCTTGGCATAAAAAGTACTGCTCCTTGGAAGAGGATCAACCTGAGGAGGATGTGTAATTAAGGTTGCATCAATTTTGGTATTGTCTTTTTTTATTTTTTCCTGTGCAGGTTATTAATTTCCGCGAGTTGATTGGAAAGCTCAACTACTTCGATTTGTCCATATGCATCTGCTCTAGCATCAAAAATCTAAATCCCCATGGTGGTCCGTGCAAGTACATAAAAAACCACCAAACAAAATTAATCAAGGATGGAGCTCTGGTTTCCAAAATCAATCCTTGCATCTACTATAATTAATGAACTATGAAGACTTGCACGTAGGGTTAATTAGAAGCTACTTTTGGTAGCATTTTTGTAAAGTGTAACGAATGACATTTTGACATGTGTCACTCATGAGCTGAAGCTTGTTTTTCTCCCTTATGCTTATAAAAGGGATTGGAGGGCCATAGTGACAAGATTCTAAAAAAAAACTCAAAAAGTAGTATGTAATAGGCCCCAAGAAATAGAGGAGTGAACATTTCCTTTCTACATATGTCTTCTTGTAATGTACACTTATATTTTAAAAATTAATGAATGAAATAATTATATTTTTAGATTGTCTCATATTTTATGTCCATATATTGCATGTATTTTTATGTTAATGAAATATAATTTATCTTCCTCAAGTATGAATGTGTGATTTGAATGTGGGCCTCTTTTAAGGAAGGAGTTAAAGTCTACTTTTAAGATTGCTACAATATGTGTTTGATTTAAAATATTGGTCATTTTGTTATGATTTTTCGAAATAGATTGTGCAAGTCATAAAATGTTCAAAGTGCCATTTGAATGATTGCATAACAAGTGTTGACATTTTTTAGGTTGGACTTTGTTTACCCTAGGCAGGCACTGATCTAGTTTATATTTTTAGGATCATTCTTATTTCACCTTTTATATTTCTTGTTTATCTTTTGCATTCTTATTTCACCTTTTATATTTCTGCAATAGGAGTAGTTTTTAGTTTAGAAACCAATCTCAATCCAAGTTTATAAGATATAAACTGAGGTTATAGCCAAAACTGAAAGTTTATCATTCTTTCCTTAGTATATTTTCATTGATACATCTTCTTAATTTAACAATACTATCCCATGCATAATTTTAGTACATTAACGCATTGTTAAGGTCTACCTGCCTTGGTCTTGTTGAGCCAAAAGTGCAGGAGATTACAGCCTTGCAACTGAATCTCATTCGTTGGCCAAATCCAGCCTTAGATGTGTTGATAAAAATGTGGCTAAGTCTTTAAGGTTTAAGGATTTGTTTATTTATGAACCAACACTTGGATTAACATCTTGTCATGTTGTGAGATATTCCTTGAAAATCACATAAGCCTCCTCCATCATTCACTTATCCATTCATGTCCCATTAGTTCATTCATTCACTCAAAATCACTTTTACCTTGCTAGGCACTAGGGGAAAACATTAAAAAATCTTTAAAATCATAAAAGGTCCTGAAAAAAATCTAAAAATCATAAAAATGCCTTGAAAAAATCCTAAAAAATCATCAAATGTCCTGAAAAAATCCTAAAAATTATAAAACTTTTCATCAAAATCTAAAAAATTTAATAAACATTGCGAAGACACAAATACTTTGGATGAGCATGCAACTTTGAACTTAAACAAAATCATCACATGATGAGATTATGATTAAGCAGACATAATAACACCTTATCAAAACCAAACACATTAACTGTGAACAAGAATCATTTTGGCATGAAGCATGATGTTTGTTTGTTTGATTATGCCTTTTAATTATTTATGATTTTTTTTTTGTGACATGTAGATTTTAACATTTCTGAGATGTCTCTGACTAGAGATTTTATCTCCAGGATGTCTTTGACTAGAAAGGCGAGGATGGGGCATCTTAACCCATTTGCTGCTTATGGATTGTTCCTTAGTAATATGATGACTCATCTTAGAAAATTATCATCCAATATCATTGAGGACATAATGGTATGATGCAAACTGAAGCATTCCTTTCCTATCTGATGAGTTTTCTTTCACACAATTGGTATGTAACTTCATTTAGGTCTAATCGATATCTAGATGACCTTTATATTTTGCTATGATAAGCTTGATGATGATATAAGCACTTTAAAAAGCACAATTCTCATCACTTTCACATCCTCTTTCTCATCATTATTCATTCTCATCACTTTTCTCCTTTCATCACCCCTTTTACATCTCTTTTTCATCATTTATTTCATCTTCCTTGTTTTGAAGAGGTCAATCAAATTGCTTTATTCAACTGATGCATGTCTCTTAATCAATTACTTTATCAAATAAATCAACTTGCTTCTTGAAATCTCACCACCCATGGATCAATCAATCATTGGATCACCTTATCTTGCACTAGCATCAACCCCTATCAACTTAATCAGCTCAATCCGGGATATACTGATCATTTCAATCAATTATTCAGTTATGCCTCTTAGTTATGGATTTTCATCAAATGTGCATCTCAGCTTAATCACTCACACAATATCAATCATCCAACCTCCTTTTCATAATCTATTGAGAGAGATATCTCCATCAATCTATTTGATCAATATCCCAAGGGGCATAACTGATCAATCATCATTCTTACTAGGACTTCCCTGGGGCATTTATCAGTTGATCAATTTTCATTAAAACAATGTGACAGGCTACATTGTCTCCATTATCTCAAAGAAAGGAAAGTGCAGACATAAAAATTTCCATTAAAATATCCTCTTATTTAATCTTAATTTTTGAATCATTATCAAGTGGATCCATATAATATAATACTATTATTCTCCATTATCTTATAATATTCATTTTTCATTATTCCATTATTCCTCACTATATCATAATATTCATAATATATCATATATTAAATAATTCCATTTAATAACATTATTAATCATTAAATCTATTTTTCATCTATTTCCTAAATCCCTTTCATATCTATTTCATCCCCTATTTATCATTTTTTATATCCACCTATTACACTCATCTAATTCATGTGGGACCAACATCTCCAATCCAATCTTTTATCCCACATCTATCCTACAATCTAGATCTACCAAGAGAATTTCTATTCAATCTTGCCCCTCTCTCATTTCAAGCTATCTAGCATTTAGTTCATCTTTTGCATTTTGTATTCTTGCGATCTCGCATTTTGCTTTCTTTTTCAATCATCTTGTATTTTGAACCTTCATTTCCTCATAGCCTTTTGTGTGTGCTTCTAAGAGAAATATTGCTACAAAACACAAAATCTTGAGGAATAGGAGTGTATTAGAGTAGGTTTTTAATAACATGCATGTGTGTTTTTAAATTAGATATTTGTATTTGCATGTGTGCGATTTGCAGGAACTCCATTGTGGATGTTAGAAGTTTTAGATCTTTGATTCAAAACCATTTCCTCCATCTACAAATACTTTTAAATCTTTCCCATAACTCATAAACAATATCTAAAGCAACAACCTTTTCCAATTCAGTTTTAGATAAAGCACTAAAGATAGCTTACCTTACTCACTCATTTTCTTCATAGGCTTCAATCTCATTCAATGTAGTAGGTCCATTGTTGGTGTCAAATAATTAGTCTCCATATCTTTCTAGGTCTTGCAACTCAAAGAAATCAAATATCCTCGCATCTTTACTTTCTAGAAACTATAGTCGCATACTTCAAAAGTAGGAATAGTCAATTTATGTGCCATCACATCTCCTTGAGAGGTTAGTCTCACTTTCTAGGAACCAAAGCTCTAATACCAATTGTTGAATATTTTGAACAACTAAGAGGGGGGTGAATCAATTATATATTAAAATATATCACTTTTCCCACAAAAACATATATGTAAAGTGGAAAATTGGACCCTAGTGGTTCCCACCTAGGAGAGAGAAAGGAAACCACTAGGATGATTTTCACTTGATACAAAAATGCACTTTACATTCAAAAGAGGGGTTGAATCCACTAGATCCAAATCCAAGGAAAATAAGGATGTGAATGCTAAGTGGATTGCAAGTATTGGAATGGAATTTGACCTCTTTTGTAAATAGATATGTTGACTTGTTGACTATGCAGAAAAGGAAGACAAAATAGATGAAATAAGGAGCTACCAATTCGGGATCATGTTGTAACTTCAGATATGAGATATTTAGATTGATACAGATCTACCCTACAAATTTGAAGAAAATTCATTGGGATCGTGTGTAAGTTATGCATGGTCCTCCGAAAAATTTGTGAGTTGAAAAGGGTTTTTTCATCTCTACAAATGAATCCTAAATTTACAATTACAGGCATGCACCTACAACCTGCACACAAAAAAGAAGGGAAGAAGGGTTGTGGATAGGGGTTTGCCTTAGTCAAACCTCGATTGAGGAATCAACCTTGAAAGAAAGTAATTGCAAATACTTAAATATGAATAATGGAAATGTATACCTTGTAAATCTGCAATTTGTTGATGATGGTTGCTTTGCTTCTTGAATGTAATCACAAGTATTGCATGAAATGGCATGTAACATGACAAAACCCTAACACACAAACATGCTTGCAAATGAATTTTGTAATGTTTCTCCAATGGATGAGTGAAGAAGACACATGAAGAAGAAGAAGAAGAAGAAGAAGAAGAAGAAGAAGAAGAAGGCTTGATGAATGCTTGAAGACTTGAAGACTTGAATGCTTGGTGACAATAATGGAGACCTTCCGCTTGTTTTCCCTAATTTTTGCCTATGCAAATGAGAAGACAAGATCCCCTTTTATAATTGCCTTGGAGGGTTAATTTTCCTCTCACCAAAGGCTGACATAGAGGAAATCAAATCCTGAAGATAAAATTAGGTCCAAGGGTCAAATGGACTCATTTTAGGGCCACCCAAAGAGGGAGGACAGAGGTGCCACACCCCTGTCCAAGCGAGGACAAGGGAACCATGCCCCTATCCTGCCCTATGTTGGGGCTTGGATAGGGTCACAATGTGATACAAGGGCTGAAACAAGATGAGATTTGGAATGATGATGCAAAGAGGGGTCCCAATTGAGTAGGGAGATGTTGTCGCTAGGGTGAGGACCTAAAACACGGTCAAATTTGCAAGGGTCACAATTTTATGATGCTACATTTATCCCCCACTTTAGCAAGAGTATGGCTTATGCCAATATTGTTGGTAAAGTAGAAGAAAGAGAGAGATGAAGATGAGAGATGCGAAACAATACCACAAGGAGTATAAGACATCACTAATCTTGAGGAACAAAAGCCTCCAATCTTAGGATCTTAACTTACCCAAACATATGCAAGAGCACACAAGACAAAAAGAACAAAACAAGGAAAAGAACAAAAGACACAACAAAAACAAAACACAAGACCACAAATCAACTAGCTGAAGAGACCTTGATACTCAAATGTCTCAACAACTAATCAAAACACAAAGACAAATGCCATCACATAAACACCAATAATCATATAAAAGAGCAAAGTTGACATCATATATGAACCATAAATAGTAAAACTATGAGTTCATGAGAAGAAGAAGAGAGAGAACATGAATACACACTTTGGTGATCCATGTGAAGAAAGGAGAACAAGAGGAACCATGGACATATCGCCCCTAGAACTAGGTGATCCATGGAGAAAAAAGGACATGGAAAACTAGCCCCTAGATTCTATCTAGGTGATCCATGTAAGGGAGGAGAGTGATAACACTATTAGTTCCACTCAACCTCATGCGTGTGTGTGCAAGTGAGGTTCGAAGTACCTCATAGGAGTCTATGCCCAAGTATGCTACAACATGTATAAGATGTATAGTACAAATGTCAAGAAAGGTGTGACAACTCTCTCTAAGAGACTGTGCTCTGGTTCCAAGAATAATCACCCTTTATAAGATAAAAGTGGTGACATCTCACTCTAAGAGGCTACCCTCTGGTTTCAAGAATATCCCACTATATAAGAGAAAAATTGTGACATCTCGCTCTAAGAGGCTTCCCTCTGGTTCTGAGAATGACCCACTATATAAGAGAAAAGTGGCAACATCTCACTCTAAGAGGTTGTCCTTCGGTTCTGAGAATGACCACTGTATGAGAGAAAAGTGGTGACATCTCACTCTAAGAGGTTGCCCTCTGGTTCTAAGAATGACCCACTGTATAAGAGAAAAGTGATGACATCTTTCTCTAAGAGGCTTCCCTCTAGTTTTGAGAATGACCCATTGTATAAGAGAAAAAGTGGTGGCATCTCGCTCCAAGTGGCTACCCTCTAGTTCTGAGAATGACCCATTGTATAAGAGATACAATGCGCAAGAGAAATATAATACAAAAGGAGCAGTGTGTGTGCCCCCCCCTTATGATGTCAACGTAGTTTAATGTTGATATCTTAAGGAAAGTAGAATAAGGAAACCTACCTTCGACACCAAGAAGATATACACCATGCAACAATGTCATAAATCCAAGAAAGAGAGGGAATACTCTTCAAGCAAGGATAAGATAGTTGAAAAGAGATATCTTGCTATAAGTTTAAAGGAGATCATTGGAGGAGAAGAGATCTTTTCTCAAAAGACATCTACCTCCAAGAGGAGTTGTCTTAGACAAATATAACATCTTCCAGAACAAAGCGTAGAAGAGAACAAGAATTCAATCCTTCCTCCTATTTCTAGGTGAAAGGGGTTCTTGATGAAGGATGACTCACTTTTATCCCAATGGGGATGGTTGAATTTATTATAGATGTACATTACCAAGTGTGAAAGAGATTATAGTCAAGGACTTACACCTCTTTTATAAGAGAGAACCCTTGAGAAAACAACAACAATTTCGCACAAGATATCAAGTAATAAAATTCGCACCATCCGCAAAATAGGAAAGAGTGGATCCTTAGAGAAAAGAGAGATGGAGATCATTTCTCCCAAAGTGTAGGGACAATGAAAAGAGCTTATACAATCCTTTAGATAGAGATTAAACATAAGAAGATGCACAATGTACTTACATAAACGCATGCAAGAAAAGACATTAGTAGATGTGAAATACACTTCTCAAGAAGTGGTAATCTTCTAAGAGAAGAGAGAAAGAGAATCACATATTCCCCAAGGGGGATTAGTCATAAGAATGTACCATTGTAAGAAATGATAATCACATATGAAAAATGCAGCCCCTAAAGGAAATAATGGTAAATGAGATAGAAAGAAAGAGAAAGGAGCAAAATCCTTGTCCCCCAAGTGAGAAGAACAAGGAGAAACATTACACATCTTGTAACAGTGATTATTTTCAAGCGATATGTCTTCCTAATGGAAAAAATCTTCTCAAGGAAGGGACATGTACTTCACAAGAGATTATTTCATGCTAGGGGAATATCATACTTGTAAATAACTGAAACCATAGAAGAGGTAAGTTTTCCAGGAGAATGAAGTCAAGAGAAGAAGTGGATTACTCATTAAAGATGCTCCTCTCCAAGCAAAGAGGAAAACCAAAGAACAATTATATGCTTGCATAAGAATAACTCTATGCAAGAAAGGAGATCTAATAATGAATAATGCACAAAGATAGATATAAATCCATAGAAAGAAGAAGGAAAGTGAACTTCATGTTGCTACCCCAAAGTAATGAAAATTGAAAAACCACCATCACAAATGATAAAGAGACCCCAATTAAGTTGGCTACTGATGTCATAGGGCGAAGAGAAACAAGAAGATAAAAGAAGTGATAAGGCACTATGTTTTTGCCAAGAAATATAGCTAGATCTATTGTAAGACAAATTTGTGCAAGATCATATTGCTTTTGAACAAATTTCTTAAATGCATGACATTTTCCAAGAGAATGTCAATATAAATCATGAAAAATGCAATATTTGTCACCTTTTACTTGCTCAAGATTGTTTTTCTGCTTTTTAGGGGGAAAGGAAATGTTCTTATCATACTTCAATATCCAATAGATTCTTTTAGCTAGTCTTTCGGGATGATAAATATGTTTTAACTCATCTTCTTGACATAGGGGAGAAAAATTGTTAGAAGAAAAAGGATCATTATCCACGATTCTAATTGTTCCATTGTCTATGCCTTCTTGAATACATTTCTAAAAATTAGGGCAATCGTCGGCATTGTGATCATGGGTTTGATGAAATGAGCAAAAAGGACATTTTGAAGAAGAAGTATTCTTGCAAGCTCTTATGATTTATTGTCTTTGGAGATGATTTTGAATGTTTTGGAGCCTAAAGATTTCATCCATACGTAGAGGAGTCTCATTTTCTAGGCCTTTTGTGGTAGGTTGTGTGAGAGGGTTTATAGGGACAAGAATTCCTTGTTCAAACTTCCCAAGTCCTTGTCCTCTAAAACCTTGTTTTGTTGGCATTGTGTTGTCATTGATGTCAATTGGTATGGGATGTCAATCGGTATGTTCCTTGGTATACAAGTTGGGATTAACTAGTGAGTAAGTATTGGAGACCAGCATAGAATGTCAACCAGTGAGTAATGTGTTGACATTGTGTTGTTGCCAACCGGTAAGAATGTAACCGATAAGCCATCAAGGTTGAACTAATGAAGAATGTGCAGGCAACCGATATGCAAGTTTGATGTCAACCAGTAGGACTCCCACCAATGAAGAGGTTGTCACCAAATGAAGAGAAGACTGACAAAAATTATGTTGCCTCAAGATAGCAAGAAAGACAAATGAGAAGTTTACCGAGTCATATGTTTGGTTGAAGGTGTATCCTCTCAATTTCAGGAAAGTCATATTAGTGCAATTTCGGAAGTAGAGAGAGCAACGTAATGACAACCAATTCCCACTAGATGATTGGTTGGCAGGTGAGAAAGATCCATTCCCATCTGGTGTTGGCAGTTTGAGTGCAACCATCTATCCACTCCTACCGATTGGTGGTAATGCTTAGCTTATCTCACAACATGCATGGAATACATCATAACCCTATGGGATAAGACAATCAAAGAAGTTAAAGGTAGGTGGTTGAAGGCTTATACCGGATGACCAAATTGAATCATGAGGAAGCCTTTGGTATATGAAACCAAAGAAATGAACCGGATCAACAAGGCATGATGAGCTACTAGGACAGAAAAGGAAGGATAAGAAGTGATGTGGTTGCCACTTTGCCAAAACCGAGATGATGTTCAGGCTAATGTAGAAGAAAGGAAAGGCTTAGCAATTGTAGACATAGTTTCATTCTGGGATGTTGATGTCAAATAGGATGTAGATGGAGATTGGTGTTACCACAATTGGAGATAGTTGAAGATTGTTGGCATGGTGTTCTCATGGGTGTTACCAATATATGGGCAGGAGTATTGTAAATCGGTAAACATATCTACCAATATTCTAGAAGTTCTGCATTGGAGTTTGTTGATGTGTTGTGTCAACAAAAAGGTAAGGCAATCGGTAACCTAACAAAGAGACAAAGTTAAGGACTCTCATCAGATGGAGATGTGCATAGTGACTCACTCTAGGCATGTGTAGTGATTTGGTAAGTTTGGTCCAGGATAACATGACCTAACCGACAGAATAGAAAAGAGCATGGCACAAAGGTTAACCAGTTATTTTATAACCGTTAGGGCAAGATGAAGCGGTAGGTAAACACCAGTTGTATGCTTGGTCGGTGACTCATCATGAACTGACATTGTGAACTGAGGTGGATACCGACAAATATTACATGTGGTCTCTAGGTGGTAAACATGTAGTGGCAAATGAACAGTGCGTCATCGAAGTAGTTGTTGATTGAGTCGACATTTAATGTAGACTGTGAAAATCACAGGTTGAGTGTAGAGGATTGTGGCTCAAAGTCGATCGAATGGCACAAACTTTTGATGAAAGGATTGATACAGGGCATCCAATTGCAGATCTAATTTGGAGTAGGGAACAACAAGATCATTTATTGTGATTGACAAAGAGCAAGGCCAACAAATAGGTTGCAGTTTTCTAAGCTTAGTAAATGTGTACTAAAAGGATGAAATATGGAGGTGTTATCTAATTTGTTGCAGACTGTCAATTCTAGAAACAAGATCATATATGATTTGATACGGTTTGTGGTTGGTGAAGAAAACCCTAGGGCATGAAGTTTGAATTTTTGTGTTGGCGGGAAAACATGAGTATAAATATGCAGACTGAAGATCTAATTTTGTGATGAAGGAGGTCGGATGTACCAAAGAAGAGAGTGTGAATGTGCAAGTAGAGAGGTAATCAGTCTGAGAGTTCATCACAAAATACTGAAGTGAATGAATGTTTATACAAGAACCAATAAGAGGGGTTTGACCGATAAGGCACAAAGTAACTAGTAACCAGTTACACAGTCTGATAGTTCATCTAACTGACAGAATCTGAACTGGTTAGTCAGCAGCAATGAGCGAACGAGGTAGAGAGAGAGAGTGAGAAGATGTTAGGTGAGGTAGAGGTTGAACAGAAGAGGAATCAAGAAAGGTGAATAAAACTGGTAGTGATGAGAATCAGAAAAACAAAGAAGAGTTGAATCGGTAGGGTGAAGTGTATACAAAGGTTACAAAACTCATTTTTAACAAGGTGCTTATTTTTTATTGATTCAATAATTCATTATATTTCACTGAGTTGGTTCTCGGTGCAGGGGTTGGTGCTCCTTTGGGTTGGTTCCCATAAATCATTAGGGATTGGTGCTCCTTGGGTTGGTTCCCTAAATTTTGTAAAACTATTGTTTTATTGCGAGGCTGGATTGGAGCAGTAGACTCCAACAGCATTTCTCACCAAGGTTTTTCCCACTTTGGGTTTTCCTCATATAACTAGTGTTGTGTGATGTGTCTTTGTGTGTGCTTATTTTTTTATTATTTCTTTTATCTCATCGATATACTCCCTTAGTCTTGGAATTGCTTATCGGTATGCATTTTTAGGATTAAAAGGCTTAAGGTTGTTGATAACCACTAATTCACCCCCCTCTCAGTGGTATCTTGTGTTCTACAATTGGTATCAGATCCTAGGTTCCCTATTAGATAAGATCTCTCTAGCTTGGGTAGATTCTGGTGTGTGAACATAATGGTTAAATTTGAGTCAATCCCTACTTCGATGTTTGATGGTTCAAACTATTTTGTTTGGAGCTATAGAATGGAAATCTACCTGTCGTCTTTAGCCTATGATGTTTGGATGTCTTTCAAGAATGGATACTTTGTCCCTACATGTCCTTCAACCAATTCCAATGTTGTGAGAAAGTATGAATGCAATGTTGAAGCAATGAAGGCTATCCTCAATGGATTATCTAATACAGCATTTTCAGAAGTCAAGACATGTAAATCTACAAAGAGCATATGGGATAGATTGAAGAATCTCTATGGAAATGAACCTAGCACTACAGAACCGGATTGTGTGAGCAAGAAGAGAAAGGGAACACATGAATATACAGATGATAAATATAAATCATTCGGTTGTTGCAGAAATGATGAAGAGGAAAATCATCTCCTCATGCCTCAAGAGACACAAAGTGAGATGCACAAATCAAAAAATGATAACAGAGATCAATCCTACCAGCAAGATGTGTTTGGGAGTGATGAAGAAGAGGAAAATAAAGTTGAAGTTGTAGTAGATATTGAAGGTGAACTTGTAAGTGCACTCGAGGAACTTAGTAGAGTAAGAAAAGAATACAAAATATGTGAAAAGGGTGCTATCAAAGAACAAGACCGGTTGAACAAATGTCTTGAAGAATCTGAGGAATGAATTTCAGAACTAAAAACTCAACTGGAAGATGCCAAGAAAATCAATGAAGAAATAGAATCAGAGCTAGAGGCCAAGAACAAAGAATGTCAGAAGCTAAAAGAAGAAATGGAGAATCTCGGGAAAGACCTTAAGAAGTTCCAAGATGAGCTCAAGGTGAGGATCCGATATGATAGCAGCACTGAAGCCTTGGATAAAATATTGAATAAATTAAGACACTCCAAGGATACCAGAGGAATTGGATGTGATATCGATAAATGCTCCACAAGCAAGGATATCTCTAACAAAGAAATTGTGTTTGTCTCCTCAAGTGAAAATGGTGATAAACAAACCTTTATAGTTAGTAGTGCTCCTAGAAAGAAGATAGATCTAACTACCTCTGATGAAAACATGAAAAAGAAGGTTGCTGCTACAAAAAGGGACAATGCTGATCCAAAAGGGAAAGGGAAGTTGAGAGAAGAAGGATTCATCATAAATGAGAAGATAAGAAGATAGCCTAGAAGACCTTCTGCCGGTAGAAGACAAAGAGATGTTGCTGCTCACAAGACAAAACAAGTGTGGAGAAAGAAGGGATCAGATGAAAGGACTGTAGAAATTGAACAGCTCAAGATCAATCCCCAAAAAAGTAGAAATGGAGAAAACAAGCTTGCAAGATGGGCCCATGTTGATTTCCAATGCTTTCTCTCTTTTAAAAAGATCATTAGTTGAAGCATTAGCTCTCATCTCATTCACGCAAGATACCCTAGGAGATGTACAAGGATGAGTATCTCTAAGATTGGGATCTAAAAAAGCCTTAAGGTGATTAACACATGAAATGCATTTTGTTAGTAACATCACCATAATACAACATAAATGGCACATCAAAGCTTTGAGATCAAATTGAAAAGGAAATGAATTTGAAATCCTAAGAACACAATATGACCAAGTCTTATAAATGAAAAGAAGCAACATGAAATGAAAGAATCCATTATCCAACACATGATTGTAATAAATATATGTTAAAAACAATATAATCATACGTGAAATAGAAAATAAATCTAATCCATTGATTTCCATTGAAAGTCTCTTAATATGCTAAAAATGAAGATCTAAAATTAGGACCCTTTTATGAAAATTAATTTAAAAGGTGAGAGTGTTGAAATTTGAATTTGTTTTCGAACTTAAGAGGTGTTAAAATTGATAAAGTACGTCAATTTCATGGATTTAAGTAGAAAAATACGGTCAATTTCGACTCCCAAAATTTCGGGAAAAAGGCTAGGGATCATGCGTAAGTTATGCACGGTCCAACCAACTTTTTTCAAAAAATTTCAGGGATGATAGAAATTATGATTTTATTACAGAAACCAAAAAAATTGTTGATTTGGAGATGTCTAGATAGGTCAAATAAGCAGTCAAAGTTCAAAATAGGAGATTCTGAAAAATTAGGGTTGTGTTGTTTAACCACTTAAATTTCATAATGAAAAGACATATTTGAATTACAATTTTAAAATAGAAATCAGACCTGAAACAAGCAACTAAAATGCTATACTTCACAAGCTTAATTTCCTCAAAATGAAAAATTGGGGTTTTTATGCAATTAACCTCTAAAATTTGCCAAAAGATCAAACTTGGAAATGAAATTTTGAAATTCAAATTGCAATTATCCAAATCTAACAATAAGAAATCAAAATTAAGATGTAACACGTCAAGTTCACTAAAATGTAAAGTGGAAAATTGGACCCTAGTGGTTCCCCACCTAGGAGAGAGAAACAAAACCACTAAGACAATTTTCACTTGATGCAAAAATGCACTTTACATTCAAAAGAGGGGTTGAATCCACTAAATCCAAATCCAAGGGAAATAAGGATGTGAATGTTAAGTGGATTGCAAGTATTGGAATGAAATTTGTCATCTTTTGTAAATAGATATGTTGACTTGTTGACTATGCAAAAAAAGAAGAAAAAAAAAATGAAATAAGGAGCTACTGATTCGGGATCGCTTTGTAACTTCGGATCTGAGATATTTAGACTGATATAGATCTACCTACAAATTTGGAGAAAAGTCATCGAGACTATGTGTAAGTAATGCACATTCCTCCGAAAAATTTGTGAGTCAAAAATGGTTTTTCTATCTCTACAAATGAAGCCTAAATCTACAATTACAGTCACCCACCTGCAACCTGCACACACAAAAGAAGGGAAGAAGGGTTGTGGATAGGAGTTTACCTTAGTCAAACCTCGGTTGAGGAATAAACCTTGAAAGAAAGTAATTGCAAATACTTAAATATGAATAATGAAAATGTATACCTTGTAGATCTACAATTTGTTGATGATGGTTGCTTTGCTTCTTGAATGTAATCACAAGTATTGCATGAAATGGCATGTAACATGACAAAAACCTAACACACACACATGCTTGCAAATTAATATTGTAATGTTTCTCCAATGGATGAGTGAAGAAGACATGTGAAGAAGAAGAAGGCTTGATGAATGCTTGAAGACTTGAACGCTTGAACGCTTGATGACGATAATGGAGACCTTCTTCTTGTTTTCCCTAATTTTCTCTTATGCAAATGAGAAGACTAGATCCCCTTTTATACTTGCCTTGGAGGGTTAATTTTCCTCTCACTGAAGGCCAACATAGGGGAAATTAAATCCCGAAGAGAAAATTAGGTCCAAGGGTCAAATGGACCCATTTTAGGGCCACCCAAAGAGGGACGACAGGGGTGCCATGCCCTTGTCCAAGGGGGGACAGGGGCGCCACGCCCCTTTCTTGCCCTATTTTGGAGCTTGGATAGGGTCACAATGTGATACAAGGGTTGAAGTAGGAGGAGACTTGGAATGATGATGCAGAGAGGGGTCCCAATTGAGTAGGCAGATGTAGTCATTAGGGTGAGGACCTAAAACACGATCAAAATTTCAAGGGTCGCAATTTTATGACGCTACAATATCTAGTATAGATTAAACTCAAAACACTTAGCCACGAATAGATAATACCATGAAAGAGCACACACATGAAATGTTAGATATGACGTCGAAAACCCAAGAAGGAAAAAACCACAGAGAATGTTAGTTCTCAATATGAAAAAACCTATTAGGGTGACATCGATTAAGCTAATTTTTACAAGATGGCTCACTCATAGAATTGCTCACTACAAGTGGGCTACTGCCTGGCTAAAACTATTAGAATAATACTTTATTATTTTATTATTAATGCTCAATATTGTAAACTTAGTGTAAATATCTTAATAAGATCTTGCTCAATCTTATTGGCAGTTTCTTTTTAGAAACTTGCCCTCTTGTAATTCTTTGTAATCCTATTTATTGAGCATTTTCTCATTGTAATATATCCAATTTTTTACCAATTATTTGCGTAATATGGTATCAGAGCCAAGTTATTTTTGAAATAATTTTTCAATTAAAATTTTTAACAGTTTTTTTTTGAAAAAATTTTTTGTTTATTTTAAATTGCTACTTTGGCAATTCATTTTGGCTGCAGCTACTAGGGTTTTCTCACTATTTTCCGCCCTCTCCCGTGACCAATCTCTCCTACATTTCGCGCAACCACGCGATGTATTTTTTCTCCCACCTGCAATTTTTTTCTGCCATTTTTGGACGAAAATTTGCATTTTTTATTAGGGTTTCTACCCTTTAGATCAAGTCAAAAAAAAATTCTGATTGCAAATTATTGGTGGGTTTTTCAAGATCTCAACTGGGTCATTGTCAGAATTTTCTGGGTGCCTTAATTTTCATGGCTTGATTTTCAAGCCAGCAAATCCAAATTCTAATAGTAGATTCTTTCTGGGTTTTTCGCAAGGATTTCTGGGTTGTCTTCAGATTTTTTTGGGTCAACAGATTTTTTTTCTTGAAATTTGTGCCAGCTATACTTCATTTTTTTAAGTCTGTACCTACATCTACCTCTGTTTTTGCATTGGGATTCAAATTTTTTTAATTTCGTGCCAGTGCCTCTTCTCAGTTTTTTTTGTTTTTCATGCATTGGGAAACATGCAAGATGGCGTCATTGACCAACTTGACGTTGAAAGGCAGTCAGCGATTTAATGGAAAAAATTATAACACCTGGAAGCAGCGCATGCTGACTATTCTTAATATTGCCGCCTAGATAATCTTGTTTTGGGCACAGAGTCCCATCCTAAAACACCTGGAGCTGACCAGGACAAGTTTGATGACTGTAATCGAGAAGTTGTTATGCTTATCAAGCTCTCTATTACAGATGACTAGCTACCTCAGATTCCTTCCGGCAAGTCAGCTGCAGATATCTGGAATCATCTGAAGGAGTTGCATGAGACGTCTGACAAAAGTTGAGCCTTTTTTCTCAAGAATCAGTTGTTCTCCATTACGATGGATGAATGCATATCCTTATAGGAGCATCTTACAAAGATTAAGGACATTCGAGATCAGCTCGAAGCTATTGGTCGGCACATGGAGGAAGAGGATATGGCAGTCATTACTCTGAAAATTCTACCAAAACCGTATGAGCACTTTATAGAGACTCTCAACATTACTTCTACTAATCTTAATCTGAAATTTCCAGAGTTATGCACCAAGCTTTTGTAGGGGGATTGTTGGAAACAACAGTTTGGTAGCAGTGCTACTTTAGCCTCCTCAGAACATGCCTTTGCTGCCAAATCCTTTCACAAGGATAAAGGCAAATCCCAGTCATCCCAGTCCTTTCAGCAAAAGGGCTCTTCTCAGTCTCAGGATGGTTTCAAGAAAAAGAAGGTGCAATGCAATTACTGTCATAAATTTGGTCATATGATCAAAGATTGTCATACCAGATTGGCTTTCGAGCAGTGGAAGCAAGGAGGGTCTTAGCCTAAAGCCAATATTGTTGAGCACACAGAGCAGAAAGAGTCTATCTTTTATGCCTTCATGGCTAAAAGACCTGCAGATCATGTGAAGTCTTATGCCTGGTACATTGATTCTGGTGCTTCTCGTCATTTCACTCATAGGCGTGACTGGTTTGTTGAGTTCTCTCTCTACATTGATTCAGTTATTTTTGAAGGTGGTGAAGATTACACTATTGTCGGCAAGGGCAATGTTCAGATATAGTCGGGAGGGAGGAATCTCATATTCCTCAATGTGTACTATGTTCCTGGTATGGAACTTAACCTCCTTTCTGTCAGTCAGATTATGTGGCATTCTCCTCAGCTGGATGTCATTTTCAGTACACATAAGTTCTCGATTGTTGATCATGCTTCTAGCACTACTGTATCTGTGGGCATTGAGGATCATGGTCTATATAGACTTGTGGATACAGGTGATTCTCTTGAACATGCCTTCGTAGCTAAATCTTCATCTATCAGTAGTCTCTGGCATCAGCAATATGGTCACCTAAACATTCATTATCTTGCACAACTTGTTCGGGAAGACTTAGTACATGGTCTACCTAATATTCAAACTTAGAATCATCACATTTGTGGAGCTTGCCAGGCTGGGAAGCAGCACCGGACACCATTCAAGAATGGTGACTCATGGCGAGCCTCTAAGGTACTACAGCTGGTCCACGCTGATGTATGTGGTCCTATGAATACTACTTATGTTACTGGGTGCAGGTATTTCTTGCTTTTTGTTGATGATTTCAGTCATAAAATGTGGGTGTATTTCCTTAAGCACAAATCAGATGTGTTTACTATATTTCAGAAATTTAAGGCCTTAGTAGAAAAAGAGTCTTTTTCTTCTATTATTATTCTTAGGTCTGATAATGGGGGGAGTTTTGTTCTTTTGCTTTCTCTACTTTCTATGATATACATGGCATCAAATGTCAGTTAACCACACCATACACCCCTCAACAAAATGGCATTGTAGAATGTCGTAGCCGCACCATTACAGAAATGGCCAGGTCTATGATGGAACATAGAAACGTTCCTAAGAAATATTGGGCAGAAGCAGTGTTCACAGTAGTCTATCTTCTTAATAGGTCACCCACTCATGTTGTTAAAAATAAGACTCCTGAGGAAGCATGGTCTAGTCGCAAACCTAGGATCAGTCATTTGAAAGTTTTTGGCTCTTTATCTTATGTGTGGATTCCTGATGCCAAGCGCACTAAGTTGGATTCCAAGAGTTAGAAGCTCATGTTTACAGGGTACAATGACAACCATAAGGCTTACCGACTGATTGATGTAGACTCTGATCATCTTATCTTTAATCATGATGTTGTCTTTGATGAAGAACGAGGACCATTTCAGCTTTCCTCATCTCAGCAGCATTATGAGGATCAGCCTTTGAAGGCTTCTAGCTTGGGTATCTATCTTCCATTTGGATCACCTGATGGGAGGGATGATACAGATTCTGTATTTGATGATGTACTACTTGAGTTTCCTCTGGAAGATGCTAATCTTCCTCCTACTCCTGATCCGTATCCGCTTCCTCTTCCAGGTATTCCTCCTACTCTTGATGTTGGCACATCTACTCTTCAGCCTAAATGGTGGGGGCTAAGAACATCAGTGATCTTCGTCCTGATGAGATCATTGAGGGTAGAGATTCTAGAAATAAGGGCAAACAACAAAACATAGTTAAGTTTTCTCTTATGGCCAACATCCACAGTATCTATGAGCCTCAAACATATGCAGAGGCTAAAGGGATTCCAGAGTAGGAACAGGCAATAGATGTTGAGTTCCAAAGTCTTCAAAAGAATCACACCTGGGTTCTTTCAAATCTTCCTCCAGGGAAGAAACCCATTAGCTGTAAATGGGTATATAAGGTCAAGTATCATACAAATGGTACCTTAGATAAATATAAGGCCAGATTAGTTGCTCGAGGATTCACACAGCGAGAAGGCATTGACTATGAGGAGACTTTTGCTCCTACTGCTAAGATGAGTACTATTCATCTTCTTCTCGCTATTGCAGCTCAATATGGTTGGAAATTCCATCAGATGGACATGAAGAATGCCTTCCTTAATGGTGAATTGCAGGAAGAAGTCTACATGACGCAGCCTCCTGGTTTCAAGGTTGCCAGTTCAAAACCTCAAGTGTGTAGACTCCAGAAAGCACTCTATGGACTTAAACAAGCTCCTCGAGCATGGTACATAAAAATTGATCATTACTTGGTTGCTCATGGCTTTCAGCATAGTCCTTCAGATAGTAATTTTTATATCAAACACTCTGGTAATGATATTCTCTTTCTTGTTGTCTATGTGGATGACTTGATCATTACTGGGAATTCAGCACATTTGATTTCAAAAATCAAATAGGATTTGGGCAGCACTTTTGATATGACAGATTTAGGACTTCTTCATTATTGTTTGGGTGTTGAGGTTTGGTAGACTAATAGCAGCATCTTCCTTTCTTAGTCTAAGTATGCCAGAAGCTTGCTTGACAGGTTTCGAATGCAGGATTGCAAACCTGGTTCCACACCTATGGAGACTAGTCTAAAATTGTTAGCCAAGTCTGATTCTCCTCTTGTAGATGAAACATAATTTGGGCAACTAGTGGGCAATCTCATCTATCTCACTACCACTAGACCTGACCTTAGTTTTGCAGTGAGCTACATCTCACACTTCATGATGGCCCCCAAGGATGATCATTGGGTAGCAGTGAAGCGTGTATTGCGCTATGTGAAAGGCACCTTGGATTATGGACTTCTTTACACTAGGAGTGATGATCCTAGACTTAGTGGGTTCATAGATTTAGATTGGGCAGGTTCAGTTGATGACAGGAAATCAACCTCTGGATATGTGTTCAGTTTGGGATCTGGTGCAGTCGCCTGGACTAGTAAGAAGCAGTAGGCAGTGGCTCTCTCTTCGATAGAAGCAGAGTATAGAGGAGTTGTTAAGGCAGCTTGTGAGGCAATTTGGCTTCACCGGATGCTTGGAGATATGCAACTATCTCAAGTAGGTTCGACTCCCTTGTTTTTGAACAATTGAGGAGTTCTCAAACTTGCCAAGAATCCAGTCTTCCATGAAAAAACCAAACATTTAGAACTTCATGGTCACTACATTGGTAGTTGGTTGAAGATAGATCCATTTAGTTGTTGTATGTTCCTACTTCAGAGCAGCCAACAAATATTTTCACCAAACCCCTCAGTCTAGATAAGTTTGTAAAATTCAGGGGGTCTATTGGTGTAGTTGATAAATTGAGCATTAAGGGAGGGTATTAGAATAATACTTTATTATTTTATTATTAATGCTCAATATTGTAAACTTAGTGTAAATATCTTAATAAGATCTTTCTTGATCTTATTGGCAGTTTCTTTTTAGAAACTTGCCCTCTTGTAATTCTTTGTAATCCTATTTATTGAGTGTTTGCTCATTGTTAATATATCCAATTTTTTACCAATTACTTGCGTAATAAAAACCGCCAGAAAAAGAAGAAGGGCTCACTGTCTGAAAGAAGAAAGAAAGAATCCACAACAAAGGCACAACCACCACTCTATTGCAATGCCAAAAGAAACCTTAGGCTCATTGCCACTGGTACCAAAAAATATTAGCAAACAACCACACTGATCAACCACTTTGCATCAACTAAAGATAAATCTTCCTTTTACAATAAACTTCCTTATATGAATCCTTCCTTGATTTCCATGTGTTTCATTACAACCATTCCTTACATATATTGATCTCCAAAATAGATTTTCCAAGTTGGACAAGGAGATAAATAAATAAAAAATACAATTCAAAATAGGTCTTCACTAAGCATTCCCACAATGGAAAGGAAGGAAAAGTGGACCACACAAAGAAGCAACAACACATTATCTAAACATCACAATCACCAGACCAAAAGATAGAGCATTTGGGGTTAACCAGACCAATTAACGACATGGTCAAACACATAATTCCGAAGCACATCAACACTTGCCAAATTAGAATGACAAAGATGCATGCATGAATAGCGTAAATCCAAAGACATGACAGGAGAACAAAAAATGTGGAGCTCTATAAACTTTGTCAGACATTCATTATCATCATTGCACAAACTTCTAGAGCACACCTTTCAGACCTCCAAAACATAAGAGAAGAATCTCAAGACAATATCTAACAACATGCCAACTCATCATGAATATATCTGCAACAATTCATCGTTGGGAAATAAGGTATTATACACCTTGCATAATATTGTTTGTAATTGTAATATTTTATGTATTATGTAATGTTGCACATGGATGTGTAACATGTAGAGATTCCTTGGGAATATTCTCAAGACCACTTGATGAGTTGTATTGTAACATTGGGATTATTATAATATTTATTTAATATTGGGGAAAGATATTTAAAAAAAGAAAACTTAGTACCCAACATTAAATGTGGGGTCAAGGGGGTAGGTAAGCACATGGTTTTGTGGCACATGGTTTTACTTTACTACTAGTTGTTTTTGTGTGATCTTGGGTCTATATAAGCAAACACATGCTTAGTTGTTAATGTTGGTTGGTGGTTTTGGGTTATCATTGTATTGAGTCCTTTGGAGGTTTGAATTTGTGAAGCATGGGATGTGTGGATTCATGCTTGGACACATGGGAATGTATTGGAGGGCTTGATGGTTCGAAGTTATTCATTATAACTCTTATTTCTTTATGGTTTATTGATACAATGGAGTATGGATGCTTTTGGAGGCTTTGTTTTTCCCTCATGAGAGTTTTCCTAGGATATAACTTGTGTTATCTTGTGGCTTTTCTATTTTTATCTTTGCATTATGGTGATTCCATAAGCTTGTATGAATGTTTTTCTCTCATGGGCTATGTAGGAAATGAGTTAAATGTATGTGGTTTTACAACATTATTTCCTAACATTCAGAACATCTGGAGCAAAAACCAAATACTGAAACACAAAATCAGTGCATTGACATCAATAACCACCATAATAAAACATCAATCCACTTCATATTTGCAACATTTCTATTACCTAGACAATTAAACTCCTACTCTACCCAACCAATTACAATATTCCATAACCCCTTACAAGTGATCTTGAATTCCCTTTTATATAAAAATGAAGGGAGCAAACAAGATTCAGATTACTTGTACACATGTCAAAATTTGATTCAATTACACTAGAATATTCCAAATGCATCTTTACTTGCATATGAGATAAAAAAATATTTGCATCCTTGAGAGGGAAATGCAAATATAACCACTTCTTTTTCAAAATTGTTGATGACTTTTTTTTTGTGAGGTGGCACATTGTTGTGTTGCATCTTTAATCATTTTGCCAATGACAAAAATTTTGTTGTTGCTGAGGTAGATCTTGCTAGACTAGAAATTTGAAGAAAATGAGATAATAAAATAACAAATTATTCATTAAAGACAATTGAGCAATAGTTGACCAATGGATCTAGATTCCAATGAACAATTAGCTTCTCTACATCTTCATAAGGCACCCATGATCAATTTATCTGGTAAAATCCTTATGTAAATAGCTGAATTGTGCCTGAAAATGTAGTTGGTCCCTCCTTCCACATGGTATTTGTTGGAATCAAGGAACATTGAGAGGGGGAGTGAATCAGCATTCTAAATTTTTTAACTTTATCAACTTGTTCTTTCAACCACTTAATGAAAATGAACAAAAGAAAGATGCAGAAAAACAAAGTAAACAACAACAACACCATAACACCAGATTTTATACGTGGAAAACCTAGTTAAGGGAAAAACCACGGTGGGGATGAGACCCACAATATAAATATACTCTGCAAAAGTATAAAAATATTACATTGCGAATGCACATGCATTCAAGCACACTGCCTAGAGCTCACTGCTCAAAATATCAAGGGCTACAACCCTAGGAAGACTCATTATCTTACAATATCTTTTACAAAAGATAATTGAAATGTCTGAACTGAAAAATAGCATCTACAAATGCCAAAGTATAGTTTTGGCTAAGCACAAAACTCTTAATCTTAAACACCGTTCTGTTGCACTACTCTGTTCCACTATTCTGCATTATTTCGAAGCATAAATCCTTCACTTGCGTATGTGAAACTATGCACAATCAATCACAAATACTATTCAAACATACATCGATATCCAAAATTATCATATCCATTGGTCTTATATATCCACAACATGAAATTAGGTATTCTACATGTCAGCTTCAAGAACACGTAACATATAATAAAATGTGCATACATAGTCGGCTCAATTTGAACTCCAATGCATATGTGAACCAAAAATAATTATCCACATGCTTCCTAGATTTCAGATAAACATCCTTGATCACAAAAAAAATCACCAAAATTACTCCATTAATTCCGCATAATTATCAACTATCCAAGACAGTCATACCACGTTGTTCAACCCAAAAACCTATACACTGAATCTTCTAACTCACACAACAATCATCACCAAAGGCTAGGATTCTACAATAAGGTACTCCAGACATCTAAATATCTTCCTCTAGCTCCGTAACACAAAATATTTAACTGAAATGAAAGGCCAACCAAAATACTACATTCTATCGGAGTGCTCTATTCTAACTCACCGGACTTAACCAAATCTTCATTTTGACTTCAAATCACACACTATGGATAGGATCTCTAACTAGAGTTGTCATCAATGAAAAAACTGGACAACCTATACAGTGTCTCTTGCCAACAATCTCCCCCTTTGACATTGATGGCAACATTTAGTGAAAAATGATTAAGTGTCGGAATCAATACCAACATATATATACACTGCAAAACTCAAAATCTACAAATTCCAAAATTTTGAATCTCCCCCTAAGATGAATACAACATTTTTCACTTCCCTACACTGCCCCTTTGACATCAATGGAAAAGGTAGGGATCTAGATGCCAAAATTCAAGATAAAATTCTATATGCAGACCACATATATACATAGGTCTTACTGCCTTACAAAAACTTGAAGATATCTACAAAAGTGTTTTTCAGTGAACCGAAATGGCTATCCCAGTCCTTCTTGAGACACTTAAGAACTAATATGAGACCACTAAATAGGTATGCTTGCATCTCTACTAATTTAAGATCTGGGGGCTTCCTGGTGGCTTGAGCATCTTGAGCATCCTCCAAGGCACTGAGCAATGTGTCCAATTTGGGAGTGGTGTGACTCTGAAGTTCACCAACTCTGCCAACAATCTTCTCCCTATCATATCTTAAGCACTTGATTTTGTCAAGTAGAGATATTACTTGATCTTCATGACTGCTCGCAGAAATTGACAAGGGGTCAAATGACTGAGATATACCAGCTAATTATTTTTCATGCTCTTTGGACTGCTTTTCAATATTGTCAATGAATTTTGACAATGATAGAAAAGATATGTAAATATTACCTCCTTCGAATAATGCATCTTGAATGCTCTTAATACAAGTATCTAATGTAACTATATCATCGACAATCATTCTTTTTAATATCCTAAGCCTCTTAGCATTAAATTCACTATAGACCTTGACCTCAGCTGACTTCTCTAACGACTCAAAATGAGTACTTACCAAATTGATCAAACTTTTCAGCTGACCAAAAGGGGAATCAAATGTATCCTTTTGAAATATAGGCATTATTTTATCCAAGATACCAGATGAAAGACTCACAAGCTCATTGTCCTCTATGTGAGACTTTAAGATCTCCTCTCTTGCCTTAGCCTGTGCAAGTGATGCTAGCTTTAGCTTTTGGATGGGAGAGAGAGAGTCCAAGTTAATTAGACCTTGAAACAATTCTAGATCATCAAAAAAATTCTTGTCTTTTTCAAGAAAGTCTTTCACATCATTTGCAATGTCTCTTGCTTCAAACCTTTTATCTTCTGCATCAATTTCAGTCTTGACCCCTTTAAGACTTGTCTCCTCTTCACCTTTACCCAACTCATCTTCATGCTTATCTTTAACTACATCTACCTTTACCAAAATAGAGGGAACACTTACATTAGCTTGATCATCTTTGGGCTACTCTTTTTGTGATGCCTCAGCAAATGAGACAACATCATGCTGGTTCCTTTCCAAAAATGGCTTGAGTATTGCCTCAGTATCCTTTATCACTTCATCTACTTGCCCAATCATCATCTTATTTATCTTAGTTTTACTTCTAAAATGTTGATGGGCTTCCTTGAGTATTATTTTTATTTCCTCCACTGTTATTACTAGACATATATTGACTATTACATATTCCTTCATTCTTTCATCTTCAGCTTTAGCAATTTGTCTTCTCATTTCCAAAATATGATATAAACTTTTTGGAATCTCTACCATTATTTCTATAACTGCCCTAATATAGATGTTCAAATATTTAAGTGTGGCTTCCTCTGGAGTTATTTTTCCATTATCATAAAACTTGTCATAAAAATCAAAAAGAGGTTTTAGATTACCTTATATTGTTAATGCTTCTTCCACCTCTTTAAGTATCATCTCAGATTGGGTGGAATCTGTTTTTGGCTTCTTGCTTGGTTTTCCTCCACCAGAGGGCTTTTCCTTAGAGAATTTTTTGGCTTTGGTGCCCTTGGTCTTCATTTTATTTACCTCTTCATTGAACTCAGTCTCCTCATCATCTTTCATAGTCACAAACCTTAATTTCTTCCTCTTTTCTTCACCACTAGATTATTTGGCTTCAGGTTTTGATGAGTGGGCAGGCTTCTAAGAACTGAAGGAGGGTGTAGAGCTCCTTTTTGGCTTTGTCTTGGGATAAGAGACTTCTGGTTTAGCCTTCTTCTTAATAGGCTCCTCTGCAGATGGATTATTTCTCTTTCTCACCTCTCAAATCTCCTCCTTTGTGATCCCTATGCTCTTTGCATATGCTTCCACTTCCTTCCTTACTTTCCCTTCAATTTTTGGATTTTTTAATTTATTATGTAGCTTCAAGCTCTTCTCAACATAAGTACTGAATCTCTCTTCTAAGGGATCTACCAGCTTTCTTAACAAGTGTTGAGCATATAGCTTCAATATTTGCTCATCTACCTAATACCCCATGAACATGATCCATACAATCTTGGGTTCAATGGCCTCCATCAAACATTGATCAGTATCCACCATGAAGCAAATGGTGTCTTGATACTTTTCAACTACTAACTTGGGAATTCTCTTCCTTCATGCATTTCACTCTGAATTTTTTTTAAGTAGCCCCATAAAATAGCTTTTCGGGTCTTAGTGTCACCAACATTGTATATTAGTTCTCTAATTTTCTCTCCCACATGTCTGTCATAAGCCCATTGGACTTGTCCAACTCCCAAAACTTCATTCATGAAGTAGAAAAATAAGAACAAGATCAAACTTCCATAATTGAATAGATGTTTCTTGTCTTGCTTGATTTTGGCCAAGTTCTTCATTAGCTCACTCTGAAGCAACTCACATAGGTCATACTTCTTGTTCTCCCAAATCGTCTCATAAGCTACATATATTGTTGTTCCAAATACAAAATTTTCTCTACTAGAATAGTATATCTTATACCCAATCACCATTGAACAAAATCTGACATCATACTCCAAAATGTCATTGATTGCCATGGCTCTTTTGTCAAACTTTAAACCGCTTGCGTTTGTGACAATTTGGTTCTTCACCAACTTCATTGAGGGCAGTTCACTAGATGAACACAACCTTGTTATAGCCATAATAGCATTTTTGTTGATCTTGAAAGACTTGTTTAACCACATGAATTCATCATGCATTCTGTTAAGAACATACCAGACCTATTCGTGTTCATCAAACATCAGAAATTTGATGAACTGAACAAAACCATTTTCCTCCAACACTTGAAATTTTGGTTTTAGCCCAAAATTCTATTCAATCAACTTCTTATTGTAGAGATTCAATAGATAAGAGCTTCGTAACTCCTTGATGTTGCAGTAAGTCTGAACCCTAATATCCTCAATATACAAAACACTGTGTGGAACCGACGAAAATGTGCTCTTCGAATCATCTTCAATGGAAATAAATGGGTGTACCTTAAAATATGGTCGATCTCTCTCAGTAATGTCTACAACAAGAGATGTCCCCATACCAGATGTAGCCATTTCAAAAATTTCAAACTTTGAAAAGTTTCACCAATAAATACCTCAACCACCAGATTAAGTTTTTGCTTGGGAAATCGCTTTCACGCTTCGATCTCTTGGATAATCTTCTCACAAAGAGCTCTCCTCTTCTTCTCTGGAATGCAAAGTGAAAAATGAATGGAAAAATGGCTTTTTATCATTCACTTATCTAATTTTTAGGGTGCATTATATGCATTTAGCCCTAAACCTTCCGAATATTCATCTTTTTCAGACAACTCACAAGGAATCACCTACGGGTCTTAATTATTGCTCAGATTCTTCCTAAGATTATATCTCATCATCTACAATACCCTAACACAACATCTGCCAATCTACCTAATTCAAGTATTATTTTCTACAGGGAGTGTATAAGATTTTCATGAAAACTCCCCTAGGTCGAAGGCCTTAACTCAATTCCCAGAGGAATTTCAAGCACCAAATTTAGGTGCATATCCATTCCTTGCATCTGAATCACTCTTCTTAACCCATTTGATCTATGATCTCTTCCACTTTCACTTTCCCTTTTTCATCTTTCCGGACATTCTTATTCTTGTTTATCGGACCATTCTTATTCACATTTCTACTTCTGTAGAATCTTGCAATGTGACCAGATTTGTTGCAATTGTAGCATACAACATTTCCTTGTCTAGGCTTGAAATTCCCTTGATTTCCTCTTGATCTTCACTGGTTAGCAACATGCCCAAACCTACCAATTGCATAACATCTAACATTCCTCCTATTTGGAAAGTTATTCATCATACTTCTACATTCATTTGACTTATGCCCATACTTATTGCATTTAAAAATTAACTAAAGAAAGATGGACCATTTTGATTCATTCTATTTCTACATTGACTAGCCATGTGACCAAATTTATTGCAAACAAAATAGTTACCATTGAACTTATGAGAATTAGGTTGCCTTACCAAAGACCTTTTAGCTTTGTTCTTCTGATGTTGAGACTTGGGATTGCTTTGATCAGATCTGGAGCTTTCACCTTTCTCAAATCCAAGTCCTCGCTTGTCATCTTCACTCTTTTGACTTTCAAGCATCTCATTAAGTTTAGTTGAACTGATCCTAAACTTCTCCTTGTACTCATTTTAGGCTTCAAGATCATATCTAAGAGGAAGGATCTTCTGTCCAAGCTCTTTCTCATGTTGTTTGGTTTCTTGTAGGTCAAGCTTCAGTTGGCCATTCTCACAATCAAGTCTACAATATTCATCAAATTTATCTTTCAATAACTAAGCAAGATTATCCTCATTCTTATTCCTTTCCTCAATCTCCTTTGTCAATTTCATCACAATGGATTCCATCTCATTCTTTTGAACTGCATTATCTCTAGCAAGTTTCTCACATTCTTTTATCATCTCTTTCAAGGCTTGGTCATCAATGCTTTGGCTTTCTTTCTCCTTTGGCTTATCAAAAAGTTCTTTTATCTTTTCTCTTGACTTGTTCAGCTGATCTTTCAATGAATGGATGAAGTTCTCAACATTCTTAAGATTCACTTTCATTTGTCAGACCTCTGCCTGGGATTGATCAAGATCTTCAAGTGCCACAATAAGTTGATGTTGAAGACTACTAGAATCCATTGATTCACCTTCTCAGATCCTCCTCAAGCTATTAGGATTCTTTTGAGGGACTAGGCTCAAATACCAATTGTTGGAATCACAGAACACTGAGAAGGGGGGTGAATCAATGTTCTGCAATTTTTAACTTTATTAACTTGTTCTTTCAACCACTTAATACAACTGAACAAAAGAAAGATGTAGAAACACAAAGTAATCAAAAACAACACCATAACACCAAATTTTATATGTGCAAAACCTGGTTAAGGGAAAAACCATGGCAGGAATGAGACCCACAATATAAATATACTCGACAAAAGTATAAAAAAATTATATTGGGAATGCACACCGCCTAGAGCTCACTACTCAAAAGATCAAGGATTGCAACCCTAGGAAGAATCATTGTCTTACAATATCTTTTACAAAAGATAATTGGAATGTTTGAACTGAAAAATAGCATCTAGAAATGCCAAAGTACAGTTCTGGTTAAGCACAAAACTCTTAATCTCACATTGTTTTGCTACACTTCTCTGTTCCACTATTCTGCATTATTTTGAAGTATAAATCCTTCACTTTCTCACATGAAACTACGCTCAATCGATCACAAACACTTTTCACACATACATCAATATCCAAAATGATCATATCCATTGGTCTTATATATTTGCAACATGAAATTAGGTCGTCTACATGTTTGCTTCAAGAACACATAACATATAATGAAATGTGCATATATAGTTAGCTCAATCCAAACTCCAATGCATATGCGGACCAAAAATAATTGTTCACACACTTCCCAGATGTTGACTAAACATCCTCGATCACAAAAAAAATCACCAAAATTACTCCATCAATTTTGCGTAACGATCAACTATCCAAGACGGCCATACCACACTGTTCAACCCAAAAACCTATACATCAAATCTTCTAACTCACATGACAATCATCACCAGAGGCTAGGCTTCTAGAATAGCATACTCCAGATGTCTAAATATCTTCCTCTAGCTCCACAACACAAAATATTCAATTGAAATGAAATGCCAACCAAAATACTACATTCCACCAGAGTTCTCTGTTTTAACTCACTAGACTTAACCAAATCTTCATTCTAACTTCCAGTAGGATCAGATCACACACTGAAAATAGGATCTTTTATTAGATTTGCCATTGATGACAACATCGGATGACCTGTAATATGTCTCTTACCAACAGTCTTTATCTATTCGTCCTCAATTGTGCAATATTAGTCATGCCACTATGCTATAGAAAAGTTTGAAGATCATTTAAACTCTTCTATCCATTGTACTCTAGCTGAAATTTCTCTATATTTATTATCCACAACATTATTTGCATTAGCTATAAAATTTCCATATATCAAATCAGTTGTAATATTTTTTCTATCATAGTATGGTATATAGATTGCTACAATTGATGACCACAATCAATTCTTTGAAGAGATGTGGGGAACATTGCATCAAATGCTCTATTCCATTCTTCAAGAGTTTTCATTTCTCCTCCCTTATGCAATAACTTTGAGATATTCGAATTCTAAAGCACATCAATTGAATCAACTTATCTTTGATTTCTCTTTCATCAACATGTTAAACATTTTATTTGTTGACATAATTATGGAAGGAGTCATCGATAAGTTCTATATAGCCATGGCTAGATCTTTGAGAGTGCTAGTTTATGGTTGTAACCTATCATAGAGTGGTTTCAATATTGCCACAAAAATCTTACATTGTTGCACACCTTGTGAAAGGATCTAATAAAAACCATACACTTCATCTAGTTTACTTATGATCCCTTTTAACAAAGGTAAAATCATACCCTTCATGACATCAAGAACTATATCTTTTGCTACAAATCTTGCTTGGATTAATAATTCTTCTATTCCTTTCACCTTTTCCTCCAAACCTTTAATTTGTTCATTCATTTGTTCAATTTCATTTGAAGAAGAAGAAACATCCTCCTTTGCAATCGAGGGTTGATCCATAACCATTCCATCTGATGGAATAGGTGGAGTCCTTTTATTCCTAATTCCCTTTTCAACTTTTTATTCTGAATAAATAATTTAATATATACATTATTTATCTCAATTCCCTCCCTCATCATATTCTCCAACTCCTTTTGTTGTTA
Organism: Cryptomeria japonica; assembly: GCF_030272615.1. Classification (NCBI taxonomy): domain Eukaryota; kingdom Viridiplantae; phylum Streptophyta; class Pinopsida; order Cupressales; family Cupressaceae; genus Cryptomeria; species Cryptomeria japonica. The sequence goes on from NC_081414.1 coordinate 632,974,500, forward strand.
TCCTGTCATATCTTTAGCAAACATTGTAAAGTGCATGGTAATTGTTGCAGCTTCAATTATGGTGGCGTCTTTAAATTTTTTGATAACAACATTACCCATTGTTTCTTCCACACTTATCAATATTTGTGACTTTTTGGTCCTTGGGGCCTCAATCCATTGAGATAACTCTTTGAGTGTTGGGTGGTACCATGTACCTATAACTCCTTTTCAATGTTGAACTCAGTTGTAAAAAATGGATCCCTTTACTACCTAATCTGATCTAATAAAAATACATCTTCAAGATTCGAAGATGGAATCAACAACAATGCACTTTCTCTTACCATTTTTCTTTACATCTCAATTTTTAACTCCTCAAGGGTTGTCATCTCATTGTATTATGGCCCTTCCAACCTTGGTAGCTCTTTTAATTTCATTTTCAACCAAAAATCTTAAACTTTGGGGTCTTTATGAACTCATCATCTAACAAAAACCAAGTAGAAGCAATTTCCCTTTCATCATCTATTTGATCAAAATGAAGGGTTGTATGCACATCTATCTTGTCTTGTGGTACCTACTCTATAATATTCTCCCTTGGAGTGATCTACAAAGGTTTATCAACCTCTTCATCAATAGGTAAATCATACAATATATGAGCAACTCCTTTTGTCTCACCAGTCTACTCAAAAACTTTAGAAGGCACCATTGGTATAGTCTTCTATTTCTTATGAGGTGGCTCTTGTGTCAATGACTAATCTAGCAACACAATCTTAATACCCTTTGCCAGTAATTCCTCCAATCTTAGAGGCACATATTCTGAAGTTTCCTCTTCCTTAGGGAGTATATTAGCATATTATTCTTCTATTACAAGTGACATATTTTCAGGTATTTATTCAATCATTGGTGCCTTATTCATAGGTTTATCCTCAACCATTGGCTTCTTTCCCTTAGTTGCAACATTTCCAGTGTGACTTATCTCAAAATTTTCAATCATGAGCTCAATTATCTTGATTTCATTTTCTTCCTTAGAATATAAACCTAAGAATCTTGAGCCCCACTTCCTCCTTTTTGTTTCAATGCCTAGCAATATCACCCATTTCTTTCTTCTTTGCACAAACTCTTCTATATCAAGACAACTTCTTATGACATTTTTTTTTGTAATATAATTCATGAAAGTAGTGGCCCCTATTCAAATGTACCTTCTTCAACCACTTCATGAATCCTTCTATGATGGTATGATGAAAGAATAAGTATCTGGTAGATTACTAAGAGGGGAGGGGGTGAATCAATAATCTGAAAAACTGATACAAACTTCCCAATCTCAAACTCAATCACACAAAGTAAACTTTCACTGTCAAAATCAATACTCATAAGAATACTCAACATCAACTAGTTAACTATTATAACAACTTAATAGTAAACAAATTCAATCTTGTAAACATGAAAATGCTTAATCATATATCAACATATTCCATCTCTCAATGCTTCCAGTTATCATGCCTTATCAGAATAGTTAAGTAGTCAATCAAAACAACAAATAAGATCATAACCACAAAAGCATTCACCACATGACATAAATGTTTATATGTGAAAAAACAAAATAGGTAAAAACCACAGTGAGATGAGACTCACAAGATAGCTATCTGAAATCTTATGAAGTTCGCCCTATTAGGAGCCAAGCATGTTAAAGCTTTTACAATAAGTCCTATTAAGAACTGATCCTGCTAGGAATCACCCGGTTAAGGGATTTACAAAATGCCTTGATGAACAGCAAATACCCTGTTAGGAGTAACCTTGATAGAGGATTTGACAATCCAAGCTAATGGACCACCTTGTTAGAGGATTTAAGAAGTAACCAATCTTGTTAGAGCTTACCCGGTTAGGGGATTTCAGTTATGTTGTAATTGTTAGAAAACAACAGGTTTTCTTGATTTGTCTGAATAGCACTACATTTGCTTGATCAGATCCTTTTAAGCTTCAATTTGCCTTTACACAAACTGTAGATCCATTCTTTGGTTAGGCAACCACACACTCAATTGATTTCTGGCAACTTTGCCAACAACTTTACAAACAACTTCATTGACCTTAAATACAAATCAATTAGGTCGGTAACACAAAAAAAACCTAATTCTCTCATAGAGATTACAAACAAATCAGTTCAAGTGTGACCATTGGATTTACATAGCAATCTATACACATTCTTCAAGAAAATTCCAACAACTCCATGATCACCACTTCATCGGACTTTGTAACTCATCACGCACTATGCATTAGATGCAATCCACTTGTCTCATTCCCTAGACAATCAAACAAATGTGCCAAAACAATCTAAACTTATCCTCATACAATTATCACACATGTCACTATCATTATCGATCATCATCAGATCTTAAACTTACAAACTTGATCAGTTAGGGTTTAACAAAAACAACTAGTAGGGTTTACCAGTTACATTGCATAGAAAGGGTTTCACCTTATACACTGGTTTACCGGTTCAACTCACAAACTTACATACCGGTTTAAAACATCTTCCTCAAAGCTCCTACTACCAGTTATATGACAATATCAACAATATCATAAATACCATCACCGGTTCAATTGACATCAATGACAACATAACATATCATTAATGAAATCTTCATGCAAATGCCAACATTCTAGGTCATAGCTTCTAATCTTTCTAAATTGTAAGATATATTTGTTATTAAGATGCTCTTGCACCTCTTCTAAAGCTCTTGTCTTGATGAAAAAATCAGTATTTTATACAATAAGGCATAAAAGTACCTTTTCTTTTCTCTTCCAAGAATACTCTCTCCATCCACATCAATTGCCACATGAACTCTAAAAAGACAAACCCTGGAAAAATATAAACTAGCAATTGATGAGAAAATTGAGGAAACCAATAAACTCCAAGAATTGTATAATAAAAAAAGAAAAACCAATCACTAGAATTATGATCCATAACCAGATCAAGCTCGTATGCTTTAGGTTGCAACAACTCCATCATCCTTAGAGGCAATATTTCCAAGACAAAACCACACCAACTTACCACCTTTGTTGTAAAATGCTAAAGAAATTCTACATAGTCAGCTATCGTGCATTTGTTGTCCCATATATGAGTCTAGCACTATACATGTAGTGCTCTTCCATTATCATCAAAGCATTTCATTCTCAACTTCTCACTCCTCTCATATCTATTTCGGTACAATATCCAGTGACACAAAAGAGAATAATGCTTGAAATTAACTACCCTATCATTCTCTTATAACCTCACTCGTGCTTGATGAATTTTCCCTTCAATATATAAACCAAAATCATATTCACTATTAACATCAAAATCTTGGATTCTCATAGCCATCAACAATAAATTAGATGAAATCCTATCCTATGATCAATTCCCAATATTTGTCATATTGCATAATATGTACTGACAAAATAATTCTGAAATTTTGTAAGCTCAAAAGGTTCCTTTCTGAATCATAGATCGGTGCCCTTTTGTTATCACATTCTCTCTTTTTGTAATGGGGCACTTCATCATTTTTGAATGTTTTCTTTTGCAACTCATATTCCTTCTCAAATTTTGCCAAGTCAATTTCTATCAAATCTTATCTACTAAGATTAAAACACTCAATAATTGCAATCATTTTTATGTCCACTATATTGTACCATCACTCCTCTTGATAGTCCTAGTGGCATTATCATACCTTACTGATAAAAGTCTAATCATATCAACTTCAATAAAAACATTAGGATAATCAATCTATCCATGTCAAAGTACCATGGATTTGATAATGGGATAGGCATGTCCCTATTCCTATTGAAGTGAGAAAATAATCTCCACCTCAAGAGAGGTATAAGGGCATCTCTACAATTGGCACAAGCATCGTGAAATTATTTTTTTCTATTCAAATTCATGTTAGATTCTAGCAAAATGTCTAATAGGTCTTGATTAATTGGCCTTTTCTTTTCCATCTCGTTGGTGGCCTTAGTTATGCTAATAGTGGGCTCAATTTCACTAGGAGTTGGTTCCTTGCTTTTCCGTGGAACTAAAACCCTTTTATGTGTGGCATCTCTCTAACAAGTGGTTTGAGCTCAACTAACTATAGGCTCTTATCTACTAGGGGTTGGTTTCTTTTCCTTTCATGAATTTTTTTGTCTTTTTTGGTGCAAGCTCCTTTTTCTTTTTCAAGAATTCCCCTTTAGTATTTATTTTGGTTGGTATAGATTGACTAGGGTTTTATTTTCTTTCTACTTTCCCTAACAATTACAAAGCACTAAAGTGAAATATATGCCAACAATTGTAATTTAGTATACCATAGAGATTATTCAAGGACATTGATTTGAACACATTTTTTAAAGTCCCAACTATTCACCTGAAATATCCTTCATCATCGTAGAGCCCAATTCACATTTTTGGGTGCAATGTGAGAGAAAATCCTACACTTGCAAATATATGACCACTAAACTATACTTCTACTAATGTCTTGTCTACATTAACTCAAATCATGCAACAACTTTGAATTCAGTAGTTGTATTCATTTTTTAAAGTGAGGCATTGATTATTAAAAATCAGATGCAAATGAACAGCTACGATCAATCACTTTAGTTTTATTTTGTGATCCAATGCTTTCTTTTTACACCATGGCATCCTTTATGACTATTGTCACCTCTACCCAATCCCACTTGAAGACACATGACCAATACCCCATGCTCCCATAGTCGATCTTCATACCATTTTATTACCTCCACAGGGACGCAAGGTAAGCACTTTTCTAACCACACATTGTCCCTTCAACCCCATGTTCCTGCAGCCTTTACATACTCTATTCTATCCACAACATGAGGGTGTGGGGTAAAATAGATCCTCACACACCAAACAGAACTTGTGTTCCCATGACCTTGAAACCTTCACAATAAACACCCTTTCAAGGGCACAGGGTGAAGATAGCCAACAAATAACACACACCCCACATTCTTGCAGGATCCAAATAATTAAGGACCTTTACTCTACATGGGTGTGAGGTACGATCCACTCAATAAAATACTTAATGCACATAAAGACTTAAACAATCTTAGCAAAGGGGTTTGGGACCATTGTGCTAGGACATAATAAAACATTTAGGCATGAAAGACTTAGGAAAAATTAAAACAATTAAGTTTGTGAAACTTAACACTTGGGGTAAATGATTTCAACAACATGAGAACCCTTAATTGCAAATAACATAATTGGGAATTGGCTATTAGGGATCAACTACAAATTAGAATGTTCACAACAAAGGATAAGGGTTTATCTAAAAAGGACTTAGTCAAAATTTTTAACATGACCTTTTAGCAACATGAAACAAATATTAAGGCAAAAATAAAGTGAGAACCAAGAAAATATTGACTCTCCCAATAGTATCTCTAGTTGGGGATGATTGATCACTTGGATCATTGCAAGAATCTTGAATTTTAGGGGAAAAATCATACCAAACTAGAAGCAAACACACAAGGATATGTACAATTTTTACACTATAACCTACTATGTGTGGAAAGATTTCTGAATAAATAAATTCTTTGAGAACTATCCATGCACTAGAAGCTCTTGAATTTCAACTTCTAGATTCTACAGGAAGTACAAGTCCTCTACATTCTTTTCTATAATGACATATGAACCTAGCCAAAGGGCTTCAAACTTGTCATTCTTACCCTTCTTTTTTATTTCTGGCATTCCACATTAGAACCATATCATCAACCTTAACTTTCTATTTGTAGCCCTTTTATCAAATAGATATTTAGCCTATTGTTGCAGTTAGATATTTAGCCTACAACTGTAGTTTAGCATTTTTCTTTTGGGCCTCATTCTTGATTTTATCTAATTCAACTATTTGTTCTATCATTTCTTCCATGGGTTTAGGGATATCAACATCTTCTTCTTGAATGAACTTTAAAATTGGCAGAAAATTATGCATGAGCATTCTAGCTTGAGTTCCATAAACCAATTAAAAAATTGACTTGCCTATAGCCTTTTTTATGGTAATCTTGTCAACCCATACTACAAGTTTCAACTTTGAATCCAAAGCTCTCTTCTCTAGGATCCTCTTGATTATCTTCATCAAACTTTTACTACTTGACTCAGCTTTTATGTTCCCTTGTGGATGGTATGTTGATGAATATGATACTATTAAATACCATATGATTCACAAAAATTCTAAAACCTGGAACACATTACATTGTCCATAATTAATTTGGCCAGTACTCTAAATCTTGTCAATATGTGGTCCTTTAAAAAATTGATAACTACTTTATTGGTGGCTTGCTTTGTGGGTATGGCTTTCATTCACTTAGTGAAATACCAGGATCCATTTGTTTCCACCACTAGACTTCTCACTAATTTCACCAATGAAATAAATTCCCCATTAATGGAAAGGGGCTTCAACTTTTTGGGGTCTCAAAGGCAATGCACTTGAATACTTCAACTTTCTTGAAAACTTTTAGCATGTCTCACACTTTTTGACACGTGCATGAGCATAAACAAAGTGGGCCAATAGTAACCTACCCTCAAGACTTTGTGGGTCATAGAATTAGCTATGAAGTGCCCTCTACAAACTCCTTCATGCATTTCCTTCAAGGTCTACTATGTCTGGTAGTGAACTAAACACAAAAGCAAGATACCATCCCTATTTTTCCAAAACAAGTCTCCATTCACAATGACATATTTTTGGGCTTGAATCTTTAAGGTCCATTTTCCTATTATTAAGTAAAAGCTCAAGACATTTCATATGTTTCAAGAAATAAATTAAGTGTATACCATGGGGTGTGTTCAATACTATAAACCTTAATCTCACTTTCACTTACATTATTCCTTGACCTTGACTTGGTTGTATCCTAAGAAGCCATCCATCATAGACAATAACTCACAATCCATTGCCCTCTACAACATGGCTTCCATATTTGGTAATTGGTAATTGTCTTTCAAAGAGGAGATATTTAAATTTTTGAAATTACACACAGTCTTATATTTCTATTTTATTCCTCACTAGCACTAAGTTAGAAACCTAGGAAGAATGCCTGATGGGCTTGATTATTCCTCCATCCTTGAGCTTTATCAATTCCTCTTGCATTTTAGAGGCCAATGTAGGATTGATTGGTTTTTGCTTATGTGTGGAGGTCTTAGCATTTGGTTTCAATGGAATCTCATGTTGGAACAAATCTTCTCAGTATGCCTTCAAATCTTCATAGGACCATGTAAAGACATGTTTATATTTTCTTAATGATATTATAAGCATTGTTCTGATCTTTGGACTGATTTTCTTACCAATATACACTTTCTTAGCAGATGATATACTCCCCAAATTTGACTTCTCTAAGTCCTCTTTATTGACAGGAGCAGATTTCATGGCATGACTATCATTGCCATCAATAACCCTTTCTAGTATAGCTAGACCCCTTGGGATTTTATTTTTTTTCAACTACACCACTTCATTCCCAAAGATCATGTATTTACCATCTATGACTTCAACAAAAGAATTGAAATAAATCTCTTATGTTTCATATTGGTCTATACACTACAAAAATTTTAACAAATCATAATCATCTTGGAAAACTTGCCAATTGCAAATATTATTAGGAATTGAAGGACTGACCTTTACTTCTACTTTTGAAATTCATGCCAAAGTAATGTCATCACTCATCAAAGCTACATTATCTAATAAATATACCATAATATTCTTTGACCTTTCTACCCAATCAATTAAAAAAGTATATAAAAAACTCAAGGGTACCCGATACGGCAGACATACTGCTTTAACCACTTATTTTTTGAAGAGTATTTTGATCTAACTTGTGAAACTATTAATTCTAAATCTCCAAAGATAGTCAACATTTTTATTTCATGTTTCACAACCATATGAAGGCCTAAAAACAATGCCTCGTACTTGTTGGAAATATGCCTTGAATTCTCCTAACCAGTGTTCCGGTTGATCGATGTAACTTACCCCGATGGAACAGCTTGTGGGAAGGTATCGAGTTGTGGACTTTTCCTATCGGTGTAACTCTGACCGATGAACATGTTGCAGATAGGTATTGGGTTAGGTATACCCGATGTATCCTCCTTGTCTAGTTTATCGAGGATCGGGATTGCTTGTTCATAGTTATGTCGATGGCTAATGGAATCTTCTTCCTGTGATCGGTTAACAAGTGATCAAGTTCAAGATGATCCAACGAATGTCACTATACCATGATGGGAAGATGATCGAAAGTTATTCCCTGCAGCTTGGCAACAAAGCACGTGCAAAAAGAAGCAAGTTAAAGACCATGTAGGTTGCGGTGAATCAACGATTGTTGCTATACTGCATGATGGAGATGTATGAGCATTATCCATCGCGGCTTGGCAACCAAGTGGTGGGGCCCGACAAAAGAGCAACTAATATGGGTTAACGGGTGAACAAGTCTGGGATGATTGGATGATTGTCGTTATACCGCTATGGCAAGATGCACGAAGTTTATCCTTCGTGGCTTGGCGACCAAGGTGTGGCCCGATAAAGAAGAGCTTCATTCCGGGTGGTTAGTGAGGTCATGCTAAGGTGGCAGGGTAGGGACTCCAGAGCCAATCAAGGGGTGCCACATGGTGGAGCGTAGAAAGAGAGATCGAGCAAATCAAGGAAGATTGGATGATCAGGATAGCTGTTTGGCTGTCTTGCCGATGACCCAATGGAATTGTCTTTGCTGATCGAGGTATCATCAGAGATTAGGAGAATTGGTTGTTTGCTACACCAATACCTGATGAGGTCACCTTCGGCGATCGGGTTGAGTAGATGAAAGCTACGCCAAAGTCTGATGAAGTCATTTACTGCTGATCAGGGATCGAGGTAACTTCTAAGTGCTGGTTTCGATGGGCTAATGAAGTCATCTACTGATGATCGGATATTAGGGTAACTTTTCAATGCAGGTTTTGATGGCTGATGGGGAAGTATCCGACTATGAGTGGTCACTCGGACCGAAGTCCAAAAGACTAGTAGGTGAACACTTGGAATGTTTATGTCGGTGTATTTGAATACAAACTGACCCAACTTTTGAATGAATGTGGGATAATATGTTTTCCACAAGTTCATGAATGGATAGGTTATTACTCGATGGTTATGTTCCAAGGCTGTTATACAAACTGACAAAGGAATCTTTGGTTTGACAGATGGCGGTTGCTAGAGATGTAATCGATGAGCAGCGTGAAGAACGGTGTGCATGAAGGATGTGTGGAGGTAAGTATCCAAGTCGATGTGTCTACATGGGGTGAGAATAGAGTTCTGAGATTAGAGTCCGTAAAAGAGGATCTGATAACTTTATTGTAATCGTGTTGTTTACTGAATAAAGTGATCTCTCTTTGGTGGTGGGTTTTTTACACGTAAGGGTTTTCCCACATATATTTGGTGTCTTTCTCTGGTGTTATTCTATCTAGTTCATCTTAATCTTTTGTCTGTGTTTATTTTAATGTACTGCAAACTGAAATTGAAATACTTCCTTTCTTGCTAATCCCCTTAGAATTGACGATAGGAGAGCGTTTTCTGTGCATGGCTTCCTTAGAAGTGGTATCATAGCCATTTATTTATGTTATCCTTGTCAGGTAGGGCTATTTTGTGTCAATTATGTTTTGAGTGGGAGTCTGGCAGAGTATCTGGTTTGCAAATTGAGATGGCACACACTCCCGGACGAGTGGAGATTGAGAAGTTCAATGGTTCAAACTTTGAGTTGTGGAAACTCAAGATGGAATATTTGCCAGTTGATCGAGATCTATGTCTGGACAAAAACCTCCAGGCATGAAGCAAGAAGAATAGGATCTTGCAGATAGAAAAGCTAGAGGATTGATCAGACTCTATTTGGCAGAACTTGTTCTGTTAAACATTCATGAGGAAAAGACTGCACATCTTCTGTGGAAGAAACTTGGAGATATTTATCAGGGGAAGTCTCTGGTAAACAAGTTGTTCCTGAGGAAGAATTTGTATTCCTTGAAGGTGGATGAGGGTACATCTATTGTAGATCATCTAAATGTTTTCAACATGATGGTTGCTCAGCTAACTTTCGTGGGAGTCAAGATTGATGACGAGGATCGATGTATGCTTCTGTTATGTTCTCTGCCTGACGCATGGGATCATCTGGTAATGGCCATTGGGAGTACAACAACCACTTTCAAGATGAAAGATGTGGTTGCTTCGTTGCTATCAGAAGAAACATGAAGGAAATCTTCTGAGATGGTCAAGGAGGCCCTTGTTCTTCATGGCAAGATAGAGGACAATAAATCTAAATCCAAGTCAGAGGAAAGTTTTGCTCCTGAAAAGAAGTCCAAAGTGAAGTGTTGGAACTGTGGGTAGGTTGGTCACATTCAGAAGGATTGCAAAGTGAAGAAGAAGAAAGAAAATAAGAGTTCTTCAGATTATGGGTCCTCATAGAATGAGGATCGAGATGCCTTTTGAGCTGCTTTGGCAAGTTAGACATCTATTGATGTCTGGTTCAATCTTCATGAAGAAGATTTTTGTCATAATGCCATGTAAGACTTGGTACCATGTTTGGAAGTGATGTATATTCATCATTTGATGGTGGTTAATCTTCATGTGACTGAAGATGCTAACATCTTGAGGATTCATAATTCCTTGGTAGAGATGTTGTTTATGTCATATTTTGACATGTTTTCCTTAGTTAGGATGTCCTACATTATGTATGGTTACACTCTTGAGATGCATTTAGAGTTTTGACATAATATGGTTATGTTCATACAAAGCATGTAATCTCTTTGGAAGAGATGTTTTAGATCATGTTTGTCATGTTTATATTCCTAACTCTGCAATTGGAAGTTTGAAAATGATCTAGTTTGTTTGTTATTTTTGTTTCTGTATTTTGAGTACATTGATCATATTATCTGATACTTCATGATAATGTGGTTATGCATTTGGAGGTTCGCATGTGTTGATCAGTTATAGGTGCTCATGGATACATGGAAACATAGATAGTGTTATCTTTCTCTTGTGGCTAGAGATGTATGTGTTGGAATGATTAATAGGTCCAACTAAGATGCATTCATCTATTATAACAGAGTTGACATTTAAGAGGTGGGTGTAGAAGGGCATGATATAGGGTGTTGTGAAGACTTGCTTACAGGTTCTTTGTTTCTAGTCAGTATTGGGAAAGCTCTTGGTACAACAATTTATTCACTTCTATGTGATGTTGTAAATGGTTATTTTCAACTTTGACATTACTTGTGTAGTGGGAGCTCCTTGGTGTGTATTGCATGTGAAGCTTGAGAGTGTGAGTAACAGGTTGTACATGTTAATGTTCTAAAATTCATTTTGGTATATCTTAAGGGTATGTGTAGTTGGATGTGCTAGCACTTGGTGTGGGTGCTATTCTAGCTATGTCTGTAACAAATGTTTGTACATTCAGTTAATTTTTGGATCATGAGTTTTGTGTGCTCGAGAGATAGAGTTGTAGTTTTCTCAGTGGATAGCTTCTATGTATGTCCAGTGGCAGTGGCATGGTAGAAGGTGGAAGTGTTCATGAATGAGATGAGACTACTCTACATAGGTACACATGTTAATTTCATTTCTTTATGTTTTCTGATCGAGTGGTATATCAGCATTGATGGGCTTTAGAGTCTATGATTCTTAGTGAAATCTATAAATGTTTGGCATGGTAGATAGGTCCAGTAAATTCCTAGGAAAGTGGGAGATTGTTGGAAATATGCCTCAAATTCTCCTGACCAATGTTCAGGTTGATCGGTGTAACTTACCCTGATGGAACAGCTTGTGGGAAGGTATCAGGTTGTGGACTTTTCCTATCGGTGTAACTCTAACTGATGAACATGTTGCGGAGAAGTATCGGGTTAGGTCTACCCAATGTATCCTCCTTGTCTAGTTTATCAGGGATCAAGATTGCTTGTTCGTAGTTATGTCGATGGTCGATGGAATCTTCTTCCTATGATCAGTTAATAGGTGATGAATTTCAAGATGATCCAATGGTTGTCGCTATACTGTGATGGGAAGATGATCGAAAGTTATTCCTTGTGGCTTGGCAACAAAGCACGTGCAAAAAGAAGCAAGTTAAAGACCATGCAGGTTGATAGTGAATCAATGACTATTTCTATACCGCATGATGGAGATGCATGAATGTTATCCATCGCAGCTTGGCAACCAAGTGGTGGGGCCCAAAAAAGAGCAACTCAAACGGGTTAACGGGTGAACAAGTCCTAGATGATTGGATGATTGTCGCTATATAGCTATTGCAAGATGCACAAAGTTTATCCTCCGTGACTTGGTGACCAAGGTGGGGCCCGAAAAAGAAGAGCTTCATTCCAATCAGTTAGTGAGGTCATGCTAAGGTGGTAGGACAGGGACTCCATAGCCAATCAGGGGTGCCATGTGGCAGAGCGTAGAAAGAGAGATCGAGCAGATCAAGGAAGATTGGACGATCGAGATAGCTGTTTGGTTGTCTTGTCGATGACTTGATGGAATTGCCTTTAGTGATTGGGGTATCATCAGAGATCAGGAGAACTAGTTGTTTGCTATTTTCTACACCAATACCCGATGAGGTCACCTTCGGTGATTGGGTTGACTAGATTAAAGTTACACCGAAGTCTGATGAAGTCGTTTATTGTTGATCGGGGATCGGGGTAACTTTTGAGTGTTGGTTTCGATGGGCCGATGAAGTCATCTACTGATGATCGGATATTGGGGTAACTTTTCAGTCCTGGTTCTGATGGCCGATGGGGAAGTATCCAACTGTGGGTGGTCACCCAGACCGAAGTCCAAATGACTAGTAGGTAGACAATTGGAATGTTTATGTTGGTGTATTTGAATACTAACCAACCTGACTTCCAGATGAATGTGGGATAATATGTTTTCCATGAGTTCATGAATGAACAGGCTGTTACTCGATGGTTACGTTCCAAGGCCGTTATACAAACTGATAGAGGAATGTTTGGTTTGACAGATGGTAGTTGCTAGAGATGTGACCGACGAGCATAGAGAAGAAGAGTGTGCATGAAGGCTATGTCGAGGTGATGGTTTTATAAGTAGCCAATTTGATGTGTCTGCATGGGGTGAAAACAGAGTTATGAGATCAAAGTCCAGAAAATAGGATCTGATAACTTTATTGTAATCGTGTTGTTTACTGAATAAAGTGATCACTCTTTAGTGGTGGGTTTTTTACCCGTAAGGGTTTTCCCACATATATCTGGTGTCTTTCTCTGATGTTATTCTGTCTAGTTCATCTTAATCTTTTGTATGTGTTTATTTTAATGTACTGCAAACTGAAATTGAAATACTTCCTTTCTTGCTAATACCCTTAGAATTGACGATAGAAGAGTGTTTTCCACGCATGGCTTTCCTTACAGTACTCAAAAACATTATTTGTGCATTCAATGATAGTTCTGATACTTAATGTAAGTACAGATCCAATAGCCAACAAGATGAGAGGGGGGGGTGAATCATACAAACTTCATCTTCCATAAAAACATCAGATTCAACCTCAATAACATATACTTCAGTAATATAACCAAAACTGCTAAACATACAAACTCAAAAGCATACAAACATCATAAACCTCATAACACCAGATTTAACGTGGAAACCCAAATAGGGAAAAACCACTATGGGATTTCGGACCCACTAAGAAATATACTCTTCTAGAGTATGCTCAGTTAAAAGCAAATCCTGATAAACATTACAAACACATTGCTAGATGTGACCTAGTTAAGGGATTTCCCTCAGATCTATTAGGATCTTCACCTTGTTAGAAGTGACCTTGTTAAAAGATTTCAAACACTCAATTAGAATGTCACCTTGCTAGAGGGTTTTAAAAATAAGACTGTTAAGTCCACTCGGTTAAGAGATTTTCTGTCACTTTCACAAAATAACAGTAATAAAAATCTATCTACAACTTCACATCTAAAATGCTAAAGCGGATTCTTATTCACTCAATACAATCTAGACATAGAACTAATCGTGTCCATCTGTTGGGCTTCTATACTCCGTTATTCAAACAAGTCTTCAAGCTTTTGTGCTCGGTAATCACTATGTAGCATCCCTGTGCATACACTTGCCCGCATGCATTGTTTATCAATAGTTTCCTATTTATAAACAATTAGGTAACCGCTTAATCTCCTTGATCACATTTCCCATGATCAACCATAGCCATCAGATCTTCATGCTTGACCAGGTTCAATGCATCTTTCGATCTGAAAAATGTTTTACCTCACCTTGGAACTTGCATATATTTCTTGGAACTTGTGCTAGGGTATTGTGGTTCAATTTGAACTGTAGATCTTCCTGCCGATCTTCCATTGCCATAGATTCTTAACAAACTTTATTTATGGCCTACCAATCATTTAATCAATTCCAGCTCATCAGCTTCCTTCATTAAATAATGCATGTAAATATTTAATGCATTTTGTTACAACTCGGTAACAACTCAGTAAATACTAAAATTCACTCAGTAGACATTCCGCCTTCATTAACCGATAGCGATAACCTTAGGGTTTACTGACTAGGTTCCTTAGGGTTTACCGACTAGGTTCTTTGCTTGGTAACATAGTATAGTATTAACCTTACAATTTACAACATATGTATGATGTCAAAACAATCTAAACATCATGATCTCATCATTGTCTTACTCGGTAATAGTTTCTCATTGAATACCTTATTCATCCTCTTATTCATCATAATCTTTCTATGTCTTTTACCGACATCTTTATACTCTTCAAATCATACTTCTCAAGATATGGCAACATTATACTGAATTAGAAAATCAATTTCTTGACATCAATGAAAAAATAATAATATTAAGACAGTAAACATCCTTAATCAGTTATATCCATAATCATCAACAGCCTTCTCAATATCCTTGTTGAGATGCCAACAATCTTCCATTGTTTGTTATAATGCCAAATGCTAACAATCTCCCCCTTTGGCATTGATGGAAAAACCAATTGATTTGACCATAAAAGATTCAAATTGTTGTGATTCTGAAATGCTGAAATGCTCTCCCCCATACATTAGACTTCTCCTATTTTCTTCAGTCTTTTCAATCAGTCTTCTTTCCCTTATATTAGTCTTCTCCCCCTTTGACAACAATGCCAAAAAGTAAAGAACTAAAACATAATTTCTTCCCGTATGAAGTGATTTCTTGTTGTTGTGTATCAACTGAGTCTCGATCAGAGCATTTTGTCTTCAATTCATGTTCCATGTATGGTATCCTATATTGTTTCCTACACACCTTTAGAAAACCTCCTAAAGTGTGTAAATCAACATCAACTCCTAAAAGATATTCGATAGAGTCATCGGATTGATGCTTTCACCGAACTCGGTCAGTGAGTAGAAGATAGGGGTAGGACCCCTAACTTACTTCTGAGATATTCAAAAGTGTCCCTTGGTAGTGGTTTGGTGAAGATATCTGCTATTTGTTCCTTTGTGCTAAAATACTCCAACACCACTTTCTTTTCTTGAGCTTCTTCTCTAAGATAATGATATTTGATAGAGATGTGCTTTGTCTTAGAGTGCATAACAGGATTTTTTGAAATGTTAATGGCACTAGTATTGTCATAGAATATAGTTACTGGCTCGGTAACTTTCTCATTTATACCTTCCAACAGTTGTTTGATCCATGCAATGTTGGTACAATTCAATGTTGCAGCAACGTATTCAGCGTCTGTTGTTGACTATGAAACACATCCTTGTTTCTTGCTAAGCCAACTCACTAGTCTTTCTCCTAAAAAGAAAGCTCCTCCACTTGTGCATTTTCTATCATCAATGTTGTCTGCCCAATCAGCATCAGTATAAACTTTTAAATCAAAATTATTTCCTTTCTGATATACTAAGCCATAATCTTCAGTGCCTTTCAAGTGTCTAAAAATTCTTTTGATTGTTGTCATGTGTGTTTCCTTAGGATCTACAGAGAATCTTGCAACTATACCTACTGCATGTGCTATGTCTGGTCTACTGTAAACAACATATTGTAGCTTTCCAATCATGGATCGGTAAAGTGTCTCATCAATAGATGCAGATTCATCATTCTTTGATAATTTATAGTTGGTAGTCATAGGAGTACTTACTGGTTTTGAATCCTCCATTCCAAATTTCTTGCAGATTTCCTTTATGTACTTGGATTGAGTAATGAAAATCTCATTTTTCATTTGCAGTATCTGTAAACCTATAAAATACTTTATCTCACCAATTAAAGACATCTCAAATTCTTTGCTCATTTCATTTCCAAAGTTCTTGCATAAAGAGTCATTTCCACAAAATATAATATCATCAACAAATATGGCTGAGATCAGTATTCCATTTTCATCATTCTTCATGTACATATTGTTGTTCTCACTTCTCCTTATAAAACCAATCTTAATCAAATAAGAGTGCAATCTTTCATACCATGCTCTAGGTGCTTGTTTCAAACCATATAAAGCTTTGTTCAATTTACATACCTGATCTTTATTATTGTCTTCAACAAATCCTTCAGGTTGTTCAATAAAAACTTCTTCTAATATTCCATTCAGAAATGTAGATTTGACATCCATTTGGTATACCTTGAAGTTTTTGAAAGCAGGATATGCCAACAATGTTCTTACTCCTTCAAGTCTAGCAACAGGTGCAAAAGTTTCACCATAATCAATTCCTTCTTCTTGAGCATAACCTTTGCAAACTAGTCTTGCTTTGTTTCAAATGACCTCTCCTTTTTCATTTAGCTTGTTTCTGAAAATCCACTTTGTACTAATTACATTTTTGTCCTTCAGTCTTGGGATTAGTGTCCATGTGTTATTCTTCTTGATTTGATCAATCTCTTCTGTCATAGCATTTATCCAATCTTTACTATTAAATGCCTCTTTCACTATTCTCGGTTCAAATTCAGATATCAGACATGTGTTCTGTCTCAGTTTGTTCCTTGTCATCACTGGATCATCCTTATCTCCTATAATCTGACTTGGTGCATGATGTCTTTTGACATACTTGGCTAATACAGGCTCGGTAGGCTCTGTATGATCTTCTTCATCGCTCGGTAACTAGATATTCTCTTCATTTTCTTCAACAGTCTTCTCGGTAAGACTTGTCGATTGAACATAGACAAATTCATCATAGTCTTCTGGTTCCTTGGAATTTCCTTCATCATTTCTTTCTGCAAATTCATCAATTTTCACATTTGCACTTTCTACTATCTTGTTAGATGATTTGATCAGACATTTAAATGCTTTGCTTCTAGAAGAATAACCTAGAAATGTTCCTTCTTCACTCTTATGATCAAACTTGCCATTTCTATCATCTTTGTGAACAGAGCATCTACTTCCAAAGATTTTAAAATAACTTACATTAGGTTTCTTATCATACCAGATTTCATATGGTGTCTTCAAAGTACCTTTCTTCAATTGTACTCGGTTTAGGGTGTAAACTGCTATGCTTATTGCTTCTCTCCAAAATGTTTGTGGCACTTTCTTTTCTATCATCAGTGTTCTAGCACAATCCACAATAGATCTATTTCTTCTCTCAGCAATTCCATTCAGATGTGGAGTTCTCGGTGCAGAGACTTGTCTTTTAATACCATGATCATTACTGAATAAGTTGAATTCATCAGATGTGAACTCTCCTCCTCTATCTGATCTAAGACATTTCAGTTGTCTTCCTGTTTCATTTTCAACTCTTGCCTTGTACCATTTAAACATTTGAAAAGCTTCTAATTTTTCTTTTAAAAACATTACTGACATCATCCTTGAATAGTCATCCACAAATAATATGAAATATTTATCACCATAATAACTTTGAACTTTCATAGGACCACAAAGATCAGTGTGCACAAGATCTAAAATTCCCTTAGAAGTGTAAGACTTACTTGTAAAGCTTGATCTTGTCACCTTACCCATCTGGCATCCTTGGCACATAGAATTCTCAGGTTTTTCAAGACTCGATAGACCTCTTACTCGGTGCTTCTTGCTTATTTTGATCAGATTATCAAAATTTACATGACAAAACCTTTTATGCCATAACCAGGTATCATCTATCTTTGCATACAAACACTTGTTCTGAGTTGAGTCAAGGTGAAATGTGTTACCTTTTGTCTATGTCCCAGTAGCAGCTAACTTTCCATTCTTGTCATGAACTTTGACAATTCCTTTCTGAAATTCTATTCGGTAACCTGTGTTGTTTAGCTATGCTACACTCAACAAATTGTATTTCAAACCTTCAACCCAATAAACATCATTGCATCTTACATTGTCAAGAAGTGTTAAAGATCCTTTACCTTTCACCGGACATGGTGCATCATTACCAAATCTTACATAGCCTCCATTATAATCTTCTAATATAACAAACTTGTGTTTATCTCCTATCATATGATGTGAGCATCCACTATCTATGATCCAAGAATCATTAGTATTTATGTGAGATATTAGCGCTTTTTCTTCATACTTTTCTTCATCTGATCCATCTTTGGTAGCCACATAAACTACTTCCTCTGTATCAGTTTCATCTAATTTATCACCATTGGATTCCTCATCGACTATTAAGCATGTCTTTCTATCTCTTCTTCTAAAGTCTCGGTGTCCTCTGTAATGATTGTCTTTCTATCTATCATCTCGGTAATCTCTCTTTTCAGTAGAATCTTTGTCAAGACAGTTAGAAGCCATATGTCCTATCTTATCACAATTGAAACATTTTGAAGGTAGTTTTTCTTTATTCTTACCTTTGCCTTTCGGTAACCTTTTGGCTAATAGTGCTTCAAACTCTTCTTGCTTTCTGATTTCCTCATACAGTTTGTGTACTTCTTCCATGTTCTTATGAAATCTTTCACTTGCTCCATTGTGATCTCCTTCGGAGTACTTATACTTTCTTTCATTGTAATCATTAGATTCATCAAGATGAAAAGAACTAAATGCAGATTGGACTTTATTTACCGAAGATCCACTGTTATCAAAGTTACTTAACTCAAATGCATTTAGCTTACCAATAGTAGCATCTAAAGAAACTGGCATATTAGGTACAGACCTCAATTCATTGATTGCGGAGACTTAGATTGCATAAGTCGGTAGAAGGGTTCTTAACAACTTACTTGTTATATCCTTTTCTTCAATAGTTCCACCTGCTCCTTTGATTTGAATGACAATCTCCTTTAGTCTTGAACTGTACTGAGTTATGTTCTCACCTTCACTCATCCTCATAGATTCAAGTTGTCCTCTTAGACTATCTACTTTTGCTCTTTGAACATGTTCATCTCCTCCATATACTGATATAAGCTTATCCCACATTGCCTTTGCATCATTACAGCCTTCTAGGTCATTAAACTCTGAGTCGGTCAATGCAGATGTTATTTCAATCATTGCTTGGATATGTTATTGCTTTGCCTTTATCTCTTCCATTGTCAATGGATAGGTGCTCGGTGTAACAAAATCGTTCTCCAGATAGTATACAGCATATTCTCCAACTCCTGATAGATGCAGCTTCATCCTTTTCTACAATGTAGAGAAACTTGACTTGTTCAGCTTCGGTGCATCCCTCTTATACATCTTTGGATCTTTAACTCAAGTGCCTTTAAACTTTTCTTCTGGGGTCCAAAGCTCTAATACCAATTGATAGTTCTGATACTTAATGTAAGTACAGATCCAATAGCCAACAAGATGAGAGCGGGGGGGTGAATTATACAAACTTAATCTTCAATAAAAACATCAGATTCAACCTTGGTAACATATACTTTAGTAATATAACCAAAACTGCTAAACATACAAACTCAAAAGCATATAATCATCATAAACCTCATAACACCAGATTTAACATGGAAACCCAAATAGGGAAAAACCACTGTGGGATTTCGGACCCACTAAGATGTGACCCGGTTAAGGGATTTCCCTCAGATCTGTTAGGATCTTCACCTTGCTAGAGGTGACCTTGTTAAAGTATTTCAAACACTCAATCAGAATGTCACCTTGCTAGAGGGTTTTACAAATAAGACTGTTAAGTCCACTCGGTTAAGAGATTTTATGTCACTTTCACAAAATAACAGTAATAAAAATCTATCTGCAACTTCACATCTAAAATGTTAAAGCAAATTCTTATTTGCTCAATACAATCTAGACATAGAACTAATCTTGTCCATCTACTGGGCTTCTATACTTTGTTATTCAAACAGGTCTTCAAGCTTCTGTGCTCAGTAATCACTATGTAGCATCCTTGTGCATACACTTGCCCACATGCATTGTTTATCAATAGTTCCCTATTTATAAACAATTAGGTAACCACTTAATCTCCTTGATCACATTTCCCATGATCAATCATAGCCATCAGATCTTCATGCTTGACCAGGTTCAATGCATCTTTCGATCTGAAAAATGTTTTACCTTGCCTTGGAACTTGCATATATTTCTTGGAACTTGTGCTAGGGTATTGCGGTTCAATCTGAACTATAGATCTTCCTGCCAATCTTCCATTGCCATAGATTCTTAACAAACTTTATTTACGGCATACCAATCATTTAATCAGTTCCAGCTCATCAGCTTCCTTCATTAAATAACGCATGTAAATATTTAATGCATTCTGTTACAGCTCGGTTACTACTCAGTAACAACTCGGTAAATACTAAACTTCACTCGATAGACATTCCGCCTTCATTAACCGATAGCAATAACCTTAGGGTTTACCGACTAAGTTCTTTGCTTGGTAACATAGTATAGTATTAACCTTACAATTTACAACATATGTATGATGTCAAAACAATCTAAACATCATGATCTCATCATTGTCTGACTCGGTAATAGTTGCCCATTGAATACCTTATTCATCCTCTTATTCATCATAATCTTTCTATGTCTTTTACCGACATCTTTATACTCTTCAAATCATACTTCTCAAGATATGGCAATATTATACTGACTTAGAAAATCAATTTCTTGATATCAATGACAAAATAATAATATTAAGATAGTAAACATCCTTAATCAGTTATATCCATAATCTTCAACAACCTTCTCAATATCCTTGTTGAGATGCCAACAATCTTCCATTGTTTGTTATAATGCCAAATGCTAACATTCAAATGATAATAATATAATGAATATTTAAATGTCTCTCCACTAGGAGAAATGAAAATCACACCTGCCCTAGAACCCTCTCTACTACAAGAATCGTCAAAAAACATCTACCACATTCCCTTTTGGTCATGCTATATCTCATCAGCCTGTATTTTACAATTGAGGCTCAACCACATTAACCCTAAAATTGTCAACATTAACATCACAAAAGTGCACTACTTGGTTAGGGTCAATGTGTTCCACAATTACTTATGATATTGGTTCCTTGTCCAGCCTAACTTCTTTCCCATTCAAAAGGATTGTTGCATATGACATCTCTAGTTATACATTTCCACCTACAGTTGTACTCCATTGTCTAGACAATAACATTCCATAATTATGGGCTATGTCTACCCTATAAGTGGCCTCTGGGTAAGAGGAAAGCTTTTCTTCCACATTCTTCATGACACCTATTACTGAGACTAACATGTCGCTCGTTACATAACATTTCTCATAAGGGGTATCAACCCATAACCCTAACTCTTTCATGACTTCCACTGGCATTATATTTATAGTAGCTCCTAAGTCAATCATATAGTTTTTGACTAACTTGTTATTCACCAAATGGGTTATATAAAATGGGTCGATTTGGTAAGGATACTTGATGATTGTGGTCCCTAAGTACACTTCAAGAGTCTTCATTGATTCTGTTGTACATCATAAACTTTTTTATTTACGTTTTCTTGAGTGTTCAAAACTTTAAGTTGTACACTTGTCTTGGTTGATACACTAGAGAGTAAAGACACCCCTTGTGGTATATAGAGGATATCCCTAGTTGAGCTTGTGAATCCTATAGTTAAACTTTTTGGCCATCATTTCTTGTGTATGCAAGGATTGATAATCCCACTTGAGTAGGGTTGTTGATGTGTCTTATGTACTTGAGTGTTTAGACTACCTTCCCGACTTGAAGCCAAAAGGGGACACATCATCCAAAATGAGCCATAGGATTTTATATTTTTCATTTATTTCTTGTCTATATTCATTTTTTTTAAATGAAAAAAATCATAAAAATCAAAGAGACAAAAAAACATAACAAACAAAAAATACAAAAAAAAAAATCAAAATATTTCAAAAAAAAATATCAACAAAATATTTTGCTTTAACATCAAGCATTCCCAAGACATTTGACCTAACCCCCATCCTAAACATCCATTTCCATGACAAATCCTCAAATTCACTCATTTTCTATCAAACAATCACAAGACACTAGGATGAAAATACACAAATCATGGAGAACAAATTGAATCTTGCTTAAGAAAATTGGTCTAGCCAAACACCATCATGTTACAAAATAATTGTCACTATGAGCCTATAGTCAAACCCTCATGGCAGAATGGTACTAAATTTTGTGAATACCATAGGACCAAAGGAAATAGAACTTATAATTGTGTAACATTGAAAAATCTCATTCAAGACCTTATTGGTCAAGATATCTTACTATTGAAGAATATATTAATAATTCACCTAATGAGTAATTAGGCATATGTCAAGATTATTTTTCCTCACATGATAAAAATCATCTACCCATGTCTACAAATGGCCCATTACAAAACAATTACACCAATGACATATCTACCTCTTGTAAAGAAATTAGCCTATGAGTAGCCTCCATCTCTCCCACCATTCCTTCATACCCTAAAGCTTCACAACACCAACATGTGCCATCTCCATCAAGCAACACAACCAATGATGATACCTTTCAATTTTATCCCCAAGGGATATCTACAACAAAAATCTACACTAATCCAATTCTTGATGAAAATCCCTCCCATGATACAAAAACCCTAGAAACAATGCCACCATATGCTCCATCCCCAATCAAACCAATTCAATAGAGTCCCATTCAAAATATATTTCTATCATTCCATAATATGAGCTCATTCTAAGAATCTCCCATACATATCCAAACACATACCCCATGTCAAGGGGGTAATCTAAAGTATGAAGAAACAAGTCCTAAAATGAATCAAGATCAATACCCCAATGCTTTCCCATTCCATCCAATCATTGACCAGGACCCCATCTCCCTATAATTCCATGATCCCATCATCCATTTTCATTCCATCCAAGATCATCCCCTTCCATCTCAAGATCAAATTATATTTCCAAGTCCCATTCTTAATTTACCTCCTAAGCAAGATCATGGTATCCTTTCCATCCCATCCAATGATCCCATTCAAAATTAAGAGAAAAGCACAAATTCCAATGATCCTCTTCCAAGTCAAGATCAAAGTATCCCTTCATCTTCGTGCAATGATCCTAATCCACCTCAAGATCCTATCACTCCTCTCCAATTCATTCACAAATCCCTTACTTGTCAAATTGGTTCATCCAATCCAGTTTAATTCATTAGCTTATCATTCCTTCCATACCATATCCACCTCAAAATGCATTCACATTTTATTTCAAAAGTAACAAGTATCCCAATGATAGAATGATTAGTCAAATCATGCATTATCAATGAAAAGGGTTAGGAATCCATGAACAGGTATATTAGAACCCCTTCCTATCAAAGTGAATATCAATTATCTTGGGCTTTGCCACATAGCTTACTCTCAAAACATTGGTATCCCTGCTAAATCCTACATCCCTCCATCTAAATCCAAATATGTGCATCCCCCTTCATCCCTTACATCCATCTTATTCCCTTATAACCCAAAACCAAAGCCTTCATCCCTTCCATCCATCTTAGGTCCTTATTTCCCTCCATCCACTATCCATGTCACTCCTAGCTTACAATCTAATTACCCACTCGTACATCAAGATCAAAAAAGAAATACATCCTTGAAAACTTTCCAACCATCTATCAGCATGAACTCATCCAAAAGACCTACATATCATTCTTATCCACCCATGAATCACATTACTCTTGGAAGGAATTTAGGTTCTAATCATAAAATCCACAAGTCCAAAATCAACATGCATCCAAATATCGACATGCCGTATCTAAAAGACATGTAAAAAAGAAAAATCTGATCCAAAACAAGAAAGAATATCCATAAGGCCACAAAATCCCATCAATAAAAATGAGACATCAAAAATAATGTGGATTCCTAAGTTTCTCATAGAAGTAATGCATATCAAAGAACCACAAGGGAAAGAAAAATAAAAAACCATGTGGATTCCCAAGTCACTCATAGAAACATTGCATCGTAAAGAAAAATCAAAATTGGCATCTAAACTTGTTATTCCAAAAGCTTCCCTCACTCCTCCATCTAAACACATCCCACCTTTCAAATCTATTCCTCCATCAACTCCTTTATCCATTTTGCTTCCTTATGTCCCAAAATCCACAACCACTCCTCCATAAAAATATCAAAATCCAAAATCCACTTTTCCTCCATCATTCCACCACCCCTTGAGGTGTGTACCAATGTTTATCTTGCCAACATTTCTATCCACTTATACACAAATATTCCAACACCCCATCCATTATTGAACACCTATTTTCCATCCTTCCTTCCCTCCTATCAAATCCTTTGCATAAATTCTTACCCCTTTCAATCCAATCATCCATCTCATCTCCTTATCCATTACCCTAGCAACATCTATGAACATACCTCCAATATCCATGGTCCATTGTAGCACATATTTCAAGGGTATCATCCAAACAATGAGACGTGCTTGAGTCCTTCCCCCATCTTCTATCACTCAAAAGCTTAAAACTCAAAAAAAAAGTGACTAAAACTAATTTGCCCATTGGTGAAAACCACCACTTGTGGCACCTTGGGAAATTACCATGATAAAAACCTAGCAAATCAACGTCATGTGTAATCTATCATCCTCTTGGATTATACATGTAGGGGAAAGTCTCATTCATACTATCCTACCCATCACATCCTCATTTATCCCTTGTCCTCCACTATCAATCACCCTATCTACAAAAAAAAATTGTAGAATAGAGGTTAAGCTTCTTATCTTACAACCAAGCCAATGCTTGCTTCTTTCTATTTCTCCACCATCACCGCTTGAGGCATCCACAACATAACTAAACCCAATCTTCAAATTTTATTGTAATTGAATCAATTGGTTTCTCTCTACCCACTCTTAAAATTTAACTTGATATTGTAATTTCTTTTAAAATCCTCCCCTAGAATGGCATTAAAATCCCTTCCTAGAATATAAAAATCATTTGGCCAAGTAGCTAAGAATTGATATAATATCACCCATATCTCCTTGTTTCTAATATACACCATAGGACCATAGATATTTGCTAAAATAAATTGTAGATTGGAGGTTAGGCTTCTTAGCTTACAACCAAGCTAATGCTTTCTTCTTTCTATTTTCTCTACCATCATCGCGTGAGTCCTCCATAATGTAACTAAAACCACTTGAAGAACCATATGACTACACTGACTCTCCTTGCCACATTTTCAATCTCCTTTTGAGGTTCTCACCATTAGCATTAATCAACTTCATCTCTTGGATAAAGAATAAATTTTCTTTTGCAGTTTCCAAGTGACGCTTGACCAACCATTGTTTGTTGGAGGCATTTAAGCTTGTATAATTCCTTCATATGAGCTTCATGGCCCCTTGGGAATCAATATTTTCCTTCCCTAATCTAAGTAGCCTTATTATTTTGACTTGACCTTTCGCATCCCCATCAATTCTTTGTTTTTTTTTCTTGTCTTCCTTCATACCAATTTCCAGTTCGAGGAACCTTTGTTCCTCTAGGTAATTCCCAACTTCTTTGGATCTTTTCCAACTTTTATTGTGTATTCTTCTTGTTCCTTTAATTTTTTCTACCTAACCTTTCCCCTTGTCATTGTCTCTTTCATGTAACCAATATCTTCCTCCTCAAATTGAGATTCTAGGTTTTGGTCCCAATCCTCCTCTTCTAGGCCTCCTCTTTGAGAGTTAGAGATTTAAAATAGATATCTTGCTACCTCAAAGGCCATTGCATTGAAATATGAAACACTACTATTTAACCCTTCTAGTGTAGTATTGGGTGGAGAGATAACTCTAGCATTTGAGGTTTCTCCTACCTCTTTTGGTGCCTTTTCAATGTTTACGTCTTCTAGGTTCATATTAAACCTCAAAATCTTCTTCCCTGCATCAAGATTCTCCTTCTCCTTTGAGCCTTTTGACAATGACCCATCAATTGAGAAGTCTACCTCTATAAATTGACTAATCTCTTCAACTATTATAAATTTGAAAATAAGATTATTTGTGATCTCCTTTACTTTATGACATATAGTGGAGAAATCTAACATTTATCAGTTGCCTTCTTACGAAAGTCTTTGTGCCTTCCTTTTCCCAAATCTTATATGAAGTTGTTGGCTCCTTCTTACTAAGTTGCTGCTCAAAGTGGCTTTCAAAATATTTGTTTGTTTTCTCTATTTCCACCCTTTGTTTCCACCTTTCAGATTTTATTAATATCCCAACTTCACCCAACTATCTCCATTCACATCAATCATCACACAAACTTTGATAACTATCGTACAATCCCCTCCCACCATTTCTTCTATTTTTAGGAATGTCCCTAAATATTCACTTATTAAGGTCAACATTTCTTGTCTTGAATATTTGGGAGGAAAATTATTAAGCCTTATTCACATTGGGATTTTACCCATCATTTGAGAGGAAGGGTCAAAACTCGGTTCCCATTCCTTAATGTAAAAACCAACATCATCCATCAATAAAGGTTTCACCCTACATAATCTCTTTCTTTAGTTCCACAGTCTTACATTATATTAACAAAAAACCATTTGGTATATCCCTTTCTCTGACCCCATCTCCACATCTTTCATCCCACCGGTTTTCAATCTTATTATTGGAAGACCACCAATTGACCCATTTCGCAAAAAAGGCCCTTTCTTTTAATCTCTCTTTGTTGGGCGCTAATATTTTTTATGGAATGGCTATTTCATTGCTCCAAGGTATTTTCATGAAACCAAAACCCTCATCCTTCCTCTCTCATTTTCCAAAATCATTTTTCTAGATCCTACAAGTCCCACCCTTACTACTCTTCGAAGATCACCTTGCCCTTGTTGCACCCTAATCATCCTTCCCATGAAATCCTTCTTTCTGCCCTAATAGTATCTAATTAGTCCTTAGCGCAAGGAAAGGGATCTCCACTTGGGTCGTTGTTTGAAAAACCTCCCTCTACCCAAACTTGCTAGATTCCTTATCCCTAACTGTAGCGTCCTAAAATTGCGACACTTGCAATTTCGACTGCATTTGGGTCTTCACGATGGTGACGCAACACTGAACCTGAATGGAGACCCCGAAACTTGTTCATGACATCAAAAACTGCATTTTTCAGCACCCTGGCCTAATCCTCCTTGCACCCTGCTGTCCCTGGAGGTGGGACCATGGCGCCCAGCGCCCTGGTCCTTCAGGACTAGGGTGCCCAGCGCCCTGGTCCCTGGCCCTATTTTGGGCCCGGTCTCCTATGGGACTTCGGGCCTTTTTGTTTGCAATTTGGAAAATAACATTTCCTGGTCGGCCTAAGGTCGGGAAAATAAGTCTTTTAACCCTAATTGGCAAGTATAAAAACTACATTTCCTCTCCCATTTGAGGAGGAAGGACATATGTGTACAAGACGTGGAAACGATACTCAAACATTCAAGCATTCAAGCATTCAAACATTCCTTCAAGCAATTGATCATTCTAAGTCTCCATTCAAGGCTAAGTGTTGCATTCAAGACAAGGATTCAACCATTGAAGAGGAGATCACATGCTACAACATACAACATACAACAAACAACAACATCTATACCTTCGCATATAAGGATACAAACATCCTTACAACAAGGTACTAGTACTTGTTTTACATTACAGTCATTTACATTTACAGCATTTCTCATTTCTTGGTTAATTCCAAAACCGGGGTTTGACCTAAGGGCAAACCCCTAATCCCTAACCCCCCAATTGTCTTCGCTTTTCTGTGTGTAGGTTGCAGGTACGCAGCTGAAATTGAAGATCTGGAATCCTTGCGCAGAGACGAACAGATCCCCCTTCGTTTCGCGGATTTTTCGGAGGACCGTGTGCACGCCGGGCGCCATCGTCCCGTCAACTTTTGCTCAAATTTGCAGGACAACGCCGTCTCGACATTTTACTGCTAATTCCAGGTCCGCAGCTTCATCCTATATCCCTATCTCAGTTTATAAGTGAATCTTTCTCACTTTCTATGTATTCCTAGCTTAATCATTCTATCTACATTTCTTTACAAAAGAGGGTAGCCTTACTGTCTTAACCCTTGAAACTCATATAGAATCCAATCTTGCATTGTGTGGGATTGGATCTTGTGGGTTTCAACCCCTCTTTTGAATGTAAAGTCCCTCCTAAGTGAAAACCATCAACCCTAGTGACTCTCCCTTCTCTCTCCTTGGAGTCGGGGAGGGGAGAACAACTAGGGTTCGATTTTTCCGCTTTACACTAACATTCCATCTAAACTCTAATCCGCTCCTTACACCTCGTACTCGACTTCATTCCATTCTACTAGTGATCCAAATTATATATGCAATAATTAATCTATATTATAATAATTATTTACTAATAACATCAATTATATTATTAATTAGTAATAATTATAAAATTATAATTATCGCATTAATATATAATTATATTACATTATTTTATATTAATAATTTTTTATTTTTTTTATTAAATATATAATATAATATAATAAATTAGTGAAATCTCATCACTATATGAATGGGTTGATTAAAGTCACACATTTAACGTTTTTATAGAAATGTAAATCAACAAGTAAGAATAGTTCATTCTAGATCCCTTATGTTGGTTTTCCCACCTAGTGTCCAATCACAGGTTGAGAATGAACTCCAAGTCATTTATTTGCAAAATTAGTTTATGCAAGATTAGATAGATGGGGCCCCAAATTTATAGGTTACTATCCCTTAGGTATTACATGACCCTTAGAATCAAGCATAGACCCTATGCTGGTGGAAGAATGAATAATAATGATTAGATATTAGGGGATAATTTACTATGGTTGAACATTATCATGATTGCAACTAGTCCAAACTAGTAGAACTTCTTCATGATAAATTTTCTACCCAATCTAAAAATTGGTTTATATGGTCCAATAAAAAATGGGAAAGGACAAGAAATTGAGACATAGGTTGGATAGATTATACATATCCCCTATCTTGCCTTTGGTTTATGATTCAGGTCATGTGTTAAGGTGGACTTATCCACTACTGTTTATGATTATTATCTCATTATTTTCAATATAAATCAGTCTTAAACTTTAAAAATTGACAACTCTCTCCCCTTCAATTGACTTTATGTAACACTATGATTTATGTACATACTTTTTAATTGACTTTATGAAAATCTTTTCAAAGATAACAAATGTCAGGAAATTCAACAAAACCTTGAGGATATTGTCAAATCTTACATTCCTAACATAATAGAATCTTATTACAGTTAAATTATTTAGATAGAATTTTGTCACTAGAGGTGTTGGAAAATGCTCCTTTTCTCTATGGTCCCTTAGAAAGTTCTTACAATGATGAGATTTCTATGAAATTCTACCAAACTATGTGGCACACACATTAATGAAGATTTTTATTATTTATTACCTAGAAGCTATTAAGATTGTATTGTTGGTTCCTATTATTAATAGTGGTATAATTAAACTTGTTCCTAAAGAAAAAAGGAAGAATACATTTTTTGTTGGTGTCCTACCACATTGCTTGATGCTTCCTATAAAATTATAGCAAAAGCCTTGGCTATTAGGATTACATTGGTGGTGCAAAGAAACGTTAGAGTTGAGTAGACATGATTTATTGTTGGTATATTTATTCTTGACAGCCTTATGTTGGCATGGGAAACTTATGAATAGGCCCAACAAATAGGTCAAAATTCTATTGTGATCAAACTTGATTTTGATAAGGCTTATGACAAAATTCTCTAGAGCTTTATTCTTAAAATGCTTCAATTGTTGGGATTTGGTCCTAAATTTCAATCCCATGTTCAAATGTTGTTTCATGATGTTAATGTCTAGATTATTATCAATAATATGATGAAAAATCCATTTCTTTTACAAAGGTCTACCAAGCAAGGTTGCCCCTTTGCTCTATGCCTCTATGTCCTTATGGTTGATGCTTTGGGATATATACTTCAAAATGTCAATAATATGAAGTCGATTTCAAAAATCTCTATTCCTTATGATGTTGTAACTAACTCTCAATATGTTGATGACAATCTGCTATTTTTACTGATGCCCTGCAAAATGGACAAGGTTAGTCTAAGATAAACAACACAAGACACACAAGAAAATTGTTAGTGTTATTCAATCAAAAACTAATCTAAACAGGCATATCAAGAGAGACACTAAAATCATGCTAATATATCTAACTAATGAAATAAAGATAATGAGGCATCTCCAAATGCCTCTTAGCATGCTCTTAGTTCCTTCTCCCTTGTTCCTCTCCTCTCCAAGTTCCAAAATAGTGTAGCTCTCAGCAGCTTTTTGCACTATGGATGCTTATGGAGGATTGAGATTGTAGTATTGTGCTCCAAATGTAAAATGAAAAGCTAATATTAAGCTATTGATGCTAAAATGATTTATTTTAACCAAAATGACAATACATGAGTTTTCTATGCTAAATGCTCTCTAAAATGCCTATAGGTTAAATACATACAAGTTTTCAGGATCTGGATTATGAAGAAATGGGCTCTATTTATAGGAAAAATGGAGCAATGGATGGTTGAGATTGAGTAATCTCAACAAAGGTTAGGATTGAATGGTATTCAATCCATGTGAGGACTTTCAACCCAATCTCATGTTGACAAGTGTCACCATTAGGAGGCTTGAGAGGAGAGATAAGGAGCATTAAATGCTTGAGGGGACATGATGGTTACCCTAGTCAAAGAAATAAATGCTTTGAAGAGACACATGGGTTACATGAGGGTTAAGTTAGGGGTCAAAGTCCTTAACCATGGGTGCAAGTGGAATTAACCATTAATGGTCATGTAAGAGCCATAAGTGGTTTGGAAGACTTTAGAGGTTAATTTGTTGAACACACAAAGCATTAATTGTTTTTCAAAGACTTTGGAATCTTTGAGAAGTGACTCCAATTTGCTTAGGAATGTGACAATATTTAGGGGATGGATTAGGTTAATTAGGAAGGGTTTAGAAGAATCTAAAAGGGGTTTAAGCATGCAAGTGGATTTTGTAGGAAAATGCAAGTGGGAGGAATTTTGGTATTTTCAATTAAAATAAAATCATTTATTTCAATTAAATGGTGTAAGTTGCATTTGGATAAATATTTAAATAAATATTAATTTATTTAAATGAGAAAAAGAAGATAAAACATTAAATGCTTGAAGACTTTGAGGGAAACCATTAAAGGTTTAAGAAGACTCTAGAAGGAAGCCATTAAGTTTGAAGACTTTAAGGGAAACCATTAAAGGCTTAAGAAGACTTTAAGGGAAGCCATTAAGTTTGAAGACTTTAAGGGAAACCATTAAAGTCTTAAGAAGACTCTAGAAATAAGCCATTAAGTTTGAAGACTTTAAGGGAAACCATTAAAGTCTTAAGAAGACTTTAAGGGAAGCCATTAAGTTTCAAGTGGGTGAGGATAAATAAGATTTTAAATAAATAATTTATTTAAAATAGTTGGGCAACTTGCATTTGTAGGAAAATACAAGTGGGTGGAAGATAAAGGTGATTTAAATAAATGATTTATTTAAAATAGTTGTGCAACTTGCATTTGTAGGAAAATGCAAGTGGGTGGAGGATAAAGGTGATTTAAATAAATGATTTATTTAAATGTGAGAGGTGAGATTTTGGGGGAATTTAAATAAATATTAATTTATTTAAATGTGAGAGAAGATTTAATTAAATAAATATGATTTATTTATTTAATTAATGGTCTGAATTTGGTTAAGTGAATTAAATCAAATAAATTGAATAATTTATTTAATTAATAGGAGAATAGGGTTAAGATGAATTAATTAAATATATTAATTTAATTAATTATTGATTGATGGTTAAATAATCAAATAAATACTAAATATTCATTTAATTAAGTGGACAGATTTATGTGACTACATTTACATTATTTTTAAAAAGTTATATCTAACACAATGGATATATTGGAGTTGTATTATGTTATTTAATGAACTAAACATAGACATGATAAAACTATTTTTTTGATGGTTCAAGGCCTATTTCATATTGTATAGCCTAAGAAGAGAAACAAATCAAACATGAGGAAATTATGAGGTATCTTGGTATACCATTTGAGATGGGGGTTTCTCTCTCTAATATGCAAATTTGGTATCTTGATTGAGTCAAGAATGAACTTTTCAATTGAGGAAATCAATTCCTTTCTTTGGCTAGCAAAACACAACTAGCCAGTAAAACATTTCTTGCAACACATATTTATTATTCTTCATGTTTCATGCCTTCTAAAAGTGGGTACAAGGATAATCAAAATTATTTATCATTATCTTTGGGCTAAATGAGATGGTAATATTGGATTTATATCAACATCATGGATTCATTGTATGCAACATAAAGGTAAAGGTAGTTTGGGGCTAATAGATCCAATATATTTTGAACCATCTCCATGGGTGATACTCATAAAAAATTGTATTAACCTTTCCTCTGTCAAAGGTAAATGGAAACATGCGAGGTGGTCAAATAAAATTCTCCATGCCTCTTTTTTGTCAATCAAGGCCTCATCTCCCCTTTAGTCTATATGGAAGGCTTGACAAAATATTGTCATCTTCTAAAATGGAGAGAAAACTTGCTCCAACATGGATTCAACTTCTCTGCCTCATCTATTTGGTGGAACAAACACATTCTTTATTAGGATCAATCCCTTGCCTTAAGGTTTCCAAAATATTACTAATTTTTATTTTAAAAAGGAGTTTGCAATGTTGGAAATCTTATGGAATTTCTTATGATTAGTTGGTTACCATGGCATACTATTAAAACGCAATTCAACCTAAGCAACAAATACAAAGTTTTTTTGTTTTTTGTGCAATTATTGGTGTTATTGGAATTGTATGTGAAATTGTGTACCCTTATCTAAAGCAACTTTGCCAAATACTAGTTATGGATGTCATCATTTACTTTTCTATTTTTTTTCTTTAAAGAAAGTTTACTTACAACCACTTTATGATTTTCCCCTAAAGTCTTGACTAAACTTCAAATGGAATTGTAAGTTCAATGAATTTTTTTTTTGGCCAAAAATTTTTGCTCAAAGTTGATTTAGATGCTCAATTAATTGCTTGGGAGATTCTATATTGCAAACTACCCGATAGGGTGAAATATATGATGGTCCAACCAATTAATTGCCCTTTTTGTCACAGACAAGAAATCATAAGGCATATCTCGTGGGGATGTCAATTTGCTAAAAAAATAGTGGAATGTTGTTTTTCATGACTTGCCTGTTGTTTTGTAACACAAATCAAGCTGGAAAGAGGCCCTTATTGGGGCCATGTTACACTTTTTAAATATAAACTAAGTTAGAAAGAGGCCTTTCTTAAGTTTGGATTACATGCTAATATTATATTATTGATGGTTCTAGACATGTTATTGTATTGTACATATGGACTAACAAGTGCAAAATTATTTTTAATAACCATAATTATCACTAGGAAGTTGCATTTTTAAGGCTCTACTCTATTGTATTTCTTCTCTATTTTCTTAACTACAAATAGAGGCCAAGAGGAATTTAAAGATGGATTTCCAAATTTAATATATCAAATTAGAAGTTACATAATAGCTTAGTAAAAAGAAGTTTGTTATGGTGTATCGATTAAGACCTTTCTTACAGGTTTGACTATTGCTCAGGGTCTACTTGTTGTGATTATTAGTTCGTTCTCTTGTATATGTTAATTTTATGGTCGTATTATGGTACCCATGTTGTTGGTATGTTTTGTACTACTTATTGAAGTATATGGTTTCATTTATGTCTATTCTATGCTTATATTCTAGTAGAAAATATTGGTTTTTTTATATATTATTTGTTATTGATAAAAGGTCAAGGCTATAAAGGGTATTATGATACTTGTTAAAAAAAATTATAGACTATTAAAAAAGGGTCAAATATTATTTCAAGCCACAACCATGGTAACTAATCAAGAGATACAGACAAAAAATAACTATCTTGTCTCAATAGAACATGCTCATATTCATATTGGATAGAGACTAAGATAATAGTTTCAAAAGGATTGTCCATACTACTATAAAATGGGACAATGTAGATAATCAAACCAAGAACAAAATTGAGAAGCCAAGACAAAAAGGGCCTTCAATTTCTAGACCTTAATCACTAGAAGCAGGGGCGTTTGAATGACCAACACCAACCAAGTATGAACCATGATGAGAGTCATGATGATCTCCCTTTGTCCTAGCCACAACAACTTCCACATCTTCAATCTCCAATTCCAGTTCAACATCACTGGAACCTTCACTACCCATACCATCAATCCCTTCATTGTGTTTGAATTCCACCACCCACTCAGCCTCTTCATTCACCTCATCTCCAATAATATCAACAAGTAGTCCATATAGAGTGAAACCTTTGAGCCTTTTGAGGAAATATAGAATCGTCTAAATAATGGGTCTCCTAATATACATAGGCATATCACCCGTGGTGAGCACAAGAAACCTATGAACCTCTTCCCCAACAAATCTAATAGTTAACTAGCGCTTAGGGTAGGGAATGGTTAAATTATTATCCACATTTAGAAGCACTCAATCAATCTCCCAAGAAGGCATTATTGAAGACCCTTCTACACAATTCTTTAGCCACTAGCTTCTTCTCTCCCATCCACAAAATAGTGGCTAGAAGAAAGGAAAAATTATCTGTATTCACTTTATATTTGTAGTCTACCTTGATGAACTCTCCCCCCAAAATTCGCTTGACAACATGATAGAACAAATGATGAGAGTGATCCAATATTTGTCTAGACATCTGTTGGTCACCAGATCAAAGAAGCACATCTGCCTCTTCTTGGAGATGAGCCTAATTGGAAAATCCATCAGGAAGAAGCTCAATAATGCAAAGAGAAAATGTGGAGCTTAGAATGCATCCAGGCTATTACCAAGAGGTAGATTGATAGAAAGATAACCTTTCACCACACTCTTTTCGATATAGTAACAATTAAATGCATCATAATGATTCAGATCCAAGATGTCCTTTCTGTCATTTTGAAATGCTTCAAATTTAGTAAATCAACAAAAATTGACTAAGATGTGACCTTGAACTTACGTGAAATAGGTTGGCAAGTCTAGTTGTTGATCTTATTCATTGAATGAGAATTTTCTACCTTGGGACTAGAGATGTAATTGTTCTTGATTATGCATGCTAAGGTGTTGCTGACATGCCCCAAAGGTTAGCTGGCCAACTCATCAACCTCATGTCGTATACTAAATATGTCCATTTTTTTCCTTCAATAGCCTAAAAAGGAATTTCAAATAAAAATCTCATGCCACCTATGCTAGAATCAAATCCCAGAGAATGAATCAACTCATCATGAGATTTGGAGTAGTCCACAAAGTTGTTTTCTTGACTACTTGATTAATCTAATCATCCTTCCCATTAGTGCCACTCCTGATTAATCAATAGGACCCAATTTGCAAAAAAGTAGTCCATCTGCAACTACATTATCCAGCTTGTTAGCGGCCTTGTTCGGTTCTCTGTATATGTGATTGATGCTAAAATCATCAAAGTACTCTAAAATCTCTAGATTCCTCTCCAATAAATATTCCAATCTCCAATTTGGAGTGGCTTTGGATCTTACCACATTAAATACTATAGTTTAATCCCCTTCAATATCAATCTTGTCAATCTCCAAATCCTTGCACAGTAGGAGACCTTCTATTAATGCATTGAATTCTGCTACATTGTTAGTGTCCTCCAAAGGATAAGAGAACCTTGCCACAATAGAGCCATCCCAAAGGTGAATGATCCCACCAGCCCCAGAGGTCCTTGGGTTGCCACATGAAGATCCATCAAAGTTTAATTTGAACCAGTCAAATAGAGAGGGTGTCCAAGAGCAAACCTGCCTTTCTTTCTTGCTAGAATCCTCTCCAATGTTGAAGAAGGGGGGAATCTTTAGGCCACACAAAACCTTCATATTATTATCCCATTTTGTGAATATGATTCCTTTAGCTATATGTGTTGAGTTCCTGTTGTTAGATATCTCCACAATAGTCATTTCCACCTTATTGAATAAGTGCTCCCTAGCCATAGCCTTGTTTAAAAAGATCCTTATATTTTTCTCTTTCCATAATTCCCATAGAAGTATTGATGGATTATAGATCCAGAGGTTTCTAAAGATATTTTGTCATCTACCTTGTGGTCAACCTTTAAATAAACTTAATATATCATTTGGGAGAGTTGTAACCCACCCTAATCTGGCACATATCCACTGCCAACATGTTTGTGAAAAGGGGTAGCTAAGAAATATATGATATACTACTTCAACATACTCTCATAACACACACCTAGAGGGTCCTTCAAATCCCATTTTCCTGAACCACACAATAGTTATAATTCTTCCTTGAAGAGCAGCCCAAGAAAACACCCCTACCTTTGGTAAGCGTAGTTTTCTCCAACATAGTTCCAAAGGAAGCTCTATCTTCAACAAATTCAAGGTATGGATGATGCTCCTATAACCTTCCCTGCTATTATATTGTCATATTTTGGAACCCTTCTAGATTAATCTGTCCTATCCATGTCTAAAAGTCACTATCCTTTCCTTCAAGATTCGTTTGATTCAATCCAAACCCCCAACTACTAGAGGATGTCATCCATATTTCTCCATTTCCAACAATAAGAAAGATGATTCTCTGATAGTTCCACATAATCCCTCACTGTGGCTCCCTGATGCTATTTAAAATAAATCTTGATCCTACTAGTATCCATCATCTCATCAATAGCATGTAGACCATTTAGAACACAATATATCATTGAGAGGGGGGTGAATCAGTGATTTTAAACAATTTCAAATAGTGTGTGCAACCAGGAGAATAATAAAAACACTAACAAACAATCACACACAAGAGCATAACACATAACACCAAATATAAGAGGAAAACCCAATGTGGGAAAAACCTCGGTGAGAAATGTTGTTGGAGATCTACTTCTCCAATCTAGCCTCACAATGAAAATAATAGTTTACAATGATTTAGGGCACCAACCCAAGGAGCACCAACCCCTAACAATTTATGGGCACCTACCCAAAGGAGCACCAACCCCTGCACTAAGCACCCACTTAGTGAAAATACTATGAGATATAAAACAATACAATGGTCAACACCTTGTTACAAATGAATTTTGTAACTCCTGCAAATACTTTTCTCTACCAATTAAACCTTCTATGTGTCACACTGCTTATTTTCACTAGCGGTTCTCTGTCACTCTGTCTTGAATCTCATAACCTCAGTGTCTACCTAGCCGGTTCCTCTCTCACTTTTCCTACTCTCCTTCACTCTTTGTTGCTATCTTACCAGTTCAGACACTGTCGGTTAAATGAACTTTTAAACTCTGTAACTATTTACTAGTTACGTCAAACCTTTCCGGTTAACCCTTTCTTGTCGGTTCTTCTTGTAACACTCTGTCACTTCAATATTTTTTCTATCAACACCCAGACTAACCAACTCTCACCTGGCAAAAACACACTTTCTCATCATCATCTTAGATCTTCGATCTGTACATTTATACTCATGCTTTCCCGCTAAAATTGAAATTCAAACTTTACGTGCCTAGGGTTTTCTTCTCCGACCATAATCTGTATCAAATCAAATAAGATCTTATCTTTGAGATTGACAACCTGCAACAAATCAAACATTACCACCATTTCTAATCCGTCCAACACACGTACATTTATTATATTTAGCAAACTTGATCCTGTTGGTCGGCCTTGAATTTGTCAATCCAGTTGTTTCCTTTCGATCTGCTTCGAGTCGCAATCTTTTGCAATCGATCCATGATTTTTGTAGTCAGCATTTAATATCAACCTAATCTACAACTACCTTGTTGATGCACAATTCACCTACCACTACATGCTTTCCACCTGGAGTCCACGTATTATCTCTGTCGGCTTCCAACTTATTTGATTGTGTCGGTTCAAACTCGGTCACCAACAAAACATACTACCAATATACACTAACCAGTTAACATTCATATCATGCACTTCTTTGTTCTATAGGTTAGGTCATGTTAACCTAGACTACTCCTAGTTCTGTGTTCACCTCTTCAATCCATATGACTCGACAACCATTCAATTTGTTTTCTTCAGTTTTGTTCATCTTCCCTTCAATTTGTCTCTTTGCTTTCTTACAAATTGACATACTTACCGGTTGGCATCAATCAACATGTCAACAATCTCCAACTTGCATACCGGTTGACATACTTACCGGTGATATGCTATACCAGTTGCCATCAATGACAACACAATGCCAACAATCTCCCCCTTTGGCATTGATGTTAACATAATATCCCTTCAATTCGGGCTCTCAAATATCGGTTTCTTTCTCTGTCTTTGACAACAATGACAAAGGGCTCAGGCATCAATTTTCGGTCAGTCAAACCACTTTACCCTTTCTCCCAGCAAGTCAATTGCGACTTTTATAGATAGACAAATTGAATGGACAACTATAAAGCTCACAAATGAGGATGATGATCAAGTTCCCCCCTTGTGAAGTGACTCTCCTTGTCAAGTTGATTGTGACTTTGGTAGATAAACAAATTGAATAGACAACTTCCCAAAGTCTCAAACTAGTTGGTTTTGCCACACAAACACTTGATCTTCCCCTATGTCCAACAAATGGTCCAAGAGTCAAAAAGTATGGTTGTGAACTCCCCCTGAACCACAGATCTCCATAAACATTTAAGTGCATAAAGCTGGTGAGACAACTCTGAGCTTGTGTCTTAGATACTCAAATGTGTTTACTGGTAAAGTTTTTGTGAAGATATCAGCAACTTGTTCACATGTGGAAACATATTCTACCTTTACGTCTTGCTCTGCAACCTTCTCCTTGAGAAAATGGTATTTGATGTCAATGTGCTTTGTCCTTGAGTGCATAACCAAATTCTTTGAAATGTTGATTGCACTTATGTTATCACACCTGATAGAAATAGGGTCAAATATTTCTATCTGAATGTCCTTGAGGGTGTAAAGGAGAAAAAAGGTGATGGTGAGGAGATCAAGTGGAAAGCTTTACCCTCCTCAAGAAAAGAGTGAAAGTTTCACAAAGGATTCCCTTCAACTTCTCATGTCCATTAAATTTAAAAGAGGGGGGTTGAATTCATTAGATCTAATCTCAAATGAAAAGAGTTTGAATGCTAAATAATTGACAATGATTTGAAAAGAAAAGTAACCCTCTTTTGAAATAGATAAGTTGAATTAAATGAATTGAAACTAAGCATGAAGATGACAAAGAAATTATTATGACTTGAGATAGAGATGTAGGATGAAGTTGTGCACCTGGAATTAGCAATAAAATGTCTAGACGAAGCTTTCCTGCAAATTTGAGCGAAAGTTGTCGGGACCAAGTTGAAAGTGTACTTGTTCCTCCAAAAAATTTGCGCATTGAAAAGGGTTTTTCCATCTCTAAAATGAAGCCTAAACCTGCAATTACAGCTACGCACCTCCAACCTACACATAGAAAAGAGAGCAATTGTTGTTGGGATTGGGGGTTTGCCTTTAGGTCAAACCCCGTTTTGGAATTAACCAAATGATGAAAAATAATTGCAAGTAAATGAAAGGAAATGTCTGAAGTAGAATTAACCTCAAGAGAGGATTCAATTGAAATGTAGATAGAGTTGTTTGAAAGGATATGTGGAATTGAATGTCTTGAAGGTTGGTAGAGATCTCATCTTCAATGGTTGAATCCTTGAATTGAATGCAACACCTAGCCTTGAAAGGAGACTTGAGATGCTCAATGGAATTCTTGAATGCTTGCACTTGATTTCACTTGTGATCAATTTCACTTATCATTGACTCACTTGTTGAATGTATTCCGCTTGTGCAAATAGGAGGGGGAAACGCTCCTTATATACTTGCCAATTATAGTTTTTTTAACTGATTTCCCATTTTAGGCCGACATAGGAAAACCTTTTCGTGCTTGCAATTGACAAGCCCAATGCAAGATAGGACCAAGGAGGGCCCAAAATAGGGTAGGGACAGGGGCGTCATAGCCCTATCCTACCCTAATTCAGGATAGGCAGTGTGAGGTGCAAGAAAATGCAAGTTTCTAATGATATGAGCATGTCTCGAGTCTCCAATTAGGCTTAGGGATTCGTCCACTAATGCGAAGAACCAAATGCAATCAAAAATTATAGGGTGACAATTTTATGATGCTACATTTAGGCCCCACTTTAGCGGGAGTATAAGCGTAAGCCAATACTACTGGTAAAGTACAAGGAAACATGATTTAAAGACTTTAACCACATCAAGGAGGCAAGATACACCAAGCCCCTAGTGGACTAAGGATCTTATGAATTTGATTGACAAAGTAAAAGGGAAGATCAAGAGGGAGAGAACCATGACTACAAGTAGTAAAGGTTCCCCTCACTATGAGTCATGAAAGGAAAGGTGTATTGGTGGGAAAATGATGAGTGATGAATCAAGAGGAACACTACCCTTTCCCTCAAAGAGAGATGAGAGTTTCACTATTGATTATCCTTCAAGAACTTTTCACCATTAGATTAGGAAGAAGAAAATGAGATAAATCACTAGATTCAATATCCACATAGAGATGATAGATTGGATTCTGAATGAATTGAGAATGTTAGGATGATCCCCCTTTTCCTTGTTTGAAATGGAAAGGAATTTGATTGAATTATGTAGTACAAAAGTGACAAAGAATCGATTATAACTTGAGATGAGAATATGGGATGAAGTTGTGCACCTGGATCTAGTAGTAAAATGTCGAGACGAAGTCACCCTGTGAATTTGATGAAAAGTTGTCATGACTGTGGCAGGAATGTACACGGTCCTCTGAAAAAATCCGTGAAATGAAAAGGGTTTTTTTGCCTCTACAAATAGAGCCTGAATCCAAAAGTACAGTTGCACACCTACAACCTACACATAGAAAAGAGAGGAAAATGGGTTGGGATTGGGGGTTTGCCTTTAGGTCAAACCCCAGTTTTGGAATTAACCAAGTATTGAAAGAAAGTACTTGCAAGTAGATGTAAATGAAAGATTGAATTGTAAATCACCTCAAGGGAGGTTGTAGTAGAAATGTTGATAGAAATTATTGTGTGGAATTGTATGTTGAAATCAATCTCCTCTCCAATGGTTGAATCCTTGACTTGAATGCAACACCTAGCCTTCAAGGGAGACTTGAGAATGCTCAATGTTGGAAAAAAGTGCTTGAATGCTTGATCACTTGAACATATCCAACTTTGACCTCTCCAACTTATGCAAATGAGAGAGAGAATTCCCCCTTAAATACATGTTTGAAGGATTTGAATTTCATCAGGATCCGACATCGAGGAGGTTTCCTGCCCGAGGCACAACCCACAAGGCATGCTCTAGGAAGGGTCCTGCCCTAAAATAGGGCGGGGATAGGGCATGGGAGGAAAAGGGCACCATGCCCCTGTCCAAGGGGGGATAGTGGTGCCATGCCCTATCCTACCCCTTTCTCCAGGGCAGAATGCAGATAGGGTGATGCGGAGGCCAAGGAAGAAATTGCTTTCACAAGCCGAGCACTCTCTGATCTCTGATCATGCTAGAGGATTAGAGTTCGCATGCATGAGGACCCTAATGTAGTCTTAAATTGCTAGGGTTGCAATTTTATGACACTACAAAAGGATACCAAAAATTACAAAGCAAAGCCAAGTTCACCAAGTAACTTTAAGTATCAAGAAGGAAAATATGAGCGAAGTGTATGCCCCCATGTTAAAGCGTTTGCGCACGCCTTACCGGGAGCGATTGCTTTACAGTAGGATACACCCAAGAGAGAAAGAGAGGGATCAAGTTATCGCAAGGTTTTAGCCCCCAATCGAGGAATAAACCAAAGGATAATGAACACAAAACATAAAGAATGAGGTGGCTTCACTTTCCTCAGGGTCAGTATGTTGTATGATAACTCATGTATATCATGTATATATGCATAGAATAGTCCTAATTCCCTAAAGAAAGGAAACCACCTTGGAAGAAAGGGAACACGTGTCTTTTGAGTCAACATGAAAGAGACCAAAAGAGATCTCAATGCTTTGCATCATCCTCAAGTAGACATCACTAGGGACAACAAATAGAAGAATAGGGATACACATAGAAGAATGGGCACAAAAGAGCGAGAAAGAGAGAGGTAGAGGATATATGGTGTTAATGAAGCTAGTCTATCATGACATCCACCTCCCAATCTTTTTTATCATTATTTTGGGAAGGAAGGAAACACACTAGAGGAGCGACATCGAGCACAGCAGATGGATCTATCAAAAGATCCAAACAAGGACTATGCTCATGTGCTAAGTCACTTTGTTCATTTCTAGGAGCTAGGATCAAGGCTTTTGAAAATTCTGTAGATAAATGTTTGTCAACGTCAACATATTCATATTCACTATCAGAAGCATTAGGAGTTGTATTGCCATCATAAATGACATTTTCACCTATTTCTTCACCAATATTTATAGAAAGAGGATCTCTAACATGAATAGGAGTAAAACCATCACATGTTTTTTGCAACTTATGATTTGGAGATTTAGGTTCAACATCTTTCTTAGGAGAAAATGGAATCATGTCAACTGTAGGTGTTATGGGAGATTGAATAGCTTGAGAAACAACTTCACGAGCTCTATCAAAATGTTTTTGTTGGCGATCTCTTGCACAACAATTCTGTCGAGTCTTAGCAGGAGGCTGAGAAGAAGGAAGAATATTTATTGAAGGAGGAATGTTTGTTGTAGGAGGAATATTCTCATCTTTGGTAGTTGGAGGTTTAGGTTGAGGTCTTTTAGGTTGGACAAGAGGAAAAGGAGGTCTCTTCTCTCTATAAGAGAAAGCAGGCAAAACTGTACCATATAAAGGAAGAATATTCGGTATAGAAAGGAGACCAAGTCCATCATGAGGAGGAGGTACAGATCTAACCTTAGGAGGAATATTATTGTTCTTCTTAGGAGAAGGCATAGTCTCATCCATAGGAATAGGTTGGGAATCTTCCTTAGGAGGAAGATTAGTTCTATCCATTAGAGGAGGAACTTCATCTTCATGAATAGTGGGAATATCAAGTGTTGGAGTTATAGGTTGGCTTAAGGATAAGATCATATCTTTCTTTCATTTTTGATAAGATTGAAAGAGAGAATCACTTCTTGGTGGAATATATTGAAATTATTGAAGCCAAATCTAATCAATAGGAACACCTGGGCTTCTTTCGATTGGTCAAAATAGGTTGTGGTTAATAGTTATGATTTCTCCATTGTGGGGAAATTTCAAACACTTATGGATTTGAGAGGCAATAGCCTTCATGGAAGATATCCAAGGGTAACCTAACTTCACACGGAATTATTTAGATGAAGGATTGATAACAAAGTTGACATCTATTGATTTAGTGTGAAACTCAATAGGGAGTGTGATAGAACCAATAGTAGGACAAGAAAATACATCAAATAACTTAATGACCACATTAGTATCATCATAGATTGGTTTATGCAAATGTAAAGTATAAAGATATTCTTCAGTGATGACATTAACCATGCAAGAGGGATCAATAAGCACACCACGACAAGGTTTGACTTGGATTTTTGCAACTGTGTATAAAGGGCCATTGGGTGCTCTAATGGTCTCGCCTGGGTCAAACGTGATACATTGATCCTTAGGTGTTTCTTGTTTCTCTACCATATTCACTAAATTTGGAGTCGTGGTAGTGAGATCAGAAGGAGAGAAAGAGGTATGTTAAGTCTCAATCATGTTAAAAGTATGAGAGGGTAAAGGATCAGTAAAAAACTTAAGATTTTGATTAGGAGGAGCTACTAATTTGTTTCCTTTATCATCCACACCTAACATAGATATAGTATTATTATCAAGAAGGTCTTGAATCTTACTTTTTAATGCAAAACATTTCTTAGTATCATGACTAGGTTGACAATGAAATTGACTAAAATAATTATTATCAAAGTAAGGTGAGGTTGCCTTAGAAGTGTCAACTGGTTTTATTGGAGGAAGTTTGATAACATTTCTTTGTAACAAATGAGACATGATGCTATGCAAAGATTCATTCAAAGGAGTGAATTATCTTTCTCTTCTGAATAATTTAGAAATAGGAGCCACACCTGTTGTAGCATTCACATTTTTGTTGTTGATGGTGTCATTGAATTTGATGAATCCTTTTCTCGGTTTGAACTTCACAAATAGTTGTTGAGCACTCTCACCCTTATCACTTGGATCCATTGGAGTAGATTTCTCCAGTTGACTCATAGAC
Source organism: Cryptomeria japonica (assembly GCF_030272615.1). Lineage (NCBI taxonomy): Eukaryota > Viridiplantae > Streptophyta > Pinopsida > Cupressales > Cupressaceae > Cryptomeria > Cryptomeria japonica. Next base: position 633,018,902 of record NC_081414.1, read on the forward strand.
AGTTGATAATTGTGGAGTGTTGGGCACAACTACAGAAAGGAAGTAAACTCAGAAAGGAGAATTTTTTCCCAAATGTCTTTTTACAAATTAGAAATGAAAATTATTTGAATATCATTATCAGACACTGGAAAAGAAATTTGAGAACACAAATGCTTATATCTACCAATGAAATCAGTCACTTTTTCTTTAACACCTTGTTTACAATGCATTAAATCAATCAAAGTGATTTTAGGACCTATGTTGTTTTGAAATTATTGAATAAAAGCATTTGCTAATTGTTGAAAAGAAGTAATAAAATCGGAAGGCAAAGAGAAATACCATTGTAAAGCCTTATCTCTTAATGTTCTAGTAAACAATTTGGCAAGTAATCTTTGATCATAAGCAAAGTCAGTACACAAAGTTTGGAATGTTTTGACATATGTTAAAGGATCACCTTTTCCATTATAGAGTTCCAATTGAGAGACTTCAACATGTTTAGGAGGGACATCGCTAACAATATCAAGAGAAAGTGGGCTCGCAATATCAAATGTGGGCACACTAAACTTAGATTGACTCATAGAAGCAATTTGTTGTTGCAATGATGACACGGTTTGGGCAAGTCTATTAATGGTTGCTTCGGTCGAGGGATTTATGTTAGACATGTTTGATTGAGAAGGTGGTTTGATGTTATTGAAAGAAGGCATTGATTGAGAATAAGGTGGTGGAACACTATGGTAAGTAGGCATACGGGATGATTGAGAAGGAAATGGGACAGTAAAGGGAGGGATAGAATGATTGGATGAATTGCCCCATTGTGTCACATTGATTTCTTGAGAGACAATAGGAATACTCATTGAAGTCATAGTTAAAGAAGGAGGATTGAATGAAGAAGAGGGAATTCCCCCATGACTAATGGTTGTAGGTATGGAATTTTGAGTTGATGTAGCCATGATGTTTGAAGTGAAAGTAGGAATGCTAGTCATTGGAGTGGTCAAAGAAACAGAATGATTGATTTGTGTAGGAGGTTGTGAATAACCTAAGGTCTCAACAACACTCTTTATAGGTAGGAATTAGAATCAACAATGTGAGCAACACCATGCAATATATCAATTCCATTCTTATCACTTTGAATCATACATTTTAGACCTTCAATTAATGGAAGAGCTTCACTATTAGGGTATTCTTGGGACATCCATTATTGAAAGTTGTCAAATTGATTATCCAATTTTGAAATTTGATCTATGGAAACTCTAGTCAAAGCTTCTTCTTCGTCATTGGAATCATCAATTGGATAGATAGGGATGTTATTAGGATGGGAAGAATTAGCATTATCCTCATTGAAGAAGTCACCAAAATTAGGCTCCATCTCTCTGGGAATTAAACCTTGGGAAGCCTTGATTCTAATGCTTCATCTAATGGGGATAGTATCGATAGGACTAATAGTTGTAAAACTCATGCACTAGAGGGAAATTTTGAATTTTGAATTTTGGGAACAAAGTTTGCAAAATATTACTTTGTGGAAAGAGGAAATGACATAATTTCCAAGATAATTTATGATGAATGGAAAGAAATTGAAATTGAAAATTAGGGCGAATGGGATACCACTTAATTTTGACAAAATTAGGATTTTTAAATCCAAGGCAGATTATAATTAACCTCTTAATTTAAAATGTTTTCTTGAAATATGTAATGTTGAAATTGGGAAGTATTTTTTATTTTAGAGAGATCAAAATTAGAAAAAAAACAGCCAATTTTATAGATTTAAACACTTAAATCCAGTCATAATAGTATCCCAAAATTTTGAGAAAAAAGTCGAGGACCGGGTTGAAAGTCCACCTAGTACGCCTAACTTTTTTAGAAATTTTAAGGGATGAAAGTTATGATGATTTTAGAGCTAACCCCAAAAAATTGGTTAATTTTACGAAGTTTAGATACGCGAAATTAAGGTTTAAATGTCAAAATAAGACCATATTAGGGTTTTGAAAAAGATAAGAAATTGAATTGCAAATTTGAAAAAGATCAAACCTAATGGATAGGGTCACCTTGAATAATATTTAGAAAACTAAAATTGATTTAGGACCTAATATACTTGAATTGCACAAAATTCAAGTATATTTGAAAATTAGGGTTTTAGGACCTAACCACTGAATTTTGAAATTTTGAATTTTGGAAAAAGGAGGGAAACTAAGAATTTGAATTTTAGGCAAGAAGACAAGTTTGAAAATAGTCCTAAATCTGAAAATTAAATGTGAATCCAATGTTTGCACAAATTCAAGTTGATTTTTGAAAATTAGCGTTTTGACAATTAACCACGTAATTTTGTAAATTTAATTTTGCAAATTGAACAAGACAATGAAAGAATTGAATTTGACAAGTAAACTAATTTTCAGATCTAAGAGAATAGATAGCATTTTTTTGCAAAACACAAGTTCAATTTTGACAACTAGGGTTTTCAATGAATTAACCGCTAAGTTTTGTAAGGAAATTAAACTTGTAAATGAAAAATATGCAATCATTTTTAATGTAAATCATGTAAGACATCAGGTTCACCAAAATATAATGGGGAAAAAAGGTGATGGTGAGGAGATCAAGTGGAAAGCTTTACCCTCCTCAAGAAAAGAGTGAAATTTTCACAAAGGACTTCCTTCAACTTCTCACGCCCATTACATTTAAAAGATGGGGGTTGAATTCATTATATCCAATCTCAAATGAAAAAAGTTTGAATGCTAAATGAATTGACAATGATTTGGAAAGTAAAGTAACCCTCTTTTAAAATAGACAAGTTCAATTAAATGAATTGAAACTAAGCATGAAGATGACAAATAAATGATTATAACTTGAGATAAAGATGTGGGATGAAGTTGTGCACCTAGAATTAGCAGTAAAATCTCAAGATGAAGCTCCCCTACAAATTTGAGTGAAATTTGTTGAGACTGGGTTGAAAGTGTACTTTGTCCTCCGAAAAATCCACATGCCAAAAAGAGTTTTTCTATCTCTGAAAATGAACCCTGAACCTGCAATTATAGTTGTGCACCTGCAACCTACACACTGAAAAGAGAGGAAATGTTGTTGATATTAGGGGTTTGCCTTTAGGTCAAACCCCATTTTGGAATTAACCAAATGATGAAAAATACTTGCAAGTAAATGAAAGGAAATGTTTGAAGTATAATTAACCTTAAGAGAGGATGTAATTGAAATGTAGATAAATTTATTTGAAAGGATATGTGGAATTGAATGTCTTGAAGGTTGGTAGAGATATCCTCTTCAATGGTTGAATCCTAGACTTGAATGCAACACCTAGCCTTGAAAGGAGACTTGAGATGCTCAACAGAATGCTTGAATGCTTGCACTTGATTTCTCTTGTGATCAATCTCGCTTATCATCGACTCACTTGTTGAACTTATTTCTCTTGTGCAAATAGGAGGGGGAAATGCTCCTTATATACTTGCAAATTAGGATTTTTTTAACTAATTTCTCATTTTAGGCCGACATGGGAAAACCTTTTCCTGCTCATAATTGACAAGCCCAATTCAAGATAGGACCAAGGGGAGCCCAAAATAGGACAGGGACAGGGGCACCACGCCCCTGTCCTTCCCTAATTCAGGATAGGCAGTGAGAGTAGGCAATGTCGGGTGCAAGAAAATGCAAGTTTCTGATGGTATGAGCATGTCTCGGGTCTCCAATCAGGCATAGGGATTCATCCGCCAATGCAAAGACCCAAATGTAGTCGAAAATTGTAGGGTCGCAATTTTATGACACTACAGAGGGTTTGCTTCATCCATAACACCTGAGGAAAACATGTAGCAACAATAATGTATTTTGCTTCAGCAGTAGATAAGGAGACTGAATCATGCTTCTTTTTCACCATGAAACTAACTGGTCACCTAAAAAGAATGCTCCACCACTTGTACTTTTCTAGTCATCAATGCAGCATGCCCAATCAGCATCAATGTAGGCTTGTAAGGTGAACTCTCCTTGCTTTGGATACCATAGGATATAATTAAGTGTACCTTATAGATACTTGAAGATCCTTCTAAGTGCATTCACATGTGACTATTTGGGTGCAGCTTGAAATATTGCCACCATACATACTCCCTACACTATATCCGGTTTTGAAGCAGTAAGATATAACAAACTACCAATCATGGATCTATACAATGTCTAATCCACTTCCAGTGACTCTCCAACCTTGCTCAACTTGCATCTGATTACCATGGGGGTACTTATTGATTTCTTGTCTTCCATCTGAAACTTCTTTGACATATCTCTAGCATACTTGGTTTGGGAGATAAATATACCTTTATTTTGCTGTGAAATCTATAAACCAAGAAAGAATAACAACTCTCCAAGAATTGACATCTCAAATTCTGACTGCATCTTATCAGCAAACTCTTTACACAAGATATCCTTGTTGCCTCCAAATATTATATCATCCACATACACAACAACTATAATCATGTGATTTCCATCTACTTTGATGTACAGATTACTGTCTGCACTTCCCTTTCTGAAACCCTGCTCTGTAAGGTACCTATCTAACCTTGAATACCATGCTCTTGGAGCCTTCTTTAACCCATAAAATGCTCTCTTCAATCGGAATATAAAAGTTTCATCATCATACAGCAGAAAACCTTCTGGTTGTTCTATGTAGACTTCTTCTTCCAAATTGTCATTCAAGAAGGCAGATTTAACGTTCATCCGATATACCTTATATCCTTTGTAGGCAAAGAATGCTAAGAACATTCTAATAGCCTCAAGTCTTACAACTGGTGTAGATGTTTCTTCAAAATCAATTCCTTCTACTTGAGAGTACCCTTTGCACACTAATCTTGCTTTATGTCTAACAATCGTACCTTCTTCATTCATCTTGTTCCAGTAGACCCATTTAGTGCCAATGACATTTTTATTTGTTGGTCTAGGAACTAACTCCCAAGTCTTAATCTTTTCAATTTTTTGCAGTTCTTCTTACATGGCATCCATCCATTTCTCACTTTTACTAGCCTCAATGAATGTCTTGGGTTCCATTTCAATCATGAGGCAGAAATTCACTTGTTCATTGTTTCGGGCAAGTCTTCTTCTTGTCTGCACACCTTCATTTTGTTTCCTATATTCTTCTCTTCTGGGTGGATTTTCTGCACATATCTATTAGGAGTCTTGTTGGGTGCTTCTTTCGGTTCACTTTCTGACTGCACTTCATCTTCATCACATGAATCATCATATCGGTAACCTTGTGTTTGTTTTCCTTTATGCAAATCTTCATCAACTCTTACATGTACACTCTCAATGACTTTTCTCAGTCTTTTATAGTAGCATTTGTAGGCCTTTCAATGAGTAGAGTAGCCCAAGAAAATACCTTCATCACTCCTAGAATCAAAACCACCTAAACTATCTTCATCTCTCTTGATGAAGCATTTACTTCCAAAAACTTTCAAACATTTAACGGATGGTTTCCAGTCATTACCACAATTCATAAGGTGTCATTCTACTATTTGTTCTCAGTTGAACCTAGTTCAAAGTATATACAGCAGTATGAACTGCTTCCTTCCATGACACATCCGGTATGTTTGCTTCATTCAACATAGTTCTCGTCATCTCCTTGACAGTCCGATTTTTCCTTTCTACAACACCATTTTGTTGTGGTGTTCTTGGAGTTGAATACTATCTTCTGATGTCATGTCTGTTTGTTGGCATTGAGTTGTCATTGATGTCAACTGGTATTGCAGGCTACTGGTAGATGTATGTCACTCGGTATGAAGAAGATTGAACTGGCATAAGGAAGATTAACATGAAGGTTTGTCAACCGGTATGGTGAAAGACGAGTAGGTATTGAGACTATCAGTGACTTCATCGGTATGAGGTAAGATGCATGTGTGTGTTAGCATGTTGAGTGATAACCGGTAGAGCATAAACTAGTTTGGAGGTTGGTTGCATGTTTATGATGAAGAGGCAGAATGTTAAAATGATCACAAACCACCGGAGGTGAAGATGTGCTACCAGTGTAGTGTTCATTATCGGTTAGCAGAAGGAGAAGGTCTCACCGGTAAGGGCTTGTGTCGGTATGAGTTTGTTAAATATTCAAGTGTAAACTGATCTTGTGTCAGTAAGCTGAGTGTATGTTGATGTGATGCCATGTGGAGCTGAGGTGGCAAGCATGCAGAGGTCAGTGAAGTTTCCATCGACATGGTTGTTGGAACAGATAGTCGACATTAATGAAACAACCACAAATCATGGGTCAATAACATATTGATATGGCTTGAGGAAGAAATAATGATAGAGAAAGATCAGGGAGTTGTTGGTGCCTAGATTGATGCAAAAAAATCAGATTGCAAGAGGACCTCGAGAAGGAAACAACAGAGTCATAAATGAGTCGATAGTTTTCAAGGCCAAAAATCTTGGTCAGGATTGCTATCTTTAGCAAATATACATTGGATGATGGAAAATGCGTACAGATGCATTCCCCAAATGTAGGTGATCGATCCAAGGAAGATTGGATTGAATCTAATGAATATTTGGTTAGGATAAGTAAACCCTAACCGCCCTTAGTTTGAATTGATTCTTGGTGGGAAAGCTCAAGATTAAATATGATGACTTTAGACTGCGATCGGTGTTGTTGAAGAGTGAAGGTAAGTGTGAAATTATTGTCTGAAAGCCGAAGAGATAAACACTTGAAGTGTTTATGAGAGAAGACTGTATCGGTAAGGAGAAGCAAGATAAACCGGTGTACGGAAACAAACCGATAGAGTTAGCATAGGATGCAGAGGTAAAAATCTAAAGGAAGCAACATTTGACAAAGAGTGATCGGTGTGAGTTGAATTGTGAAGATATTGTGAGAGGAGACTTAGAAAAGTTAGAATCAGGAGCAAAGCAAAGTTGCAAAGTGTGTGGAGGAAACACAAACTGGTAAGGTTGAAACTGGTAGAGCAGAATATTGTAAGGTTGCAAAACTTCTTTTGCAACAGGGATCTCATTTGTATAACTGAGTTTTATATTGTTTTCACTGAGTTGGTGATTAGTGTAGGGGTTGTAGCTCCTTTAGGTTGTAGCCTATTAACTGTGTAGGGGTTGGTGCTCCTTTGATTTGGTGCTCATAAATCAGGGGTTGGCACCCTAAAATTGTAATCAGATCTTTTACATTGTGAGGCAGGATTGGAGAAGAAGATCTCCAGCACCTATTCTCATCAAGGTTTTACCCACATTGGGTTTTCTCGTATATCTAGTGTTATGTGATGCATTCTTGTGTATGAGTTATGTTGATGTTATAGAAAATCATTTCACACACTTAGTTTGCATTGTTTGAGCTACCGGTTAGCACTCAGTTTGTTTTATATATTGTCGGTATATCCCTATTGAAGAAAAAGTATTTAAATCACTGATTCACCCCCCTCTCAGTGATCCATTGTTTCCAACACTCTCATGGTAGTCTTCAAACTCATTTGATGTGAACTCACCACCCCAGTCAGATCTCAAACACTTTAGCTTGCATCCACTTTCCCTCTCAACCATCTTTCAAAATATTTTGAACCTCTCATATGCTTGTAATTTATCATGCAAGAAAGTGACCCATTTCATTCCTAAAAAACCATCAATGAAGAGCATGAAGTATCTTTCTCTAGCTAAATCTCTTGTTCTGGTTGGACCACACAAATCTGTATGCACAAGTTCTAGGGGCCTTGAGGTATTATTTTCTTTGGTCTCAAAGGTTACCTTAGTCTGCTTACCTCTTAGACACTCATCACAAAAGGTGCTTGCCAATTTGATGATCGGTGGTATATGTCTCACATAGCCTTTCTTTCTCACCTTAACCAGATTATCAAAGTTTATATTCCCTAATCTTTTGTGCCACAACCATCTCTCATCTACTTGTCCCATTATGCATTGGAATTCAAAGTATTCCTTCAGATTGTACACATTTCCATCTATCCTTTTACCTTCTACACCAATTTGTCTGGTAATTTATATGAATTTGTATCCTTTATCACACATTTGACTCACACTTAGCAAATTATGCTTTAGTCCTTCCACATAGAATACATCATGTGCTTTTAATTTTCCATCTATGTTCAGGGTTCCTTTTCCTTTTATCTTGATGGAAGAGTTGTCTCCAAACCTCACTGAACCTCCATTCCAATCTTCAAACTTGATGAACTTCTTTTTATCTCTGGTCATGTGATTGGAACATCCACTGTCTACAACCCATAAATTTCTTCTTTCTGCATGTAGGGTAGTTTGTACAATCAGACTATATTCTGCTTTGTTCTTATCATTCTCAACCCAAACATGGTTGACTTCCTTATTCTTTTCTGCTACAATTTTTTGTTCTGGTTTTGCTTCCAGTCTCTGATCCAGTGCTGACTTCTTTTTCTTAGTTGTCCTGAGTTTGCAATGCTTTGCAATATGGCCAAACTTTTGACAATGATAACATTTTACATTGACATTGAAAGATGAACTTGAGAATTTATTGTAGGACACTGACAGACTTCTACAATCATAACTCCTATGACCAAAACCATTACATTGATAGCAAGTAATATTCCTCTCTCGAAGTGCACCAAACAAATTTCTACTTTCAAAGCTAGTAGGGGGCTTATGCATCAAACTACACTCAACAATTTTATGACCATACTTATTACACCGATAACAGTAACCATGGAACTTAGGTACATACCAATCTTGTCTCTTTGGACTGGAAAGCCTTTGTCTCATCGAGCGTCTTCCTCTCATGGTGTTGACTTTAGTGAACACTTCATTATCAACTTTGGGCTTTCCTTTAGGATCTGCATCCCAATACAATGGGTGAGCCTTCCAATTCGAAGGTTGAGCATTCTAGTTCACAATTTGATTTCTAGTAACTTCAGCATAGGTCTTCTTCTCAGTAGCTTTGTTGACTGTAAAGGTTTGTTTTTATTTACTTTCACTTGAAGAAGTAAACTATTTCTCTTTGTTGGATGTGTCTTTACTATTGGAACTCTATCCTTCTTCAAAACCTATACCTCTGGTATATTTTGAGTGCTTCTGATTGCTCAGCATCTTGTCCAAGGCTTCAATGTTGCTCTCATATTTTCTCCTCATCTTTAATTCATTCTTGCTCTTTTCAAGCTCTAATATGAGCCTTAAAATTTCTCCTTCTAGATCCTGATTCTCCTTCTCCTTCTTTATTAAATCAGAGGATGTAACTTCACATATCCTTTTAGCTTCTTCCAACAAGAGTTTCAATTCAGAAATTGTTTTCTTGGTCTCCTCCAGAGATTGCTTCAAACGATCTTGTTCTTCTGCACAAAAATACTTAGCATTTTTTAGTTCCCTTCTTGTTTTACTAAACTCCTCAAGAGCACTTATGAGCTCACCTTCTAAGTCCACTTCAGCTTCAATGTCTTCATCTTCATCAGCTCCATCAATTGGTTCATCTAGTGCCATAAAGAGATTAATTTCTCTTTCATCCTCATAGTAGTCATCTTCTTAGGAACTTTCTTCATCTGTAGCATTATCTTTAAAAGTGTAGAGACTGTTTTGGTGTCGGTAGCTTCTTATTTCTTGTCGGTAGGGTTTCTTCTTTTTATCCTTACCAGAAGATCTATTGGTACTCTCTTGTTCGTCTCCACCATTCTCACCATAGGGACATTTAGAGGCAAAGTGTCCTATTTTTCCACAGTTGAAACATTTGAAAGGCAATTTTCCTTTGTACTTGTTGGATCCTCTTTTAAGCCTCCTTACAAAGTTTTCTACCATTCTATATGAGTCTTCACTAGATTCTCCGTGATTAATTTCTTCCTTACCCTTTTTGATGGAGTTGAAAGAAGCCTCTTTCCTTGAAGTTTCTTCATTGGTTGTCCTCATCTCATAAGCAGTTAGGGAGCCAAATAACTCATCCATTCGGAAATTTTTCATATCTTTGGCTTCTTCTATTGCAGAGACCTTTGTATCATACTTAGATGTGAGAGATCAAAGCACCTTTTTGGCAATGACTTCATCAGATATATCCTCTCCAAGTCCTCTAATAGTGTTCACCATTTCATCAACTCTTTGAAGATAATCATCAATCTTTTCTTCACCTTCAATCAATCTCTTCAACTTACCCAAAGTTTCCTTAGTGGATTAGCAGTGCATAACATTAACAAACTCATTATCAGATGGTCCACTGAGAATAGCATGCTTATCCTTGGCATTGTTTTCATACTCCTTCTTAGCATCTGGATCTGTAGGAGGAGCATTAGGGATAGTGTAACCATTCTTCACAGACATCCAAACATCAAAACCTAGGGAGGACATATAGGTTTCCATTCTTCTGCTCCAAAAGGCATATTCGGTACCATCAAACATGGGAGCTTTGGAGGAGGAGGATTCAATCCTTGCCATTGTGTTCTTAAACCAGAATCTACCCAACCTAGAGAAAGCTTTGACCAACAAGGAACCTAATGCTCTAATACCAATTGTAGAACATAATATATCACTGAGAGGGGGGTGAATCGGTAATTTTAAATAATTTCAAATAGTGTGTGCAACCAAGAGAATAATAAAAACACTAACAAACAATCACACATAAGAGCACATCACATAACACCAGATATGCAAGGAAAACCCAATGTGGGAAAAACCTCAATGAGAAATGTTGTTGGAGATCTACTGCTCCAATACAGACTCACAATGAAAATAACAGTTTACAATGATTTAGGGCACCAACCCAAGGAGCACTAGCCCCTAACAATTTATGGGCACCTACCCAAAGGAGTACCAACCCCTATTCTATTCTGAGCACCAACTCAAGGAGCACCAACCCCTGCATTGACCACCCACTCGGTGAAAATACTATGAGATATAAAACAATACAATGGTCAACACCTTGTTACAAATGAATTTTGTAACTCCTGCAAGCAATTTTCTATGTCGGTTAAACCTTCTTTGTGTCACACTGCTTCTTTTCACTAGCAGTTATATGTCACTATGTCTTGAATCTCTTAACCTCAGCTTCTACCTAGTCGGATCTCCTCTCTCACTCTGCCAGTTCTCCTTCACTCTCCGCTACTAAATTACCGGTTCAGACATTGTCGGTTAAATGAACTTTTAAACTCTATAAATATTTACCAGTTACCTCAAACCTTGCTGGTTAACCCTTTATTGTCGATTCTTCTTGTACCACTCAGTAACTTAAATATTTTTCTATCAACACTCAAACTGATCAACTCTCACCTGGCAAAAAAACACTTTCTCATCATCATCTTAGATCTTCAATCTGCACATTTATACTCATGCTTTCTCGCCAAATCTAAAATTCAAACTTTACGCGCCTAGGGTTTTCTTCTCTGACCATAATCCATATTAAATCAAATCAGATCTTATTTCTAAGATTGACAACCTACAACAAATCAAACATCACCGCCATTTCAAATCCATCCAACACATGTTTACTATATTTAGCAAACTTAATCCTGTTGGTCAGCTTTGAATTTGTCAATCCAGTTGTTTCCTTTCGATCTTCTTTGAGCCACAATCTTCTGCAATCAATCCATGATTTTTGTAGTCAACATTTAATATCAACCTAATCTGCAACTACCTCACCGATGCACAATTCACCTACCACTGCATGCTTACCACCTGGAGTCCACATGTTATCCCTGTCAGCTTCCAACTTATTCGATTGTGTCGATTCAAACTCGGTCACTGATAAAACATACTACTGGTATACACTAACTGGTTCACATTCATATCATGTACTTCTATGTTTTGTTGGTTAGGTCATGTTAACCCAGACTAATCCCAGTTTTGTGTTCACCTCTTCAATCCATATGACCGGACAACCATTCAATTTGTTTTCTTCAGTTATGTTTGTCTTCCCTTCAATTTGTCTCTTTGCTTTCTTATTGGTTGACATACTTACCAGTTGGCATCAATCAACATGTCAACCATCTCCAACTTGCATACCGATTGACATACTTATCAGTGACATGCTATATCGATTGGCATCAATGACAACACAATACCAAAAGATCAATCCAAGTATCCTCCTAGAATAAGGTAGACCTACCATACAATATATCCTAAGATATCTACTCATAAATAACTAAGTTGTAATCAAGTATTAAATGTCATACTCTAGAACCCCTAGGTGGATTTGGGGTTCTAAAAATCCCACGTACATTTGTGTTCTCCAAATATTTTTGTTATAAAAGTTTCATCCATTTCAAATGTGGTTCCTTATACATTCACCATGCAAGTTTGGCACCCAATGCCTTATTCTATCATAGTTGGTTCCTCAAATTAGCCTCCCCTAACTCCTTGGGTCTGCAAATTTTGTTCCATGAAATCATTGCCAATTTCTTCTTTTCCTCACTGCCTTGCCAAAATAATTTTCTCATTAGTTGCACCAGTTTTGTGTTTGTTCCTATTGTAAGTGTGAGAGAAGAAGGTATATATATTGGAAGGGAAGAGATAACTAATCTCAACATGATAAGCCTCCCTACCCAAGACAGCCACCTACCTTTCTATGAGGATAGTCATTTCTCCATCTTCTCCTTCTATGGATCACATGGTTTAGTGGATCTCAATCCTTTATTCAATGGTAGTACTAAATAGGTGCATGCATGTTTGTCTTCATTAAATCCAAGAGACTATATAATCTCATCCTCTTTCCTTGGTTCAATTGAAAAGAAGAAAACTTTTGATTTGGTTTGACTAATCTCATGTCCTGATGCTATTGCATATTGTCTCAAAATATTCTTGAGCTATAATGCTTCCCTCTTCTTCCCAACACCAAATAATATCATATTTGTTGATATCTTATGTCATCCTTAAGTCATCAATTTTAGCCAAACTGAGACATCCTCAATGGCTTAATGCTTTGCCAGTCCAAATCCCAAAAGGCCTTAAAACCTAAACCCCAGGCCTTTATACCTTAGTCGGATGACCTTGTTTTGATTTCATGTTAATTTTCTCAGCTAGTCAGATCACTAATGCCAATCGACTGGAGGGTCCCTTAACCATTTTTGAAACTGACCCCAAGCTCCCCGCTATCGGTTGACTTGTCCTTTGTCACTTTTCTCATAGTTGTGTGGAGGACATTGGTTAAACTCTAAGAAAGTTAGTGATATGATGATGTTTATGATTCTCACCATAGTAGTGTGCCCATTAGCAATCAAGATTCGTGTATTCTTGCAGGGGAGCGGTAAATTTGTTGACTCGCACTATCTACATATAAAGACGTAAAACATTCTAATTTCAATAATAAAATGTAATACTCTTTATTCTTAAATAAACTCAATTCCTTAAATAAGTCTATTTACTTCCACTATTTCATCCTTAGTTATAAATGATCATTTCCAATGATATCATTATAAACACAAGATTGCTATAAGGAGATATAGATTCTTTATTCAATAAGAAAATGTAGTGGTATTTCAATCATATCTGCATACAATACTTAGGCCTTTCTAATGCCTTAAGTTCAATAACAAGAAAATATAAAGTAAAGGATGAGATGCATCCTTTGATTTGCAATCCAAGCTATCATCAATGCAATCTTTAGAATGAAGACAAGAACAAGATTCGGGTGCTTTTTCCACCCAACCTTGAAGCTTACACTTCCCCGAAATTCTTGGTCAATCAAGAATACTCGACCCTGCACGAATTGCTTGGCAAAATGAATTCGATAGACAAAATAGAATCTGGTGCGTGCCTAGAATGATACATGCATTTTCTATTTTCTAATTCCATTAAGAAACGAGCAAGATCAATCAAGGATATGGTAAAGAGCGTAAATAAACCCATATATTTCAATGGTCAATTAGTTACTCAGTCGAGTATAATGCCATGTATAGAAATAAAATATAGTTTGGAAAAGAAAACTATTCTCTCTATGATTCCACATTCAGCACCCATCCCAGAAGGTAACTTTCCCACAAACACAAACCTGTCTAGCTTTTTCTATGTTCATATGAAACCTAGAATAAATATATAGAAGACAATCTTTTATTTTTCAATTCTAGCTTCTTATTTCTCGCATGATAAAAATACAATGTTAAAGAAGACAATCTTTCGTTAAATAGAAATAGAAGGAAACAATCTTTTGTTTACAGCCAATTATATCTGGCAAGAAAACAATCTTTCATGGACAAACAAATATATATCCGAAAAGAGAACAATCTTTCACTTCTATCTTTTTAAGTAAATCAAATACAAGAATTAAATTAAGAAGGTGTAACACATGTATGTATGTATGTATGTTTGTATATTTACATATAAATGAATAGAATATGAGTACACATTCTTTCTTCAAATAACATATTATATTTGACACTAACATGTGTTTTCTATGATTTACGAACTCAACTATCTAAATTCAGTAATTTTTCTACAATGAGTATTAAGACAACATTTCATGATGCACATACCTATATGGCTTCTTGAAATGAAATTTCAAAATAAATTATCATGTCTTCTAATCCATAAACTAATTTAAAGTTTAACTCTTTCTTCATTAGTGATCTAAAATAAACAATTCTCAAGATAATTCTATTCTTATTCTATAAATATATAATAAACTATTGCTCGATTAAGAGACTACCTCTGAAATTTGACGCCAAAATTATGATGTTCAACACTAATTCTTCTTCTAAATCTGACCGCAACACTTCTAGATTTCCAATGCTTTTCTTTCTCTATGTTTTAAAATTCCTTTTGATGTGTTATTTTCATCTCCATTCTCTATTCTATCATCTTTATTCTTTATTTTACATCTCTATTCTCTATTTTTTGCATCTATATTTTTTGCATATTTCTCCCTCGTGTTTTCCTTCAAAACCAACAATCTATATATAGCGATCAAATCTATACTAATTCCTATTTTCGAGCCAATCTCTCATAGTGGTGGACTGATTTACTGGTATCTAAGTGACACCACACATTGTTTTACTGCAACATCACAATCCTAAATGGTTTCAAACACTTATATGTTCTTCATGCAATGATATTCATTATCTACTACGTGACACCAAACTGCTCAAGCCATTAAGTTCAATATTACTGGTGTTATTATGTGGCTAGGCAATTTCTTAATCGATATTACTATCGACTCCCACTACTATCAATGCAATTTGTTAGCCTCCCATGCACCATCATTGGTATGCGGATTAGTTTTCATTCCATGTAATGCTTATTCTAACAGTTTTTAGCCACGTCGATCAGTCCATATTCAACTTGAACTCTATGTTCTGTTTGCATCATGGTCGACTAATATTGATTTAACTTTCCAATAGTTTATAGTCTCTACGATGCCAAGTCAACTTCTTTCTAAGTCTCTGTGATGCCAAGTCGACTTCCCTCATATCATGCATGGTTTGTCGACTATGACTTGCAGTGATAACCCGCCACCATATCAGATAGATTGCTTTCAAATAAGTCGCTTTCATGCATATGTGTGTGTGTGTGTGTGTGTGTGTGTGTGTGTGTGTGTGTGTGTGATTGAATTATTATTCAAACTCATATACTATATAATACGTATAATTATATAT
This sequence comes from Cryptomeria japonica, assembly GCF_030272615.1. NCBI lineage: Eukaryota > Viridiplantae > Streptophyta > Pinopsida > Cupressales > Cupressaceae > Cryptomeria > Cryptomeria japonica. The sequence goes on from NC_081414.1 coordinate 633,034,381, forward strand.
ATATATATATATATATATATTTAAATATAACTATAGTGATAAATCAATTATAATTTAATTATCTTTTCTTTTTTTTCAAGACATCATATAATTCATATACGTATATATATGTATGTATACTTGTATATGTATATCCTTATATACACATATACATATATATATGTTTATAAACATCATTATCATAAATCAAGAAGTGGAAATATAAGCACGATATTTAATCTATTTCACAAGATGAACATACAAACATTAAAGTACATGTACCTATTTAAATCAATCTATCAATTAAAACTACTCGTTCCAAATTCATCATTCCAATTTAAACAAACACTCAAATAAATTCATTTAAATCATCCATCTTTACAAGATGCAGATTATAAATTGTAATGTGGTGTGTGAGATTCCCATCTATTCTAGTGAAGTCCAAGAGCTAAAACAACTCTACCTGAACCATGTTCTCACCTTCATCTATGTTCATCTGTTCCTGCATTCACTTGCACTCAATTGCTCATTAGCAATGACGATCCCTAGTTTCACAAAAATAATACTGATTATTCAATTACATTTACGTAATGTAAATCTTTACATTGCATTTGAATTCCTATTTCACTATCATCTATTTCATTAAAAATTCCATTTCCATTTCATTTCAATTTCATAAATAAAGTAAACATTATTTTCAAAATAAGTAATTATAGATAGCTATGGTTCATGACACTACATGGCAAACAGGGAAGCAACCTTGTGGGGTAGCACTAAAGTTGCTAACATGCAGTGTTCACAAAGCTGAGAGTGAAGGTGTCTTGTAGGGTGGTGGTAAGAATAAGATAGTTGGCCCCCACCATCCTACAAAGAGAGAGAAAACTGTTTGGAGGATAGTTGCGGTATCGTTGTGAGCTTATCACTAGCTTGCTACCAAGACAAACAAAAATTTGCAAGGTTGTTGTGGGTGGGCGTTGAACTCGCTGAGCTATGGTGGTTGCAAGATTTGTTCGAGGGGATTCCTGTGGTAGGACATTAAAGACCTCTATTTTTACAACAACCCTGCAAGAAGGGAAGGAAAGATTGAAGAGATGCATGGGGTAGAGCAATAAAGGTATATATCTACTATTACTAGAGTCCTACAAGTTACCCCTGGCTCAATCTCAACCATCTATTTTGCAATGTTGATCTATATTGACAATGTTCTATTAGCTTCCCAAAATGAAGACTTCCATGATGATTCAAGGTCATCCATTTGCACATGAAGCCAAATCCAATGACTCACATTTAAATTTAAATTGAGTGTTTGAATACAAACGGTTGCATTGCCGACTAGCACATCGATAATCAATTTTAACTTTGTTGGTGACCCAAATCTAATATGATCCTATTCCAACCACTTGCAGCCAATTCAAAACGATTTCTATTACTATGTTGATGCTTATCAAGGAACCCATGGCCATTTATTCCATGCTAAAGACTTTCCTCTCTTAATAGAGGAAAACCAGACGTTATCTCTTTGACAGGGCCACTTGGATTTTAATGCCTCCTACTGTCATCAACTATAACAATGTCTCTTATGTCCTATTTTTTATAAATGGATTTACCCCATCACACAAGCAATCAAATCCTTGATATGATTCATGTGTCTTATTTCCTACTATAACCTAAACCTAGTTGGTTAGGGTTTGTTGAATTCAACGCCCAACCTAAGTTATGCCTACACTATAAAGACAAATTTGTAACATATTTTCAAGGTTTCTTCCCCTTTTTCTCTTATGGAAATCACTTTTGTAACAATAAAATTGGCCTAGCCTTCATATTAATAAATCTATTTGTTTTACCTTCTCTCTACTTTCAAGTATTTTGTGTGTATTTTCACCTTCACACTTGTAGTTTCACTTTCTTTGTTTTCAAATTGCATGTTGTGTTAAAAGTTATTATGTGGGTTGCTTGTTGATATTTCTAAATCTCTTTCAGCATCTCATTGAGTTCTAACCCCCTTGCCTCCTTTGAAGACAATTTAGAGATAGGGGTTTGTGTATATTTGGGTATCTTTATTTGATGTTTTGTGCAATATAGGAAGGGAAGACAAATTCTAATCTTGGTAAATCGCCTCTATTTTACTCTTCAGTACTCCTCCCTTTTTCTCTCCAAATCAATAGAATAGATTTAGGAAAAGGCTTTACAAGTGTTGGGTTGGTTCAACACTGCACCCTGATTGGAAAGAAAGTTGGTCTTCTTTATAGATTCACCTTCACATATGCAAGGCCCACACTTGGAGGTTGTTTCCATGTTTCACAAGTTTGCTTGAGTTAACAGATCAAGCAAGGGTGCAAACTTTTGTGACAATAGTTTCTAGCATGCCCCATGGGACTTCTATATCAAGCTCTTCATCAACTTACTGGTTAGATGGTTCTAGATAAAAAAATTCAATATGAAAATGCTAAGGATCCAATGCTTATCCTAGCATACCGACCTAGAACAGGTTCACTTTCAAGCACTTGGTGACTCTATGTTCACAACTTGGTTCTTATACCAGACCTACCATTTTCATGCCCAACATTCAAACAAGGTCATCTTCTAGAGGTATTTTTCAATATTCAAAACTATCATTTTCAAGGTTTAGAAGAAGGAGAAGTAGATCTTCTTTATCACCAGTTGGAGGTATTCAAGCTGAAGTTAATCACTCCCCTAGATCTCATTCTACTCCTCTAGCTATTAGACCATCACAACCTAGGGTTTTGGCCACTCAGCTAAATAGACCATTATTCCATATGGCTCACCCTAGAAATTAGGTTTTTGCTACCTCTAATGGAGGAATTCCTCTTGTTCTAGCTCAAAAATAAGATATTTCTATAGTTGCATTAAAAAGCATACCTGATTTTATTGGTGAAACCTACATCACTCCCATAGAACACATTCAAGAGATTGCAAATATTTGCATTGTCCATAATATTACTAAGGACAATGTAGTTGTTAGATTATTAGCCTAATCCTTGAAAGGAAAGGCCTTGCAGTGGTACAATTGACTACCGACATTTTGAAGATAAATGTGACCACCTATCACTTGTGGAACAATTCACTACCAACAAAAGAGCACCTCATGAGCTCATGGATGACTTCAATTTTAGATTGCAAAAGGCATGGAATAGAATTTCTACTCTAGTGAAGCCATCTTATAACCATGCTTTCTTATATTTCCTAAGGGCTCTTAATAGTAATGTCATTGTTATGATTCAATCAATGGGTGGGGATTCCTTACCAAATGCATATGATATAGTCATAAGGGCAGAAAATTATTTAATACAGGCTGGTAAGATAGCTCCAAGGCCTCCAATTCTTTTATTTCCATAGTTTCTAGCCTCTTAGCCTCTTTTGGCTCCCATCCCTATAGTTGTTCCACCTACAATTCAGACCCTCATGCCCTCTATGTCCTCAAATAATTTTGATGAGCTAAAAAGTATGCTACACAATCTTAGTAATTTTGTGATAATGAAAAGGAAGCAAGCTCAGAATAATAGACCATATCAAGCACACAATCAAAATTATCAATATAATAGACCTCCTTTTCAAGGGAAAAAACATTTGAATAACCCCAAACCTTTCAATAGTATGGGATATCAAGCTGCAAATAATTCAAAAGCACTTGTTCAAGTGCAACATAGCTTTTCTCAAGAGAGATATTGGTGTTTTCCATGCAATCATCCTCATAACCAAATTGCATGTCAAAATGGAGAGCTTTCTGAAGCTCTAGTTGCTTAATATGAACCAATAACTTCAGGTCAACAATATGAACAAAACCAGTCTAGGATTTGCAATTACAATCATCTACAAGGAGATTCAACTTTTGACAATTGGCAAGAGTCATATTTTTGTGGTGTCAACTAGTGACCCTGTGGCATGCAACACTAGATCAAAAAAAGGGTTTTTTTAAGTGATACACCTTTCATGGTGCCTAAAGATTCAAATTCTCAAGCTACCACACACATCTTAGCTTTGAAAAAATAAGAGAAAGTTGTTGCTCTAGGTCCAAATCAGAATATAAATCCAAACAATGAGAAACCAGAGGGGCCTAAGGTCGTCCCTATATCAAAGACATACCTTGTTGTTGCTAAAGGTCCTTTAAAGCCATAAAATGTTCCTTTCAACATTGTGGAACAAATGAAGAATGCCAGTATCAACGTATCCATGTGGGATGCTCTCTCCATCCCATCTCTGAGAGATTTGCTTCAAGAGGCCTTAAAGAACATCAATCAATAAGAGGAAGCAATAACAACAAGCAAGACTCCAGCTTCTACCAGCTTAGTACAACCCAATGAGGAAGAAAAATATAAAAAAATCAGTAAGCCACCTCCTTTATATCTCTCTTTAATAACAAGAGGTATTTTAGTTCATAATTGCATGATAGACTCAAGAGCCAGTAGCTCAGTTATGCCTAAAAAAGTGGTTGAACTTCTTGGCATAAAATATGAACCTGTGAATAAAGGGGTTGCCCAAATAGATGGCACTTCAGTTAAGACAATAGGGGTAAAAAAAAATTTAGAATTGACCTTGTATGCTTGCCCTAGTTGCACTGTTTTGCAAGATATTTAAGTTATAGACTCCCTATTCTCTTTTCCATATATTTATCTAGAGACTTCATAGCCAAAATAGGTGGGTACTTGTCTTCAAACTGGTCCCATATGCTATTAGAACTAGATATGACAAAAATGTTCTCATTAAAGCATATCTTGTTGCTAATGATCGTATTGAGCCCTACACTTCTAGTTCTATAAACATGAATTACACTTTACATGATGAAGAGGATGAGAGTATGATCTATGAGCTTGCTGCTCTCTTGGAAGAGGTCCTTGATTTCTTAGTAGATGAGAGGGATAATGCCTTTCAATTTGATCCAATTAGTGAAGTTGAAGAAACCAACCTTAGCAATTATTGCACTCATGAGGAGAATACTCTTGTTCCTAATCTCATCAAAGCACAAGAGGAACAAAAAGGATTATGGAGCATGTTTTTTGTTGGGTCAAGAAACAAAAATGGTGCACGTGCTAGTGTAATATTGATTTCTCCTAATGGGAAGAAATATTAATTTTGATTCAAACTTCATTTCAATTGCACTAACAACATAGTTGAGTATGAAGCCTTAATTTAGGGTCTCCAAATGGCACATAGAAGGAAGATCAAAGCTCTAATGGTCTTTAGAGATAGTGAGTTGGTTTTTAATCATTTTGTTAGTCTCAAATTCTGATTCCCCTCTTATCCACTGTAAGAAAAATAATAACTCTACCTTCTAATGAAGAGATCAAGGAAAAAGAACCTTAGAGAAACATATGACAAGGTTTCAAGAACCTTCTACACTTTGAACTTATCCAAAGTTCAGGTGGGTATACCTTTTGTGAATAGTTTCACACTTTTAAACGAGATCCACAGTAAACCAGTGTCCAAAAACCAGTGGATCTTATCGCCTTAACATAAACTAAAATAATAAAGGAAAACTTATGCTCATTTTCAATATTGATCCTCAAGAGATGTGGAAAGAGAACTACAACTGATACTAGTGCCTTATCCAAGCTACAGAGTCATCTAAATTAAGTAAGGATTTCACAATCAAAAACCCCCATGCATCTCATCACTTCGTCTTCTATTAACCCCATACATGCCTGACATATATAAGAGTCCTTCCTTATTAACAAAACAATGTTTATCAAATTCAAGGTTTCCAACAAAATAACCTACCGACAGAGATATTTCATGCGTATTTAATTCCTCTCCTAAAGAGAAAAGCTAAGAAACATATCCATAAAGATTGCATTACAATCCATGTTTAATTGAATAACCCTAGATTACTCAAATGAAACTAGCAAATTATTGAAAGCACACCAGAAGACAACATAATTTTAGGCTCAAAAGTTTCTGATCTGTATATTGATATTCATTTTTGAAAAAGCTTACATAACTCAAAGTATTCTCTGTAATAACTAGAAAAAACCAGATAAATTTCTACAGAGTTTCTTTACAAAATTCTTTTGATCCCCTTTTACACTAGTCCTAGTATCCATTTATAACATTATGGATGCTTACAAGCTTCGGACATTCCTAAGAAAAGTTTGTTACAAACCGTGATACTCTCCAAAAAATAGTTACAAGTCCTTCTCAATATTAACGGCCTCTTCTAATTGTTGTTCTATTGCAACCTCTTCTACTTGCTCTGCAACATCTTCCTTTTGTCTGACATATTTGCCTTTCCACTCCTAGAACACGTCATCACTTGGCCAAGCAAAGATAACAATCTTTTGTTTCATTCCTTCTAGCCTTTTCTAAATGGTCCTTAACTGCCCAATTTACTTTTCTATGAAACCATAATGTGATTTTACTTTTTCAATTTCTATAACTGTTTGGACAAATAGGGATGTGTCATCGGTGTTAATAATTTCATTAACCCTTAAGGACAACTTGTGGTCCATCTCTTCTAGCCAGGTCTTCTCCTCTTTCAACTGAATTGGACCTACAAATCCCCCTGGAAACAATTCAAACTTGTGATCTGAATATTCTTTTCTATACAATTGGGCTTTTCTTTTTACACCTGCCCTTTTCTCTAAGAGTATATTCATCTCTTTTATCAACTCACTGTTGGACCTTAGATCATCATTCTCCTCTGCATCTGCATGGGATGAACACATGAGCTCCAACTCCTTACCTCTAGGCATCCACTTATTAAGGATTGGTTCCAAATTGGCTTCATCCTCTCTGAATTTGATCAAAACATCAAGAATCCTCTTCATATTAATGTATACAATGGAGGCCTTGACTGAATCAGCAAACTTCAAGATTGTGGCTTTCACCTTTTCTTCATACTTGTTTGCAAACAAGGCTTGAGCTTGTTTTAACTTTTCCAACTCATGTTGGACAGTTTCACCTGACTGGAAACCAGAAGGCATAGGAGAAGGGGGATATTCTATAATCGGACTAGTAGGAGGGGGTCTTGCTAGAGAGGAGGCTATCATGAGTGTTGAGGATTCACCTGGATGGTGCTGACCTACCAACTAACTCTGAAGTTTAGTAATAATGTTGTCCATGTTGGCTATTCCTTCCTTGGCCTCAACATAAGCCTTTAAGATGGTCTCAAATTTCAATTGGAGATTAGCTCTTTCTTTTGCCTCTTTCTTTGCTACTACCACACTGAACTTTGCAATTTCCAAAACTGTGCTTGCAGCTTCCACTACCCCTATATCTTTGACTCTCTTAACAACCATGCCTCCTAAGAGACTAGAATCTGATGCACTTTTCCTCCTTTTGTTCTCATCCTTCTTCAATGACCACATGACTAGAGCAGCATTATCCTTGTTGAAGGTCACTACTTCCATCGGCTTTGTTTCCTTCCTCACTGCTTCAAGAATAAGAGCATTAGATATATCCCATTTAGGGAGGATTAACACACCAGCTTTAGACACCATCTCCATTCCTTTCTCAGGCATGATGGTTTTAAACTCTTCCATCATTTCTTGCTTTATTTCTTCTTCCACCTAAGTTGCATCTCTGAGAGGTTGTGCACTCTTCCTCTGCTCACATCTGGCCTTGAATTGTTCCATGTTTTTCTTCCACACAAATTGCATGAAAGCCCCTCTTGTAACAAAATTATTGTCAGTCAGGAATTCCTCACTGGCTTGCTTAATAGTAAGGTCTAATTTTTTGCCCCTTAGCTCACCATCAGTCAAGTTCATTTTAGCACTAGGCAGCTCTTCTGGCATCCCCTCTTGGGTCTCCTCATAGCTATAGGCAATCTCACCGAGACTCCCTAACTGTAATAATTGTTCAGCCACCACTTTCTCATCTCCTATGTGGATAGGGGACTGGGATGGAGAATATTGAGGTTCATCAGTTTCAACTTCCTTCCCCACTCTTTGCCTTTTAGGGGAATCTTGGATGTCAATGACATCTTCAATTTCTCTTTTCCCTCTTGAAGTGGAAGGCTCACCTATCACTGGCATCATCATAGTGTACTTTGGCTTCTTATGCATTACATAGTCATCAGGTGGGATAGCTTTAGCAAAGGCAGGCTTAGCCAGGACCAACTTAACCCTATCAGGATCATTTTGCATTATAGCCTCTCTTTTTTCTTTTAAGGTCTGCATGAGGTCTTCAAAATAGAGAATCAAGAATTTGATTTTCTCCTCAAAAGGGTTGAAGCTGGAAAGAGGGCCATAACTACTATCAAATTGATGGATAAAATCAAGTGCCCTCTATATGCAACCCACTTCTCCTTCCTTAGTTCCTGCTCATCTAAGTTTAATTCATTCCTAATCAAATCTTTGGGGAACTAAAATTGATGAGGCCTACCTTTACACACCGCCCTCTTTCTAAACATGCCATTGAAAAAGTTCTCAGGGTCTGCACATCTTGAAACTGCAATTGATAGCCTATATGGCTTAAAGAATACTTCAAATTATTTCCAACCACCTTTGGTGATTACAAAATGGTGGGCCATGGTGATAGTTGGGAAAATGGTCCCTTTACCCCTATTGGTCAGCTCTGCCTCTTGTACTCCTCCAATTTGTCTCAATACTTCTACAATTCCTATCTTCAATGGGACCTGATAGGGAAATAGATAGGGAGTGCCCCTGAAACCATACACTCTGAAAATAGTAGAAATAGGGTACAAATACATATCTCCCCAATTGTGAACAATCTTAAATCCCTCTGCAAACTCTTCAGATCTGAGGAATTCCAAAAGATCCTTAGGAATCCTAGGGTTTTTTGTGCATAAAAGAATTCTAATCTTAGATGCAAAGCATCTATCAAACTTCAGAAAACTAGCATCTTCTCTATCCCAAGATAAACAGTGCTCCAAAGTTGGACCGACATCTCTTCCTTATCCTTTACCTTAACCAAGTCCATTTCCTTTACAAAGTAATCACCACCTTTGAACAAAAACATATGCATTAACAGGGAGTACCATCCAAACGGCCTATCTACCTTACCATTTTTTATCCCTACTAGCCTTGCATGAATTGCATCAGTAAGGTATGGGGCATAATCAAATGTTATTGCTACGGAGGGGTTTAGAATTTGTGCAATCATCAGCATGTAATGGGTTGGCATGTTTCTCTCAGCATCTTCTCCAAAGATCTGACATAGTGCCCAATACATACCCTTAGCTCTCAGAGTAAACAAATTGAGGGAGAATGGTTCCATTCTACTAGAGCCTACAACTGTCAATCCTCCTATCTTAACAAACAATTCCTTCAATGGGCCACTCCTAAGATGATCCCTTTGTGCATTGTAGACCTGGGCTAATGACTCAAAGTCAATAGGCTCTAACAAATTGGAAGCCTCACTTAGTTTAAACACATTTCTGAATTCATCATCTTTTCTTTAAATCAGGGTTGATCCCTTCACACTCCTAATACATCTTGGTATAGGGTCATAATTCTGTGCAATTAGGGTCAACAGATATACATCCATGAAGACACCAGGGACCACAAGCTTCCCCACATCTAGTTCTCATATGCTATTCAAAGCGACTGGGGAATGTCTCTGCCCAAAACCTACTTTGAACAATCCTAAACCTAACATCCCTATTTTAGGGTCTCTTAACCAATTGCCTTTATAATACAAGCCATCCCCAATTCTCAGACGAGGGTTCTTTGGTACTAATTCTTTGGCCTTAGCCTCAACATTGGTAGACATGGTTAACTGTTCTAAAAGATCGTCACAAATATTTTTGTCCTGGTAATTCACTTTTCCTGTCAACTCCCTTCTCGGTGCCATTTTGAATATGCAATTATACCAATTGAAACTAGCATAGACCTCTAATGAAACAATTCACACAGCAAGAATTGAAAACAGACCAGAATTATCAAGAAACGACACAAAAATCTGTTATTCATTTGAAGAAAAACTGCTCGACACCAATTACTCTGCAACAGACTTCGATGAAATAATGCTAACATCAAGTTGATGCAGACTCAAATACGGCAAGTTGGCATTGAATTTCAGGAGTTAACTCCACATGCTTCGGCCATCACCTCAAAATTGAATTCATAAACCGAATTCAAAAATAGGCTCCAACAGGTTAGAACTTCTCTGAGTATTTTTCTCTGTTTCGCTCTTTCGCTATTTCGCAAAACATAAAACCTTCACACTTTTATTTCACGAAGTAACGCTGGCTGTTGGATTATGAGAACTTACACTACCATTTTATCTTCGTCTGATCTCTCTCTGTTAGTGTTGAGCCCTACCTTCTTCTCACTATTTCGCGGGCTTTAACACTCGTGCACTTTTTCTTCACGAAGCCACGCCAACCATCAGATCAAGCTCTAACTGCTCGGTCTTTAACTCCAACCACAACTGTCAATCTCACTAACTAACCGAGCCTCACCTTGACGGTTAATGGTTTTTGCCATTTCGCAGAACTTACACCACGTGCATCTTCGGGCCATGAAACAATGATGACCGTTGGATCGACCACGACATGAATATCTTTTAACAGGCTTTAAACCTTTCAAGTGGGCCCTTTAACTCAGAGATCACTTATGTCACCTCATCACTATTTAAGAAATGCACACATGGCAGTAGGCCATTTGCCCAAGAAGTTCCATCGGGTTCCATTTTGAAACCGCCATGTTCTTTACTTCACTATTCTCCACATAACTTCCAATTGAAACAAGGCGGGCCCTCAACTACCCTTTAGAGCCACGTGTACTGGACATGTCACTATCACACTCTACAAAACACACCATTTGTCCTGCCACGTCATGCTTTCATGTGATTGCCACCTATCTTTCACCATTTCGCGATGACTAACTTGCAATCATGTTACCTTCACGAATCCACGCGGGCCATTAGATCTCAGGAACTTGCCTGTTGTTTATCCTTTCTATGACCACCTCGCTCGGGCCCACCACCTTTTTGCTACTTCATGATAGGTATAACATGTGCATCTTCTGGCTATGAATCAATGTGAGTCATTGATCCTTTTCAACTCGATCATCCTTTAACCAAGGAAGTCGCTTTCCTTTGGGACCCGCCATGTGTTTTCGCCATTTCGCAGAACTTACACCACGTGCATCTTATCCAAATGAAACAACACGAGCCATTAGATTGTGATCAAGATGCAGGTGTTTAATCTGATGGTCTACCCACCTCCCAGACCTGCTTAGGCTTTTCGCTACTTCGCGAACATTAACCTGCTAGCAACTTCACTTAACGAAACAATGACAGCCACAAGATTAGCAATGAGCTGCACCATTTTTACGGGGCCCGACAAACATTAGGACAAGGTAAAGTAAAGGCACATAAATTTAAAAAATTAAGGCATTGCCTAGGGAAATAACTAATGGGGGGGACACTTCTCATGACCGACCCTTCTTTAAGTGACAAAAGTAACGCGTGAATAGAATCATAAGGGTTTCTCTCCAAAACCGGAAGGGTTAGAACTCAAAATTTAAACCTTCTTCTGACCTAAAACAATCAGAGGCAACAAGGCCATACCAGACTCAATTTTTTGCAGACTTTTAGCCAATTATGGAACATGAATATCCATTTTTAAAACAGTGATAACAGCGGCTCTGACTAGGGATGGTTGATCGCAAGATCAACACAAGAATTCAGAAACTCTCTGGAGAAGCAGACCAAACACAAGCCCAAAAACAACAACAAAAGCAAACCAAAATATGTACAGACAAGGACCTACTGTGCATGGACATTAAGAGAAGTAATGTTTCAGGAATTGTCCATGCACTGGAAATTCCTGTACTTCATCATTCATATTCTGCAAAAAATATGAATCCTTTCCATTAAGATCACAAACCACAGAGGGGCCTATCCATAGTGACTCAATTTTTTTGTGTTTTCCCTTATCTTGTCCTTTCGCATTCCACTGAAGAACCATACCAATTAAAAATTTTCTTAATGAGGTCCTTTTGTCAAATAGATATTTTGACTGCAATTGGATCTTCAAATTCCTCTTGTGAGCTAAAGTTCTAATTTCTTCTATCTCCACCATCTGAATCATCTAGTCTTCCATAGGTTCAGATAACTCCATGTCTTCAGCTTGCAGGAACTTGTACACTGGAGGAAGATTATTGACCGGCACCCTAGATTGTGTGCCATAAACTAATTCAAAAGGTGAAACCCCAATTGCTTTCTTGATAGTAACTCTATCAGCCCATTACGCTAATTTTAACTTTTGGTCCCAAGACCTTTTATTCTCCTCAAGGATTTTCTTAATAATGTTTAAGAGGCTCTTGTTACTTGATTCAACTTGCCCATTACCCTATGGATGGTATGGCAAAGAATATGACATAATTATCCCATGACTGGTGCAAAATTCAATGAACTCTTCTGATCTGAAACTCATGGCATTATCCATTACTAATTTCACAGGAACACCAAACCTAGTTATGACATTATCCATCAAGAAGTCAATAACAACCTTACTTGTGGCTCTTCTAGTGGGTATAGCTTCAATCCACTTGGTAAAATAATTAGTGGCTACTATGATCCACCTATGGCCTCTTCCTGATTTCTCAACAGTTTCTCCAATGAAATCAATGCCCCATTGGACAAAGGGTGCTTCCACTGTGACTGGGTTGAGGGGTAAAGCTCCCTCATACTTCAACTTTGATGAAAACTTCTAGCATGGGTCACACCTCTGGACATGTTCATGGGCATCTTTAAACAAAGTAGGCCAATAGTACCTAGCCCAAGCTATCTTACCAGCAGTTGTCTTGGCAGAGTAATGACCTCCACACACTCCATCATGCATTTCAGTTAACACTCTCTTAGCCTAGGATTGATCCAAACACATCAGCAATGCCCCATCTCTATTCCACCAAAATAGATCACCCTGAATGAGGACATATTTTTGTGACTTCAACTTCAAAGTTCTCCTCTGGTTATGGGTCATTCCTTCTAAAAATGTTGCATCTCTTAAAAAATGTACTACCTCTGAATACCAGGGCTATGTCTCAATACTGGTGACCAAGATGTTCTCAACTTCAAAATTATTCACTTCAACATCAAGAAGGTTTGATTCATCCATAAGCTTAGCCAGGCCTAAACCTCTCACCAATTTAGTGATCTTAATTTCCAAATCAAACTCCTGGATCCTGGTTATCCATATGCATCTCTTACCTGTGACCTCAGACTGGGATAGAATATCCTTGATAGCAGCATGTGGGACATAGGTAATTACTTGTGCATTTACAAGATATGGCCTAAAAGCTTTAACAGCTTTAACCAAAGCATATGCTTGCTTTTCCATGATTTCATATTTTAATTTTGTAGCTTGCAAGGATTTTCTATAAAAATCTATGGGATGTTCATATCCTTCATTATCCTTTTGTAAAAGGATTGCAGCCACTGTGTGATATGAAGCAAAAGAAAACAAAGAGAAAGGCTTACTGTAGTCAGGGGACTTCAAGACTGGAGCCTCCCGAATAGCCTTTTTGATCTCATCAAAAGCCTTAGAAGCTTCTTGATCCCAGCAGAACTTTGTATCCTTCTTAAGCAATTTAACAATGGGCTTGACTATCTCTGCAAAATTTTCAATAAATCTTCTAACAAAATTTACTTTACCCAAGAAAGATTGGACACCTTTAACATTTTTTGGCTCAGGCACATTGTTTATAGCCTCAATTCTTTCAGGATCTATTCTTACTCCTTTGGAGACAATATGCCCTAGCAGCTTGCCTTCAATAACAGCAAAATGACACTTTTTAGGATTTAAGGATACTCCAAATTCCAGAGCTTTATTGAAAACCTGCTCTAAGTGTCCATAGTGGTCATCCGCCCTTTTGGAGAAGCATGTCAAATCATCTTGATATACTACCATGATAATATTGATGAATTCCTTGAAAGCTACATCTCGGTCCTCTGAAAAGTAGCTCCAGCATTTTTCAAACCAAAAGGCATTCTGCATACACATATGTTCCCCAAGGGGTGGTGAAAGCAATTTTGAATTGTTCAAATTCCTTTACTAACACCTGGTTATACCCTGAGAACCCATCCATCATAGACAATAGGTCACAACCAGTTACCCTTTGCAACATAGCTTCCATATTAGGAGAAGAGTAATTATCTTTCAAGGAGGCAACATTTAGGTTCCTAAAGTCCACACAGAGTCTAATGTCCCCATTCCTCTTTCTGACTGGGACCAAATTTGAGACCCATGATGAATGTCTTATAGGCTTAATAATTCCCCGTTCCCTTAACTTGGTCAACTCTTTCTGCATTTTAGATTCTAACAGGGGGTTGATAAGTCTTTGTTTTTGTCTGAAAGGCTTAGCATCTAGAAGCAAAGGGACTTCATGTTGAAAAAGATCCTGTCTATACACCTTCAGATCCTCATAAGACTAAGCAAAGACATGCTTAAATTTCTTTAATAAATTAATAAGATTTATTCTGACATGAGGAGGCAAATTTTTTCCAATATATACCAACTTAGGGGATGATTTTGTCCCCAAGTTTACTTCCTCTAGTTCATCCAACTTAGTGGTTGATTGCTAGTGCAGATGACTGTCACTGTAACTGAACATACCTTCAAGCTCTACCAACCCTTTAGGTATTTCATTAGTCTCTAACTGAACCAGGTCATTTCCAAACACAGTTTCTATATTGTCAACCACTTCCACCAAGGCATTGCAATCAATTTTTTGTCCATCATAGTCATCAATGCATTGTATAAACCTGAGAATATCTTCGTCATCAGCAAACACTTGCCAATTATATACATTGTCAAGAATGGTAGGCCTAGCTTTTACCTCAACTGTGGATATATCGGTTAGTGTTGCATCATCATTCTTTAATGCAACATTTGCTAAGAAATCTGCCATGATATTTTTAGATCTTTCTATCCAATTTATGGAGAATGCATTAAAATGCTCAATGACATCCCATACTACATGCTTGTATCTTTTCAATCCATCATTCTTAGATGCATACTTAGCTCTAACTTGAGAAACAACTAATTCTAAGTCTCCTAACACTTTTAACAATTGAATCCCATGCCTTTTTGCAACTTCAAGCCCCAATAGCAAGGCTTCATATTCAGCAGTATTATTTGTACACTGAAAGGCTAACAAGAAGGAATACTTGAAAGTTATACTTGATGGGGATACAAAGAGAACTCCTACTCCAGATCCTTCTTTTGAACAAGCACCATCAAAATACATGTGCCACAAACCCTACTGTTGAGATTCCAATTCAGTTACAATAGAGTCAATATTCTTCAATTGAGGTAAAATTGGTTGTAATCTAAAATTGTCAAGATCCACATCAATCATGCAGTTGAGCATACTAGGATCCACTTTCGCAATTACCCTAGGGGCACATGGCTCTCTATACAATTTAACATGGCTTCCATTAATTGGGATAGTGGCATATGACAGATCCAATTGAACATTTCCACCCATTGTTGCAGCCCACTGTCTAGATAACAACATGCCATAATGAGGTTTGGTGTCAATTACAATGACATCCATCTTGTATGTTGCTTTAGGGAATGCTGCTATTTTCACTTCAACATCTTTCATTGTACCTATCACAGGCACTTCTCTGTTATCCATAACATAACATTTTCCATACACTGTATTTACTGACAATCCTAATTCTTTCATGACACCATAAGGCATTACATTTGCAATTGCACCAGAATCTATCATATAGTTTTTAATCAACCGGTTATTTACTAATAAAGTAACATAGAAAGGATCAACCTGTGAGGGTTCTTGGGTAATAGTTGTTCCAACATATACTTCTGGGGTTTGCAACTCCTGATCCTTTTCATCCTTATTTGAACCAGAAGGTAAAGATGTGTTACTGTCAAGTATTCTAGAGAACAAAGATAGAGCGGCTTCTCTATGTTCCTTTATTTTCGGTAATTCTATCAATGGGATAGTAACCTTCATCTAAGTGAGAGCCTGAGTCATATCAAATGTGGAATTATTAGTCAACTCAATAGTAGCTTTAGCTTTCTCTGTTTTAGGTTGACTAGCTTTCTTTATTGCAGTAATTCCTTGTATATCACCAGTAGCTTTATCACATGTACCCTCGGGTACTTCTTTTACTTGATTTTTCTTTTCTTGACCGACTTGAGGCATGGTAGCACTATTTGCTGCTTTCTTCTGGGATACTTCTTTTATAAAAATGGACCCAAGTTCACCTTGATCACTATCCCTCTTGGTACTCCTCAAATTGTAATTGTGCTTGGCTTTGTCTATGGCAGCTTTAGTGAGATTTTTTACTTCTTCATCACTAGGCCTCCTGAGATGAACTTCTTCATCTTCAATTATTACCACATTCAAAGTGGGATGCCAATCAAGTGTTAGTTGTCCTTGGTAAGACCTCTTACTATTCAGCACATTACATTCACTAAATTCACTTTGTAAAGATTCATCATCACTCTCTATGATAGTTTCAAAAATATTTATATCAGGCTCAGCTTCTTGTCTCATGGATTCTTCAAGGGCTTGAGCTACAACACATTGATGAGGGGAATGTGGACCATCACAAGCCATACACCAAGGAGTGTTCTCTATGTTATGAACATTTTTTCCTTTTAAAGGATCAGGGATTTCTTGGCTCTGAGTATTTTTTGGCTTCTCATTTTGAGGCTTACCATCCTTCCAAGTAGTGTTGTAAGGCATGTCATGCAATCTAGGAGGTCTGTCTTGCCATTTGTAATGAGGTTTGTCATTTTTACTCACCTTGGCAGTAAGATCCTTCATGACAGTTACTAATTTCTCTATTTTGTCTTCTTCCTTAGCAACTTTGTTAGGTAGCTATTTTGATTCCTGCCAGAGCCTACCATCAGTTCTTCTCCCTAGTTTCTAGGATGCTTTCCTACTACTCTCCTCATTAATGGCAATTCTAAATGCATCTCTCAGACTATGCAGATTTTTATCCCTTGGAATATAGGCCATTTTAGAATCAAAAACATTATAATAAGTATTCGGGCACATATTGTCATCTAACCTCATTACCTGATATAGCCTATGCATTGCTTTCTGGAATCTAGCATTAAAATCTATGACAATTTCATTGTCAGACTTTCTGATATTGTTGAACTCATTGA
Source organism: Cryptomeria japonica (assembly GCF_030272615.1). NCBI lineage: Eukaryota > Viridiplantae > Streptophyta > Pinopsida > Cupressales > Cupressaceae > Cryptomeria > Cryptomeria japonica. The sequence continues at coordinate 633,051,434 of NC_081414.1, forward strand.
GCATGAAGCTCACATTTGTCTTATCACCATATTGTTCCTGAAAATAATTTTTAAAATCTTCCCAATACCCAATGCTATTCACAGGAAGACATCTATACCAGTCCCTTGCATCATCTACTAAGGATTGTACAAATAATTTCATGATGACATCTTCACTCACAATTTCATAATCATTTATCAGGTCACCAAAAGACTTCAAGTGCTCTTTTGCACTAATTGCATTATTCCCAGCAAATTTGTGAAGTCTATCTCTCAATTTAGTAGGAACATGGTTGGGGTATCCTGGGATTCCATCAAAAAAGAGCTGCCTATAAAGTTCTAGGTTAATAGGTCTTCTTTGGAATTGGTTAGCAACATGGTTATTTCCTATGTTCATTCTTACATTAGGGCTTTGAACCATAGAGATCTGATTACTTTGGTTAATAATAGGGGCTCGATTGGCTGTTGTAGTGCTAGCAGGCAGAGTTGGTTGAATTTTAACAGGATGGAGTGAAGCTTGTTGAGGAGCAGGTTTATTTTGATCTATCGAAGGAAACATGATAGGAGGAGCCTTCAGATAACTAATCTTTCTCTTAACTTCTTGATTAGCTGCTTCTAATTCAGCCTTTTCTAACTCCATTTGCAAATCTTCCTTTTCTTTCCTCATCCTTTCCATCTCTCTTTCATGTGCTGATAGCATGTGAGAGATCTCCACTGTAGTCTTAGATCCAGACCCACCTTCCATGCATTTTTTCTTTCCTTTGTCAACATTATCTCTAACAGGTTGTGGGTCACTAAGGACTTCCCTATTTGGTTGCACTACTGACTTGTATGCAGGTGTGGTATTGGGAACTAGGATTTCTCTAATCACAGGAACTTCATCCTCACTCTTGGCCTTTTCTTGGGCAAGTAGCTCAAGGTCAGCAATTTGTCTCTGGTGCCTATCTCTCTCCATCAATTTTGCCTTTACTTCTCTCTCTTTATCTGCTTCCTTTTGTGCTCTTAAGGAAATTAAATGATGGACTCTTCTATTTAGGTCCTCTATTTCTTGGGATACCTTATCTTCATTAGGGAAAATTTCTTCAGAGTCTGATATATTAACTTGGTCAATATCAATCAAACTGATGTTTCCATCAATTGTCCTAGGTACAGAATCTCTTACTATGTTTGAACTACTTCTGTCTTTCCCAGAAAAACCAGCCTGGGATATCCCTTGATTCAAAAAGTGGACATCTTCTACATTCCCAAATAAACTAGAATGGAAACCTAAAACATCATGCTCAAACTTGCGGGAAGAAGAATTTGAATTTGCATAGACAGGTCTCTCAGATCTCTTACCCGTATTGGTGCTTTTCTGCACCCAAACAACATTAGATGGCTCATGTACCACTGATCTTTTTTTACCTCTACGTGATTGTTCAAGTAGTCCCTCCTGCAATGTTTCATGAGGATGCTTCTTCATGAAAGACCTGGTATTCTTTCCTCTCTGCATTATGCTTGTTTTCTTAAAAAATTTCATTTATTTCAAAAGGACTGGTTATGATTGTTAGAGTTGCCACCCAAAAATACTATGGGAAACAAGAAAACAAACTTTACACAAGATACTTGCCGGTTTCTTAAAATAAAGATCACGAAGATTTTTCAGAGAGAGAGAGAAAACAAATCAAAGATCATGCAAAAAATTTTAACAAAGAATATCCGAACAACATTCTGAACCAATTTAAATGTCAATCTGCAACATGGATACACACTATGACTCTCCCTAGCAGAGTCGCCACTTTTGTTAGTCTCAAATTCTGATTCCCTTCTTATCCATTGTAAGAAAAATAATAACTTTGCCTTCTAAGGAAGAGATCAAGGAAAAAGAACCTTAGAGCAACATATGACAAGGTTTCAAGAACCTTCTACACTTTGAACTTATCCAAAGTTTAGGCGGGTATACCTTCTGTGAATAGTTTCACACTTTTAAACAAGATCCACAGTAAAACAGTGTCCAAAAACCAATGGATCTTATCGCCTTAACATAAACTGAAATAATAAAGGAAAACTTATGCTCATTTTCAATATTGATCCTCAAGAGATGTGGAAAGAGAACTAAAACTGATACCAGTGCCTTATCCAGGCTACAGAGTCATCTAAATTAAGTAAGGATTTCACAATTAAAAACCCCCATGCATCTCATCACTTCGGCTTCTATTAACCCCATACATGCCTGACATATATAAGAGTCCTTCCTTGTTAACAAAACAATGTTTATCAAATTCAAGGTTTCCAACAAAATAACCTACCGACAGAGATATTTCATGCGTATTTAATTCCTCTCCTAAAGAGAAAAGCAAAGAAACATATCCATAAAGATTGCATTACAATCCATGTTCAATTGAATAACCCTAGATTACTCAAATGAAACCAGCAAATTATTGAAAGCACACCAGAAGACAACACAATTTTAGGCTCGAAAGTTTTTGATCTGTATATTGATATTCATTTTTGAAAAATCTTACATAACTCAAAGTATTCTTTGTAATAACTAGAAAAAACCAGATAAATTTTTGCAGAGTTTCTTTACAAAATTCTTGTGATCCCCTTTTACACTAGTCCTGGTATCCATTTATAATATTAGGGATGCTTACAAGCTTTGAACATTCGTAATAATGGATTCACCTGGATGGTGTTGACCTACCAACTAACTCTAAAGTTTAGTAATAATGTTGTCCCTATTGGCTATTCCTTCCTTGGCCTCATTATAAGCCTTTAAGATGGTCTCAAATTTCAATTGGAGATTAGCTCTTTCTTTTGCCTCTTTCTCTGCTACTGCCACACTGAACTTTGCAGTTTCCAAAACTGTACTTGCAGCTTCTACTACCCCTGTATCTTGGACTCTCTTAACAACCATGCCTCCTAAGAGACTAGAATTTGATGCACTTTTCCTCCTTTTGTTCTCATCCTTCTTCAATGACCACAAGACTAGAGCAGCATTATCCTTGCTGAAGGTCACTCCTTCTATTGGCTTTGTTTCCTTCCGCACTTCTTCAAGAACAAGAGCATCAGCTATATACCATTCAGGGAGGATTAACACACCAACTTTAGACACCATCTCCCTTCCTTTCTCAGGCGTGATGGTTTTAAACTCTTCCATAATTTCTTGCTTTATTTCTTCTTCCACCTGAGTTGCATCTCTGAGAGGTTGTTCACTCTTCCTCTGCTCACATCTGACCTTGAATTGTTCCATGTTTTGCTTACACACAACTTGCATGAAAGCCCCTGTTGTAACAAAATTACTATCAGCCAGGAATTCCTCACTGGCTTACTTAACAGTAAGGTCTAATTCTTTTCCCCTTAGCTCACCATTAGTCAAGTTCATTTCAGCACTAGGCAGCTCTTCTGGCGTCCCCTCTTGGGTCTCCTCATAGGTATAGGCAATCTCACCAAGACTCCCTAACTGTAATAATTGTTCATCCACCGCTTGCTCATCTCCTATGTGGATAGGGGATTGAGATGGAGAATACTGAGGTTCATCAGTTTCAACTTCCTTCCCCACTCTTTGCCTTTTAGGGGAATCTTGGATGTCAATGACATCTTCAATTGCTCTTTTCCCTCTTGAAGTGGAAGGCTCACCTGTCACTGGCATCATCACAATGTACTTTGACTTCTTATGCATTACATAGTCACCAGGTGGGATAGCTTTAGCAAAGGTAGGCTTAACCAGGACCAACTTAACCCTATCAGGATCATTTTGCATTATAGCCTCTCTTTTTTCTTTTAAGGTCTGCATGAGGTCTTCAAAATAAAGAATCAAGAATTTGATTTTCTCCTCAAAAGGGTTGAAGCTGGAAAGAGGATCATAGCTACTATCAAATTGATGGATAAAATCAAGTGCCCTCTTATATGCAATCCACTTCTCCTTCCTCAGTTCTTGCTCATCTAAGCTGAATTCATTCCTAATCAAATCTTTGGGGAACTAAAATTGATGAGGCCTACCTTTACATAGTACCCTCTTTCTAAACATGCCATTGAAAAAGTCCCCGGGGTCTGCACATCTCGAAACTGCAGTTGACAACCTATATGGCTTAAAGAATTCTTCAAAATATTTCCAGCCACCTTTGGTGATTACAAAATGGTGGGCCATGGTGATAGTTGGGAAAATGGTCCCTCTACCCCTATTGGTTAGCTCTGCCTCTTGTACTCCTCCAATTTGTCTCAATACTTCTGCAATTCCTATCTTCAATGGGACCTAATAGAGCAATAGATAGGGAGTACCTTTGAAACCATACACTCTGAAAATAGTAGAAACAAGGTACAAATACATGTCTCCCCAATTGTGAACAATCTTAATGCCCTCTGCAAACTCTTTAGATCTGAAGAATTCCAAAAGAGCCTTAGGAATCCTAGTGTTTTCTGTGCATAAAAGAATTCTAATCTTAGATGCAAAGCATCTATCAAACTTCAGAAAACTACCATCTTCTCTATCCCAAGATAAAACAGTGCTCCAAAGTTGGACTGGCATCTCTTCCTTATCCTTTACCTTATCAAAGTCCATTTCCTTTGCAAAGTAATCACCACCTTTGAACAAAAACATATGCATTAACAAGGAGTACCATCCAAACGGCTTATCTACCTTACCATTTTTTATCCTTACTAACCCTGCATGAATCATATCAGTAAGGTATGGGGCATAATCAAATGTTATTACCAGGGAGGGGTTTAGAATTTGTGCAATCATTAGCATGTAATGGGTTGGCATGTTTCTCTCAGCATCTTCTCCAAAGATCTGACATAGTGCCCAATACATACCCTTAGCTCTCAGAGTAAAAAAATTGAGGGAGAATGGTTCCATTGTACTAGGACCTACAACTGTCAATCCTCCTATCTTAACAAAGAATTCCTTCAATGGGCCACTCCTAAGATGATCCCTTTATGCATTGTAGACCTAGGCTAATGACTCAAATTCAATAGGCTCTAACAAATTGGAAGCCTCACTAAGTTTAAACACGTTTCTGAATTCATCATCTTTTATTTCAATCAGGACTGATCCCTTCACACTCCTGATACATCTTGCTATAGGGTCATAATTCTGTGTAATTAGGGTCAACAGATCTACATCCATGAAGACACGAGGGACCACAAGCTTCCCCACATCCAGTTCCCATATGCTATTCAAAGCGGCTGGGGAATGTCTCTGCCCAAAACCTACTTTGAACAATCCTAAACCTGACATCCCTATTTCAGGGTCTCTTAACCAATTGCCTTTATCATATACACCATCCCCAATTCTCAGACCAGGGTTCTTTGGTACTAATTCTTTGGCCTTAGCCCCGACATTGGTAGACATGGTTAACTATTCTAAAAGATCGTCACAAATATTCCTATCCTGGTAATTCACTTTTCCTGTCAACTCCCTTCTTGGTGTCATTTTGAATATTCAATTATACCAATTGAAACTAGCACAGACCTCTAGTGAAACAATTCACTCATCAAGAACTGAAAAAAGACCAGAATTATCAAGAAACGGCACAAAAACCTGTTATTCGTCTGAAGAAAAACCGCTCCACACCAATTGCTCTGCCACAGACTTTGATGAAATAATGCTAATAATCAAGTTGATGCGGACTTGAATATGGCAAGTTGGCATTGAATTTTAGGAGTTAACTCTGCATGCTTCGGCCATCACCTCAAAATTGAATTCATAAACCGAATTCAAAAATAGGCTCCAACGGGTCATAACTTCTCTGAGTATTTTTCTCTGTTTCACTATTTCGCAGAACATAAAACCTTTGCACTTTTCTTTCATGAAGCAATGCTGGCCATTGGATTACGACAATTTACACTACCTTTATCTCCATCTGATCTCTCTCTGTTAGTGTCGGGCCCTGCCTTCTTTTCACTATTTCGCGGGCTTTAACACTCGTGCACTTTTTCTTCACGAAGCCATGCCAGCCATCAGATCAAGCTCTAACTACCCGGTCTTTAACTTGAACCACAACTGTCAGTCTCACTAACTAACCACGCCTCACCTTGATAGCTAACGGTTCTCACCATTTCCCAGAACTTACACCATGTGCATCTTCGAGCCACAAAACAATGATGACCATTGGATCGACCACGAGAAGAATATCTTTTAACAGGCTTTAAACCTTTCAAGTGGGCCCTTTAACTCGGAGATCACTTACGTCACCTCATCACAATTTAACAAATACCACATGGCAGTAGGCCATTTGCCCAAGAAGTTCCATTGGGTTCCATTCTGAAACTGCCACGTGCTTTGCTTCACTATTCTCCACATAACTGTTGATTGAAACAAGGCGGGCCCTCAACTACCCTTTAGAGCCACGTGTACTGAACATGTCACTATCACACTCTACGAAACACACCATTTGTTCTACCACATCATGCTTTCATGTGATTGCCACCTGTCTTTTGTCATTTCATGATGACTAACTTGCGGTCATCTTGTCTTCGTGAATCCACGCAGGCTGTTAGATCTCAGGAACTTGCCAGTTGTTTATCCTTTCTATGACCACCTCGCCCGAGCCCACCACCTTTTCACTACTTCACGATAGGTAGAACACGTGCATATTCTGGTTGCAAATCAACATGAGCCATTGATCCTTTTCAACCCGTTCATCCTTTAACCAAGGAAGTCGCTTGCCTTTGGGACCCACCATGTGTTTTCACCATTTCGCAGAACTTACACCATGTGCATCTTATCCAAACGAAACAACGTGAGCCGTTAGATCATGATCAAGATGTAGGTATTTAATCTGATGGTCTACCCACCTCTCAGGCCTGCTTAGGCTTTTCGCTACTTCACGAACATTAACCTACTAGCAACTTTGCTTAACGAAACAATGACAGCCGCAAGATTAGCATTGAGTTGCAATATTTTTACGGGGCCCAACAAACATTAGGACAAGGTAAAGTAAAGGTGCATAAATTTAAAAAATTAAGGGACCGCCTAGGGAAATAACTAGTGTGGGGAACACTTCTCATGACAAACCAACCCTTCTTTAAGTGACAAAAGTAACACGCGAATAGAATCATAAGGTTTTTTCTCAAAAACCGGAAGGGTTAGAACTCAAAATTTAAACCTTCTTTTGACCTAAAACAATCGGAGGCAACAAGGCCATACCAGACTCAATTTTTTGGAGACTTTTAGCCAATTATGGAACAAGAATGTTCATTTTTAAAATAGTGATAACACATATCAAATCTCAAATCATAAGAAATAAAAACCTGCTCAAGTCATATAAACATCGAGTTTGGGACTTGATTGAAGAATGGCCTTCAACATTCAAAGTGTTCCTAGAAGCAAGAAAAAACATGTTGATAGACTTGTAGTAGTTGGTGCACAATATGATATACCAACACGTATTTCAAGTAAAAAGGAGAAATATTTTGAGCTTGTTATGAGGCCTAATATCCCAGATAACCAAGCAAATTGGCAAGTATTTGATTCAGATCAACAAATTGTCAAATTTTTACAAGATGAAGCAGAGTTCTCTGCTAAAAATCAGTCTATGTTGCAAGAATAGTATAAAGATCAAATCATGTAGCTCAAATCCAATAAGTTGCCTAAATGTTTAGTCACCTTGGAGGGCATCTTAAAATTAGATGATCAAATAAAGAACAAAAGTATGAACTTAGCCACAAAAAAGGGGTGATTACAAACCAATAAAAATTATTGATGGGAAGACACTCAACTTGGAAAACGTATGCTCCAAAACTGAACAAGAGACCTTAGTCAATCTTTGTGAAGAATATATTGATATATTTGCTTGGACTTATAAAGATCTAAAGAATTTGATCCTAGTTTAGCCTAGCATTCTATAGAATTAGACCCTAATGCTAAACCAGTAAGGCAAAAACAGAGGCCTGTCAATCCCAAGATAGAGTCATTAATGAGAAAAGAACTAACTAAACTCATAAAGGCTAATATTATTTTTCCTATCAAGCATTCCATGTGGGTAGCTAACCTAATGAGGAAATCAAATTATGTGTAGACTTTAGGGATCTCAATAGAGCCCCCCTTAAAGACCATTATCCTCTACCATCCATAGAAAAAAAATTGTCCAAGGTTAGTGGCTTTGAAATATTTTCATTCTTGGATGGGTATTTAGGTTATAATCAGGTTTTAGTCCAAGAATCAGACCAATATAAGACTTCTTTCACTACTAAAAGGGGCACTTATGTCTATTGTAAAATTCCATTTGGTCTAACCAATGCAGGGGCTACATTTCAAAGGGCAATTGATATGGCTTTTAAAGGTGTATTAGTATAATTTGTGCTAGTGTATCTTGATGATTTGATTGTTTATTCAAAGCATGTAGTTGATCACTTTCATCATCCAAACAAGTGTTGGAAAAGTGTGGAGAATATGATGTGTCTTTGAACCCAATGAAGTGTGTGTTTGACACTGATTAATGCAAGTTAGCAGGACACATTGTATCAAAGGATGGTTTGGTCATAGATCTAAAAAAAGTGGATTATATTCTTTCTCTTTCACTCCCTAGTAAAAAAAAAAGGATTGCAAAACTTCCTTGGTAGAATCAACTTTGTGAGAAGGTTCATCCCCAACCTTGTAGCCATGGTAAAACCTCTCATAGATATGTTAAAACCAATTTACTATTCGATTGGACCAAAGAAGGGAGAAGTAGTTTTGAATAGATAAAGCAAGCAATTGTATTGGCTCCCACTCTTGTCAATCCTAATTATGAAAAGGATTTCATCCTCTATACCCTGCAGGATTCAAGTATATCAACTATCCTAACCTTGATAAATGATGAAGATTTAGAGTAGCCTATTGCCTTTTCAGTGAAGGACTCAAAGAGTATGAACTCAGGTATAGTTATGTTGAGCAGCAAGTCCTCGCCGTCATAAGGGCATTAAAAAAGTTTAGAAATGTGTTGTCCAACAACAAGATCTAGCTATTAGTTCCTCATGCAAGTGTTAAGGACTTCCCTTTGAACAAGGACATCTGTGAGAAGAGAGTTGGATGGATCATAAAGGCCATGGAATATGACCTGGATATTAAGATCACTAAGCTTGTAAGAGGCAAGGGCCTGTGTAAAAAAATTGTATCATCATTTGAAACTCATTCAGAGGTTGTTGTTGTGCTACAACAAGAAGAAAAATAAGCCAACAATAATGATAGGCAAATCAATTGGATGGAAGAAATTATTACCTTCTTGAAGGAAGGTAAATATCCTTAAGGTCTTGATATAACAAAAAGAAGACATTTTAGACTACAGTTTGTTTCCTACATTTTGGTGGATGACATTCTTTTCAGAAAAGACCTTAATGGTGTTTTGTTAAGATGCATATAAGAAGATTAGGTCACCAGATTACTAGAAGAATTTTATGATGGCTCCTCGGGTGGCTACTTCTATACAAGGACCATAATCATAAAGATAATGAGGGCTGGCTATTATTGGGCAACCCTATTCAAAGAATCACATCAATGGGTGAGGAAATGTGACAAATATGCATTATTTTAAGGAAAATAAAGATTAGTCACCCTTCCTATTCATCCAATTTAAGAAAATCAGTTGTTTGCACAATGGGGATTAGACTTCATTGGACCCACTAATCCTCCATTAGATGTTGGTCATAAATGGATTTTAACAACCACATATTACTTCGCAAGGTGGATAGAGGCAGTAGCATTGAGAGATGCCATTGAGACTATTCTTGAATTTCTTGATGGTATTGTGACAAGGTTTGGTACCCCTTCCACCATCATTTCAGACAATGTCAGGGTGTTTATTGGAGCCCAAATCAGTTCATGGGTTGTTAAGTAGGATATTTACCTAAAAACCTCATCAAATTACTATCTTCAAAGTAATGGCTTGGCCAAGTCTTCTAACAAGAATCTCATCAGGACAATCAAAAGGACTATCAAAGACAATTAGAAATCTTGGTATATTAGGTTAAAGACAAAATTATGGGTTGATAGGATTATGCCCAAGAAAGTTATTGGCAACTCACCTTTCTTTCATGTCGATATATGGAAGAGAAGCAAGACTTTCAAAATTTCTTGAGTTGCTCTCTTTTGAATTAGCACACCAGTTAGAGCTGACAGAGAATGATGCAATGACAATCCGGTTAGTTGAACTAATGGACCTAGAAGAAGACAAAAATCAAGGAATGTTAATGTTGAAGCCACACCAAAAGCAGGTCAAGAAGGGCTTTAAGAAGAAGGATACTAAAAAAACCTACAAAGAGACTGACCTAGTCCACAAATGGGATGCCAATAGAGCTAAGTTAGGCCAACATTCCAAGTTTGATGCTATCTAAAGCAGTCCATATGTCATTAGCAACTGTAAAAAGGCCAACTTGTTCCAACTATCTAGGGCAAATGGTGAATTGCTACCCATTCCTGTGAATGAGATTTATCAAAAAACCTTGCCTCTAAAGAAGGTTTAGAAAATTGTACGTAATAGATTAGATGTTCCTTTCTTCTCAAGAAGTGCTCGAGCACAAGTTGTTCCTTCTTAGAATGGTGAAGTGTTGATCTTTTGCAAGTTACATAAGAAAGCTCAATCAGTTATTGTAATCATGACTCTACACCCAATAGATTTTCAGGTATCTAGTCATATGAAAGACAATCTTGCATCCCCTTTGAGTCACAAAAAATGTTGACATATTATATCACCCTTATACCATTAGTTACAACCAATTTGAGACATCATCAATGGTTGAACCCCTCTGCTAGTCCAAAACCCAGAAGGCCTTAAACCCTAAACCCCAAGCCTTCATGCCTTAGTCGATGGAACTTATTCTAATTTCATGTTGACTTGCTCAATTGGTTAGATCAATAATGTCAACTGACTGGAGGGTCTCCTCAATCTCCCTACTACCAATTGACTTGTCCTTTGTCACTTTTCCCACAATTATGTAGAGGAAGTTGGTTAATCTCTAAGAATTTTGGTGGGACGATGATGTTTACGATTTACGACCTATTACCACGCCCATCAATGATCAAGATTGAATTAGTCTTGCAAGGTAGCGATAAATTCACAGACCTGTGCTATCTACATGGCAAAGGGGGAAGCATCCTTGCAGGGTAGCGATAAAGTTACTAACTCGCAGTGTTCACATAATCGAGAGTGAAGGCGTCATGTGGGGTGATGGTAAGAATAAGGTAGTTGGCCCCCACCATCTCACAAAGAGAGAAAAAGTTGCTTGGAGGATAGTTGTGGTATCATGATAGCTTACCGTTGGCCCACTACCAAGACTTTTTTTGCAAGGTTGTTGCAGGTAGGCGGTGACCCTGCTGAGCCTCTATGGATGCAAGAATTGTTCATGTGGATGCCTGTAGTAGGGTGGTAAAAGTCTATTGTTACCACAAATTCACAATAAGGGAAGGCAAGATTGAAGAGATGTATGCAATAGGGAGGTAAAGGTTTATACTATTACCAAAATCTTGCAGGTTGTCAATGGCTCGATCTCAGTTGTCTATTTTGCAACGCAAATTCAGATCAATGATGATATATTAATTGCCCATTAAGAAGACTTCCATGATGCATCAAGGTCTCTCATTTGCATGTGAAGTTGAATCCAATGACTCACATTCAAAGTTGAATTGAATGTTTAAATTCAAACGATTACATGAGGTAGTTTCCAACTAGTAGGTTGATAACCAATTTTGACCTCGTTGACGACCCAAATCTGATTCAATCATGTTCCAACCACTTCCAACTGATACAAAATGATTTCCATTACTATGTTGATGCTTCTTAAGGCTGCCCATACCCATTTATTGCATGCAAAAGACTTTCCTCTCTTGATAGAGAACAATCAGACACTATCTCTTTGAGAGAGCCACCTGGATTTTAATGTCTATTTCCTTCATCAACTACAACAACATCTCTTCTATCCTATTTTGCATAAATGGATTTTCTGCAGCATGCAAGGAATCATATATTTTATCTAATTCATGTGTCTTATTTCCTATTGTAACCTAACCCTAGTTGGTTAGGTTTGCTAAATTCAACACCCCGTCTGAGTTATGCTTGTACTATAAAGGCAAATTTGTAACATATTTTCAAGATTTCTTCCCCTTTCCTTCTTATGGAAATCACTTATGTAACTATTAAATTTGCCTAGCTTTCATATCAATAAAGCTATTTATTTTACCTTCTCTCTACTTTCAAGTATTTTGTGTGTATTTTCACCTTCACACTTGTAGTTTCTCTTTCTCTGTTTTTAGATTGCAAGCTATGTTAAAAGTTCTTATGTGGGTTGTTTGTGGATATTTCTCAATCCCTTTCAACATCTCACTGAGTTCTAACCTCCTTGCCTCATTTGAAGACAAGTTAGAGATAGTTTTTTGTGTATGTTTGGGTAGTTTTCTTTGATGTTTTGTGTAATATAGGCAGTGAAGACAAATTCTAATATTGGTGCATCACTTCAATTATACTCTTTTGCACTCCTTTTCCCATTTTCTCTGCTAATCAGTAGAATAGATTTAGGAAGAGGCTTTACAAGTGTTGGGTTGGTTCAACACTACACCCTGATTGGAAAGGAAGTCAACCTTCTCCAGGGATTCAGCCTCACGTATCCAAGGTCCCACACTTGGAGGTTGTTTCCATGTTTCATGAGGTTGTTTGAGTTAATAGATTAGGCAAGGGTGAAAACTTTTGTGACAACAATATCATCAGCAAATTGTTGATGGGTAATAGTAGGTAGGTTGCTTGTGATTTTATTCCTTCAATTATCCCTCTCTCTTGAGTGTTCTTTAGGGCTCTCCCTAGAGCTTCAACCATGATAATATAGAGGAAAGGGGATAGGGGATCCCCTTTCCTTAATCTTCTCTAAAAAAAAAATCATGTGAACCATTGATAAGAATAGAAAATTTTGGACTTGAAATGCAATAGAATATCCAATTCACCCATTGTTTGTTAAATACAAAGGCCTCTAAACATTTACATAAGAGCCTCCAATCTACCTTGTCATATGCCTTCTTGATTTCAATATTAATGAGCATACTTGATGAATTATTGCTATGTATGGAATTGATTGTTCCTTGAGCAGTAATTACTCCATCCAAGATTGATCTACCTAGGACAAACCTAGACTGTTCTTTTGAGATGATTCGAGAAATTATGAGATTTAATCTATTTGCCATATCTTTTTTCATAATTTTATAAATAGTATTACAAAGTGAAATAGGCCTAAATCCATCCAAACTCCTAGCCATCTCCTTCTTCGGAATGAGGGCAATGAAGGTATTGTTGATCTCCCTTAGAAACCTTCCTAAATTTCTACTAGCCTCAATGTCCTTAGCTAACTCTTCACCTAGGATATACCAACACTTCTTAAAGAATCTAGCTGAGAAACCATTCAGGCTCGGAGCCTTATCTGGGTGTAGCTAATCTAGTACTATCTTAATTTCCTCTTTAGTGAGTTTTCCTATTATCATACAGTTTTGTTCCTCTATCACTATGAAGGTTTGTTGATTCCTCTAATCAAAGCCTTCCCAATTATTTAGGATCTCTGTGGGAGAAGTGAATTGTATACTTAGCAATCTCTTTTGGGTTCTCTATGGATGAATTGTCTTATCTTTTCAAAATGCTAATTCTATTGACATCTCTCCTATGTTTGGTAGCATTATGAAAGAATTTTGAGTTTTTGTCCCCTTCTACCAACCAAGTCTCTTTGGATTTTTGCCTCCAAAAAGATTTCTTCCTTAGCCAAGTTATCCTCATATTTGGACAATAACTCCTTCTCCTTAAGATATCTTCCCCAATTCATTCCTATCTCCATTACTTGTCGATTAAGGGTATCCAATTCCTCTTCTGAATCCTTCTTTGATGCAAAAATATATTTGAAATTCTCTTTGTTCCACATGAGAAGTTTTTGCTTGATTGATTTGAACTTTTCTACAAAGAAGAAAAGTGTAAAGCCAGAGAATTATTCTTCCTTCCACCAACATTCCATCATCTTGGAGAATTTTTTGTCTCTCATCCACATATTCTCAAACTTGAAGGGGTAGAAGACTGGTTTCTTATCTCCTTTAATCATTAGTTGATCTAGGAAATGATTCGACCCTAAATATGGCAAGATGGAGGCCTTAAGACCAAAGGGAAAGGTGGAAGGGTCCCCTTGAAAGAAAAATCTATCTAATTTTTCAACAATGTTACTAAATCCCAAATGCCTATTGTTAGACAAGTAAATACCCCCATTGTTGATTTAACTGCTAGAAAATTATTTTTGTTGACCCATCCCTTAAAATCCAAATGTGATTAACTAATCCTCTAATTCCCCCGCTTTTGTTAGCCAAAAAAAGAATGGCATTGAAATATCCTCCAATAATCTTATGTGGAGAAGGAAAGATAGAAAAATAAAATCTAGTTCTTCCCAAACTTCCCTCTTTTTGATGTTAGAGACTGAACCATACACATTCAACAATAAAAAACTTAAATTGAGGGACAAGCTCCTGATGCTCCCTCCAATCTAATTCTTCCCATTTGCCAATTTGTCAAAATAAACTCCCCTAGACCTCTAGAGAATAGCAAACCCCCCAAAGGCTCCTTCTGATTGGACCCATGCTAATTTCCAATTACCAAGTTTCCTAAGAAAAAGGTTCATCTCTTCATTGGTTAGTTTTGTCTCTTACAACAAAATCATATCCAATTTTGAAGCAAAGATCTAACACCTAACCATGAACTTCTTGTTAGGGGCATTTAGGACCCTATCATTCTAGGTTAGGAACATCATGGCCACTGGGGAAGGGTGTTGCACTTCCCTGATTTCAGAAGCGTAGTGATTTTGGCTTGATCCTCTAGTTTTGATAAATATTTTCCACCTTTCCTCTTGCTCGATGTTGTACCATAGTCTGGTTTGCTTCTATTGGCCTTATTTTATAGAAGTACACCTTTCCAATTATCTTCCATCTCTCTCAACTCCACTCGAAGCTCCTCAACCCCAAAAAGAGCTTCCTGCTCAACCTCTTCTATTTCCTCCAGCTCCAAAATTCGCCTAATCACTTTTTGTTTTTCCTTAGGAGTCTCCTCATCTTCTTGTTCTAGAGTTTATGTAATGCCAAGGAATTCATTAACCACTTCCAATTCCAGGCACATTGATTCCATATTATTCTCTCCATTCTTTTGAGTGCTTTCATCTTTATCCTTGGATTTTTTGCCTTTTAGCTCTTTTCGATCCTCTTTACGCATAGAGTTGTGAGCCAATTTATTGATTTCCTTTTGACTCTCTATCATGTTTCTCCCATTGTCCAAGATATGTTGGCTAAGATAGTCTTGCTTAATGACCAATCTTCTATCTATTTCTTTTTGAATGGATTTAACTTCATTCTTGAGAAAGGTTAGTTCTTCCTCACTCAGTCTTTCCACATCCCTACTAAACTTTGATTGTTATTCCATTGTACTATTGAGAATCTTCTCCTTTCCTAGATCACATTTCATCCGGTCCATTTCTATCCATTTTCTTTCCTATAGATTCAGATTATTTGAATTAAATTGTAAAGTTTGATCTCCTTTCGTATTTTTACTTTGTGGGATAGGGGAAAGAACCTTCTCTAGATCATTTCATTACTGACTTTATTATATTTTGAGCTACTAGCATGAAACCCATGTCTTAGGATGCATCTTCCCCCCTTCTCATTCATAACCACTTCTATGCTTTGTCTCCATTTTCTTTTCTCTATTATAATTTCTAAATTGTCTAGATATCTCAAATCATTATTTGAATCAACTAGGATTATATGTATGAAAGATCCTAGTGCTTCTCCAATATTTTCTAAAGCTTCCAAGCTCTAGAATTCAAAGGGCATATTTTTTTAGTTTAATCAATTTCAGGAACCTCTTAGGTTTGTGGTTTATTGGATCGAAGTTAGGCTCCCAATCCACTAGTAAAAATAGAACCCCTCATAGAATATGGGTTTTCCATATAAATTTTATTTTTCCAAACATTTGTCCATGCAATCTATCAGGAAAAAACCATTCTCTAGGGTTTGAACACTTACCCGTCCTTCGAATTGTATTGACCACCAATTCGTAATTGTCTCCCTCTGGTTGTTTCCTCCAATCCATTTCACAAAGATATCGCATTCTAAGAGGTGTCTCCATATTGATCCTACGGTTTCCAAGGAGATAACCACGATTCTACAATTATCTTTGTCTAGGGCATACCATCCTTTTCCTTGATTGATTCTCGTTATCCATTATTGTCTTGCTTATCATTTTGCTGCTTGTTTTGGGGAGCTCCTTAATTTTGTAAGGAAACTTGCAGCCAACTTTTTGACAATTTTCACATAACTCGATTTAGATCTTAATAAAATAAACTCATAGAATCCACATACAAAGAATAGACAACATACCCAAGAAAATGTGACACAAGATATACCCTGGGAAAACCCTCATGAGGGAAAAACCCAGCCTCCAAACGTATCATCCACCATCTATTATCAGCAATGAGTCCATTACAATACAAGTATGAAAAGCTTCTAAAAACCCAACCATAACAAGCCATCAACAAGCACTCCATGTGGCCACGCATGAATCCACACATCCCATGCCATACTTTCTTCATAAATTCTAACCTGGCTAACTGACCAACCCAAACAACTACCCTTGTGGTTGCTTTTATAAACACAAGCTCCCACAAAACCACCAAGTGGTATTACATCAAAACCATCAAAACTATGTGCCCAAAACCATGTGACAATAAAATATAATATTTCTCCTACCTACCCTTGACCCACATTTAATATTGGGTACTTCATCACAATTGAATTCCCCAATATTAAATAAATATAATATAATAATACCAATGTGTCAATACAATTCATCAAGTGGTTACAAGAATATTTCAAGGGAATCTCTACATGTTGCACGTCCATCTAGGTGCAACAATAAAATTTGATATTACAATATAATTCCATGTCGATCTCACACAATAATAAAATAATACAACAAAAAAACATTATTATGCAAGGTGTACAACACCATTTTCCCAACAAATTTAATGTCCAACTTGATGTACCTGTCCCGGGCTGCGATTAGGTCTACGGCTCGTGATATGTCTCCTATCAATTTTTGGTGACAATTGTCCTGATCTGGGGGCAAACAAATTCCTATTGACGACCAATCCATCTTGCCTTCTTTCTTCCCGATGGTCTTTCCTTTGTATTCTATCATTATGTCCTTTTGCGAAATGGTTGCCAAGTTGACTCTAACTTGATCTTAGTGGGATCAAATCTTCCACCATGCCAAACTTTGGAATGGTTGAAAATTCAAACCTATGTTGTTGGCTGTGTGATCTGGCCTTCAATTTTTTGCATTCCCTTGCTTTTTTTTGGCTCCATCAGAGCATATGAGGTTATTTTTACTTTATATTAGCAAATATTTTTATCTTCATTCTTTTTTAATAAAAAAATAAATATTGCATAGTAAAAAAAGAAGACAAATAATTATTGTAATATATTGGTGACACTTGTAAAATAATATTCATGCTGAGAACTAATAACACCATTACCTTAAAAAACATAACAAGAAGATGTTATAGAATTGTTGGTTAACAGATTTGTCACTTTTGTTTTATACTCTTTTGCCCATGTCAATGTCAATCTAACCAACAGTTGAGTCGCTTGCAATGGTATTTGTAGGTGCTCTCAACTATTGGTCAGATTGTCATTGACATAGGCAAAAGAGTATAAAACAGAAGTGACAAATCTGTTAACCAACAGATTTTTGGCGACTTTGTTGGGGAATGAAAGGTCAGTATTTTGTTCTCTCAGAAATTTGAAGGTGCCTCCCCGAGAGGATGGAGGTTGACAACTCTGTGTTTTCTTTAAAGATCTCTTGGTAGAAGAATTCCAGTGTATGTTATGGCTTTAGTTGCAACCCATCCATGGGGAGCTCAAATCAGATCCTTGGCTTTGCCCCAATACTCAACTTTGCCTAAAAGATCAAGAAAATATTTTCCAAAGTTTGATGGAGATAAGACACAAGATCCTGATGACCATATTAAATCATTCATAGTTTCTTGTGGGATTATTGGAGTGGAAGAAGAAGATGTTTTTGTGCGGTTGTTTGTTGAAAGCCTCATTGGAGATGTTGCGGTATAGTTTTAGAATTTGGAATATGGATGTATTACTAGCTCAGATGATTTGAAGGTAAAGTTTTTCGAAATATTTAAATCCGTGGTTGATACATATGAACTGTTGCTTAAATTCTTTCAAATACAAAAGAAAGAGGATGAACTTATTAGGAATTTTGTTGAGAGATTTAGTTGGTATTTTGAAAAGATCCCTCAAGAGTATCAACCAACTGAAAAATAATCAGTTATATGTATTTGTTGTAGCATTACATACTGAGATTAAATTCTTGTTGAAACGTATGAAGGTTCAAAATATGAGAGATGCACAAAAAGAAGCTATCAAAATAGAGGATGATATGATCATAACTGGAAGTGTTGTTAAAATTCTAGAATCTGAAGTACTTCAAAAAAAGGAATCTTTGCAAAGAAGCCTTGTTGTAAAAAGAGCAGAGATAGTGTCACCTATATCCTATTGTCAAGATCTAACAATGTTTAATGAAAAATATTTTCAAGCGTCTCCTATAACCGAAGCTGACACTTTTGATGCTGCAAGAGTTTACTATTTTTATACTGATGAAAGTGATTCCTCTAGAGGTGTAGATGATTGTGTTACACAACCAGAGGAATTGGTGACTTTCCTAGCTTCAACTATTGTAGAACAAAATTTTGACAACATGCAGGATCAAGAATTGAACATAAAATTATTAGAAAATTCTTTTTCTTCAGATTTTGAATCTTTCACATTTGATATTTTTGATGCAATCCCAACAAATGATTTTAATCAAGCGAGCATGAGAAATCAACATGAAGAAGAAATTTGTAATCAAGAACAATGAGGAGATGTCTCTTGTGCTGAAATGCAAATGGATTATGAATCATTCTGATTCACTTGTAGCCATAATAAAGAATTTCTATAGGCTAATTGCTTGGGGAATTATGAAAATACTGGAAAACAAGTTAGGGGCAATGAATTATTCACCAATGATGGAATATTCCACATGCAACCAGATTTTGAGGCATTCAAATTTGGTGATGAATTTTGCAAAGACGAGCCATGCTTAAAATAATTTAGTAGTCATCACATACTGGTATCTTTTTGTTTTAAAAAATGAATTTGATGATTCATTCTTTGAGAACAAACATTCAGAGGATTCAAGTTTGAACATGGATAAAAATATCCCTGCACATCATCCTCACTTTCTTTATGAAGGCTTCTCTATTAGAGGTCTGATTTATTGTTCAAAGAATTACAAAAATGATGCTAGGATTCTCAATGAGGATTCAAACCAGCCTGCACAATATGGTGTGAACACATTACAGTCGGTTTCAAAACTTTATGATGCAGAGTAACTCTTTGGAATTAAGGTTTTACTTGAAAACTTTTTGCAAAGCATTCTCGCCAAGTCTTTCTTCATAATAGTCGCGAGCTGGTAGATTATAATGATGTTTTTTACTTACCAGCCACTTTTCTGCACTGACAAATATTTTTCCCAACCCGTCAATGACTTCACTTAATCACTTGTGGGCATGATTTGAGGTAGGGTTTTAAAGACCATGTACATATTTAGGTGGTTTTTTGTTTGAGCTCCATTTTTAGTTTTGGCTTCCTGGTTTTGGTGTGCCTAGTTCCCATCCACCCATTTGCAAAGCAACTCCATGTCCTCTGCTCTGTTGCCCAATGAATAATGCACTGGTCTTATTTAAGATTCTAGATCTCTTGCATCGTCATTCGCAACCATCATCCCCAATCAAAGGCTATTGTTAGTCCATTTTTGAACTTGGCCAAATTTAAACTTTTAAGTCCTAGTTCATAGTCAGCTCTTTTTAAGTTCATGTTGGCAATTGACACTCATCCGAGCTCATGGTGTTGTCATTGATGGCAACACACATCATTTTGGGATGGATAATTATCATTTATCCACTAGTATTTAAGGATTGACATTCGACATTTAAGGAAACCGACATATTGAAAAGCAAGGGTAAACGGGCAAACTTGGAATTGGTATTTGGAGGCCGACATAAGAGATTGATCCGACAAAGGTTAAAGCAGAAATGGTCATGAAAATTTAAGTTTATAGTTTGTTTTGAGCCGACATGTAATTATTTTGTAATATAATTGTAAGTTGACATAAGGCATTCATGTATGTAAGGGTATATAAGTCAGTCTATAAGATCATTTTGGGATATAGGATATATGCAAGTGTGTGAGAGAGATCTTGATTGGCAAAGTGCAAATGTAATGGCGTGTAGTTGGTCTTGGTTGTTTGTCAAGAAGAATGGAAAGTGAATTGATATACCAGCAAGGAAGGTTTCAATATTCATCAGTAAAGTCTGTGCTTAAACCGGAACTCATCCAGCATATCAGATGCACACTCAGAGTTCATGGGAAATTCATGGGGAATTCATGTGGTTGGACCAACCATATAAGATAACTAAGGAGGCCATTCGGGCAATAACTTGTTTGCCCCAGACCGGAATGAAGCCGATGAAGAAGAAGATATCCAACACTAAGATTAATAGGTTAACCAGTGCTACATATGATAGCCGATCATTGAGGATCAGTACCATCAAGGAGTTGGACGTGCAATTTGCAATCATGATAATTGGTTACAAGATAACACAGTCTAACCGGTTAAACTTAGTTTCTAGCACTTGCATACATTATGCATATCAAATGGTGAAAGAAGATGAAAATTATGATCTATGTGAATGGATGTGTGATGAATTGATTGTTAATATTGGAAAGATAAAAGGGGAAAAGAAGGGTATGGCAATCTCATTATGTGCTTAATGCTATTCTTTCTTAATGAAGTCCCGGGATCTGAAAAAAGGCATATTAGGTGAAGACCCACTAGTTTTGGACAAGAAAATAACTGAGGATATTCTTTTGGCAATACAGGATGTAAATATTGAGGATAATGATCCTTTGACATTAAATGTGGATATGGAAGAGGTAGAGGCAAAAGAAATAACTACACCAAATGGCAAATCCACCGATGCCAAGGAGCACAAAAAGGAGGAAGAGCAGGAAGAGGAGAAGGAAAAAGAAGAAGAGCAAATTGAAGTCAGAGTGCTGATAGTTCTGATACTTAATATAAGTACAGATCCAATAGCCAACAAGATGAGAAGGGGGGGGTGAATCATACAAACTTAATCTTCCATTAAAACATCATATTCAACCTCGGTAACATATACTTCAATAATATAACCAAAACTGTTAAACATGCAAACTTAAAAGCATATAAACATCATAAACCTCATAACACTAGATTTAACGTGGAAACCCAAATAGGGAAAAACCACTGTGGGATTTCGGACCCACTAAGAAATATACTCTTCTAGAGTATGCTCGGTTAAAAGCAAATCCTGTTAAAGATTACAAATACATTGCTAGATGTGACCCGGTTAAGGGATTTCCCTCAGATCTGTTAAGATCTTCACCTTGTTAGAAGTGACCTTGTTAAAGGATTTCAAACACTCAATCAGAATGTCACCTTGCTAGAGGGTTTTATAAATAAGACTGTTAAGTCCACTCGGTTAAGAGATTTTGTCACTTTCACAAAATAACAGTAATAAAAATCTATCTGCAACTTCACATCTAAAATGCTAAAGCAGATTCCTATTTGTTCAATACAATCTATACATAGAACTAATCTTGTCTATCTGTTGGGCTTCTATACTATGTTATTCAAATAGGTCTTCAAGCTTCTGTGCTCGGTAATCACTATGTAGCATCCCTGTGCATACACTTTCCCGCATACATTGTTTATCAACAGTTCCCTATTTATAAACAATGAGGTAACCACTTAATCTCCTTGATCACATTTCCCATGATCAATCATAGCCATCAGATCTTCAATCTTGTCCAGGTTCAATGCATCTTTCGATCTAAAAATGTTTTACCCCGCCTGGGAACTTGCATACATTTCTTGGAACTTGTGCTAGGGTATTGTGGTTCAATCTACGTTGTAGATCTTTATGTCAACTTTCCATTGCCTTAGATTCTTAACAAACTTCATGCACGACATACCAATCATTTAATCAGTTCCAGCTCATCAGCTTCCTTCATTAAATAACGTATGCAAACATTTAATGCATTCTGTTATAGCTCGGTTACAACTCGGTAGCAACTCGGTTATAACTCGGTGAATACTAAACTTCACTCGGTAGACATACTGCCTTCATTAACTGATAGCGATAACCTTAGGGTTTACTGACTAGGTTCTTTGCTTGGTAACATAGTATAGTATTATCATTACAATTTACAACATATGTATGATGTTAAAACAATCTAAACATCATGATCTCATCATTGTTTGACTCGGTAATAGTTGCCCATTGAATACCTTAATTCATCCTCTTATTCATCATAATCTTTCCTGTGTCTTTTACCGACATCTTTATATTCTTTAAATCATACTTCTCAAGATATGGCAACATCATACTAAATTAGAAAATCAATTTCTTGACATCAATGACAAAATAATAATATCAAGACAGTAAACATCCTTAATCAGTTATATTCATAATCATCAACAACCTTCTCAATATCCTTATGAAATGCCAACAATCTTTCATTGTTTGTTATAATGCAATATTGCCAACAATCTCCCCCTTTGGCATTGATGGCAAAACCAATTGATTTGACCTTAAAAAGATTTGGATTGTTGTGACTCTGAAATGCTGAAATGCTCTCCCCCATACATTAGACTTCTCCTCTTTTCTTCAGTCTTCTTTCCAATCTGTAGTCTTCTCAATTTTCTTTTACTCTTCTCCCCCGATGTTAGTCTTCTCTCCCTTTGACAACAATGCCAAAAACTAAAGAACTAAAACATAGTTTCTTTTTGTATGAAGTGATTCCCTGCAGTTGTGTATCAATTGAGTCTCGGTCAGAGCATTTTGTCTTTAATTTCTCTTCCATGTATTGTTTCCTGTACACCTTTACAAAACATCCTAAAGTGTGTAATGCAGCATCAACTCCTAAAAGATATTCGATAGAGTCATCGGATTGATGCTTTCACCGAACTCGGTCAGCGAGTAGAAGATAGGGGTAGGACCCCTAACTAACTTCTGAGATATTCAAAAGTGTCCCTTGGTAGTGGCTTGGTGAAGATATTTGCTATTTGTTCCTTTGTGCTAACATACTCCAACACCACTTTCTTCTCTTGAGCTTCTTCTCTAAGATAATGATATTTGATTGAGATGTGCTTTGTCTTAGAATGCATAACAGGATTTTTTGAAATATTAATGGCACTAGTATTGTCACAGAATATAGTTACTGGCTCGGTAACTTTCTCATGTATACCTTCCAACAGTTGTTTGATCCATGCAATGTTGGTACAATTCAATGTTGTAGCAACGTATTCAGCTTCTGTTGTTGACTATGAAACACATCCTTGTTTCTTGCTAAGCCAACTCACTAGGCTTTCTCCTAAAAGAAAGCTCCTCCACTTGTGCTTTTTCTGTCATCAATGTTGCCTGCCCAATCAACATCAGTATAAACTTTTAAATCAAAATCATTTCCTTTCTGATATACTAAGCCATAATCCTCAGTGTCTTTCAAGTGTCTAAAAATTCTTTTGATTGTTGTCATGTGTGTTTCCTTAGGATCTGTAGAGAATCTTGCAATTATACCTACTGCATGTGCTATGTCTAGTCTACTGTGAACAACATATTGTAGTTTTCCAATCATGGATCGGTAAAGTGTCTCATCAATAGATGCAGATTCATCATTCTTTGATAATTTACAATTGGTAGTCATAGGAGTACTTACTAGTTTCGAATCCTCCATTCCAAATTTCTTCAAGATTTCCTTTATGTACTTGGATTGAGTAATGAAAATCTCATTTTTCATTTGCAATATATGTAAACCTATAAAATACTTTATCTCACCGATTAATGACATCTCAAATTCTTTGCTCATTTCATTTCCAAAGTTCTTGCATAAAGAGTCATTTCCACAAAATATAATATCATCAACAACTATGGTTGAGATCAGTATTCCATTTTCATCATTCTTCATGTACATATTGTTGTTCTCACTTGTCCTTATAAAACCAATCTTAATCAAATAAGAGTGCAATCTTTCATACCATGCTCTAGGTGCTTGTTTCAAACCATATAAAGCTTTGTTCAATTTACATACCTGATTTTTATTATTGTCTTCAACAAATCCTTCAGGTTGTTCAATAAAAAACTTCTTCTTCTAATATTCCATTCAGAAATGCAAATTTGACATCCATTTGATATACCTTGAAATTTTTGAAAGCAGCATAGGCCAACAATGTTCTTACTCCTTCAAGTCTAGCAACAGGTGCAAAAGTTTCACCATAATCAATTCCTTCTTCTTGAGCATAACCTTTGCAAACTAGTCTTGCTTTGTTTCAAATGACCTCTCCTTTTTCATTCAGCTTGTGGAGTTCTCTATGCAGAGACTTGTCTTTTAATACCATGATCATTGCAAAATAAGTTGAACTCATCAGATGTGAACTCTCCTCCTCTATCTGATCTAAGACATTTCAGTTGTCTTCCTGTTTCATTTTCAACTCTTGCCTTGTACCATTTAAACATTTGAAAAGCTTCTGCTTTTTCATTTAAAAACATTACTGACATCATCCTTGAATAGTCATCCACAAATAATATGAAATATTTATCACCATAATAACTTTGAACTTTCATAGGAACACAAAGGTCAGTGTGCACTAGATCTAAAATTCCCTTAGAAGTGTAAGACTTACTTGTAAAGCTTGATCTTGTCATCTTACCCATCTGGCATCCTCAACACATAGCATTCTCAAGTTTTTCAAGACTCGGTAGACCTCTTACTCGGTGCTTCTTACTTATTTTGATCAGATTATCAAAATTTACATGACAAAACCTTTTATGCCATAACCAGGTATCATCTATCTTTGCATACAAACACTTGTTACGAGTTGAGTCAAGGTGAAATGTGTTACCTTTTGTTTGTGTCCCGGTAGCAGCTAACTTTCCATTCTTGTCATGAACTTTGACAATTCATTTCTGAATATCTATTCGGTAACCTGTGTTGTTTAGCTGTGCTACACTCAACACATTGTATTTCAAACCTTCAACCCAATAAACATCATTGCATCTTGCATTGTCAAGAAGTGTTATAGATCCTTTACCTTTCACCGGACATGGTGCATCATTACCAAATCTAACATAGCCTCCATCATAATCTTCTAATATAACAAACTTGTGTTTATCTCCTGTCATATGATGTGAGCATCCACTATCTATAATCCAAGAATCATTAGTGTTTATGTGAGATATTAGGGCTTTTTCTTCATACCTTTCTTCATTTGATCCATCTTTGATAGCCACATAAACTACTTCCTTTGTATCTGTATCATCTGATTTATTATCATTGGATTCCTCATCAGCTATTAAGCATGTCTTTCTATCTCTTCTTCTGAAGTCTCAGTGTCCTCTGTAATGATTATCTTTCTGTTTGTCATCTCGTTAATCTCTCTTTTTAGCAAAATCTTTGTCAGGACAATTAGAAGCCATATGTCCTATTTTATCACAATTGAAACATTTCAAAGGTAGTTTTCCTTTATACTTACCTTTGCCTCTCGGTAACCTTTTGGCTAGTAATGCTTCAAACTCTTCTTGCTTTCTAATTTCCTCACACAGTTTGTGTACTTCTTCCATGTTCTTACGAAATCTTTCACTTGCTCCACTGTGATCTCCTTCAGAGTACTTATACTTTCTTTCATTGTAATCATTAGATTCATCAAGATGAAAAGAACTAAATGCAGATTCAACTTTATTTACAGAAGATCCACTATTATCAAAATTTCTTAACTCAAATGCATGTAGCTTACCAATAGTAGCATCTAAAGAAATTGGCATATTAGGTACAGACCTCAATTCATTGATTGCAGAGACTCGGATTGCATAAGCTAGTAGAAGGGTTCTTAACAACTTACTTGTTATATCCTTTTCTTCAATAGTTCCACCCACTCCTTTGATTTGATTAACAATCTCCTTTAGTCTTGTACTGTACTGAGTTATGTTCTCACCTTCATTCATCCTCATAGATTCAAGTTGTCCTCTTAGACTATCTACTTTTGCTCTTTGAACATGTTCATCTCCTCCATATACTAATATGAACTTATCCCAAATAGCCTTTGCATCATTGCAGCCTTCTAGATCATTAAACTCTGAATCGGTCAATGTAGATGTTATTTCAATCATTGCTTGAATATGTTCTTGCTTTGCCTTTATCTCTTCCATAGTCAATGGATAGGTGCTCAGTATAACAAAATCATTCTTTTTGTAGTATACAACATATTCTCCAATTCCTAATAGATGCAACTTCATCCTTTCCTGACATGTAGAGAAACTTGACTTGTTCAACTTCGGTGCATCCCTCTTATACATCTTTGGATTTTTAACTCAAGTGCCTTTATACTTTTCTTCTGGAGTCCAAAGCTCCGATACCAATTGATAGTTCTGATACTTAATATAAGTATAGATCCAATAGCCAACAAGATGAGAGGGGGGGGGGGTGAATCATACAAACTTAATCTTCCATTAAAACATCAAATTCAACCTCGGTAACATTTACTTCAATAATATAACCAAAACTGTTAAACATGCAAACTTAAAAGCATATAAACATCATAAACCTCATAACACTAGATTTAACATGGAAACCCAAATAGGGAAAAACCACTATGGGATTTCAGACCCACTAAGAAATATACTCTTCTAGAGTATGCTCGGTTAAAAGCAAATCCTGTTAAAGATTACAAACACATTGCTAGATGTGACCCGTTAAGGGATTTCCCTTAGATCTGTTAGGATCTTCACCTTGTTAGAAGTGACCTTGTTAAAGGATTTCAAACACTCAATGAAAATGTCACCTTGCTAGAGGGTTTTACAAATAAGACTATTAAGTCCACTCGGTTAAAAGATTTTCTGTCACTTTCACAAAATAACAGTAATAAAAATCTATCTGCAACTTCACATCTAAAATGCTAAAGTAGATTCCTATTTGTTCAATACAATCTAGACATAGAACTAATCTTGTCTATCTGCTGGGCTTCTATACTCTGTTATTCAAATAGGTCTTGAAGCTTATGTGCTCGGTAGTCACTATGTAGCATCCCTGTGCATACACTTGCCCGCATACATTGTTTATCAACAGTTTCCTATTTATAAACAATTAGGTAACCGCTTAATCTCCTTGATCACATTCCCCATGATCAATCATAGCCATTAGATCTTCAATCTTGTCCAGGTTCAATGCATCTTTCGATCTGAAAATGTTTTACCCCACCTGGGAACTTGCATACATTTCTTGGAACTTGTGCCAGGGTATTGCGGTTCAATCTGCGTTGTAGATCTTCATGCCGACTTTCCATTGCCTTAGATTCTTAACAAACTTCATGCACAACATACCAATCATTTAATCAGTTCCAGCTCATCAGCTTCCTTCATTAAATAACACATGCAAACATTTAATGCATTTTGTTATAGCTCAGTTACAACTCGATAGCAACTCGGTTATAACTCGATGAATACTAAACTTCACTCAGTAGACATACTGCCTTCATTAACTGATAGCGATAACCTTAGGGTTTACCGACTAGGTTCTTTGCTTGGTAACATAGTATAGTATTATCATTACAATTTACAACATATGTATGATGTTAAAACAATCTAAACATCATGATCTCATCATTGTCTGACTCGGTAATAGTTGCCCATTAAATACCTTAATTCATCCCCTTATTCATCATAATCTTTCCTGTGTCTTTTACCGACATCTTTATATTCTTTAAATCATACTTCTCAAGATATGGCAACATCATACTGAATTAGAAAATCAATTTCTTGACATCAATGACAAAATAATAATATCAAGACAGTAAACATCCTTAATCAGTTATATCCATAATCATCAACAACCTTCTCAATATCCTTATGAAATGCCAACAATATTTCATTGTCTGTTATAATGCAATATTCCCAACAAGTGTCGGCGCAATCACCGATAATGAAGGCCAAGAATGAAAAGGGGGAGGAACTACAAATTGTAGGTTCCTCATTGTTGACACTTGACACATCTGGTCAAGTGCACTTCAGTCATTTTGGGAAGAAGAATATAGAGCAATTGAGCAGTTCAGAGTTTATGTTGGATGCAACACAAAATCTAATGAAGGAAGGATCAAAGGATAAACAAGTAATAGAGCAAGCAATTCCAGTCTTACAACGACTTGCACTGGAATGCCAGATCAGTCAGGTAGATATCCCTTCCGACAAGCTAAAGGGTTTGACATAACACATTGCCAAGGAGTTCAAAACTCTACAACAAGTGTCAAACCAATAGTTGGTAGAAAGGTATAATGCAGCAAGGAAAGTTACTTATGATAACATGATCATGCCTAGTTGACAGAAGGATTGAAAAGGATTGATGAATCCATTCATCAATGCATCAGCATATACTGGTCTTGCACTAACACTGCAAAAATAACAACAGCGTGGAAAATAAAATAAAGGCAACTAAGGATAGGATAGAGCATATTGTAAATAATTTTGATGGTACTCAGTCCTTGACCAACACTGTTGACGGTCAAAATTTGCTTTCTGAAGTAGAAATTTCATCTTTGGTCAAGGATAAGGACAGGTTAACCTGGCGAGCTTGAGAATTGAGAGGTTTGGTCGGTCCCCAACTAAACACTTTATTGCTTCATAAAAAGGAATGTATGGAGCAGATGAGTAAGCCCAAACCAGACACATTAACAAAAGAAGAATTACATGCCTACATCTTAATGGGTTTGTATCAATTTTGGGAACATTGAAAACTAGCTAGGACACTTAGTTGTGATTTTTGAAGACTGCTTACCCTGATATATTCAAGCACATCTAGATCCGGTAAACACAAATTTTGATTCCATTCATTCATTTCTTATTATTGTCCTGACTTTGGCATTGCTATCAAAGGGGGAGACATGTAGCATGTGAAAAATATCTTTTGGGGAATGAAGTAGCTCAAGGGGAGGAACGTACAAAAGAATGAATGCATAGCTCAGGGGGAGAATCTTTCTGAGATTAGTTTTTGGGAAAATTTTGGACAAGAACTGGAACAACAGTTCAATGATTCATTTTTCACATGAGTGTTGTCATCAATGTCAAAGGGGGAGATTTTTGGCAATTGATACTCATCTGGGCTCATGGTGTTGTCATTGATGGAAACACACATCATTTTGGGTTGGATGATTATCTGGTATCCATCGGTATTCAAGGATTGACATCTGACATTTAAGGAAACTAACATATTGAAAAGCAAGGGTAAACCGACAAACTTGGAACCGGTATTTGGAGGCCGACATAGGAGATTGATCCGACAAAGGTTAAAGCGACAATGGTCATGAAGATTTAAGTTAATATTTTGTTTTGAGACTCCATGTAATTATTTTTTAATATGAATGTAAGCCGACATAAGGCATTCATGTATGTAAGGGTATGTAAGTCAGTCTATTAGGTCATTTTGGGATATAGGAGGGTGAGTTCACAATAATGGTTCCCACTTTCACCCACGAAGGAAAAATGTGATGGTAGGAAAAAAAAATTGGAGGGGTTCGAGCGAAGTGGGGTGTTCGAACGAACTACCCTTTGGGGTTCGCTCGAACCCCCTCTTTCGAGTGAACCACCTTTAATTCTTGTTTATATAGATTTTTAATTGTATTGGGGGGGTTCACTAGAACCCCCCTTCATTTTGACCCCCCTAAAAATGGGGGCTTTGCTCAAACCCCCCTAAAAAGGGGGGCTTCACTCGAACCCCCCTTTGTTCAAACCCCTTTTTTTACACTTCTCTAAAACTTTCTACATTTTTTTCAGATTTTTGTCCTTTAAACCTCTGGTTGAAGGCTCAAATGGGACAATCTTGACAAACCAAAATGTAGTATGGTAGTCCTCGAAGCAAGCTTTCCAATGACTATAATTTTATTACATATTGAGTTTATTATGAACTTGCTTTTTAATTTTACCAAACATAGGTTTCTCTCCGAACATGAATTTATCTGATCAACGCATTGGGAAAAATAGTAAACTAATTCAAAAAAAATCCGAAAAATATATATGCCATAGGTATTCATGTCTTCTATCTAACAAAAAAAATAAATTGAATTTTGATATATACAGAACAAGTTATGTTTTCAAACGTACACCTATCTCTAAAATATAATTAGTCAGACTTCAAAACTTAATAAAATGAAAAATATTAGACATATCACTATCAAACTAACTGCAAGCCTTGGATATTGATGTTAGAAACCAAAATTTGAAAGAATTGAGTTTTTATCATTTATAGAAAAAAAGTTATACATTTCGAGAGGCGCACCACTCTTAAAAAATATAGTTTGTTGTAAAAAAAAAAATTTCTAGGGAGATAGAGAAATTTAAAAAAAAAAACTTTCAAAAAATTTGAAAAAAATAAATATAGAATCTACAGACAAAATGCTACAAATCACTAATTTACATCATCCTCAAATTCTTAATAGTTTAAAAGTTATAGTTGTCAGAAGTTGAAGATTATTCTAAAAAATGTTCATCTCAGTGTCAAAAGTGGCAAAAAAGTGGGAACCATTATTGTGAGTTCACCCAGGAGATATGCAAGTGTGTGAGCGAGATTTTGATCGACAGAGTACAAATATAATGATCTGTAATCGGTCTTGGTTGTATGTCAAGAAGATTGGAAAGCAAATTGATATATCGGTAAGGAAGGTTTCAGTATTCATCGGTACAGTTTGTGCTTAAACCAGAACTCATCCAGCATATCAGATGCACACTCAGAGTTCAATTTTTTTTATTGCAATTCAATATTTTGTACCTATATTCCATGAGGCTCATTTGTGATGAGCAATGCGCTCTAGGGAGTGTGCCTTACTGCATGTGCAAGCCCCTCTCATGTAATATTTATTCAATTGGCCAATGGATAGACATTGAGGGTCACAAATCCCACCGTGATTTTTCCTCTTTGAGGTTTTCCACATATAAATCTCTATGTTATGGTGTTGAACTTTGTGGTTGCATTATTATTACTTGTTGTTATTTGCTTTTATGCATACTAGTTACTAAGTTGTTTTGCTAATAAGGTTAAAATTAATCATATCGAGAGAACATTGATTCACCCCCCCTTCTCAGTGTTCTTGAATTCCAACAATTGGTATTAGAGCTTGGTGGCTCAGAATAAGTCTAATAGCTTGAGGAATATCCTGAATCTAGAATCCATGGAGATGAGTTTGAGGAAAGAACTTGAAGTAGCACTTGAATACTTTGATGCTAAAAGATTGAAGAACATGAAGCTGCAAGATGAGTTGAATTCTGCAAAAGATGAGCTAAGATCTGCAAAGGAATTCATCCTTACTCTGCAAGAGAAGTTGTCATCTGCACAAGCCAGAAGGAAAGAACTTTGTGATCAATTACAAAATTAGGATGATGATGAGAAGAATGCTCTAAGGGAACTATGCAAGAAGTTGAGTCAAGAAAATGGTGTCATAAAGAATGAAATGGAAGCCCTTACCATGAGGATGTCCAAGGAGATTGAAGACCGGAAGAAGAATGAAGAAAATCTTGCCAAATATCTGAAAGATAGATCTGAAGAATTCATTAGGCTGGCACATGAGAATGACATGTTGAGAACTGAATTAGTACAATCTCAAAACAATGAGCAAGAGTTGGAAAGAATGATGACAATCCTAAGAAGTGATCTGGATAATACAAATGAGTACAAAGAAAAGTTCAAGGTTAGTCCTGCAAAGCTTGATGAATTATTGAAGAATCAAAAGGACAATGGAGACACTAGAGGTCTTGGATTTGAGCATGGAGAAAACTCCGGTACTACAAATCAAAATGATGCAACCAATCAAAAGAACAATTAGAAGAATCCACTAGTCAACCAAAATCAGAGGTCACCGGTAAGGCAACCCAATGCATATAAATTTAATGGCAGATGCTTTGTTTGCAATAAGTTTGGTCATATAGCAAGTCAATGTAGAAATAGAGTCAATCAGAACAACAATTCATTTACTGATCAGTGTTTCAATTGCAAAAAGTATGGTCATAAGACAACAGATTGTAGAATGAATGTAAAATGTCATGCATGTGGAAAGTTTGGACATATGGCTAATCAATGTAGGTCATGACATGATCAAGGTTACAGCAAGGCAATTCAAAAAAACAATGTCACTTGTTATACATTCAACAAGATAGGGCACATTGCTAAATTTTGTAGAAGCAAGAATGTACTGGCAAGCAATGACAAATCAAATGACAAAGGGAAGCAGAAGGTTGATGAAATTAAGCAAGCTCATGCAAAGAAGTGGGTTATGAAGTATGAAGAACAACCGACATAAGCAAATACCCTGGTTACTCAACTGACAGAGTAGAATGTTCCTGCACTGGAAGGAAACTCATCCAGTAACTAAGACATTAGCCTTAGTGGGAGGCAAATCGATGATAAATCTTGCATGAGCCCCTGTTATAGTCTAAAAAACTTATTTTAGACATTGGAGAAGTCAGTCTAAAGGTTTACCAACACATATATGGTGGATCTTGGATCTGGTATGATATGTTGGCAATTATTTATGTCAATGAGGAATTAGGGTTTCGCAGGTTAAAAGGCAAAAGCGACTCATTTATCACCACCAAGCATTTAGAGAAAGTCAAAGAAAGTTAAAGGGAAACCAAGGTGATTCAGAGTGATCCTAAGCATCTCCAAGCGAATTCAAGTACATTTAGAGCGAATTTTCAAGGGCTTTTCACTGACGAAGTTTTTAAGGTACTTTCGGGTTTCTAAGCTATCTTTTCACATTTTCAATGGAATCTGCATCCGCTAATGCCCTGACAGACATTGCTACCCCTATTGTCATTGATATTAAGGATTGTGCTTGCACCCTATTCAAGAAATACCCTTAGATTGCAAAGGTAGATGATTCATTTGGAGCATTTTCTAGGGTTCCCGACGAAGTCTTATAGGTTGAGGATGTTATGGCATACATCCACTATACCTCGGAGGAGATAGGCTCATCCGAAATCAAAATCCTATTTGCATCCAAGATGGTGGGCCAGAACAAAGTAATCAAACTAGAATTTGAACATCTAAAGAACAAAGGGTTTACCGACATATAGGAACTGCCCGAGTTTGATGAGGAGATGATCTGGTATTTGCTCAGTAGAATTCATGGGAAATTCATGTGGTTGGACCAACCATACAAGATAACTAAGGAGGCCATTTGGGCAATAACCTGTTTGCCCCAGACCGGAATGAAGTCAGAGAAGAAGAAGATATCCAATACTAAGATTAATAGGTTAACCGGTGCTACATATGATAGCCTATCTATGAGGATCAATGCCATCAAGGAGTTGGACATGCAATTTGCAAGCATGATAATTGGTTACAAGGTAACACAATATAACCAGTCAAACTTAGTTTCTAGCACTTGCATACATTGTGCATATCAAATGGTGAAATAAGATGAAAATTATGATCTATGTGAATGGATGCGTGATGAATTGATTGTTAACCTTGGAAAGATAAAAGGGGAAAAAAGGGTATATTCTAGTATGACAATCTCGTTGTGTGCTTAATGCTATTCTTTCTTAATCAAGTCCCAGGATCCGGCAAAAGGCATATTAGGGGAAGACCTACCAATTTTGGATAAGAAAATAGCTAAGGATATTCCTCCGACAATAGAGGATGTAAATATTAAGGATAATGATCCTCCGACATTGATTGTGGATATGGAAGAGGTAGAGGCAGAAGAAATAACTGCACCAAGTGGCAAAGCCACCGGTGCCAAGGAGCAAGAAAATGAGGAAGAGAAAGAAGAGGAGAAGCAAAAAGAAGAAGAGCAAATTGAAGTCAGAGTACCAGCATAATCACCGATAATAGAGGCCAAGGATGAAAAGAAGAAGGAACTACAAATTCTAGGTTCCTCATTGTTGGCACTTTACACATCCGGTCATGTGGACTTCAGTCATTTTGGGAAGAAGAA
This sequence comes from Cryptomeria japonica, assembly GCF_030272615.1. Lineage (NCBI taxonomy): Eukaryota > Viridiplantae > Streptophyta > Pinopsida > Cupressales > Cupressaceae > Cryptomeria > Cryptomeria japonica. The sequence continues at coordinate 633,085,498 of NC_081414.1, forward strand.
TATAGATCAATTGAGCAGTTTTGAGTTGATGTTGGTTGCAAGAAAAAAGCTAATGAAGGAAGGATTAGAGGATAAACAAGTAATAGAGCAAGCAATTCCAGATTTAGAACAGCTTGCACTGGAATGCCAGATCAGTGAGGTAGCTAGTCCTTCTGGCAAGCTAAAGGGTTTGACAGAGCACATTGCCAATGAGTTCAAAACTCTATAATAAGTGTCAAACCAATAGTTGGTAGAAAGGTATAATGCAACAAGGAAAGTTACTTGTGATAACATGATCACATCTGATAAGGCCCAATTGACAGAAGGATTGAAAAGGATTGATGAAGCTCTTCATCAATGCAGCAGCATATATCCGTCTTGCACTAACATTGCAAAAATAACAACAGACCCGGAAAATAAAATAAAGGCAGCTAAGGACAAGATAGAGTAGATTGTAAATAATGTTGATGGTACTCAATCCTTCACCAACACTGTTGATGGTCAAATTTTGCTTTTTGAAGCAAAAATTTCAGCTTTGGACAAGGATAAGGACAAGTTAGTCAGGCGAGCCAATGAATTGAGAGGTTTGGTCAGTCCCTGACTAAACACTTTATTGCTTCATAAAAGGGAATGTATAGAGCAGATGAGTAATCCCACACTAGACACATTAACATAAGAAGAATTGCATGCCTACATTCTTAATTAGTGTGTATCAAATTTTGGGAACATTGAAAATCGACTGGGACACTTACTTGGGATTTTTGAAGAGTGCTTACCCTGTTATATTCAAGTATATCTAGATCCGATAAACACAAATTTTGATTCCATTCATTCATTTCTTATTATTTGCCCTGACTTTGGCATTGCTGTCAATGGGGGAGAGGTGTAGCATATGAAAAATATCTTTTGGGGAATGAAGTATCTCAAGGGGGGGAATGTACATAAGAAGGAATGTATAGCTCAGGGGGAGATCAATTTTTGGGAAGATTTTGGACAAGAACCGGAATAACAGTTCAATGATTCATTTTTCACATGAGTGTTGCCATCAATGCCAAAGGGGGAGATTGTTGGCAATTGACACTCATCCGGACTCATGGTGTTGTCATTTATGGCAACACACATCATTTTTGGTTGGATACTTATCTGGTATCCACCGGTACTCAAGGTTTGACATCCGACATTTAAGGAAACCAACATATTGAAAAGAAAGGGTAAACCGACAAACTTGGAACCAGTATTTGGAGGCTGACATAGGAGGTTGATCCAACAAAGGTTAAAGTGGCAACGGTCATGAAGATTTAAGTTTATATTTTGTTTTGAGTTGACATATAATTATTTTGTAATATGATTGTAAGTTGACATAAGGCATTCATGTATGTAAGGGTATATAAGTCAGTCTATTAGGTCATTTTGGGATATAGGATATATGCAAGTGTGTGAGCGAGATCTTGATCGATAGAGTGTGAATCTAATGATCTATAGTCAGTCTTAGTTTGTCAAGAAAATTGGAATATGAATTGATATACCAGTAATGAAGGTTTCAGTATTCACCGGTATGATCTGTGCTTAAACTGAAACTCATCCAACATATCAGATGCACACTCAAAGTTTTGATTTTTTATTGTAATTCAGTATTTTGTACCTGTAGTCAGTGAGACTCCTTTGTGATCAGAAGTGTGCTCTAGGAAGTGTGCCTTCCTGCATGTGCAGGCCCCTCTCATGTAATATTTATTGAACTGGCCAGTGGATAGATATTGTGGGTCACAAATCCCACAGTGGTTTTTCTTCTTTGAGGTTTTCCACGTATAAATCTATGTGTTATGGTGTTGATCATTGTGGTTGCATTATTATTACTTGTTGTTATTTTATTTTATGCATACCGGTTACTAAGTTGTTTTGCTAATAAGGTTAAAATTAATCATACCAGGAGAACACAGATTCACCCCCCCCACCTCTCAGTGTTCTTGGATTCCAACAATTGGTATCAAAGCCTGGTGCCTCTGAATAAGTCTAACAGCTTGAGGAAGATCCTGAATCCAGAATCCATGGAGATGAGTTTCGGGAAAGAACTTGAAGTTGCACTTGAAGAATTTGATGCTACAAGATTGAAGAACATGAAGCTGCAAGATGAGTTGAATTCTACAAAAGATGAGTTGAGATCTGCAAAGGAATTCATCTTTAATCTGCAAGAGAAGTTATCATCTGCACAAGTTGAAAGGAAAGAACTCTGTGATCAATTACAAAATCAAGATGATGAAGAGAAGAATGCTATAAGGGAAGTATGCCAGAAGTTGAGTCAGGAAAATGGTGTCATAAAGAATGAAATGGAAGCCCTAACCATGAGGATGTCCAAGGAGATTGAAGACCAGAAGAAGAATGAAGAAAATTTTGCCAAATCTCTGAAAGATAGATCTAAAGAATGCATTAGGTTGGCACATGAGAATGATATGTTGAGAGTTGAATTAGTACAATCTCAAAACAATGAGCAAGAGTTGGAAAGAATGATGACAGTCCTAAGAAGTGATCTGGATACTACAAATGAGTACAAAGACAAGTTCAAGGTTAGTTCTACAAAGCTTGATGAATTATTGAAGAATCAAAGGAACAATGTAGACACTATAGGTCTTGAATTTGAGCATGGAGAAAGGTTTGGTACTGCAAATTGGGATGATGCATCCAGTCAAAAGAACAATCAGAAGAATCCTTCAGTCAAACGGAATTAGAGGTCACCGACAAGACAACCCAATGCACATAAATTTAATGGTAGATGTTTTGTTTGCAATATGTTTGGTCATATGGCAAGTCAATTCAAAAATAGAGTCAACCAAAACAACAATTCATTTACTGGTTAGTGTTTCAATTGCAAATAGTATGGTCATAAGACAACAAATTTTAGAATGAATGTAAAATGTCATGCATGTGGAAAGTTTGGACATATGGCTAATCAATGTAGGTCAAGAAATGATCAAGGTTATAGGAAGGCAATTCAAAAGAACAATGCCACTTGCTATGCATGCAACTATAAAGCGAAAAATTGAACCCTAGGTGTTCCCCCACTCCAAGGAGAGAGAAAGGAGGTCACTAAGATTGACAGTTTTCACTCAGGAGAGACTTTACATTCAAAAGAGGGGTTGAAACTCACAAGATCCAATCCCACACAATGCAAGATTGAATTCTAAATGAGTTTCAAGGGTTGAGACATCAAGGATACCCTCTTTTGTAAAGAATGTAGATAGAAGGATTGAACTAGGAGTGTATGTAAAAGTAAGAAAGATTCACTTGTAGACGGAGATAGGGACACGGGATGAAGCTATGGACCTGAAATTAGCAGTAAAATGTCGAGACGATGCTGTCCTACAAGTTTGAGTGAAGTTGACGGAACAATGGCACCCAGAGTGCACACGGTCCTCCGAAAAATCCGTGAAACGAAGGGGGATCTGTTCGTCTCTGCACAAGGATTCCAGATCTACAATTACAGCCGCGTACCTGCAACCTACACATAGAAAAGAGAGGACGATTGGGGGGTTAGGGATTAGGGGTTTGCCTTCAGGTCAAACCCCGGTTTTTGGAATTAACCAAGAAATGAGAATGCTGTAAATGTAAATGTTTGTAGTGTAATCAAGTATTGATACCTTGTTGTAAGAATGTTTGTATTCTTACATGCGAAGGTGTAATGATGTTGTATGTTGTATGTTGTATGTTGTATGTTGTAGGTGATATCCTCTTCAATGGTTGAATCCTTGTCTTGAATGCAACACCTAGCCTTGAATGGAGACTTAGAATGCTCAATTGCTTGAAGGAATGCTTGAATGCTTGAATGTTTGAATGTTTGAATATCGCTTCCGCCTCTTGCACACATATGTTTTTTTCTCCCTCCTTTCTTTTTCTCTCTTTTTCTCTGGGAGGGGAAATGTAGTTTATATACTTGTCAATTAGGGTTAGGAGACTGATTTTTCTAACCTTAGGCCGACCTAGGAGCATTATTTTCCAAATTGCAAACTTGAAGACCCGATGTCCAACAAGAGACCGGGCCCAAAATAGGGCCAGGGACCAGGGCGCTGGGCACCATGGTCCCACCTCCCGGGACAACAGGGTGCAAGGAGGATCAGGCCAAGGTGCAGAAAGATGCAGTTTTTGATGTCGTAAACAGGTTTCGGGGTCTCCATTCAGGTTCAACGTTGCACCGCCATCGTGAAGACCCAAATGCAGTCAAAATTGCAAGTGTCGCAATTTTACGACGCTATATTTAGCCCCCACTTTAGCGGGAGTATAAGCGTACGCCCATACTTCCAATAAAGTACAAGGAAACAACATTGAAAGACTTTCACCACGTCAAGGAGGCAAGATACACCAAGCCCCTAGTGGACTAAGGATCTTACGACTTCGATTGACAAAGTAAAAGGGAAGATCACGAGGGAGAACCATGATTGTCAGTAGTAAGGTTCCCTCACTATGAGTCATGCAAGAAAAATACCAAAAATTTTCAAGGCACAGCTAAGTTCGCCAAGAAATTTTCAAGTATCTTGAAGAGATATGAACGGAGTGTATGCCCCCTACGTTAAAGCGATCGCACACGCCTCATCGGGGGTGATTGCTTTAAGGTAGTGATGCACATAAGAAATGAGAAGGGAAGGAGCATGTTATCACAAAGATTTAGTCCCCAAGTGTGAGATAAACCCAAGGATAATAGACACAAAACACAAAGCACGAGGTGACTTCACTTTCCTTGGGGTCAGTATGCTGTATGATAATTCATGTATATCATATGTATGTATGCATAATTGTTCTTCATTCCCCAATCAAGGAAGGTCACCTAGAAGAAGGGAACACATGTGTCTTTTGAGTCAACATGAGAGAGACCAAAAGAGATCTCAATGCTTTGCATCGTCCTCAAGTAGACAACACTAAGGACAACAAATAGAAGAATGAGAATAACACATAGAAGAAGTAACAAAAGAGATCAAGAGAGAAGGAGAGAGTCTGCAATGCTAATGAACTAGTCTAGCATGTCATCCACCCCCCGATATTGCTGATCAATATTTTGGGAAGGCAGGAAACATGCTAGAGGAGGAACATCCAACATAGCAGATGGAGCTATCACAAGATCCAAACAAGGGCTATGTTCATGTTCCAAGCCACATTGTTCTTGTCTAGGAGCTAGGATAAGTGCTTTAGAAAATTCGTTAGATAAATGGTTATCAATATCAACATATTCATATTCACTATCAGAAGAAAGAGGAGTAACATTTTCATCATGAATAACATTTTCATCTATATCATCATCAAGATTTATAAAAATAGGATCTTTAACTCGCACAGGATCAAAACCATCATGCATCTTATGTTTAGGAGATTTTGGCTCAATTTTCGGCTAAGGAGAAAATGGAATAATACTAGCTGAAGGTGTTTTTGGGGATTGCAAAGTTTGGGAAACAGCTACACGAGCTCTAAGACGACGCTTTCGTCGGCGTTCATGCACAGAACGATTTCGTCTAGTCTTAGTAGGAAGTTGAGAAGATTCAGGAGGAGGAATGTTCTCATCCTTATCACTTGGGTGTTTAGGTTGTGGTCTCTTAGGTTGGATGATAGGAGAAGAGGAAGGTCTCTTCTCTCTATAAGAGGAAGGAGGAGGAACTGCTCCATATAAAGGAGGAATATCTGGTTTAGGAAGGAGACCAAGTCCATCATGACGAGGAGGTATACGTCTACCTTTAGAAAGTTTATTACTCATAGACATAGTCACATCCATAGGGATGGGTTGGGAATCTGCTTGAGGAAAGACATTAGTTTTATCTTTCAAAGGAAGAACTTTCTTCTCAAGAACGATAGGAATATCAAGTTTGGGTGTTCTAGGTTCACTTAGAGATAGGATCATATCTTTTTTCCACTTTTGATAAGATTTGAAAAGATGATCACTTCGCGGTGGAAGAGATTGAAATTGTTTAGGCCAAAAATAATCAATAGGAACACTAGAAGTTCTTTCAGCTGGTTTAAAGAGACTATGATTGACAGTAACAACTTCACCATTATGGGGAAATTTCAAACACTTGTGAGTAGGAGAAGCAATAGCTTTCATGGAAGATAGCCAAGGATAGCCTAGCTTCACACGAAATTGTTCGGATGATGGAATAATAGAAAATCTTACATCAAGGGATTTGTTATGGACCTCAATAGGTAATGTAATAGAACCAATTGCAGGAGAAGAAAATGCATCAAATAATTTCACGACCACATTTGTTTTGTCATAGATCACTTGATTCAATTGCAAAGTAAAAAGAAATTCTTCAGTAATGACATTAACCATACAAGAAGGATCAATAAGCACTCCACGACAAGGTGTATTCTTAACTTTTGCAACTATATATAAAGGACCATCAGGTGCCCTGATAGTTTCACTAGAATCAAATGTGATGGAAGGTTCTTTAGGGATTTTCTGCTACTCCACAAAGTTAATCACATTCGGAGTCATAGACACAAGACCATCAGGTGAGAAAGAGGAATCATTAGTCTCAATCACATTAGAGGTATGAGAAGGTAATGGATCAGTAAAAATCTTAAGATTTTGGTTAGGAGGAGCTACAGATGTGTTGCCTTTATCATTCACACCTGAAACAGAGATAGTATTATTATCAATCAAATCTTGAATTTTACCCTTTAAAGCAAAACATTTTTCAGTATCATGCCCAGGTTGACGATGAAATTGACAAAAAGATTTGTTATCCAAATAGGGTGAATTAATCTTTGTAGGATCTATTTGCTTTATAGGAGGGAGGGTAAGCACATTTCGTTCCAATAACTTATTCATAATACTATGCAATGATTCATTCAAAGGAGTAAACTTTCTTTCTTTCCTGAAAAACTTAGAAATAGGAGGCACACCTGATGCTGCATTCACATTGTTGTTGGTGATGTTTTCATTGAACTTAATGAACTCTCTGTTCGGTTTAGACTTCCCAAATGGTTGTTGACTACTATCACCCTTATCACTCGGAGCCATAGGATTTGCTTGTTCCATTTGACTCACAGTCAGTTGATAATTGTGAAGAGTCTCACACGACTGTTGGAAAGAAGTAAACTCAGAAAACAGAAGTTTTTCTCTAATATCTTTTTGTAAATTAGAAATAAAGATTCTTTGAATATCATTGTCAGGTACTGGAAAAGAAATTTGAGCACATAAATGCTTATATCTACCAATGAAATCAATCACTTTTTCTTTAACACCTTGTTTACAATGCATTAAATCAATCAAAGTAACTTTAGGACTTATATTGTTTTGAAATTGTTGAATAAAAGCATTTGCAAGTTGTTGGAAAGAAGTAATAGAATAGGAAGGCAACGAGCAATACCATTGTAGAGCCTTATCTCTTAATGTTCTAGTAAACAGTTTTGCAAGCAACCTTTGGTCATGAGCAAAATCGGTACATATTGTTTGAAAGGTCTTAACATGTGTTAGAGGATCACCTTTACCATTATAAAGTTCCAACTGCGGGATTTCAACATGCTTAGGGGGGATAGCTCGAACAATGTCAAGAGAAAGTGGACTCGCAACATCAAATGTGGGCACACTAAACTTAGATTGATTCATAGAGGCAATTTGTTGTTGTAAAGAAGAGACAGTTTGTGCAAGATTGTTAATGGTCACTTCAGTCGAAGAGTTCATATTAGACATGTTAGATTGTGATGGAGGTATTATGTTATTGAAAGAAGGTATTGATTGAGAGTAAGGTGGCGGGACACTATGATAGTTAGTCATAGGAGATGATTGGAAAGAAGGAGCACTACAAGGAGGAATGGAATGGTTAAATGAATTGCCCCCTTGTGTCATGTTCATTTGTGGAGATGTAATAGGGACATTCATTGAAGGAATGAATGAAGAAGTCAGATTGAATGAAGGAAGAGGGTTGATTGAAGAAGAAGGATTGCCCCCATGACCGGTGATCATAGGTGGAATGTTTTGTATTGAAGTAGTCATTATGTTTGATGTAAAAGTAGGTATACTAGCAATAGAAGTTGTCAAAGGGGTAGAATGATTGACTTGAGTAGGAGGTTGTGTATAACCTAAAGTTTCGGCACAACTCTTCATAGGCATCACATTCGAATCCACAATGTGTGCAATACTACGCAAAATATCAATTCCATTCTTATCACTTTGAACCATACGTTTTAGACCCTCAATTAATGAAAGAGCTTGACTATCGGGGTATTCTTGAGACATCCATTGCTGAAAATCATCAAATTGGTTATCCAATTTCGAAAGTTGTTCTACAGAAACCTCATGGAGAGCTTCTTCATCATTAAGAGGATTAGAGGAATTACCCATGTCCTCGTTAAAAAGGCCATTCAAATTAGGTTCCATCTCCTCGGTAATTAAACCTTGGAAAGACTTAATTCTAAGGCTTCGTCTAACGGGGAATAGTGTAAGTAGGGCTTATTGTTGTAAAACTCATGCACTAGAGAGAGAGAGAAGATTTTGAATTTTGAAAATAAAGTTGGCAAAATTGAACAATGAGATAATGATTATCCAATTTGAATTTTGTGAAGGAAGAGGGAAACACAACTTCCAAGAAAGGTAGGCACAATTGAAAATTAGGGCCAAGGGGGTAGCACTTAATTTTAATTGTTATCTTGAAAATTGAAATCTTGAATTTTGAATTTATTTTCAAATTTAGAGGTAGCAAATTTCAATAAAATCAGCCAATCTCCTAGATTTAAGCTGTTAGATGCAATCATGACAATCTCTCGAAGTTTCAGAAAAAATGTCGGGGACCGTGGCGAACGAAGTGCACACGATCCTTGCAACTTTTTTCGAAATTTTCAAGGATGAAAGTTATGATGATTTTAAAGCTAATCTAAAAAAATTGAGTGATTTTACGATCTGTAGATAGGCCAAATTAAAGTTGCAATCTCAAAATTGAACCCTACCAAGATTGTTGAAAAATGCAAAATTTGAATTTTGAAAAGGAGAGGGAAACTGAAATTTTGAATTTTATGATTTTAGAGGGAATACTAAAAGCAATGCAAGCTTTGAAATTTAAAAGTTGACTCAATTTCATGCAAAATTCAATTTTGAAAGTAGAAATCAAAGTTGTTGCAATTAAACACTTAATTTCAAAAGTCACAAACTGCAAAAATTTGAATAAAGCACTGAAATTCCGAATGAATGCCAACACACTTTTCAAATTTAGGACAGTAAGAAACACAATTTTGACACGAATTTCAATTTCAACAATTTTTGAATGATTATAAGCCTTAATCCAAGCAATCACTAGACCAACTTTGACTTTAACTTCGAAAGTGTTAGAATTGATGAAATCAGCCAAGATTCTAGATTCTAGCGGAAAAATACAGTAAGATATAGCTCCCGAAATTTCAGAAAAAATGTCGGGGACGATGGCGCTCGGGGTGCACACGGTCCTTGCAACTTTTTTCAAAATTTTCAGGGATGAGAGATATTGTGATTTTGTTGCGGAATCCAAAGTTACAGCCAATTTGGAGGTGTTTTGATCAGTGAAATCATCAGTCAAAGGTTGAATCAAGAGGGTTTTAAAAATTAGGGTTTTGACACTTAACCACTTAATTTTCAGAATTAAAGCACAAATATGATTTGACAATTTGCAATAGAAGGGTAGATCTGAAACAAGCATTAACAATTAAACATTTCACAAGCTCAATTACTAAAAAGAAAATTTAGGGTTTTTTATGCAATTAACCTCTAAAATTTGCAAAAGCAAACATGGAAATGTAATTAAGGAAGCAAATTTTTTTAATTTTTTTTCAGATCTAACCATGAATAATCAGAATTAGGATGTTCACGTCGGGTTCACCAAAATGTAAAGCAAAAAATTGAACCCTAGGTGTTCCCCCACTCCAAGGAGAGAGAAAGGAGGTCACTAGGATTGACGATTTTCACTCAGGAGAGACTTTACATTCAAAAGAGGGGTTGAAACTCACAAGATCCAATCCCACACAATGCAAGATTGAATTCTAAATGAGTTTCAAGGGTTGCGACATCAAGGATACCCTCTTTTGTAAAGAATGTAGATAGAAGGATTGAACTAGGAGTGTATGTAAAAGTAAGAAAGATTCGCTTGTAGACGGAGATAGGGACACAGGATGAAGCTACGGACCTGAAATTAGAAGTAAAATGTCGAGACGATGCTGTCCTGCAAGTTTGAGCGAAAGTTGACGGGACGATGGCGCCCGGAGTGCACACGGTCCTCCGAAAAATCCGCGAAATGAAGGGGGATCTGTTCCTCTCTGCACAAGGATTCCAGATCTTCAATTACAGCCGCGTACCTGCAACCTACACACAGAAAAGAGAGGACGATTGGGGGGTTAGGGATTAGGGGTTTGCCTTCAGGTCAAACCCCGGTTTTTGGAATTAACCAAGAAATGAGAATGCTGTAAATGTAAATGTTTGTAGTCTAATCAAGTATTGATACCTTGTTGTAAGAATGTTTGTATTCTTACATGCGAAGGTGTAATGATGTTGTATGTTGTATGTTGTATGTTGTATGTTGTATGTTGTATGTTGTATGTTGTATGTTGTATGTTGTATGTTGTAGGTGATCTCCTCTTCAATGGTTGAATCCTTGTCTTGAATGCAACACCTAGCCTTGAATGGAAACTTAGAATGCTCAATTGCTTGAAGGAATGCTTGAATGCTTGAATGTTTGAATGTTTGAATATCGCTTTCGCCTCTTGCACACATATGTTTTTTTCTCCCTCCTTTCTTTTTCTCTCTTTTTCTCTGGGAGGGGAAATGTAGTTTATATACTTGTCAATTAGGGTTAGGAGACTGATTTTTCCGACCTTAGGCTGACCTAGGAGCATTATTTTCCAAATTGCAAACTTGAAGACCCGATGCCCAATAAGAGACCGGGCCCAAAATAGGGCCAGGGACCAAGGTGCTGGGCGCCATGGTCCTGAGGGACCAGGGCGCTAAGCGCCATGGTCTTGAGGGACCAGGGCGCTAGGCGCCATGGTCCCACCTCCCGGGACAGTAGGGTGCAAGGAGGATCAGGCCAAGGTGCAGAAAGATGCAGTTTTTGATGTCGTAAACAGGTTTCGGGGTCTCCATTCAGGTTCAACGTTGCACCGCCATCGTGAAGACCCAAATGCAGTCAAAATTGCAAGTGTCACAATTTTACAATGCTACAGCAACAAGATAGGGCACATTGCTTAATTTTGCAGAAGTGAGAATGTACCGACAAGCAATGACAAATCAAATGATAAAGGGAAGCAGAAGGTTGATGAAATCCAGCAAGCTCATGCAAAGAAATGGGTTATGATGTCTGAAGAACAACTGGCAAAAGAAAATACCTCGGTTACTCAACCAACAAAGCAGAATGTTCCTACACTGGCAGGAAACTCATCCGATAACTAAGGCATTAGCCTTAGGGGGAGGTAAATCGATGATAAATCTTGCATGACCCCCTGTTATGGTCTGAAAACTTTGTTTCAGACATTGGAGAAGTTAGTCTGAAGGTTTACAGATGCAGATATGATGAATCTTTGATCTAGTATGATATGCCAGCAAGCATTTATGTCATTGAGGAATTAGGGTATCACAGGTTAAAAGGCAAAAGTGACTCATTTATCACCACCAAGCACTCAGAGCGATTCAGAGCAAGTTAAAGGCAAACCAAGGGTGTTTAGAGTGATCCTTAGCATCTCCAAGCGAATTCAAGTACATTTAGAGTGAATTTTCAAGGGCTTTTCACCGGGGAAGTTTTTAAGGTACTTTCGGGTTTCTAACTTATCTTTTCGCATTTTCAATGGCATCTGCATCTGCTCTTGCCCCATCAGACATTGCTACCCATACTGTCATTAATATTAAGGATAATGCTCACCCGATATTCAAGAAATACCCTCATATTGCAAAGGAAGATGATTTAGTTGGAGCATTTTCTAGGGTTCTCGACAAAGTCTTATATGTTGAGGATGTTAGAGCATACATCCATTGTACCTTGGAGGAGTTAGGCTTAGCAGAAATCAAAATCCTATTTGCATCCAAGATGTTGGACTAGAACAAAGTAATCAAACCAAAATTTGAACAATTGAAGAACAAAGGGTTTACCGACATATTGGAACTGCCCGAGTTCGATGAGGCAATGATCCACTATGTGCTCAGTAGAACTCATGGGGAATTCCTGTGGTTGGACCGACCATATAAGATAACTAAGGAGGCCATCTGGGCAATAACCTATTTGCCTCAGAACTGAATAAAGCCAAAGAAGAAGAAGATATCCAACACTGAGATTAGTAGGTTAATTGGTGCTAGATATGATAACCGATCTATGAGGATCAACACCATCAAGGAGTTGGACATGTAATTTGCAAGCATGATAATTGGTTACAAGGTAACACAGTCTAACTGGTTAAATTAGTTTCTAGCACTTGCATACATTGTGCATATTAAATGGTGAAAGGAGATGAAAATTATGATCTATGTGAATGGATGCGTGATGAATTGATTGTTAATCTTGGAAAGATAAAAGGGGAAAAGAAGGGTATATTTCGGTATGGCAATCTCATTGTGTGCTTAATGCTATTCTTTCTTAATGAAGTCTGGGGATCCGACAAAAAGCATATTAGGTGAAGACCCACCAGTTTTGGATAAGAAAATAACTGAGGATATTCCTTCGGCAATGCAGGATGTAAATATTGAGGATAATGATCCTCTGGAATTGAATGTGGATATGGAAGAGGTAGAGGCAGAAGAAATAACTACACCAAGTGGTGAAGCCACCAATGCCAAGGAGCAAGAAAAGGAGGAAGAGAAGGAAGAGGAGAAGGAAAAAGAAGAAGAGCAGATTGAAGTCAGAGTACCAACACAATCACCGGTAATAGAGGCTAAGGATGAAAAGGGGAAGGAACTACAAATTGTAGGTTCCTCATTGTTGGCACTTAACACATACGGTCAAGTGGACTTTAGTCATTTTGGAAAGAAGAATATAGAGCAGTTGAGCAGTTCATAGTTGATGTTGGTTGCAACACAAATGCTAATAAAGGAAGGATCAGAGGATAAACAAGTAATAGAGCAAGTAATTCCAGTTTTACAACAACTTGCACTGGAATGCTAGATTAGTGAGATAGCTAGCCCTTCCGGCAAGCTAAAGGGTTTGACAGAGCACATTGCCAAGGAGTGCAAAACTCTACAACAAGTGTCAAACTAGTAGTTGATAGAAATGTATAACGCAACAAGGAAAATTACTTGTGACAACATGATCACATCTGATAAGGCCCAGTTGACAAAAGGATTGAAAATGATTGATGAAACCCTTCATTAATGTAGCAACGTATACCAGTGTTGCACTAACATTGCAAAAATAACAACAAACTTGGAAAATAAAATAAAGGCAGCTAAGGACATGATAGAGAAGATTGTAAATAATTTTGATGGTACTTAGTCCTTGAGCAACACTGTTGATGGTCAAATTTTGCTTTTTGAAGCAAAATTTTTCAGCTTTGGACAAGGATAAGGACAGGTTAATCTGGCAAGCCAGAGATTTGAGAGGTTTGGTCAGTCCTCGGCTAAACACTTTATTGCTTCATAAAAGGGAATGTATGGAGCAGATGAGTAAGCCCACACCAAACACATTAACAAAAGAAGAATTGTATGCCTACATTCTTAATGAGTTTGTATCAATTTTGGGAACATTGAAAACCAGCTGGGACACTTGAGATTTTTGAAGAGTGCTTACCCTGATACATTCAAGTACATCTAGATCTGGTAAACACAAATTTTGATTCCATTTAGTTAGTTCTTATTATTTGCCTCGACTTTGGCATTGCTGTCAAAGGGGGAGAGGTGTAGTATGTGAAAAATATCTTTTGGGCAATGAAGTAGCTCAAGGGGAGGAATTTACATAAGAAGAAATGTATAGCTCAGGGGGAGCAACTTTTTGAGATCACTTTTTGGGAAGATTTTGGATAGGAACCAGAACAACAGTTCAATGATTCATTTTTCACATGTGTTGCCATCAATGCCAAAGGGGGAGATTGTTGGCAATTGACACTCATTCGGGCTCATGGTGTTGTCATTGATGGCAACACACATCATTTTGGGTTGGATACTTATCCGGTATCCATTGGTATTCAAGGATTTACATCTGACATTTAAGGAAACCGACATATTGAAAAGCAAGGGTAAACCGACAAACTTGGAACTGGTATTTGGAGGCCGACATAGGAGATTGATTCGGCAAAGGTTAAAGCTGCAACAGTCACGAAGATTTAAGTTTATATTTTGTTTTGAGCTGACATGTAATTATTTTGTAATATGATTGTAAGTCGACATAAGGCATTCATGTATGTAAGGGTATATAAGTCATTATATTAGGTCATTTTGGGATATAGGATATATGCAAGTCTGTGAGCAAGATCTTGATCGACAGAGTACAAATGTAATGATCTGTAGTCGGTCTTGGTTATTTGTCAAGAAGATTGGAAAGCGAATTGATATATCGGTATGGAAGGTTTCAGTATACACCAATATAGTTTGTGCTTAAATCGGAACTCATCCAGCATATTAGATGCACACTCAGAGTTCAGATTTTTTTATTGTAATTCAGTATTTTGTACCTGTAGTCAGTGAGACTCCTTTGTGATGAGCAGTGTGCTCTAGGCAGTTTGTCTTCCTGCATGTGCAGGCCCCTCTCATGTAATATTTATTGAACTGGCCAGTGCATAGGTATTGTGGGTCACAAATACCATCGTGGTTTTTCCTCTTTGAGGTTTTCCACGTACAAATCTCTGTGTTATGGTGTTGATCTTTGTAGTTGCATTATTATTACTTGTTGTTATTTGCTTTTATGCATACCGGTTACTAAGTTGTTTTGCTAATAAGGTTAAAACTAATCATACCGGGGGAACACTGATTCACCCCCCCCTCCCAGTGTTGTTGGATTGCAACAGTTTTTAAGTTCTAAACTTCTAAAATTTCTCGACTTGTCAACAATGGTTCTAAAGTTGTGAAAATGGTTGACTTGTCGACAATGGTTCTAAAATTCCAAAAATTCTCGACTTGCTGACAATGGTTCTAAACTTCCAAAATTTCACGACTATTAGACTTTCAAAAATTCCTGATTTCCTAACATCACTGATTCACAAGCCTAAAAAATGCATCCGAAAAAAGTTGCAAATTTCTTAAATCTAAAAACAACCCACCTAATATTATGGTCTCAAATGCCTCGAGTTTTAATTTTATGGCCATACAAGCTCATATGATATATTATTTTAATATTTTTTCTATGGAGCGATATAGTTGGCAAGACCAATTTACTAAGGAAGTACCTCAATTTTGTGAACTGTTAAAAAATGGTTAAAAATTCATGTTTTATTTTAATTATCATAATTGCTTACAAATTTTCATGGCCCAAGATGCTCGGTTAAGCCGTAGTGAATTTACCCAAAAGTGGCTGCAAGAGAAATTAAGAATTTCTCAATTCTCTATAGTTTATATATGATAATTTAAAACATTTTAAGATGTTTTAAATCATATTGAGAGCAACAATTTCATGAGAATTTGAAAGGGTTATTTCACTCTTTAAAGAAGAGAAGCGATTACAGAAATCGAAAAGGTTGATTGGAGAGTCTTTAAATATGTAATTAACAAAATTATTGAAAAAGAAAAAAAAGTGAAATGCAACATAGTTTTCTTTTCAACAGTTTTATTGTATAGGGTTGTGGAGTCTGTGAACTCACATTTTAACATTGAAGGAATAAAGAGGATATTTCCGAGTCTTTGAATTTATTAATGTTTTTCTTTAAATTGCAATGAACCATGCTTCTTTGTAATTACTTTTAGTGTCATTTGTTATCTCAAACTGTGTATGTATTTAATTCTGAAGCTTTGAATTTAGATTAAATCATTCATTGAAAAAGGTCCCTCGATATCATTTGTGTGGGATAAGCAAGCTTTGTGTTGTTTGTCTACATTCACTTCATTTTAAAATCAATCTTTTGCATCTATTTTCATGGTTATGGGCAGGTGTTAGTTTGCCGTTTTTGCTTTCTGGTGAAAATCATACCTTGTGTTTTCATTCATTGCATATCATTCGAAAGCAGCTGCGCCTTGTAAATAAGGAGAGAGAACCTGCAAATACCATTGCAAGTGACTCAACTGTTGGTCAGATTGTCATTGACATGTGCAAAAGAGTATAAAACATAAGTAACAAATCTGTTAACCAACAAGAATATAATTGAAAACTTTTAATGTGATCTAAATCAAAAGTACTTATGAAACAAAAATGAATGAATGAATAATGTTTTTATTCACGTCTAGGAGTAGCCAACAAGAAAAACATGTAGAACCCAAAACACCATGCTTAAATCTCTTTTTTCTTGGATTTTCTATTGTATATCTTGACCAAAAAATCTGCAATTCTTATTATCTTCTCTTCTTCAAACAAATTATTCAAATTATTCACTTTTAGTGTTTCAATATTTAATTGGAATATCCTTGTACGCTGAACACTCCATGAACTAACTTTACCATTTTGTATTGTTAAATATATTTTTTTTCAATTTAATTTAATAATGAGCCTCTGCCATTCGTGTCTTGTTTTCAATCAATTCCGGACTGGCATAAACTTTATACTAAGGCGCTTGCGTATTGAGCTGTAAAAGTTATATCGTTGCAATTTTATTGCGGGTCGAGGAATTGAGATATGTCTACCATTTTGGTGCGGAATTTGGCAGCAATTTTATTCTCTTCTGGTTCCGGTAAGTATTTGTTCAAATACAACCATTTATTCCAATTTTTTTTGTATTTTATGTTAACGATACATACTACTGGTTTTGGGAATGCTGTGATGCCCTACTAAGTAGTGTATGCTCACGAGTTCGAACAACCAAGGCATTTTGTTCCTTTACCTACAGTTTAAGTTGTATATATGGAGAATCCTAGAATGCAACAGGAACGAACTTCAAATTTGCAAGTGGTTGTGTTTAAGATAGAAAAGGATAATAGTAAGAAGGTGAAGCAATAAGGTGGCTTATAGCTCCAGTTGACATGTTTGTCTTGTAATCGATATAATTCTCAACAAAAGCTTAATAGAAAGAATATTTTGCTTTAACTCCCACGGACCAAGGCTTCAAGATAAGCTCTTTATCAAGTATAGAGTCAAACTCAAGAACAGAAAAACCATGGGCATAGAGAGAAATATAAATTTCCTTGTGTAGGAACTGTTAACATTTCTTAGGAATCCATTCATGGAGTTCGGATAGTGTAGGCCGTAAATTGGTGAATTTGCAGATACTGCGTGGTGTAACAGACATTCTTCATGCTTTGTTGCCTCCGAGTTCATAATAATTTCAGGAATGTGTTAAGATTTTTGGAAACTAGAAGAGGAGCCCTTGCCCGAAATGTTGCCAATATTGCCTGACTCAGCCTCAGTGTTCCCACCGAAATCCTTAGAATTACAGCCTGTGAAGCAGTTGAATATAGAGTTTTTATTTGAAGAAGCCCTAGCCACCACATCTCTCCATGAACCACTGTCTGTGTGGCCGATTGCATGCTGTTGCAGACACATCCTTTGCAGGAATTGCCATTATGGCAAAAGTATTCCTGGGAGCTTTAGAAAAAACTGAGGAGCAAAACAAACCTAATCCTGATTAGGCAGCTCTGGTGGCATGGCAGCAGAGAGAATATCAGCAGACAGTCCCACGCATGCTTCTCATAGCAATGTTGCTCCTACAGCGTTTGGTCAATCACAAACGTTTCACCCCACAAGTTGTCAGAACTTTTTAAAAAACTACAGGCTCATATCACAAAGATCGTCCGGATACAAAAACCACCTTGCCACCAAGATGGCCATGACATTTTGCTTTGTCGGGCAGCAGCGAATCTGAAAACTTGTGATGGAAAGTGCTGCAGCAGTCTAAATTCTAAGTCTTGTAACATTTAAAATAAAAGAGCCTAAAATGCAATTGATTCAGGATACATATTTCAAATAGTTACTGCCAAACACCACACCATTAAGAAACGCGATGGACGATAATATGATTAATTTAGCTTGCAATGTTCAGTTATATTAATCTCTGCCCTTTGCTTCACCCATCCCAAATAATATGGACGAGGGTGATCATATATCTCTAATGTATGCTGCTCTACTAACGTTTGGGAAAACAGATTTGCTTGAGAACATGAATAAGTTAGTTTATCCATCTTTGTCCTGTTTATTGGATTTTGATATGGAAGAGCTTGGGTAATTCATCCTTATCTTAAGGACTGGTACTTAAACATACTTCCCCTAATTGAATTGCAGGAAATATTGTTGAATGCCACATTTTAATGGCTTCCAGTCAATCTGCCCTCTACCATGGTTTTCAAGTCTTCTTTGATCAAACCATTTTAAGATTCTTGTAGTGCATTTCTAGTTGCAATTTCCAACATTATAAATTGGATTGTGTATCTAGATCATAATGGTTGCAATGTTTCTTACCATCTTTGTAGATACAAGTGACAGTTCTCTTACCTTTTTCCATTACTTTAACACTTGTTTGAGGTCGCAACTTGCTGATTTGAAGAAGACGTTTTGCCAGGTCCCCTTTCCCTATCCATTTCCGTGTAATGGGCTCGTCTTCTTATGTTGCCTGTAATGTCCCCTATTGGAATGCTACTTGTTTCCCAATAGTTACATACATCATTTAACATCATTATGTCTTAAATTAGGTTAATGAGATTAGAAGTATATATAATGCAATAAATAACTAATTAAATTTAGGGCTTGCCCTCACTTCTTCCCTAACTCTATGGAAGATGGTGGAATTACTGTGCTAGGGCGCTTGGAAACAGTCTACGAGCGGGCTCTCTCAAGGTTTCTTAGGAACATATGTTTATGCCCATCTCTGGACTCTCCCTCAAGGCTTTAAAAACATATGTCCTTACCCATCTTGGGATTCACCCATTTAGTGACTGAATTATTCCGCCTTTTCCTACACAAACCAACCTATCCTCACGAAGGCATTAGCAAAAGATTAAGGACTAAACCGTTTAATATGTTGGTCTTTTAAGTATTATGAATGTATAAGAAATTAAGTAGGACTGTCATACATATTGCAGTTTATATTAATATTACTATTAAATTTTGCATAAGAACATTATCAGGCTTCATATATTAAGCATACATATTAAGCACATCCCCATGCATATCACCAAGAACAAGGATGTTACTGCCTGTAACTTAATAACAGTTCTATCTGATTTGATCAATGGTGATATCACTGGAGGATTCTGATTCCTTTTCTTTATATCTCTCAATGTGAGGGAGAGGTCGCACCTCTTCATCATGTATGCCCTTTGGCAAGAGATACTCCCTTTCACCATTAGCACCCTTTGAAAGGGTGCCACTATTCATTATTTCTGCCCTTTGAAAGGGACACAACCTTTCACAATCAGATCGGCACTTCTTATTTAAATCAGGTCTACACTTTTGATTCCCCAATTATCCCCTCTCAAATGAGGTTCTCTTCTCCCTTTTATATCTCATGTTAGAGGGAGTCACAACTTTTCATTTTATGTCTTTTGACCATTCATTAACTTATTTATTTAAATAATATTTAATTATATTCTTTTATATTTCAATTTTATTATTATTATTTATTATTAATAGTACTACGTTACCCCAAGTTTCCGGGACGAGGGGACGGGGGGACAGGGGGACGAGTTTCCGGGACGGCAATTTTTTTTGCCAAATTTGGAGACGGGGGGGACGGCAAAGGGGACGGCTATATAAAATATAGGGAAAATTTAAAATATATAGGAAAATTCTAAATGTTCATATGAAAACATGGATAAAGTGCATCTATACATTATATTCATATGAAAACATGGATATAGCATGTGTATGATACTATGAAAACATTTTAGAATGCAAGCATCGAACATACAACATTATCAATAGACTCAATACTCAATATGCACTCATAATTCAGAATTTCAATTCATTCACATTGTCAATATGCATATCATAATAGATATTAAAGAAATAACATACAAAATGCCCAAAGGCCACACTGCTGCCATATTGTTTCATTGTCAATTGCGATATGGAAATCAAAATAGTACTAAGTAAATACTAAAAAGCAAAGTATAATATTTATTATATAATATTTTATTATTTAATTTATTTTCTATTTATAAATTTTAAAATTTATAATATGAATTAATTTAAAATTATAAATATTTGATATGAATTAATAAATTTAATGTTGCCTTTTAATTTTTGATAGAGGGCCCATGTTAGAAAAATAGTAAAATATAGATAGTCGTATTTTGATTTCATAACTATTCAAATTCAATAATAAAAAAATTGATAGTCGTTTTTTAAATTTTTTCAATATAGAGGGCCCATGTTAGAAAAATTAAAAAAAAAATTGAAAATACGACTTTTTTTAAAATTTTTTTTCCCTAGCTCTAGATGTGGGGGACGTCCCCAGCCGTCCCCAACTGTCCCCAGCCGTCCCCAACCGTCCCCAATCTGTCCCCAGCCGTCCCAGGGACGTCCCCTCAAAATTCTGACAATTTGGGGACGGGTGGGGACATCCCCTGGCCGTCCCCAAGTCCCCGAAACGTCCCCTGGACTGGGACGGGGGTTTTCAGGTAGGGGACGCGTCCCCGGGTTTCGTAGTTATTAAATTCTATTTTAAAGTGGGGACATTGCTGTCCGCCCCACCCAAGATGATCATGGAGTGTTCAACATGACTTCCAATATGAAATGGTTTTGCAAACTCACATGGAATAAACAGGCATGAACCAAACACGGAGCATACACATGGATATATGCAAACACAAAGCATACACACAAATACATGTATTGTTAGTTTCCTTCTTATTGACTAGAATGATTCATTGGTTCGTGTTTACCCTGCAGGATGGCAGGATCAAAGCTCTGATACCAATTGTAATGTCCCCTATTGGAATGCTACCTGTTTCCCCATAGTTACATCATTTAACATTAATATGTCTTAAATTAGGTTATTGAGATTAGAAGTATATATAATGCAATAAATAACTAATTAAATATCAGGTTTGCCCTCACTTCTTCCCTAACTCTACGGAAGATGGTGGAATTGCTGTGCTAGGGCACTTGGAAACGTCTACGAGCGGGTTCCATCAAGGTTTCTTAGGAACATATGTTTATGCCCATCTCGAGACTCTCCCTCAAGGCTTCAAAAACATATGTCCTTACCCATCTTGGGATTCACCCATCTAGTGACCAAATTACTCCGCCTTTTCCTACACAAACCAACCTATCCTCATGAAGGCATTAGCAAAAGATCAAGGACTAAACTGTTTAATAAGTTGGTCTTTTAAGTATTACAAATGTATAAGAAATTATGACTGTCATACATGTTGCAGTCTATATTAATATTACTATTAAATTCTGCATAAGAACATTATCAGGCTTCATATATCAATCATACATATTAAGCACATCCCCATGCATATCACCAAGAACAAGGATGTTACTGCCTGTAACTTAATAACAGTTCTGTTTCTGCTTTTAGGATCTGATTGAATCTGCATATATTTTTCACAAGGAACTTTTTGTAAAAGACATTCAATGATTTATGTCCAAATCACTTTGCTTTATATCCCTTGCACCTTTCCTTGAACATGATTCTCCCAAGAGTAGCGACCTTTTGTTAATTAATTGCTGCCTTTTATTAGTCTTTATCGCAGCCTTTAATAGTCTTATAGTCGCAGCTTTTCATTCTTATTTATAGATAAGACAATTTTGTCTTATATGGCTTTTGTCTTTTGTGCCTTTGTCTTTTCTTTATTAAAGTAATCGCCGCATTCTAAAGACTTCAATTGCTGCTTTGTCTTCTTATTCCAATAGCTGTCTTTATCTGTATACTCTGATTCCGTTCCTTTATAGTCTGCTTCCACATCGCTAGATAATTATAAATGCTTTTGAATCAATATTATATGTTTTCTGAGTTCTGCTTGAGTCCAACAGAATAATTAAATCTGATTATGTATTTTACATATACATCTTGTGTAGCATCTTCTTAATTCCCCTCTTCATGCCTTGGGTAGAACTTGCGATCTCCATTAAGTATCCACGATGAGAGATGATGTGAAAAGTTGTGTCTTACTTTCCCATCCTTTCAATAATTAACTGATTCATGCCTCTTCATTATGATTTAGTTTGTTATTTAGTTACTTAACAAATATAAATCATGTTTCTTCTTTGAACAGCGATATTGATAATCAACCTATAGCAATTCCTTGTCTTCTGACGTAACATCATATTGCCCCTTGCAAATTTAAGGGAACCAAATCTGACACTTCTCTGACATCCTCTGTGGGTTGTCTGCTGAAGATATGGTCTTATAATCGTATCACCTAAGGAGAAATGGGATAAGTTTTAAGGTTTTTATTAAATATTTTTTTGGTGAACAATTTCTTACAAGCTGAAGCAATCTGGTGGGTCCCAGATGCCGTCTCAGAAAAAATACAGAATTTTATTATTGATTTTCTATTAAAAAAGAACCTTTTAACCAAACAGGTTACAAGGCCCCTGATCTCAGTTTGACGGGGCATGACAATTCTGCATAAGAACATTATCGGGCTTCATATATTAAGTATACATATTAAGCACATCCCCCAATTGTTCTTTGTTTGTTACCTTTCTGGGTCAAAGATGGGTACATGACAATATGGCCAAGTTACAAGCTTTGCAAGTCCTAGGTTAATGTTCATAGTGACCATTAAATGACCTTCAAGATGCTCATCATAAGATTATTTTCAATATGCTTCTCTCAAAATTCACTAAGCAGTCTTCAACATGGTGTCACCCTCGTGAGACCATAGAATGGTCTCAAACATACAAAATGAAGTTGTCTTGTCAGGGATGTATCCGCATCAAGGTTCACTATACAAACAGAAATTTGATATAGATGATACATTCCAATGACTTTCATAGCCCCCAATTACAGAGTGGAACAGAATTCCTTAGTCACATAGCTGGTATGAGAAATTGTCTTGTCCGCTTCAACAAAGCTTTCATGACACTGAACTTGAATTGTTGTATTTCATTGAAAATGGAACATTCCCTTGGCCCTCTACAGATATAATCAGTTTGTTTAGAAGTAAATCTTTTTTTTTTTCAATACGTCTAAATGATTGCATTATAAGTGAGATTATTTTATCTGTGAAAAAACAGATGTGTAGTTATTAGAAGCTTAAGGAACAGAAGGGGGAAACCTACATGTATGCTTTCTATCTCTATTGGAAGTTATTACACTCATAATGCTATCAGTGATGGATTTGAAATTTATTTGCACTGTAAGTGTTTGTTTGATGGCAATGTTTTCTTCATTATCGTTACAGTAATTGCATGTTTTGTTATTTATGCACTCTGCTTAAGCTAGATGTTCTAATATTTTTATTTCTCATATGCATCAAACTTTTATTTGCATCAAACTTTTATTTGCTAGTTGTTACTGACTGTTTGTGGCCTTATTCAGGACATGAACTGCGAACAAGCTGCGTTTGGAGGGTTTGTCTCCATCCTGTGTTATTGAGCAGGTTTTATCATAAAGGGAAATTTGATCTAACAGACTTAACGTAAGTATTAATATAAATGGTTTTCGTAGTTATTATGTCAGTAAATTTCTCAATTTGAAACTTTGTCATAATTTCTGGAGCTTTATCTTGTTGAGAGGCCAAGATTGGTGTAAAACTCCTTGTTCCTAAGATCCCTGCCCTCTGTACATCATCAACATGATGCTCATCAAAGAGTCACCAGCTCAATGGAGTGCCACAATTTGATAAATGCAAAAATTATAATCCATGTACTTAATCACATGATCCATGCAAAACATCAATCTTCAATAATGTGTATATCAAGTTGGCCCATCTGGTCATCTAATCAATTGGAATTAAATCAAGCAAATCTCAAGTGCATTACTGAAGTATAACATGAGATCATCAAATTGGCATCATTATCAAAGTGAAATGTAATGCCAACAATTTATAAAACAATTTGTCTTAGTCAAATAGGATATATTTCGAGCAAGCATCTAGAGGGACACCTTGTTTGATCCAAGATACCAAAGCCTAAACAGAAATGGACTCCCTAAAGTTTTTTTTCAAGGAAACTCCGGGTCAATTTGGGAGAGAAAGCCCAAATGCCATATAGTTGTAGCCATAGGTTTGTGTACTGAATATTGTATGAAGATGGTCTTGATTTAATACCTTTCGCATATTAAAGGGTTATCAATCATGCTATGGTCTCTCTAAAGGAGTATCAAACATTGGTGTCTAGCTCTATGTGTGTAATATGCAGCCTAGTTTGCTACTATTTTTTTTGCCTTTTCTTCTCTGAGTTATTTTGTCAAACAGTTATGCTTGTTCTCTCGTGTGACTCATTTCAGTTTGCAAATGATGATGTTTGTTTGTGTGTTTGGTGAATGATTTGCAATTAAACTTTAATCACAATCCTTTGAAAACTTGACTGACACTTTGCTCAAACTTTAATGTTCCCTTTTGGGATGATCCTCAATCTTGCCCTAAAATCACAAGTTAAGTTAAAAACAAGAGATGTAATATAGTTAGAATTATAACTTTATCAATTAAAATGTCTTTAGCAAGTTTAATCCTGGTTTAGGTCCTGCAATCATGTTAGTCAACGTTTAAAAATGTAATTTGTAATATTAATTTCTTCTATGAGGGTTAGGGATCATTAATATATACAAGAAATTTAATATATAAACAATCGCATTAAATATTATTTATAATCAATTTGAACAAGTATTTTAAGTTGAATAACATCATGCGCTGGGATTTAATTCCAAGAATCAACAATAATAAGGATTAGTGAAGAAGCACGATTGAGTGCCCGGAACCATTCACTGCATCTAAGCCCAATGGCTTGGAGCATCTCACTAAGACAACTCAACCCCTTGGCCCACAAGTGGCAGGACCCCTAGTCCATTGAAGCTTGGGGTGGGCTACTTAGAAGGGGAACTCGTATTGGCTTTCTCAAACATGTCTCCTTAACCCATACATGATTGTTCCTTTCACTTCCCACAATCAACCATCGGTGGGAATAGGAGAGGGCAATACAAAAGGGCTCTTGGAACCATTCGCCACAACTAAGCCCAAGAGCACAGAGCATCCAACTAAGACAACTCGACTTCTTGGTCCACAAGTGGCAGGACCTCTTAGTCCATCCAACTTGGGGTGGGCTACTTAGAGGGGGAACCTGTATTTGCTCACCCCAAATGCATTTCCTTCCTAACCCACATGTGATTGTTTGTGGGAGAATAAGTAATTTAATGAATAGGTTAGGAATCTATTTTGAATAGCATTTCCTATTCTTGCCTATATCCAAAATATATGAGAGATTATATATTAAATATACTATCATTACAATGCATACCAAAATACTTGTAGAGAACAAGTTATTTGCAGATTTTTTTGATGACTGCTGACTTCTGTTCTTATTCGCTGACTGCAGATTAGATAATGATTTCTGATCTTGTTCGATCTTCCTTGATGTCTTCCGTCAAATGGAGTTCTCCTTTTTATAGCCTTCGATTAGTAAAGAAGGGTTATTTCCCTTCCTACGGTCATAGCCCTTTTTAAGAGTGGTTCCTTTTCACACTGTCCTTTGTTTCTTAATAAATTGATGTTGTAAAAGATCGCTGCCTTAATGAAATTACTCCTCAATCATAAATAATATCATCCGTGTATGGGCCTTATAGCAACCACTGTGTATACACCAACCTTTATATCAATGTGTGTTCAGATCGATCACTTTTTCTTTGCTATTTGTTTGGGTTCAATTTAGATTTCAGAAAATTGTGAAGTCTTTGAAGCAAGACAATTTTTTTTTACTAAGAATGGTCCAAGCATTTGTTGTCATGGCAGGGGCACGACACAAACAAAGGAAAAGCTCAACTCATACAACTGAATTCATATATTTCATTAATCTGGAAAGATTACAGAGCAAGGGTGAATATTTCTGACCTTTTCATAATTCTGAGATAAATAATACCATGATTGCATAAATCTGAAAGGAAACAATAATCTGAACAGCTGCTCAATGTTCAACAGCAACCAAAATAAGAATTTCTCGGCAAGCTAAATGAGGAACACTTTGATGAAGATCAGCAATCCCACACCCCACTCAAAAAGTCTGAAACTCTTTGCACAGGTCTGAACACTGCACTGTCAGCAAACAGAGATATTTGGAGGTTTGAACTAGCTTATATACTGAGTCCTTTTTTGTCTTTTCTAGCGAATCTTGTCTCCATGTATTCTAAACTTTGTCTTTCATTCCTTGCCACACCCTGCTTAATCTCCCCTATTCGATTTCCTTTCCTTTTTGTCTTCATGTGCACTATATTCTTTTTTGGGATTTAAACACCTGACTCCCTTTATGCTGCCATGCTATATTTTTTTGGTAATTCTTCAAAGCTTCAATTCACTTCATAAGCCTGCCCCTTATTTGTATGTAGTGACAAAAATGAAGGAGCCTGATAACACTGACTAGGCTCACTGACTAGCCACATCACCCCTTGTTTGTCTTTTGTGAGTTTTTAAAAGCTTCAAATTCCAATCGATACCTTTAATCAAGACGCAGCTCAGCAGCAGCTTAAATTGACTCACCAAAGGTCTTACACTAGATGAAAGGAAACTTTCAAGTTTTAACAATAAGAGAGGAGTCACACCAAGAGATAAATAGAAGCACTGCCCAAATAGGAATTCCCACACAAGGACAAGTGATATTACGGCCAAGATAATCAATTTACCAAGCCACAACTAGCAATACCCACGCTAAGCCAAGTGATTGAGCGGTTAAGACTATCAGACCCAAGCCATAAATCTATGCCATTGCAAATAGTGTCTCACACCAAGATATGCATAAAATCCGCACCAAGAATATTTGTCAAAACTATGCCAAGAGTGTATTAATATGTTAAAATAATATTAATATCTATTCTATAATGGTCATCTTCTATTCTTAGTGGTCATCTTAGTTGTCGACTTATTTAGCTATTTAGCTTTTTAGTCGACTTATTTAGCTTGTTTTGGTGCGTTAAGTGAAACTATTGCTTCTTTATTAAAGATGCATAGTTAGCTTTTTAAGCTTTATTTAGCTTTTTAGTTTGCACTTAACGACTTGTTCTTAATTTAGAATGTCGTCTTGTAATCTCTCTATATACGGTTGTATATCATTGAATAGATTATCTAATTATTTGAGCAATCAATTTTTCATGGTATCAAAGCAGGTTTTAAAATTTTTGGAAAATTTATAATTCTAAAATAATTTCTTATTGCAATTTTTTAGTGAAATTTTTCTTAAGTTTTTTTCTGGGCGAATTGGATCCAAGAAATTTTTGCAGGTCTGGCCTGCTAGGGTTTGTTGGAAGAATTTTTTTTAGAGGATTCATAATTTTTTTGCAAGGTTCGTGTTATTTGTAGGATTTTTACTAGGTTGTGGGGATTTTTGCAACTGGAAAATTGTGTTTTTGCTGCAGAAGTTGCGTTTCCATTCGGTGTTTTTTTTGGTGTGATTTTTACGTTTTTTCAAACCGGTGTTTTTCGCGATCTTGTGTTTTCTGGTGATGGCAACACTCCTGTTCAACAATTTTCGCGAGATTTAAAAAAAACCCACGTTTTTTTCCTCCTTGCCAACGTGGATTTCTCTGTGATTGCGATTTTTCGCGATTTTCTGGGTTTATTTCGTGTTTTTTTTTTCTGAGTTTCATGGGCGAGTTTTACGTGATTTTTTGGTGTGACATCTGTAGGGTTTTTCACAACCCGCGAAGTGATTTTGTGCCCTTTTCGCGACCTCCAATTTGTTCCGTGCGATCTGGGTTTGTGACAGATTTTCGGCGGTGCTACTGTGTAGTCTATCCACGATTTTCGAGGGTTTCCATACCCGCGTTTTCTAGTCTGCATTTTTTTTTGGTCGTGGGTTTTTGGCAGGATCAATTGAGTGCCTTTGTCAATCCGAATAAGGGTTTTTTTAGTTTTTTTAAAATTGTTTTTAAAAAAAAAAACATTATTTTCTGCCAATTATTATTTTTCTGATTACATTTTTCAGGAGAATTTTAGTTTTAAATTTGCAGAAAATTTTAGTTTCTAGGTTTCTCCCAAACCTCAAAATTCGTGCATTGGGATTCATGCCTAGAATTCCCCTCCAGGGTTTCAGATTCATTTTGCAGCTGCTTCTATTTCGATTTTTTAATCAGATTCTTTTGTCTCTTGCTTTCACTCGGTTGACCTCGTCCAACCTCGGTTTTCGTGATGGCATCTTTGACCAACATCATGTTGGATCACGATTAGAAGTTCAACGACCACAACTACAACACCTGGAAACAGCGCATGCTTACCATTTATGAGTATTGTGCCTTGATCAGATTATTTTGGGCAAGGAATCTCGTCCTACAACAACAGGTGATGATCAAGACAAACATGATGTGAAGAATCGAGAGGCTATCATGCTTATCAAACTGTCAGTCACAGATGATCACCTCTATTAGATGCCTTCAGGTAAAACAGCTAAAGAGATCTGGGATCTCTTGAAGGATCTTCATGAAACGTCCGACAAGAGTCGAGCTTTCTTTTGAAGAATATGCTGTTTTCTATCATGATGGATGAGAAGTCATCTATCCAAGCACATCTTACGAAGATCAAGGACATCCGTGACCAGTTGGAAGCTATAGGCCGAACCATGGTGGAAGAGGATATGGTAGTGATCACGTTGAAAAGCCTTCCCCGATCCTACGAGCATTTCGTTGATATGCTCAATATCACTTCTACTAGTGTTGATTTGAAGTTTCTTGATCTCTGTAACAAGCTTCTTCAGCAGGATCGATGGAAGCAACAGTTTGGAAGCAACGCTAGTTTGTCCCCTGATCAGGCCTTCACAACTGAAGTTTTGGATAAGAACAAGGGTAAAGCTCAGTCCTTCTAGTAGAAGGGACAAGGTCAATATCAACAATCTCCAAAGAAGAAAAGTGTACATTGTAACTACTATCGTCAGTTTGGCCATATGAAGAAGGATTGTAGGAAATTGTTGGCATCTGTGCAATCTAAATTGGGAGGGTCTCAGGAATAGGAGCATTGTAATGTCCCCTTTTCCGCTCTAGTTTGTTTTGGGGACCGCTAGCCTATTCCGAAGACCTGTAGGCTAGTCAGAAGCAGAAATTAGGGTTTCCTACCTCTGGGAGGATGTTTCTGCAGTTTTGAAGGTTTGCATGTTGGAATTTGTCTGTTTGGATTATGGATTCCTTCTGGGTTTTCAGAAAGCTTCGCGGTGAGGGTACATGCATAGCAAGTTATGGAGTTTGACTAACTTACTATTTTTAGTAAGTGGAGGTAGAAACAGTTGAGTTCTCTGGGTTTTCTGAGAGCTCTGCGATGGTATAACATGCAAACCAATCTGAGGACCTTTTCAGGACTTACTATTTTTAGTAAGTTTGGTAGCTGCTCAGAATATGGTAAAAATCACTTTGGAAACACTTACTATTTTTAGCAGTATGCTATTTATAGTAAGTACTATTTTTGGCAGGGATTCTGCAGCTCAGCTTAGTGGCTATTTCTGGCAGTATTATTTTGGCAGGATCCCGTATTCACTCAGATGACTATTTTTAGCAGTTCAGTTCAGAGCTCCAACTGAGTTTAGTTTTGGTGATTTCTAGCACTTCAGTCTCTGGCTCAATTTGACAATAATCAGTATTTGAGGAGAATATATTTTTTAATATATTAATACCTTAGGCACGAGGTATTGATATTTGATTATTTTATGGATGGACGACTTAGGAAGGGAGAAAATATTAATTTTATTCTAAGTCTTTTTGGGCGAATTATTTCACCTTCTTTTTGGATGCCAAAGTGCAATTTCATGAATATTATTTTTTAAGCATTATATTTATCAAAAGTGGCGATATGGATGAAAATGTGCTTAAGTTATAATGTTTTTATGTTGCAAAGTGTGGACCAAGGGAAAAGTTCGAACTTGAAGCCTAGGTGGTGGATTTTCATCTTTGCCGCCATATACTTGAAGGAAATGAAATGAAATAAATCGCCAAATGTGAGTGGGATGAAATGACATGTGATTTGGGCGAATTTGGAGGCATTTGCATTAGAATTTGAATTTGAATTTGAGCCTTCAAAATCTATAAATGAGAGCGTTGGGTTTCTCATTTGGCATTTATGAAGAAAATTATAATGAAGTGCTACCAAAATTTGGAGTGAAGCTTCAGGGAATGCATACCTCCTAGCTACCGCTTGGTTTCTTGCTTGCAATACAACAACTAATTGAGCTTGTTACTGCTCTTCATCCAAAGGAGTAGATTTGAGGAACAATGTGGCAGATTTGTGTGTTAGTTTCAGATATTTTGGAGTGTTTTTTGAGTGTTCATGTTGCTGGTTGCGGTGTGTGTTGAAGGTGTTTTTTGCTCGTGGCTCCCTATGTGCTTGACGTGTGATTTTGGGTATCTACTCCATCTCTTTTTATGCCTTGGGCGATATAGTTCACCATTTTGCGGATCTTGAAAAGTTGATTTGGATTTTATTTAGCAAGTCGAACTTCCCAGCAGAGTTGTCCCCTTTCCTTGGCTGCCTCAGGTTGTGTGTAGATTGTGTGCGGTGTTCGCGGTGCAGGTTTGAGGTTCTATTTGTGTTGTCAATGCTATATCTCTCATTTGCTTCTGTTTTTGTGCGATTCAGAGTTGATTTGGAGAAGTTATGAGCATTTTGGGGTGTCTGTAGCTTGCTGCTCTGCGTGTTTTCTGTGCGTGTTATTGATTTTCAGAATTTCATAGTTGTGTGTTAGAAGAGCTTTTTGGTGTGAGTAGTCTAAGTTGGTTGGGGGGTGATTAATTATTATTGTTGCAGCTGTTGGACTTGTTATTAGCACTTGATTCTTCATTCTATATGATTTGTAATGCTGGTTAGTAGTACTAACAACAAAGTTTTGTTATTTTTTAGTTCCACTGTATAAGTGGAAGAGGTTGGCTATGCTGCCTATCTTTGGGATAGTGATATTTCATGTATTGATAATCCATAATGTGCATTATAAAGCTAGTTAGTAGTACTAACAACTATCTTTTGGATTATTGCTTGTAGTCCCACTGCGTAAGTGGAAGAGGCTGGCTTAGCCGCCTATTTTAAATATTTTGTAATACTGTCCTCCTGTTGCATAAGCGGTTGAGTTGATTGTAATGTTGTCCTCCCGCTGAATAAGCGATGGAGTTGATAGTAAATTTCATTTCTAGTCCTCCTGTTGCATAAGCGGTAGAGTGATTGTTCTTCAGTTTCTTGTATTATCCTTGGCTCGTTTACCGCCAAGTGATCTTCAATATTCTCCATATCCCGCTGAAAAGTGGAAGGGGCTAGCTTGCAGCCCAGATATTGTAAGCAGTTTTCAGTTATTGGCATCTAACGATCCCCTCAACACTATATGCTCTCACCCTCCCAGATTGGGCTCTCGGTATTAGAAAGTGGAAGGGCTACTTTCAGTAGTATTGTGATTATCTTTCTTAACCTTAACGGGTGCATTGTAGTGTTTGATGTGTTTAAAAAATAAAAAAAAATTAAGGAAGATATTACAAACAGGCTCATGTTGCAGAGCGTTCTGAAGAGGAGTCAGCTTTCTGTGCTTTGTGATAAGCAAATTTACTGTTTGGTAGGTTTTCACGATTTTTACCTGAAAAATTGTTTGCAGGGTTCATAATTTTTCCTTAAAAATGATCATTTGTAATCCGCAAAGTTTGCGTGGGATTTCTTGGGATTTCTAGGTTTTCACGATTTTTTCCTCAAAAATTGTTTGCTGGTTTTTTCGATTTTTTTCCTCAAAAATCATCTGTAATACGCGAAGTTCACGTGGGATTTTGTGATTCCAGAAGTTCTCAGGGTTTGACGGTTTTTTCCCTCAAAAATCGTGCTTTGTTGCAATCAGTTTTGGATCGCATTGCTAGGGCGAACATCTGCAACCGTGGTATCTTGCAGTCTGTTTTGGAGTTGCTGGAGCAAATAGTGCTTAGTACTCTTCTGCAAAAGGGTTCGCTGATTTTTCCTCAAAATCATGGTTTTAGGCTTTAGTAATTCGCGTGTGCCAGATCTCTAATTCGCATGTGAGGGCTACATTAGCTTGGAGGGCTTTTGGTACTCTCGGTCATTTACATTCTGCAGATCCTGGGAGGGTCTCCGTAGGAGTCGAGTGTTCTTTGCATTTGTGATCAAAACACCTGCAGTGTCTTCTGTAAGGTATTGAGTACGATGACCATTAGGGAGGGTGTTAAAATAATATTAATATCTATTCTATAATGGTCATCTTCTATTCTTAGTGGTCATCTTAGTTGTCGACTTATTTAGCTATTTATCTTTTTAGTCGACTTATTTTGCTTGTTTTGGTGCATTAAGTGAAACTATTGCTTCTTTATTAATGACACATAGTTAGCTTTTTAGTTTTCACTTAAACGACTTGTTCTTAATTTAGAACGTTGTCTTGTAATCTCTATATATACGGTTGTATATCGTTGAATAGATTATCCAATTATTTGAGCAATCAATTTTTCATAATAATCCAATGCCAATGAACTCCAATATTATTTGCTTTCAAACTCACAAATATGGTGCCCCTATGCAAATAATTGCAATATGACCAATCTCTTGCAAATCTGCCACTGAAAGAAGCCACACAAGAAATCTCAAACTTGAAAGCATTGTGAAATACCTAATCGATATCTCCAACAAATTAGCCAGAGTAGATCTTTCACCATCGGAGCTAATCTTCTTCAAGAGCAATTTGGTCCTTAGGAAAGTTGAGATGGACCAAGTCCAAATCTCTAGGACCACACAAGGTTCCTCAATCAAAGAGAAATATCAGAAATAATAATCTTCAACATGAATCAAAATGAGATCCAAAAGCCTTTTTAAAAGCACCGAATCCAACGACCTATGTAGGGTTTTGCAATATTTTAATTTAATTTTAAATTCACCTTATGTCTCTCCCTATGTTGGCCCCATCTCAAGAAAGTACTTTATTTGATAATTTAAAACCTTATAACTCCATAGGCACCAATAAAGTCACATTATTAAATTTAAATAACATTAAGTTAAAATATTTAATTTAACTTCAATATTTTAACATTATTTAAAACAAAATCTCTAAACACCATAAGTTGCCAAGGTATCTTCAAATTCAGCAATCACCGATTATCTCAAAATAGTAATATTGCCAAGTACGCAAGTCGGAGTCTAGACTGACACTTAGCATAAATAGTAAGGACAAATTGCCCAAAATCCCTCCAAAAAGTGTCATTCAACTCCAATAAATCAATTGATCTCACCGGGGACATCGAAATACTCCTTTGATCAAGTTGACACAAACCCAAAGAGTCAGCTCCGACTACACTCCAAGGGAACCTAGAAAAAGGGACATTACAACGTGGGTCCCAGTTAGAATGGAGCATCAAATAGTAAGTTAAGTTGTCAGTTTTGGTACAGAGTTAGGTATAGGTATAGGCTTCGCGTATGCTCGTATGACATTTTTTTTCTTGTGTACATCATATATATATTTTAAAAATATATAGAATTCAAACAACATCGGATATATCATATAATAATGGCATTTGAATCTTTATAGTATGATACTTTATCATTGAACAATGGTAGTGATAAGGATAATATTAATTGTTAATGGATAGTTCAAAATTTGAATGTTATGTCATCTATCAAATATGTCGGCCACTACAAATTCAAATTCAAGATTCGAATGAAAATCATTTCAATTACAATATTTTAAAACAATACAATAAAAAATCTGTATAGTGGTCTTCTCTTTTCATTGAAAGCATCTATTTCGAAGTTAATGCTTGGTTCAACATCATTTGAACGACAAGCTAATGGATTGCCACTCACACTAGGTACATCATGTGGAGCCTTGTCATCATTTACATTGACTTTGACAAGTTCTACAGTAGATGCATCCAAATTGGCACACTTGAGGGTTATATCCCAATTCTTTTTTTTTCTTTCCTTCTAGTCAACTTTCTTATGTGAAAAGAGATGCAAGTTGGAATGGATATAGACCAAGTCTATAGTTATGTCTCATTGAGTGGATAAAGGAATATGCACTCCAATTTTGTTCAACCAAAGAAAAACTTGCAACTTGTTGAAATTGGAGAGAAAGTCAATACAATTTAAAAATGAAAATTGCAAAAGAATGGTATGTATCAATACTTTCAAAAATAAAAAAATGCTTGTGATAGAATTTTAAGGTCAACAGCCCAGAGGTGCAAACAATCTTGCTCGTGGAGGTGCCACCATGTGTGAGTATCTTCCTTGTGCTGGTCTTGAGGAGCACAAATACTATGATCTTGTCTTGAGATGAACTTGCGAAACTCTTTACTTACATTATCCACCACTTCTAGATTTGAGAAGATTATTTAGAATGCTATCTTGTACCCATTAGCAAATTTATTATCTCTATATGGTATGGTTCTCCACGGCAAAGAAATTATCTTTGTGTTGTAATATTTGGGGGATAATGCATAGGTAGGGAGATGCAAGGTTGTGTTCATCTTGTTTTAGGGTCATGAATGATTTTTTCCACACTTTTGAGATATTTTTTTTGGGGTCATTTTCCTTCTGTGCTAATATAACTTCTATTTTTTTCTATCATGGGGTCTTGTTGGATGAAAATTTTGTACATCTGGGAAGATGTGCAAAATTGTGGTTTCAACCATAGCGTGTGAGTGTAAAACTCTCCTAATTTAAGGGCAGGCTCCCCCTTTTCTACTATTATTAACTAAATGCTAATCTAAATTGGGTGAAACAACGTCCTTTTCTCTTTTTTCAGAAAAGACGATATTCTTTCCTCTTCCTAGGAAAGAAATAACAGTTTTAACAACAAATACAACAGCTTAAAGAAACAATAAGAATGCTTTATCAAAAAGGAAGTGAAGTTTCTGTGAAATCCCAAAGTCTTCCGTCACTTCCCCTGGGATGAGAAAACATCAACTAAGCACAAAGTCTTGAGTTCCTATTATCCTATCTACCTTTTTCAGAATGATAAAAGAAGAACAATATACAACATATGGCAGCACAAAGTCTGCAAGTGTGATGCATCTCCAAACTATTTCAAATGGGAACAACCATAAGCACAAAGTCTTGCAACTCTTCTCAGCTTTTAACACCTAACTATACTAATTCAATCCTCAACATTTGTAGCACAAAGTCTGCAAGAAATCAGATTGAAGCTCCTTTCAACAACCTCACTATAATCTCAAGCAAATACAAAACAATATGCCACTATGACACAAGAACACAATGGATATAAAAGTATTGTTTTCAACACAAAGTCTGAAACTCAAAACCCTTTTGATATTACTTGAGAAAAAACAGTTTACAAGTATAAAGTTCAAAGTCTCTATGATTGCAAATTTCTGTAGAGTTTTCTTGCTTGTTGAAAAAGATGAAAATTACAAAGAGCACCCTCATGTATATATAGGAGAGGGGCTGAGAGCAAAATGTGGGAGAAGTCTAACTAGTTGAGACTTTTTCCACAAATAACTAACTAACTATGACTTATTCAAATTATAGTGCTATTGCTAACCAACTTGTAATTACAAGTTACAGGATTACAATTGGCAAAATTACTTGTAATTACAAGCCTTGACACTACATGTAATTTGTCAAAAAAAAAATGCATAAAACAAATACAAATGTCATGAGACACTTCTTATTGTCTTGTATCTCTGGCCATGAAGGATTGGAATCTGTCAATAGATTTCTGCAACTCATAACAATAGTCTTCACGATGACTTTGAAATACCTCACTATTGTTGTTGCATGTTCTTCAAGAATAGTTTGCATTTTATCAAGAAAAGATTGATAACTCACTATCTGATCGATCGAAGCCACCGTAAACTGTTTTGATTTCAGTTCCTGACGAAGCCTTGACACTAATTCAGTAAGTATCAAATCTTTAGTAAGAGATTCTCTATTATGACTTTAAATCTTACCAGATATCATTTCAAAATTAGAGAGGACATCCTGCTCCACCTCATCGCTCATTTCAGGAGTAGCCTGTACATCTTTGATGAGGTCTTTGATAACCAATGATCAGTTGGTCATAAGTTCCTCAATTTCTATGTACCTCTCTCTGCTTGGTATCACCAGATTGCTGCACAGGGTTTTCAACTTGATCTGATCCATTTCATGCCAGACCTTCAAATCATTCTCTGTGGATTCTAGACTTTGGCTAAAAGCCTCCAAAGTCTGATTCAACTTTATTTTTGCTGCTCTTACATTGCTCAACAAATGCAATGTTTTCTTCATCACTTGGGTACTTTGATCAATCAGTTGATCTACCCAAGAATCAATCGCCTTGGCCTTCTGAGCAGCCTTCTCCAACTACTTGATAGATTCTTCAGAGGTGGAAGAGGTTAAGAGATCAACCTTTTCTAAGGAATTAGTGATCTTTTGGATCACTAAGATGAGCTATGTATTCTCCTCTTTGAGTTTGTCTTTCTTTGCTAGGAGCTCATCATAACTCTGAACTAGTGAAGCCACTGAATCTTGAGCATTATGCATAATTCCAGCATGCGTCTGCTTTCCTAGTTCCACCCTTGTGAGCCTATAATTTGATAGCTGCATTTCCTCAGGTGGTTTCTTAGCCAGGGGTTCTGCCACTTCTACATATTTCATTTTATTGCTGTCCACTACCACCTGCGAGATTGTCTTTGTCTTCTTAGCAGCCCTTGGTTTAGGTTTCCTGAGCTACTGGAAATCAAATATTTTAGGAGAGATTTCCTGCTTCTTCCTCTTAGGAGTGATTGAACTCAACCTTGGAGGTATTTCTAATGAGTTCATATATGAGACAACAATTGTGGTTTGTGTAGAAACATGGTCTGCCTATACCACAACTGTAACTCTAGGAGAGGCCTCTATCTGGACAACGAGTGTTTGTTCAGGTGGCAAATCATGACTAGCTTCAATCATGAACTTATGGTAGAAGTATCAACCTCAGGAAGAGATATGCTGGACAAAATAGCATCTGAGGGATTCACATCAAAGACATTCTACAAACCACCATGAGAAGTCTCAATAGGTACTTCTACATTAGTACAAACAAACGTACTTAGTACAATAGGATCTACATGAATAGTGGAGAAAGAGTCTACATCCATATCAATTGGAGACATAGGTATATCCAATGACAATTGGGGAATCGAGTGAGGAGAACTTGAGTCCATAGTAGGAGAGGATTGTGCTGTACTCTCCTCATGCACTTCATCTTCAGGGTCAATGACATGGATCTACACTTGGGGTTTCTCTTTCCCTTTCAGTGTCACTTCTTGTGGAGGAATAACCAAGGATCTACTCACCCTTAACTTGATCCTAGTGCCTGAAGAAGAAGCACCTTTTTTGGACTTGATTCTGACTTTAGATTTATGCCCAACTAATCCAGATGAATCATTTTCCGCTCCACCTTTGATCTTGATGGTTTTGACATTATTATTCTTCAGCCAAGCATTGGTATTAGCAAGGATAGGTTGAAATCTATCAAAAATAGAAGTACACTCCTTCTGTGACCACTGAGGAAATGGAAGAGGAGCCTCAACAACCCTTTGTTCTGTATATTCCGGGTCAAGAGTTTTACCATCATCTATCATTCCTTTCGGGATCTTAGTGAGATCCAAATCCACAATTTGCTCCAAGGTGAGCCCGCTATAATCCATTCTCCTGACATCTTCTCTACGAAGATCAACCCATATATCCTCAAGGAGATGGACATGAGTGAAGGCTCTCTTAATCTTGTCCTTCATTCCTCGATAATCAAAATCTTTCCTCGCTTCGAACTTCTTTAACTTGATCTCTTGAAGTTCAATTTCCATTGCCTTGGCAAAGGTTGTCAAAGAATAACGACCAATTCGCAATGGATTGTGAGAGGATATATTGATACCTTGCTTATGATTGGCTAACTGGATTGCATGAACTGCCACCAGTTATCTAGCCAACTCCATCAGGATGATCTTGTCAGTAGGCTATTGTAATGTCCCCATTTTGCGAGCATCAGAGTTTGTAAGAATTAGCCTATCATTTGACCCTCGTAGGCTAATAATTATTGATAGAGGGCCTCGTGTGGCAGTTACTTGGTGATTAGAGACATTACTCTTCAGTTGGATTCAGGTTTTGGCCTTTGCACAGGTTTTTTGACTCAGATTGGCACACTTACTATTAATAGAAAGTTACTATTTTGGGAGAGTCAGGGTTCCTATTAATAGAAAGACACCTGAGCAGAGCTTATTGGCAGTGTCAACCTTGATTGGGCCTTTGCAGCTATTTCTAGACTCAGTTCCACTTACTTACTATTTATAGTAAGTCACTATTCAGGGTTTCTATTTTTAGACAGGCATCCAATCACATGGAGAACAGGGAGAGTCGACTCCTGGCTCAGACGGTTTAGCAATCAGACAAGTACATCAAGAGATATTAAAGTTTAAGTGACTTAAGTGATTTATTTAATATTTTAATATTATTATAAAGTTCTAAAGTAACTTTATAATAATAAAGTCACTTTAATATAATAAAGTGCTTTAAGTGAATAATTTAATGTGGGAATAAATCTTTTATCCCACATTGGCCAGGAAGGTGTTTGAGCTCTCTTAAGGAAAGAATAAAAGGAAAGGCAAGAGTTCATTCTCAGCATCTAGTTGATGAATAGTATTTTGATTGATTTTTATTGTGGAGCCTAGGGCTTTCGCAATTTTCTTCTTTGATCATAGGAAACGAAAAACTTCCTATTGATAGTAATTTTGAAGGCGTGAAATAACACCTGAATTATTGCAGTTGTGGGAAAGAATACTTCAGTTCTTTCATTTGTGCAAATTGGTGAATTTTTCTACAAGGGTTTGAAGTTTATTGTTGGAGAACATTTATAATTGGTTGTGAATCGTCCTTCTTTGGCACATGGAGTTACATCATTCTTGTTGGGAGAGATTATCAACAAATTATTCAGGGTTTTAAGAGCAGATTGCAAGTTTGTTCTTGCTGCTACAGTGCGGGTGAACAGTGCGCGTGAACAGTGCGCATGAACAGTGCGCGTGAACAGTGCCGCGCTACCGTATTTTGCTTGATTCCGATGGCAACTGTCATCTCCATCATTAAGCATCACTATTATCAGAATAGAGAAAGACAACATACAAAGTGTTTGACAATATTCCTTGAGCCAAAATCAGTCAGTTTGGGCAAGGGATATTACAGTGGTATCAGAGCGGTTTCCTGCCAACCTGTTGGGTGATGGTTGCATTCAATTGGTGGGAAAATCTTCCGTGTACAAATCAGTTTTGATTTGGTTTTCAGTTGGGTAGTGAAAATGGGCTACATGACAACATTGTTCAGCGATAAACAGGCACTGAAAGAACTTGAACAATCACAATACAAGCTCAGCCGAGAGTTGTTGCATTTAGAGCAAACGCTTTCAAAGTCTGGGTTGCCTAAAAGATTCAATTCACTTCCTACCAGCAAAGGTCGAACACCACAAAACAAAGAAGAAGAAGTGATTAGCATGTTTAAGGAGTATAACACTCTTCCTCAAAAAATTAAGAAGGAACTTCGTTTCATGAGTTACATGGATTTGCACCCGAGTCTTTGCCATAAGACAGAGTTTGCAAGGAAGAAATATCACACTATAGCTCATGAATTGTTTACACATGAAATGGATAGAGAATCTACACATAAGGATGATACAACTCTTCATCAAAATGATTTGGTATCTTCAAATTCCTATGAAGTATGCAGAAATTTATATGATGAATTTGATAGACATGCTGATTTGATTCAAGAAGACACTAGCACAGCTTTGGGTAATGATTTATCTACATCATCCTTGCAAGAGGTGACTCAAGAAGTTTCTAATATAGAGGCTACTTCTGATTTTCATGACAGCGATGATGAAACTTTGCATGAGCATGAGACAGCAGTGTTTTCACATGTGCAAAATGATCCTATTGAATTGTCACATGAAAGTACTCAGAAATTGGGTACTAATGATGCATTGTATGTGGAGGATTCATGTCATGGTGAGTCTGATTTTCCAGATCAGACCTTTCAAAACAAGCTAGAAGATTCATATGTTGATACGGAATCCCAAGATCGTGCTTTGGATGGGCATGCAGTTACTTTGAGAGTGGAGGTGTGTGAAGATACTGTCATACCAGCAACTTCTACCTTATCAGTTGAGCCATCCTTTGAGGTACAAAGCAGCAGTACCTTAGATGTTGAGGTGTGCATGGATGAAAGCACACATGATGCTGCTTATCATGTAGTGAGTGATGACGAATCAGCCTCATATCATAGTGCATATTGTGAACTGGAAAACTTGTATGGGGGTCATAAGCTACAGAATCCTCATCATTTGGTTGGGCAACTAAAAGTGAATGACAATATGATTGCCACAACCATTGAGCATTTTGATGTTGCTCGTCAGATGTTGGCTACCTATGGTTGGAGTACTCCTTTGACAGATGAGCATGGTGATAGTGGTTTTTCCCTTGCAGAGATACATGCACTTCGAGAAGCAATTGGAATGATGAAACAAAATTACCTAAAACTACTTGCGGATAGGGATTTTCTTCTCGAGTGGGATTGCATTTGTTATGATGCATTGAAGGGAAAGGAGGAGCAGGTCGATGAGCTCACTCATGAGCTTGAGGTGACTATGGACTCATTGCAGAGTGCCGAGTTGGCTCTTCAAGAGTCACAGTTACAGATTGAGAAGCTTACTGAGGAGTTGAGTTTGGCACAGTCTCCACCAACTGCAGATATAGTACAGTTATATACAGAGGCAGTTGATGAGGATTTTATATCCACTGGTTGTAGTGAGGATGTGGTTACATCTATCACAGATATAGGTACAAAAGTTTCAGCTGGGATGAGTACCTTGGTTGAGAGCAGTAGAGAACCACTAGTTGCATCAAGTTCTCTTGAGGTCAGTACTGGGACAGTTAATGCAAGACAGTTTACTGGTAGCTCTTGTGTCACAATGGTGGATTCTCTTGAGAGTTGTGTGGTAGTACACAATGCTACTCCGTCCTCACAGGGCATTTGCAGAGTGTCATCTAGTTGGGAGTATGGCTCCCATGTTGATTTGTTTCCATCTCCTGGAAGCAAATTTGTCACTTCATCCCATGCAGCTGATTTTGGATGCCAGCTTGTTGTTTTTCAGAATCAAAGGGATCAGCTGCTCGATTCAAGTGTTGTTAGTGATGAGCCATTGATAGAGTTTGGAGCATTTTACTGCGACTACTCAGTGAGGAGTGCTCATCATTTTTCTTTTGATCCACACACAGAGGACTTGATGATGCATCCGTGTGGATTGGCTCCGAGATGCCATCCTTTGTGGGATGGATATTCATCATCTTCAAAAGATGGGATTAGCAGTTGCGAGCGCCCGACTCAGCAGTTTATGGGGGATTACTTGCAGGGACAACTGTCAATTATACATCATGCTGATATGTATCCAACAGGGTTTGCTACTTCTATGTCACAAAGTTTTCTTATGGCTACATGGTTACAGGATGACTATGGTGTCAGTGGGCATGATGGTTTGGTTAGTTATCACATCCATGGGAGTTTACCGAGAGCTGTAGAGAGATATTGTGTTATAGACACTTCCAGATATTTTTATCTCTATATGGCGGATGGATGTGGGGTTCAGTTGTTTTGGGATCCAGGAGGCGACAGGTTTGGCACAGTGTATTGGATGGGTCCCATTGGTTTGCTTCACCACTTCTGGCATGGTGAAGTTGAGATCAGAGTAGCGCAGAGGAAGTCAGAGGGTATTAGGCTTGGCAGACTTCCATTCCAGGTTTGGGATCCAGGGATATTGTGTGCAACTATGTTTATGTTGGTGCTACAGGAGTCGGTTAAGGTTTGTGGGACATTTCACAATTCTCCTTTTTGGGCCTCCCGAGGATTGGAGTTTCTTTGCAGTGGAGATTGCTTGGGGACAAGCAATTTCAGGGAGGGTGGACTGTAATGTCCCCATTTTGCGAGCATCAGAGTTTGTAAGAATTAGCCTATCATTTGACCCTCGTAGGCTAATAATTATTGATAGAGGGCCTCGTGTGGCAGTTACTTGGTGATTAGAGACATTACTCTTCAGCTGGATTCAGGTTTTGGCCTTTGCACAGGTTTTTTGACTCAGATTGGCACACTTACTATTTATAGTAAGTTACTATTTTGGGAGAGTCGGTTCCTATTAATAGAAAGACACCTGAGCAGAGCTTATTGGCAGTGTCAACCTTGATTGGGCCTTTGCAGCTATTTCTAGACTCAGTTCCACATACTTACTATTCATAGTAAGTCACTATTCAGGGTTTCTATTTTTAGACAGGCATCCAATCACATGGAGAACAGGGAGAGTCGACTCCTGGCTCAGACGGTTTAGCAATCAGACAAGTACATCAAGAGATATTAAAGTTTTAAGTGACTTAAGTGATTTATTTAATATTTTAATATTATTATAAAGTTCTAAAGTAACTTTATAATAATAAAGTCACTTTAATATAATAAAGTGCTTTAAGTGAATAATTTAATGTGGGAATAAATCTTTTATCCCACATTGGCCAGGAAGGTGTTTGAGCTCTCTTAAGGAAAGAATAAAAGGAAAGGCAAGAGTTCATTCTCAGCATCCAGTTGATGAATAGTATTTTGATTGATTTTTATTGTGGAGCCTAGGGCTTTCGCAATTTTCTTCTTTGATCATAGGAAACGAAAAACTTCCTATTGATAGTAATTTTGAAGGCGTGAAATAACACCTGAATTATTGCAGTTGTGGGAAAGAATACTTCAGTTCTTTCATTTGTGCAAATTGGTGAATTTTTCTACAAGGGTTTGAAGTTTATTGTTGGAGAACATTTATAATTGGTTGTGAATCGTCCTTCTTTGGCACATGGAGTTACATCATTCTTGTTGGGAGAGATTATCAACAAATTATTCAGGGTTTTAAGAGCAGATTGCAAGTTTGTTCTTGCTGCTACAGTGCGCATGAACAGTGCACGTGAACAGTGTGCGTGAACAGTGCGCATGAACAGTGCGCATGAACAGTGCACGTGAACAGTGTGCGTGAACAGTGCGCATGAACAGTGCGCGTGAACAGTGCCGCGCTACAGTATTTTGCTTGATTCCGATTGAAACTGTCATCTCCATCATTAAGCATCACTATTATCAGAATAGAGAAAGACAACATACAAAGTGTTTGACAATATTCCTTGAGCCAAAATCAGTCAGTTTGGGCAAGGGATATTACAGATATCTGGGTAACATGTATGGCATATCTTCAAAACATCCTCCAAACTTTCCATCCCAATGATGACCCCCACCTTGTCAGGGTCTGTCTTCAATCCCTCTTTACAGACTATGTGACCAAGCAATTTGCCTTGTGGTACCATGGACCGAAATTTCTTCGGGTTGAGAGCCAACCGTGTGTAATGTCCCAACTTTGAAATATAATTTAATATAATTTAATATTAAATGATAATAATAAAATTAAAATGCGAAAAAATAAAAATAAAATTAAAACTAAAATATAAAAGAATATAATTAAATATAATTAAGATTTCATTAAAGTTAATGAATGGTCAAAAGGCATGAAATGATAAGTTGTGACTCCCCCAAATATGAGGTATAAAAGGAGGAGAGAACTCATTTGAAGGGGGGATAATTTGGAAATAAGAAGTGCACACCTGATTTAAATAAGAAGTGCAGATCTGATTATGAAAGGTTATGTCCCTTTCAAAGGGCAGAAATAATGAAGAGTTGCACTCTTTCAAAAGGTGCTAATGGTGAAAGGGTGTGTCTCTTGCCAAAGGGCATGCATGATGAAGAGTTGTGACCTCTCCCTTACATTGAGAGATATAAAGAAAGGAATGAAAGCATCCAGTAACATCACCATCGATTAGATCAAAACATAATTGTTATTAAGTTACATGCAGTAACATCTTTTTTCTTGGTGGTATGCATGTGGATATGTTTGATAGTTAATATGTATGCTTAATGTATGAAGCCTGATAATGTTCTTATGCTGAATTTAATAGTAATATTAATATGCACTGCAATATGTATGACAGTCATACTTAATTTCATATATATTTATAATACATAAGAAATTAGTATATTTATAGTCTAAATTATGTTATTACTGTCAGTATTTAAGAAGATGGGAATGAGATGTTCCAAAGAGGGGTAGTCTAAATCCAAGCAATAGGTTAAGTCCCAAGATAGGGTGGGGATCAACGACCCATAAGCCTTGCGGGTATAGACCCAAGATAGGTAAGGGCTTGGATCTGTAAACTTTGAGGGAACCTATTGTATTTGATCTCTAAGCGCTTTGGTAACATACATAGACCCTTCTCCTTTAAACTGAAGTAGTAGCAGGATCTGATATCTATATTAAGAACTATGAATAATGGAATTAATCAACTAACGAGGAAAATAAATAAACACTTCTTAATAACTAATAAGTTGAAGAATATCAATTACTGTGTAATGTCCCCTTTTTCGCTCTAGTTTGTTTTGGGGACCGTTAGCCTATTCCGGAGACCCGTGGGCTAGTTGGAAGAAGAAATTAGGGTTTCCTACCTCTGGGAGGATGTTTCTGCATTTTCGAAGGCTTGCATGTTGGAATTTGTCAGTTTGGGTTCTGGATTCCTTCTAGGTTTTCGAAAGCTTCGCAGTGAGGGTACATGCATAACAAGTTATGGAGTTCGATTGACTTACTATTTTTAGTAAGTGGAGGCAGAAGCAGTTGAGTTCTTTGGGTTTTTCTGGGTTTTTTGTGAGCTCTGCGATGGTATAACACGCAAACCAATCTGAGGACCTTTTCAGGACTTACTATTTTTTGTAAGTTTGGCAGCTGCTCAGAATGTGGTTAAAATCACTTTGGAAACACTTACTATTTTAGCAGTGCTATTTTTGGCAGGGGATCTGCAACTCAGCTTAGTGGTTATTTTTGATAGGCTCCCG
Source organism: Cryptomeria japonica (assembly GCF_030272615.1). NCBI lineage: Eukaryota > Viridiplantae > Streptophyta > Pinopsida > Cupressales > Cupressaceae > Cryptomeria > Cryptomeria japonica. The sequence goes on from NC_081414.1 coordinate 633,130,487, forward strand.
TGTTCGAACGCAAATGATTATTTTCGGCAATGCAGTTCAATGCCTTGGCCTCAACTCATTTTGGTAGTAGTCAGTATTTGGAAGCAAAAGTATTTTTTAATACTTTATTATTTTTCCCTTGGCCTAGGCGTAACTTGTGTATGACATAAAGGGGGCCGATTTGATATTTAAATTATCAACTTATAACCTAAGTCTGGACGCCCATGGAGGTATTTTCATTAAAAAAAAAGATTATGACTTTACATGATATATTTGGTGATTGATTATTTGGGCGGCCACTTAAGGGAGAAATACATTTGTTGCTAAATGAAATATTTTATTACTTGGGCGATTTGGTGAAGGAAGGAAATGAAATTTAAATTAAAGGAAAGTTGAATGCCATTGTTTAATCCCATATTGGAGGGAGGAGAAGTTCGACTTGGGAAAAAAGTTATAAATAAGAGTGTTGGACTCTTGTTTTGGTTATCCATGAAAATTTGTGTAAGGAAGTGCTGTTGGAATGGTGCCAGATTTGTGCTTCGAAGTTGCGAGCTTCCTAGCCTATGTTAGTTTCATGCTTGAGAGATAGCACCTAGCTACGGAGAGACTATTTCTCACTCAGAGGAATAGATAGAGCTTATTGGGAATGGTTGCTTCAGTTGGTTTTCTGTTTTTGGTGTGAGTTTGTGTGTTTCCGGGTTGCTGGTTGGTGTCATGGCTGAAGCGTATTTTCACTCCTAGTTTCCTGTGCGGGCTCCTGTTGATTCTGGGTATTGGCTCTAAAGATTTCTATGCTCCCAACGATAAGATTTGTAAGTTTATAGCCCCTAGTATTGAGTTTCCAAATTTTAATTGCAAATCGAACTTTTCAGCTTAGACATTTTTGTTAGGGAGTGCACGGGGTTGCGTGTTGAGTGTTTGGGGTTGTATTGCTGCTGTTTTCCTGTTGGTTCTTAGTTGCTATATGCTTATTATCAGTTTGGGTGTGTTGTTGGGTGATTTGAGTGGGTTTTGAAAGAGTTAGGAGCATTTTGGTGTGTTTGGATGTTGCTGGTTATGCATTTCCAGCTTGCTGTCATAAATATCAGATTTTCGAAAGTTGGTCTTTGGGTGTGCTTTTGAGAGTGTGAGTAGATTGGGTGGTTAGGTGATGATTGGAGGTGTTGTTGCAGTTGTCAGCTCATAATGAGCACTTGGTTATCAAATTTCATATTTATTGTGATGCTGGTTAGTAGTACTAACAACAACATTTTGGCTTTCTGTTGTCCCACTGCATAAGTGTGCCGCCTATCTTAGATTAGTAATATTTCTTATATTCATAAATCATTGTAATGAATTTGTAAAGCTGGTTAGTAGTACTAACAGCTATATTTCAGATTTCTTATTTGGTTCTGTTGTGACGTATTCACACATCGCCCCATTGCAAATGGGGACCCCTTTTTTTTTTGCTTTCTAGGGTTTGTTTTCTAGGTCTTTTAGGGTTTTGTTGGTTAGCCTTTGCAGGATGAGTGCTGTTGAGGGGATCGTTGGATTACAGGCTTTGCTTCAGCCAGGGTGAGTCCACAGGGCCCCAGAATTAGGGTTTCTTTGACAGTCTTAATTAGGGCCTGGTTTTGCTCTCGTTGCTCATTGTGTCTTGCTTTGTGAGTGGGTATCATTCTTGAGGGTCTGAGTTAGGTTGAGTTGGTGAGTGATGAAGTCTGGAATGTCATCCTGATCTTCAAATGCCCTGAAATTTGGCTAAGTCTGGAATGTCCTGATCCTGAAATTTGACTAAGTCTGGAAAACTAAAGAATCCTCCAAAAACTAGATTTTGCAATATAACTCCTGGAGGTCCGAAATCACTCTCAAACATCCTGAAAATATATATGGAATATAACTTAAAGTATAAGGACTTATACTTAAATGTTATATTCCATAAAATGATCCCGACGGAGAGTCCAAAATGTCAAATTTCGCTCCTGACCCTTCCAAAGGGTCCAAAGCGAATTTCGCTCCTGACCCTTCCAAAGGGTCCAGAGCGAAATTCTCCATAAGACATTCTACTTTGACCAAAACTTAGAACTAATGCATTCCTAGGCTTGAATGAAGGTAAAAACACTTGTTTGAATGAAGAAATGTGAAAATGAAGTCAGGATCTTGGCCAAGATTAGGAATTTCGCTCTTGACCCTTCCAAAGGGTCTAGTGCAAAAATCTTTATAACTCTTGTTTTCCTCCTTATTTTGGCTAGGCGTTGGCTTGATGGGAGATGAATGGGTATGTTTTTGCCTTGAGAGGGAGTTTGATTGATTTTGAAGAACAAGATTTTGGCCTAAAGGAGAATTTCGCTCCTGACCCTTCCAAAGGGTCCAGAGCGAAATTCATCATAAACCCTATTTCTTGCCTTGGATAGACTTGCAACCTTGTTCCTAGCTTGGAAAATGACCTAACTTTGCCCTGTGAGATGGTTTGAAGCTTGAAAAATGAGCAATTTAGCCAGGAATGAGATTTTCGCTCTTGACCCTTCCAAAGGGTCCAGAGCGAAAATCTTCTTAAAGCTCATTTCTCCCTAACTTTGGCTAATTTTTTGATGTGCAGGGTATCTTGGAAGGAAGGTTGGACATTCTTGTCACCTTTGAAGATTTGAAAGGATGAGAAAATGAAGAATTTTGGACAAGGGAAATTTCGCTCCTGACCCTTCCAAAGGGTCCAGAGCGAAATTCCCAAAAACTCTTATTTTGCATTAAAGAAGGTCAAGTTTTTTGACATGGATGGAAGAAGAATGACTTGCTTTTGCCTCTTGAGGTTGTTTTGAACTGAAAAAATGAAGGATTTAGCCCAAATGGAGAATTTCGCTCCTGACCCTTCCAAAGGGTCCAGGGCGAAAATCTCTATAAGAGACATTTCTTGCTTGGTTTGGTCAAATTGAGGTGTCCAAGACATGATGAAAGGAAGAATGAACATATTGAAATCCTTGGGAATGTTTAGAAGTTGTGAAAATGAAGGATTCTGGCCAGGAAAGGAAATTTCGCTCCTGACCCTTCCAAAGGGTCCAGAGCGAAATTCCTTGTAAACCTATTTTTAGCCTTTCTTGGACATGAAACTTTATTCCTAGCACAATGAAACATGAAATCCTACCTTGCAAAGAAGTTTCAAGTTGAAAAAATGAAGATTTTTGGTCAAGATTGAGAATTTCGCTCCTGACCCTTCCAAAGGGTCCAGAGCAAATTTTCTCAAAACTTCTTTTGCTATCAAAGTTTTGCTAAGTCAAGTGTTGGATAAGGTAAAATCAAGAAGGAATTGCCCCTGGGAGTGACTTGAAGTTGCAAGAAATCATGAAAGATGAAGGAATTGAGCCTAGAAGAGATTTTCGCTCCTGACCCTTCCAAAGGGTCCAGAGCGAAAATCCTCAAAGTCATCTTTTCTTCCAGATTTTGGACAAAACTAAACTTAGACAAGGGTGTGGGAAGGCATTTGGTTTGCCTTAAAGTGGATTTTGGTTGCTAAGAAGGAAAGTTTTGAAGCCTAATGAAAATTTCGCTCCTGACCCTTCCAAAGGGTCCAGAGCGAAATTTCTAAATTCTCCTTTTTTCCTTGCAATTTAAGACAAGATTTTGGTTTTCATGACTTGGAGAGGAGTGAGGCAAGATGTTCTATGCCTTGGAGGTGATTTGAAGATGAAAGGATGTGAAAATTGCCCTAAAACCTGATTTTCGCTCTTGACCCTTCCAAAGGGTCCAGAGCGAAAATCCTAAAATCCCCTATTTTGCCTTGCAAAAACAAATCAAACTTGGATTGGGTGAAAGAAGAGGACTATTTCCTAGCCTTGAGTGGTGGATTCAAGATAAAATGATGGAGGAGTAAGCCCAAGCAAAGAAAATCGCTCCTGACCCTTCCAAAGGGTCCAGGGCGAAAAACCCTAAAGTCACCTTTTCCTCCAAAATTTAAGTAAAGCTAGGCTTGGACTACAGTGAAAGAAGCCATTTAGAATGCCTTGGAAAGATTTGGACCTTCAAAAAATGTGAATTTTGAGCTAAAGAGAGAATTTCGCTCCTGACCCTTCCAAAGGGTCCATGGCGAAATTCACATTTTTCACCTAATTTACTCATGTGAAATGCTAAAATTTGAAATGCAAGACTTTGATTAGGTCAAAACAAACATGAGCTCGCCTTCCGGAAGATTTTGGAGTCAAGAAAACAAGGTACTCAAGTCCTAATTAGAAAAATCACTCCTGACCCTTCCGAAGGGTCCAGGGCGAAATCATCAAAAGGCCTATCATTCAACCTTGTTAGATTGAGTCAAAGGCAAGTTACAAGATTGTGAAGACAAGGACATCGGAATTTGCAAATCTACGTTGTGAAGATTTTGATTTATGAAGTGAGCAAGTCAAGATAAGGGGTTTAAACCATCACTTTGGATATTTTGATGCCTAAGGGGGAAAGAAGCTTTATTAAGCCTTGATCAAACCTTGACATTCCTAAGCTAGCCCATAATTTTCATTAAATTCGCCAATTTCAAGACATTTGGGAAGCTAAATCAAGTTCACATGAATTAAGGCATTTGCAATTTAATTAATTAATTTTTAAGCCTTAAAATAAATGAAAAATTCACCTTTCAAGCCTTGAAATTAATTGTAAAAATAAAAAATTAAGGTGAGCGCTCAAGCCTATTATTATTATTTTTTTTTTTAAGCAAGTCGACCATCCTTTGAAAGGGATTTTGATTTATTTTATTGCTAATTTGCTAAGTCGGCCTCATGGAGAATTAGGGTGAGCGCCCTACATAAGGGAGATGTATTGTAGCAATTGTAAATCATTCATTCAATTCTTCTCATGCGAATTTGAAGAGCAGATTAGAGGAGCGAATTCTACCTGATTTGGAGGCGAATTTCTTGCTAAGTTGGAGGATAATTTCCAGAATTTGCTTAAGTGTTTGGAGGTTAGTGGAAGGCGAAATTCTTTTGAAGGCTGATTGGAGCATAATTCATCCAAAGGAAGACCAGAAATTCAGATCTAACATTCTTGCCCAGCAAAGTCATGATCTCCTTTTATTCATTTTCCAAGGTTGATAGTTAAGCATTCAAAGAGGAGGTATGAAGAATCAGATTCTTGAAATTTTTATTCAAAATTTAGTTGGATTTTCCATAGTAATCCTTTGGAAAATGTAAGTCTTGTACAATCTGATTTTAATTTAATTTGAAAATTCATAAATCTTAGATTTATCATCATTTTCAAATTAATATTTAGTTATTTCCTTGAAAGGTCTTGAATCCTATACCTTAAGATATTATGCTCAAACCCTAACTTTAAGCTTTTGTGTAGGTATCAAATAACGACCTCCACAGGACCAGACCAAGACAAGGATGACCTTCTCCAGTCCAGCATCAACAAGGACGACCTTCTCCAATCTAGCATCATCAGGAACGACATCTTCCAGTCCAGCATTCCAAGGAAAAGTACACCATCCATCCTGCACATCAAAGACAAAGGAGGTCAGAGCAAGGGTCCATTGGAGAAGCAGATAGTTTCAGAAGAGTTAACTAAAGTTAGCTTCTCAGCAGCATCAAATTGAGCATCAACCAAGTGTCAGACAAGGTGGCGTCCCAGTCATCACTCCTCCTGTCGGGTTGGTCCACTTCAGCATGTCTAGATTCAATGTACCTGATTCATCAAGAGATGGCACTAACTTCGATGTACCTACCTCGGCTATCCATTGGTCGAATATTCCAGAGAAGACATGTGTCCAAATAATGCAATTTTTTCATTGGTTAGAATTAAGTTTGTTGTAACAAACCCTAATTAGGGTTTTCATTGTAAAATCTCGGCCATTGATCTCAAATTGATCTAAGCCATTGAATTGTATTGTGGGCACTATATAAGCCTGGCTCTTCATTTTGTAAAGGCTAATAGTTAGTCAATAATAGCTAATAGTTAATAGTTAGTAATAGAGGCCAGAATAGTAGAATAGCAATTAGAGTAGATTAAGAAGAGAAGGCAAGGCATTGTTGCCTTAATTGTAAAGACTTCTTTTCATTGAAGATATCGTGGAATATGTTGTTTCTTTGCAATGTGCATGGTCTCTTGTCGAATCTTCATTTTTGATGATAGATGATTAAATTGAGTGAAGAAAATTGTTGAATACACCTGTGTGGAATCTGTCTAGTCCATACCACTAGCCTCTTACTGATGGTAAGTGCACCCTGCGTGGTCAACTGGCATAAAATGAGCTTAATCTTAAGTCGTTACACGTCTATTGTTCATGCATTATCTTGAATGGCGATCATTGTCAAATGGTGTATGATTTGAACATATTGGAAGCATCCCTTAGAAGATCGCACTGAGTTGGTGTTGAATTGTTCAACCTGATGGTGAGACCCAGCCCAGTAGGACTCCACATAGTCATTCATCCATCTTCTCGCATCCTAGATAGTAGAGTAGACTTCCTGAACCCTGCATCTTTTGCCATTTGTTTGTCTTCCAGTTAGTGAATAGGACTTGTGATTCCAGCAAATTAGACGTTCAGGTCATCGAGTGTAAGTCCCCTTGTGATTCCAGCAAAATCACATCATACCGCGAAGAGCTTATCCACGAGTAGAGATCCTACAAAGGAGAACCTTGGGGTTGCCTGGAATGATCCTTCGGCGAGATCTTCAGCAGTCGGGAACTTTGTTCAAGAGAGGATAAGGTACCTTTTAGGTATTTTATTCTGTGTTCGCATGTGCATGAAAAACACATCAACAGGTTCCCACTGCATAAGTCGAAGAGGATGGCTTGGCCGCCTATCTTGAGTTTGTAATACTGTCCTCCCGCTGAATAAGCGGTGGAGTTGATATTAATTTCCATTTCTAGTTCTTCCGCTGCACAAGTGATTGAGTGATTGCATTTTTCAGTTTTTTGGCTTGTCCTTGGCTGGTTTATTGACTAGTGATTGCATTGTTTCAATGTCCCACTGTATAAGCGGAAGGGGCTGACTTGTCGCCCGAAGATTGTAATCATTTTCAGTTATTGGCATCTAACGATCCCCTCGACACTGTATGCTCTCACCCTCTTAGATTGGGCTCTTGGTGAGCAGAAAGTGGAGGGTTACTTTCAGCAGCATTTGGTTTTCATTTCCTAACATTAACAAGTGTTGTGTTGAATGTAATTGTGGAAAAAATTTGGGAAAAATTAAGGGGGATATTATAGACTGGTTTCATAATTAGTCTCAATCAATTTTAGTATATTGAAATAGATTAGTTATGTTAATCAGGTAGGGGACATTACACCGTTCCCTCCTACACCTCTCCATACATTCCCTCAGCGTAGTGAGGTGGGTCTCTTGTCCACTGTAATAGACTAGTCATCTAGAAAAGCCTTGAAGTTGCCCAAGGACATTTTGTCGAAGATGTGCAATATTATCCTCTAGAAGTGGCTGGGACGTTGCATAGCCCAAATGGCATTTGATTGTATGTGTACACTCCCTCCACCATGAATGTGGTCTTTAGTTTGTCCTCAACAGTGCTGATCTGGTTGTACCCAAAAAACCCATCCATGAACAAGTACATTTCGTGGCCTGCCACCTCCTCCAGTATGCTATCCGTAAATGGGATTGGAAAGTGGTCTTTGATTATGACTGCATTAAGACATCGAAAGTCCACACAAATCTGGAATTGATTTGCTTCCTTCTTTAGGGATATCACGATCGATGAGACCCACTCACTTGTTTCTACTTTGAAAATGATACCAGCTTCCAGCATCTTCTCAATCTCTTCTTGGACTTTCATTGCGTAATTTTTGTTCATTCTTTATGATCTCTTCCGTATGGGTTGTACACCTGGTACGAGAGGTATTCTATGTACGCACAACTCTGGAGGTACCCCTTTAAGGTCCTTGCATGTCCATGCAATGACATATTTGTATTCCATGAAGATTCTAAATGTTGTTGCCTTGAGTATGGGGTTCTAGTCGTCCCCTACCAGTATCACCTGTGGTTTGTCTTGTTCCCCTAGGTTGACCACCTTTATGTTTGGTTCCTCATACTTTATTGTTTTATCCCTCTAAAATCGATGAGCAGGCGTATCATCTACTCTTGTCAGTACCTCTTTGTACTCTTTGTATTCCGGAGGAAAGTGACTTTTTACGTACCAATTTCTTCAATCTCCCCAATCTGCAACACGTTACACTCGGGGTGTAAGACTTCGTAGTCCCCATTTGCCAGTGGAACAACCCGTAGAGGGAGCTTGTCTCATCCTCCGAGCAGTTTCTAAGTTCCAACACCCCTTCATCATTGGGTTCCATTGTCCCTCCTTCCTTTGTCTCGAACTCTCCATTCTCAGATTTTAAGTCCGATGCCAATTCCTAGATTATTGGCTGACTCTGTAGGTCAATGACATACTGCCTCCCATCACTCTCAGTGGAGAGTGTATTTTTCTTCCAATTGTGGTTTGCCTTCACCGTGATTAGCCAACTTCTTCTGAGGGGGGCGTCATACGCTTTCTTCTCCAACGGGATGACAAAATCCAGAAAGAAATGATGGGTGCTAATGGTGACCTTTTGTTCCGTGAGCATCTCGAGTGGTTTGATGCTATGTTGGTCAACACCTACTAGATGGAAGGTTGGTGGCCAGAGTGTTAGCTTGCTAGGCCCCTTCCACATCTCCTCCGTTAGTATGTTCATGCTCGAGCCTTCGTCGACGATGGTGTTTGTCAACTTGCATCCCATTATCTCCATGTCGACTATGGCCGGCTTCCTTCCAATGCCCATTGTTAGCAACAACGGGTTGGTTAGTGACCAGGTCGCCTACTGCTTTGTCCGTTGGCTTGTTGTGCTCTTGGCTGACTGTGTCATCACAGACTACATTGGTTATGGCCATCTTTAGTTGTGGCATGGTTTGCAGAAGATTAGATACTCGTACAGGTATGGTGGCTTGCAACATTTGTCTCATGATAGTTTTATCCGATTCGATCATAGTGTACTGGCAGCCTCGCTCGAAACCCTTCTCTCTTCCGCCATCGCTCATTCAATGTTAGCCTTAGCTTCCCGAAGTCTTTCCTTCTCCGTACAGGGGTCAAGATATATTGCCTTCTTAGTCCGGAGTTTGATAATTACTAGTATTTCCTCATCTGGCTCCTTCATGTCTAGCATGTTCAGCCCTTTCTGTTTTCGGTAGTTGGTGTCTTTGTGGTTTCCGGGTCTACACCACTTGCATAGCAACCCTGCATTATTACTTTGGCCACTCTGACAATCCTGCACGAAGTGACCTCATTGATTGCAAGTGGATCATGGGTCTACCCTTTGCGTTATATTGTGTTCTCCTTCATGGGGTGTTGTTATTGCTACTATTATTATCTCGCCTGTTATTTCGATACCCTCCAAGAGATGCATTAGAGTTGGTAGGTGGTTTTGGAGGTGTGGCTGGAGGGGATGTTTGTTCCCCTTGGGCGAAGAGCACTTGTGTGCTTGTTTTGAGATTGTGCGAACATTCCTTGATGGAATGTCCTGATACCTAATAGATGTTGCAAAATGACTTTTTTGGGCAAGTAGCCTTTGTATGACCTTTTGCCTTGCAGTTGGTGCACCACAAATCTTTACTGTCCTTATCACCCTCTTTCTTCGCCTTTAGCTCCATCATTCGCAACATATCCCTCCATAGGACTTGTATGGTCTTTGATTCGTCGTCGCTGTTTTCTCCGGTGCTATCATCATCACTGGTCTTCTTCTTTCCTCGGGATGTCTTATTCTCACTTTCTATATCCATCGCTTGTTTGTAAGCATCAATGTACAAGGACGGTGGTACCACCGTCATTTTTTTCTTCAAGCAAGGAATCGATCCCTCGACAAACCATCGTTTCTTGAGTCCATCCATTGGTTTGTTTTCCATCTTCAACAGTTCCTTGAGCCTATGATTGTATGCTCGTATGTTCTTGTTCTTCCCTTGTCTGGTGTTGTAAATTTCCGCAACAATCTCATTATCATCTCTCAGCAGTTTGAATTCTTCTTGAAATGCTTTCCTCAATTCACTTGATTCTGCCTTGTGCTTAGCCTCTAGGTTTGTATAATAGTCGATGGCAGTTCCCCACAGGGTAGCAGGAAATGCCTTCAGCCAGTAATCCTAGTCATCTTGACCATTCACCCCCATATTGTTATACAGGTCTTGCAATGGCGTACCGGATCCTTCGATCCATCCCTTGTGAATTTCAGGAGTTTTTGCCTCTTCTTGGTGTTCAACATTGTCTTCACTTGGAAGGTACCATGTGTATTCGACTAGATGGGACCGTCTTGCTCTCGTCCACGTTCTTGTGCCTCTCTTGCGCTCTCAACCATGCACGAGCTCTTTACGCATCCACCTTCTACGTCTTCTACACCTTGGTCACCTTCTTCGCTTCTATACTCTTTTCTCCTTGGTGTCTTCTACTCGGACCCCCCATTCTCAGTTGCTTGGTGAGGGTTAAATTCTTGATACGGTATAGGTTTGTTTCAAAAAGTTCGACAAATTCTGCCTACAGATTCCTTTCTTCTTCGTCACGTATTGATTGTATGGACGAGCTGCTGGTACTGGTACTAGATTCAAGGTCTTCACTTGAAGCAGAGTGTACGGTTTGGCTACTATCCTGGTCGACAAGATCTTCACTTCATCGTCTGGGAGTGGTAGATATTTGTCAACCTCCTCTAACTCACTCCACATACGTGGTCTTATTCTCTCTTGACTACAGCTTTGGCTTGCACTCCAACTCCTACTTCTCGCTGGACTCACCGAAACTTCGACGATTCCTTTTAACTGTCGTCTCCTCTCACTTTGCTTTCATAGGCAGAGAGATCTTCTTACCAATCCCTCCCCTTCCTTTGGGGTGTTTCTAGTACGTTGGTCTTTATTTGGTTGTAGGGGCATTAATTGTCGGGGGTATGATGTCTGCTAATATCCCGCTCTTCTTCCTCCCTATGGGTCCTCTCTTCATATCATTGCAGTATTTGTTGCCGATGTTGCTTTTAGTTAGTTTCCTCTTGTTGGTCTTGCAATTCAACTAGGTTCTGTCCCAACAACCTTGGGATTCTTCCTAGAAGATCGAAGACTGCAGGGTTCATTGTGAGTTCGTCGTGTACTGTGCCTTCAGGGACTGCTCGCTCCTGAGCGCCCTTCTACATGTATTGCGTGACCGAAACTTCCCATAGATCTACCAAGTCTTTCGTCAATTGATCTTCTCGTGCTTCTTCTTGTGTTACCACTTTTTCGTTGTCACTTTCGATTACACGTACTTGTTTGAATGGTTGGCCCATTATGCGTGCATATTTCCTGCTGTCATACTGATCTCCAAGTTCATATCGACAATGGTGCCAAAATGTTTATTTCCGAATGGAATAACTTAAACTTACAGGAACAACAAAACATAGAGCATAATAGAACTTGCTAGCAAAAGATATTCAACACATGATATGGCCAAAAATGATATTCCTTTATTCACAGTGGTAATGTTTGTACATCATCACTATCTCCTTGTTCTTGATACAACACTATAAATAGTACCGGACGGTTGGTTAAAACTGCCAACCATCGACAATTGACACAACTCTTAGGAACTAATTACACTGCCATTATTAACAAAACATAAACAAAGTTTTATTTTTTACTAGCAGCATATTTGCCGTCTACATTTGTAATGATGAACGATGGTATGAGTACCCTCCATCGCTATGGACTCAATGAGGATTTTGGAAGTGAGATTGACATACTTGACTTGCCCCTCACAATCAACCACCTTAAAAAACATTGCCCCTTGGGGAACACTGAAATAACATCTTTTTTAAGGTTTATTTTTTTGCAATATTTCCATCCATCCAAAGCAATGGACGGTTTTGTTTCAATCCATGAATCCCTAATTGGTTTTAGTGATATCTGTACAATTTTTTTTCTTGTGCCCATAAGGTTGTGCACACCTTTTCATACCCAAGAGTTGTGCAACCAAAGAGTGTATTACTAATTGCCACTACCATTTCTCATTGATATGATGATCTCACCAAGTTGAAAGTAAGACCATTGGTGTAAATGTAATGTGCAATTTTTTCATTTGTGATAGCTCTTGCTTCATATTGAAATGCTTTAACCAATGGGCCTCTTTTGTGGAAAGAAGGAGAGGGGTCTTCTTTTTGTATAGACATCGTCTCCAAGAAAGGATGTTGGGAGGCTATTATTGAAGGAGAATTTATAAGTGGCTTCGATGATGTTTTATTTGCTTAAGGATTAGATTTTGATTTTGCTGTCTCATTGACATCATCTTCTTCATGTTCTCTAATGAATGCTATAGCTTGTTCTTTTGGCAACCCCTTCTTGTTTGGCCCTAACATATTTTAATCTCACATCCACTCATATCACATAAGTAATCTTTCACTTGACTAAATGAGCTGTTATATTGAATTTTGCATTGTCTACGATTCATTGTAAACTACCCACCTCTTGGAAATTGTTCAAGCATCATAACATACTTCCGTAGAGGAGATGCTTGATCATATTTAAATTGTTTATTTGCCGCAAGACTCATCGAACTTGAAGTAGAAGCTATTCCAAATATATTGCTATTATAAGTAATTACAAATTTTTAAATTAAAAAAATGCAATCCTACAATATGTATAAACTAATAATAGTAATAAAGGTTCAAAACAAATAGCAAAAATCATTTTGAAAAATCTTGAAACTTTTGATATTTTTATTAAAATACTTGAAAAAGTTCATTTTAAAATTTGATTTTTTTTGTGAAACAATTTACCTTAGATAGATGTGCTTCATGCGAGTTAGATTCCTCCCCCTCACACTTTGCAATTGTTTTCCTTCGAAAAAATATCAGCAATCTTCCAAAATGCAAATGGAAAAACAATGAATGATTTTTTGTGAAATCGGCCTGTTTTTGTGAAACAACTGTTAGTATGGGTGTGTTATAGGGTTTTAGGTTTTTAATGTTTTGATTTAATAATCAGGTTTTGATTTAAAAAAATGTTGTTGTTGTAGGAATGTCAACTGTTGGGCTGCTCTTATTTAGGATTGATTTGGTATGGGATCAAGACCTAGGAGCATACTCTGCAACTAAGATAATAAGAAATGCACTCAGGATCCTAGTCAAAATATGACAATGCTGGCCCTACAAATAAACTATTTTGAATAAACTACTAGAACAATATGCCACATGGATATGTGGGTCCTGGTCAAAAGCATATGTCAGTTAAGTATGTGGGCCCCAAGAAGGCTAGTCAAATTAAAGAAGCCTTAAAAGTTAAAACCACATGCCAAAATTTAGAGAGAACTAAAATCAAACTGCCATGCTTATTAGCAATGCAAGATACCCCATAGACTTGTATGCTCTTGCATCATTTTTTAAAAAACTATTTTAATTATTTTTAAATTTTTTTTTAATCAAATTTCAATAGATTTTAAAAAGCTTAGGATTTTATTAAGCTGTAAATTTTTTGTTTAGTTTATATTTAGCTTGAGTTTTTATAATATTATCCATAGTTACTAGACTTAGACAAGATGCAAACTAGGCAATGACTCAACAAATTGAAAAACCATGAAATATGAAGACTGTTATGGATTTATGATGTGTATCATGTACACTTCAATAAATAAATTTTAAAGATACAACAAACAAATCAAATAGAAGCTCTTTAATCACATACATAAGTATACATCTACCACATGAGTATAAATGTGGATTTTAGTTGAAGAAAACAACATTTGAGATATATAAATATTCCCCCGAATCATTACAAATTAGCATGGAAACATACCATTACATGCATATGTGCTTTACAAACCCTTCCTACAATGTACAAGATGTATTCCAACATTTGTAGCTGAGACTTGCAATGTGTGATGCCTTAGAACCAACTCAAGACACTTATAGACAAAAAAGTTGGATAAGTGACCAATCCTTGAATGAATGAAAATCTTGTATTTATATCATTTGGTATTTTGTGCATGAATGTGGGAAATCTAGGAGGAACTAGTGGTCAATAGATTTTGAATGTAAGGCATTTTTCGATCGTGTGAAATATGTTGAAATGATGGTCTAAGTTTGGTGAAAATCATTCATGTCATTAATATAACCATAACATCAAAAGCGACATGGTGTTATTCATCCTCCATTGCTAAAAGTACATTTGTATCCATGCCCTAAAGATGGACAACTATTTCTAGGTGTGAAAACCATTTTGTAGTAGTTGCGGCATCAAATTTGGTCACTAATGGTGACCTATGTTGTGCAAGGAGGTAGGTGGGAGTGAAGAGTGCAAAAAGTGGGAGTTGAAGATACTTATGATTCATACCATTGTTGAGCAGTTGGGGATTGAGATTTAGGGATTCTTCATGCTTAAAGTAAACAAGTAAGGGTATCTCCACGTCTCCAAGTCCAAAAGGTAGTATGAAGGAAGCTACTAGGAGTTAGAGATTGGATGTACCAAGGAATTCATCCCTTAAGGCATGTAAATAAGAATAGGTTTTAACTTGTGGTCTTGATAAAGTACTATAGTGTGATACGTTTGGGATTGAGAGTTGAGGGAACTTCTTATGAAGTACCCAAATAAGGATAGTGTAGTGAAAAGTGTCGAGAATTGGGGTTTGAGGATACTTCATATCATGTGCCACATTAGAAGTATTCTTGCATCATTGACTTCGGAAAATGTATAGAAGGGAAATGTTGGAAGTTGAGGATTAAGGATACCAAGGAAAAGGTGCTTGGATAAAGGGATCACTGAAAGTTCAGCTTCAGTGAAGGATCGGGAAGTTTTTAAAGTAATCTTTGTATAGTCAATTCGGTGCTTAAGGTAATCTTGCTCTCTTTTTTTTGCTCCGCAAGTTTTTACAAGTCTAACTCACAATTTTTTATATACACAGGTAAAATATGGGTAAAATCGCCAACGTGGGTAAAATGCTGGTTAAAATGTGTGTTTCACATGTTTTTTTGGCTATAAAAACATGTAATTTCTCTTTTGAGATGTCAATTTCTAATTTAATACATTTTTTATTTAATTGAATTTTGCAAAAAAAATATGTTTTTTTAAGAAACTTTAACTTTTAGTACCTTCTAAGTTGTCGAGTATTTGCCGAGTTAATTTTTTTGGGCTTGCCGAGTACTTTCTGAGTTCAAGTTTGCGAACTATGCTTGGAACGACATATGCAAACCAAAAGAAGATGCGAGAACTCAAACATTAGCCTATACACTACCTGTGTGTCACAACATCAGAAGCAGCCTCCCTTTGAATACTAAACTCTGCCTTGAAATTTTGTCAAATTATGCAAAGAATAAATTGCTGGACCTCTAGATAAATGCTGTTTTTCTGTTTTAATCACCCGCTATGTAGTTTTGAATAGTTATTTTATGGGTTTTAATTGCCTTTGCTATGCTCTTTTCTCCCTTCCAGGCAGAAGTTGAACATATGCATTAGAGACGACATTTACAGACAGTACATTCATACCACTTGGGTCAACCCCCATGGGGGCCTTAGCCCCAAGATGGCATTCTATGCGGAGCATTTTCTCGAGAT
This sequence comes from Cryptomeria japonica, assembly GCF_030272615.1. Taxonomy (NCBI): domain Eukaryota; kingdom Viridiplantae; phylum Streptophyta; class Pinopsida; order Cupressales; family Cupressaceae; genus Cryptomeria; species Cryptomeria japonica. The sequence continues at coordinate 633,145,953 of NC_081414.1, forward strand.
GCAGGACGGACTCATTGTTCGTCCCTCTTACATTTCACGCCATTGGTCTCACTCCATCCGGATCCCCCTTGGTTCTTTTAGGGTGGGGTCACACCAGCTCCGGGTCGATGTTGATCACCAGTTGGACAGGATTGAGAGAGTTTGCCAGCTTTGCGACATCGGTGAGATGGAATCGGAGGAACACTTTATCTTCCGATGCCTTATTTACTATGAGATTAGAGGGAGGTTCTACTGCCTTTTTAGAGAGACTCGGACTCTCTCCTCCTTCTTTAGGTTCACTGATCAGAGATGCCTCGCTCTCTACTTACAGGAGACTCTTAGACTCCGAGATCATTTGATGCAGCGCCCCCCACGCCCTCCATCCTGCCATCTTATCACCTCCTTCTCCAAGCTTTACCCCACTCGCGGTACCAAAAGAGAGTTGGCTACCTCTCCCAGTTACTCCAGATCGGTGAAGCCCTGCAGAATGACCATGCATCGTTCCCCTTCCTCCAGTCAGACTCAGATCACTCAGAGGCATTGCCCTTATCCCTCAGTGTTGAGTTTTTTCTCTTATGCTGCAACCCCCTAGGGTTGCTCGGCTGGTCTCTGTTCTCAGTGTTGTGAGTGGTTAGCTTTTATTGTGTTTTTTGTGGGCACCGTTTGGTGCCCTTGTTGGTGGCTGCTTTCCTCGTTTGTAACCTCCAGTCCCTTTGACCCGTTTATGGTCTTTTGTTGGACATTAATAAATTTATCTTATCTATCTTTGTCTTTGGCTGCAATGTAAATAGCCAAGTCATTGTACTACATCACCAAAGGTAATAGTTGCTGACAGGCTAGATGGTTTCCTAATGTCATCTCACTTCTGAACCCTACACTCCACCTGGCACAACCTCTTTCCATGGGAGGGGTTATCTAGATGTAAACCTAAAATATTCTTCCTCAAAATTTATTCAAACCTCATTAGTCAACCTAAATTTACTTCGTCAAGCTGTGATAGAATGACTACACAAAAATAGACTCACAGCCTAAGAGATACTTGTGATTTATACTTTTAACCCACCCATCTTCAGGGCTCTATGATTGCTGCCTCTTCTTCAGTTAAGTTTTTCTTTGAAGAAAGATCTATGCTCAGCTTAGGAGGGTTGAATAATTGTTATTAAGATCTGGCTATGCATATTAAATCCAAAATAGTGTGTATTCCAAAAACTTTGGGCCTTTTTGCTTCATGGAGCAGAATCTTAGATTTTAGCTTTTGTGTCTTTCATAGGCAGGGTCCTTTCCGTGACTCTGTTGCTCGTCTAATGTTTAATGTTTTTGATCTTTGCCATTTGGTTTAAAGTTTGCTTCTTATTCTAATTAAATATCTAGTAAACATCTCCATTGGTTAGTATGCAGCAAAGCCAGTTCAATTATGATGTCAAAATACTGTATAGCTGGTGCAGTCAATTCTGGGAATAAGCCCAGACAAGCAGAAAAATTACATTCTACTTCAAAACATAGAACAAAATTTACTGTCCAAACACTTTAAACATTCAGCTTTATTATTCAACTATGGTTCTGTTATAGTTCAGGGAAATATTCCCTTTACACAACATGGGAGTTCTCTTTCTCTGCAATCTTCTTCATGCCTCTGTGTGAGTTTTCAGTCCCCTCTCTACCGTTCCTGTTGGGAATTAGTGTTCACATACGAGTTTAGGTTAGCTATAAAGTTGTTGACAAACAACTTTATATTATTGTTAGGAGACATGATTATTATTTATTAAGTTTGTTGTATAGGTTATTGTGTTAATGGTTCGTATGTGTTGAGTTGTTAAAAAAACTCCCATATTTAGGAGAGTTGTTATAGGGAGTTTCCTAAATAATAGGATATAGAAATCCTATAAATATGTAACCTGCATTTGATTAAAAATGTAGAAGCAGGGCATTATCTTGTGTAAAATTATTCTGCTTTTACTTCTCTGCACATTTCTATCATGGTATCAGAGCAATGCAGATCTTGTGCCTATTATTTTGTGATGTGAAGAGATTATTGGCACTAATTGAGGCGAATTGGATCTTCTCTATTTTGATGAGGTTTTTCAGTAGTGATTTTTGAGGCCGTGAATGCCAAGGTTGTAGCAAGAGATCGATGCATTTGAACTCATTTAGGCGTGAAGCGGTTTTATTTTTCTTGGCCCACGATGTGATATTCACCTTGGTTGCGTTTAGGGGCTGAGGGTATATAAGCACTTTGGGGGTCAATCTTCATGTTTTTTAGTACATTCCAACAGATGTTGATTTCCAAGTCCAAGTATAATGTGGCCAGCAAATGAACAGTTCATCATTGGCCTATTGTTTTTTAGTTGAAGAACTTTATCTATCACTAGCTTATAGGCATATAAGTAGTGCTGAGGTTTCTATTAAGCCCATGTTGGAAACAGTATTATTGGCTTTAAATATATCTCAGAGCTGCGTTTCAGGAAATCCACATTGTCAAGTTCATCATCAACTTGTCAAGGTGAGAGAGCACTTCTATAAAGTCACAGCCTGCAACCTCAAGGAAAATCATTTATTTCTTGAAAGCTGATGCACAATACAAATCAGAGTGTTGTCTATTTCTTTTTGTGGCAGATCTTATTGCATTGAGAGGATTGGTGTCATTGGCTCCTTGTGTGGGCATATCTATTTATTGGCCTTCATCAGAGTTCACTTTAAGATTACAATGAGGGAATTTGAGAAGTTTCATTTTGATTGTTATTGAATGGGGCCAATAGCAATTGAAAACAACAGCTACATAATTAGAGAAGGCAAGTTGAGAGATTAGTGTTGAACATGAGCCAAAGAATACAGTTTGTGGAAGCCTATGGTGGATCGAAATAGCTATTATACCTGAGGTTTTCGTCATCTGCTGCCTAAAACGTGGGTTCCAGTATCACTGCAGGACTCTAAGAATGGTGTTTGGAAATCTTTGTGTGCTAGAGAAGACATAGGAATTCAGAAATCAATAGTGCGGTGAGCGTGGAGATGCAGGGTCGGTGAATCTGCACCTTTCTCATTTGGAATTTCACCATCGAGATTCTCACCCCTACTCAATTATATACTCTTTGTCTCTAGTAACAACTGTCATTTGAATGGCATCAGCACCTGAGTCAATGATGAGAGATTTGAAGTTTTAATAGGTTCGTAACAGTAGGTTGATTTATTTTCTACTTTGGTGTCTTAAAAATATATTATTTTCCGCTGGTATGCTTGAAGTGAAAGAGTTGAGTCAATTAAATTAGTTGTTTTGTATTATTTAATTTAGGTGTCTTATTATAAAAATATTTTCTGCCATTCTAGAATAGGATCCATTTTCTAGAGCTAATAATTTTCATGTCATCAAAAGTATGTGTGAATGTTAAAGTGTTAAAAATATAAAAAATGTGTCAATTGGAGTGCATGATCGGTGGTACCCGACACTCCTTATAAGAAGTTAAAATCCAGGGGGGGGGGAGGATATGTTATTTCCTCACAACTGATGAAATGAGCCTCAAAAGAAGAAAATTGTTAAGTAGGAATTTTACTGGAGGTTGGAGGCACAAGAGGCTAGAGGAAATTTAGTGACTTCTCGTCAGTCACTAGCGATGGGGTCGTGAAATTGCATTAGTGACAAAATTATTTGTGCCAAAATGACTAAAGCCAAGATTAGTTTCTAGGTGGCAGCGGCAACCGTCTCATATCATTTGTGATTAGAGTGGCAATGATCTCAAATAGTGGCTGCATATGCGACAGCAAAGACTTGGTTTTCAAGCTTTGTAAGTTGTGGATGGATGTGTTTGTCCCCAATCACTATTGTTGGTTGTTTGTGAATGGATGTGTTTGTCCCCATTCACAAGTTGACTGGATGTGTTTGTCCCCAGTCGCAAGAGTTGGTAATTATGATTGGATGTGTTTGTCCCCAGTCATAATAGTTGTGAGCAGATGTGTGTGTCCCTGTTCATGTGAGATGTTGAATAGATGTGTTTGTCCCTATCCAAATTTGATGTAATACCCTGGGTAGATGTGTTAGTCCCTATCCTTGGATCCATGGGTAGATGTGTTTGTCCCTATCCTTGGATGGAAGTACTAAGCATAGTGAGGCTAGTTCCACTATTGCTTCTCATGAGTAGATGTGTTTGTCCCTACTCTTATCTTATAGTGTTTGGTGAGCTACTATGTGTGGTCATCAAGTATTGTGATGTACTCTCACCCCATATTCACACTAAGGGGGGGTGTTGGGAATTAGTGTTCACATAGGAGTTTAGGTTAGCTATAAAGTTGTTGACAAACAACTTTATATTATTGTTAGGAGACCTGATTATTATTTATTAAGTTAGTTGTATAGGTTATTGTGTTAATGGTTTGTATATAGGAGTTGTTAAAACAACTCCTATTTTTAGGAGAGTTGTTTTCAACCAACTCTCTATGAATTAATATATTTATCTATGAATTGAAGTTGGTGAACCAAACCATTTCGGCGATATTGGTCTTCGGCGAACCAAATGATATGTGAACTGCACCATTGGGTGAAAACAAGGCTTTCGGTGGAAATTGAAGCTGGTGAACCAAGAAGTTTGCCAATAGAAGCCTTTTGGGCGAGATTTTAAGTTGGTGAACCAAGGACTTGGCCAACACACAAAGTTGTCGGCCATTGGCTGTTTATCGAACTTTAGAACTAATACTCAAACTTAGAAGATGGCCAAATAAAGAGCTTATTTAAGCTTGATCACTCTTAAACCAAAATGTTCCCCAAATCAAACTATCAACAACCAACAGAAGGCACCAAACTAAAAGAAAAGAAAACCAAAAATACCCAAAGAAATATTTTTGGTTGATGAGGATCACATGTGCACCCAGATGCTCCTGCATCAATGGTATGCCTCTGTACAACAAACTTCCATGTTTGTTTGAGCATCTCTAGAAACATGCCTAACAAAATGAGTTGTTACAGCTATTTTTCACAATACAATCAATCCAGAATCTTCCACATACATAATAACTAATAAGGCATCAAAAGCCTCCTTCAAAATGTGTTTGACAATTAGAACACAATCATCAGAAAAGTGGACATTTAGAAGTTCAGCCTAGGCTTCAGAACTTAGGACTTGGTGAAACATAGCTGACCTAATTTTGACTTTGTCTTGGTGCCTCAGCTGAAACTTGGCAAAACTCAGCAAATTAAAAAAGTACTTGATTTTATAAGAAACACAACTTAAAGATGAGCCAAACTTGTTTACCAAAATTTCAATTCCTTGCTCAACTGACATCAGCCATTCGTTCTGAAATAAATTAAGGTTTCAATGCAAACCAGCAGTTCATTTAATGAACACATTTCAAGGTTTAAAATTTTAAATATTGAAGTTAAACAATTAATCATTTCTCGCAATTCTTATCCTTTTTGGTAACTTGCCTACCGATTTGCTCAAGAAAGCATGTAGAAAGAACAACCCATTGTCATTTCATTGGAGCAATAGATTGAAAGCAAGCTGTTTAAAGAGGTAATGTGGCCAAAGACTTAAATAAACTGAACATGAAAATAAGTTATAACCTTTGAGATGAAATTTTCAGCCATCAAAAGATGGACATCAAATCCTGTATTCATATTATAAATTCCCTGCAAGAAACCACATGGACCTGTACCATGGCAATACCCTACCGAACAGACCAATGTAGTGCCCATGTTTTTGTTCTATCTTACCCACAACTTTTACAAGAGAGCATTATCGTTTATCTTTGGAAAGTTGACGTGAAAATCCACTCATTACCCTGACAGAAGTCTGCTCGAAACAAATAAGATATTAATGTCCATAAAAAAATTCAGCATTTAAATTGTGTTTGGAGGGTTCAATGGTGGTTCTGAATGTGTCCGCAACACGTCCTGAGTGTGTGGTGAGTACTTGCCAAGTTCTTGCAAGTCCTTGCAGGCAAACTTGATGATTTTTTGCCACCAGTGTGGGTTGAGTTGCAGGCGAGTCCAGGGTGAGTAAATTGTTTACCTTTTGACATTTGAGTACTTGTTTCACTCACAAGTACTCTGGAATTTTTGAAGCCTTGAGTTAAACTATCTGAAGTTATTGTGATCCTGCTGTTTCCACCTTTAATATATGAAAACTCTTGTAAATAATTAAAGGTCTTGATTCTTCTTATAGTGTCTAATAGGCAATTTAAAGTTCACAAACAGGCACAAAGAATTGTCAAATAATTATCTCACTGTTCCTATTAGAAGCTCAGGTTTACAAGTTGACAGAGAATATATTAGTTAGATCAATCCTAAGTATGGTGTCATGGTTGGTATTTTTAACATAACTTTTTTAATTGCTAGATTAATCATGGCTATTGCTTACTTAAAAGGTCAGCATTCTTGAACTTATCATTTTCCTTAACGAATTTATTTCTAATTTTCTCTGATAAGCATGGATATGACTGTTTATGTGCATTTGACATTTTTCAGGCGTCCCCATACTTGGTATCCACTTGCTCGGAAAAAAAAGCGCAGCGTGTTTTTACATGTAGGCCCCACAAACAGTGGGAAAACTTATCATGCATTGAAGCAGTTGGAATTAAGTTCCTCAGGTATTGGAAAGATTTGGTTGTTTTATAAATATAATTTGGTCAATATCAATCTTCCAATTTGTCTTAATGAAAAGTAAGAATTTGTGATAGGTTTTGTATCAAGCCAGTATATTTGATGAATGAGCTCATTTTGATTGGTGCCAGGAATATATTGTGGTCCATTGAGACTTCTGGCATGGGAAGTGGCTGAAAGGTTAAACAAAGCAAATGTTCCATGCAGTCTGATTACTGGACAGGAGAGGGAGGAGATTGATGGTGCGAAACACGTGGCTATGACTGTTGAAATGGCTGATGTTTCATGTGAGTATAAGTGTGCCGTCATAGATGAAATTCAGGTATGTTATTCTGATTTTATATACATTGGGTACCTTGCTATTGATTAACTTCTATTCATAGATAAATCATATGAGAATCTGTCGTTGAAATTCTATGCACTTTTTGACTTAAATAAGATTAATAAATTAATCTATCAAAAAACAAGAACATTATTAGTACACAACCAAATTGACAGTAAGCTTATGATATCTATGTGAGGCTAAATAGGTCATTCTAATATGTTTTGGCGTTTGTTACATATCATCCCACTGGGATATCTGCACTTAACAACAAAATACAAACTATCTGATTTCATTGGTTCCTACTTCCTATACATAAAGCACACACTATTAGTGTAGGTCTAGAATATAAGAAGCTATTGTAGATGGTAGTTATAGTGACACATATATCTCTATCCAAAGCTATAATGAATTTGCTTAATAAAGAAATGGCTATAATGAATTAATGTACTTGTAACCCTTGTTTTAATTTTTTTAATTAATGATAGTCATGGTGCAAGTTACCTTGGTAGGGGTATTGACCCCTTTTATTTGGTAGCCCTGAGTTTGGTATCGTCTAGGTACATTGTATAACTATAAACTATAAAAAATAAAATAAAAATGAATCATGGTATAAATGTACCACCTTATGTGCATTTTTAATGCTTTTATTACATTTTTTATTATGAAATTTAATCATGTCTTATTATGGGTAGTTCCTAGGTACATCTTGTATATTGCAGTACCTGAGAAACATCTAGGAAGAACAACAAACCTAGGGCGTACTTGGACCAAACCTAAACTTTTCTAGTATAGTGTGGTCCTTTTTGGGGAGTACCTGATAAGGTAGATTGTGGTAAGTTCACATGTGGACAATTGCCATATGACCAAAACACTTGCCATGTTCCCCCTATGTGTACTTGGGTTGGTATATTCTAGTGAACCATAGGGACGTGTTGGCCCCCAAAATCCCCACATTTTCAAGACAATGATGTTTCAGGGACGTAGGGGGAATGTTTGTACCACCACCACTGCGGGGACGTCATTGAGACTTCGGGGACAATTGGACGTATCGGAGACTCCTAGGAGTCCCTTGACCATCTTGGAGACGTTGAGGAGTCTCTGATAGCCCCTAGTTAGAATCTCCAACCCTAATAAAAAAATTGGTGAAAAAATTGTGAAAATGACACTTGTAATGAAGGTTTGTGAGGTTTTGGAGGCCTTATTTGTGCTTGTTGGTGGGGGATCCACACTCTGCCCCTAGATCTTGGTGGGGGCTTTGCCCTCGGACCCCCCACAAGGGGCACTGCCCCTTGACCTCACAAGGGGCTTTGCCCTTAGACCCTCACAAGGGGCACTACCCCTTGACCCCAAACCACCACCCACCATTCTTATTGTTAATGCAATCATTGCCATGTTTCTTATGTTTAGTAGTTTAAACTTCACTTAGTATGCCAAAGTTTCATTTGCAATTCTTATACTTATTCTTGGTTTGCTCCCAAAGTTCGAAAATTCTGCCCACCATTGTTAATGCTCAAATTTCAATGCAATCATTTTCATGTTTATTAGTATAAAATTTACATAGGGTGGCAAAGTTTCATTTACATTTCTTATACTTATTCCTTACACAACTTTTTATAACTAATTTTTCAAGAACTATATGTATTTGCGCCACCCCATTGCTGCCCCCCTTGCTGTCCCCTTGCCGTCCCCTAACTTAGGCTTTTGGTCCCCCCATCCTTAAAACCCAGTCCCCCTGTCCCACCGTTAGTAAACTCCATGGAACTATGGTATATTCTGAGATATTCCCCACAAGACAATGCAGATTTCAAATATGATTAATAAGAATCTTCCTATTGATCTAATATTCTACATGATTGGTGTATTTTTGTTCCTATATTTTGTATAGATGAATGTGCACATACAAATAATATGATGCTTCTTCAAATTTTAGACTTTCATGGTGTTCAAGGTTTATCCAACCCCAAGTCATGTACAAGATTTCCAAGATCTCCATTCTATTGATGGTTATATGGAGTTGTCTTTTGCCTAGCTATTACATTGTTCTTACAATGTCTCAAAGTTTACAAAATAGAACAATCCTTCATTTTTGATTTGCAAAATCTTGATCTTGTTCTCCTAATTCTCTACAAGAGCATTGAATTCTTAAATTTCTTGAAGACCTCAATATTTTATTTTGAATGGAAAAATTATCTATAAATGAAACATAGTACCAGGATTCTCTAAATGAAGGTACATCAACAAGTTTGTAAACATTATTGTGGACCAAATACAAGATTTGCCCTAATATTTGAGGAGGTTTGGATGGGTGAGAAACCCTCTCTTTGACATCTCAGAGTGTTCAACTATGATGCATATGTGCATATTCCAAAGGAAAGAGGTCAAGTTGGACTTCAACAATGAGAAATGTATCTTCATTTGCTATGGTGATTATGTGAAAGGATACAAGCTTTGGAATCTTGAGATAGGGAAGATGGTATACAGCCGTAATGTGATCTTTGGAGAGATCAGGTTTCCTCCTTTTGAGTAACCAAGAGATGAAGAGAAAATGAATGTGCAGTTGGTGCCAAAGATTAAGCATATTGCAGGTGAGGTTAAAGAAGCTCATGAGGCACCATAGAGGATCTGGTCGAGATGAGGAATTCGAGGAGGAAGAACTTCATAGTGCACTCTCGAGAAGGTCCAATTGACAAAGAAGAGAACCTGATGGATATAGCCCACTTGATTTTTGTTTATTTTCTAGTTATGATGAACCTGAAATTGTGAAGGAGGCAATTGAGTCAAAGGGGAGTAAGTATTGAAAGGAAGGGATGGATGAGGAGATCGCATGCTTGGACATAGGAAATAAAAGGACTTGGGAGTTGGTTTAGATGCCCAAAGGAAGGGAACTGGTTGGATGCAAATGGATTTTCAAGAAGTCTAGTTCTGATGATAAAATTGAAAAATACAAGGCACAATTGGTGGCTAAGGGTTATTCCTAGGTTGAATGAATTGATTTTGGTGAGATTTTCTCTTGTTGCAAAGCTTACATCCATTAGATTATTGCTAATCAATTGCTACTAGATATGTGCTTGAGATTGAGTAGATAGATGTCAAGACAACTTTTTTTCATGGAGTGTTGGAGGAGGAAATCTGTGTATCACATCTTGAACACTATGTAGAGAAGGATTTAAATTTTGGGTTGAAAATTGAAGAAGTCACTTTATGGATTTGAGCAGTGACCTTGGATGACGTAAGTTTGATAAGTATATTTTGAAGTTGGGATTTTTTAGAGGAAAATCTGATTATTGTGTTTATTTTAAGCGGGTTGGTGATCTTTTTATATATGTGTGACGTGCTAATTAGTAACAATAAGGACACGATCAAGAAGCTTAAGTTTTAGCTCTCATTATAATTTGACATGAAGTATCTAAGTGCTGTTAAGTTCATTCTAGGAATGGACATTAAGAGGGATAAGGCTAAGAAAAGGCTTTGGTTGAGTCAGAAAAGGTATGTTAACTCTACGTTGTAGCATTTTAAGATGCAAGACTATAATCCTATGTGTGTTTCCATTCGTTTGGAAACAAAGTTGTGTGATACAATGACTTTTGATAGAGGACAAGAAAAAGGATGTGTAATGTTTCATATTCTAGTGCAGTTGGAGGTCTAATGCATGCAATTGTCTACAGGGCTGTTGTGAAAGTTTAATATTTACTACCAAGGAGGTCATAAGCTAGGCATGGAGCTGAACGTACAAGGTTTCATTGACTCAAATTGGCCTAGTGATATCAATAGCAAGAAATCATCTAGTGTATATGTTCTTAATTTATTTGGTGGTGTAGATAGTTGGATGAACAAGAAGCAAGTTATAGTTACTCTTTCAACTACAGAAACATTGTACATGGCAGCTACTCATGCTTGTAAGGAGGCACTTCGGCTTCAAATGTTGTGTTTTGATATTAGTCTAAGACAAGGTAGTGCATATTGACTATGATAGTGTGAATGCTATATGTTTAGCGAAGAACCCTATGTTTCATGCATGGACAAAGAACATTGATGTGTAGTATCATTTTGTTTGTGACATGGTGGAGAATGATTGAGTGATGATAGAGGTGGACACTTTCAAGAACATTGTAGAATCGTTGACCAACCTTGCGAGCACAAAGAAGTATAGATGGTGCAAATTGGCAATGGGCATTACTCTTAGCTATTAGATTTGTTTGTTTGTTTGTTTTCTATGCTTTTGCAATGTATACAAGTGGGAGAATATCAAGATATTTGGTTAGGTATGTGTTGTGACGTTTTCACACATTGCACCATTGCAAATGGGGACCCCCACTTTTTGCTTTGCTTAGTGTTTTTCTTTGTAGTTTCTTGGTTGTTATCCTTTACTTATGAGTGGAGGATGGTTTTGTCAGCCCAGGATGAGTAGTTAAGATTAGGTCGATAGGAGATGTCAAAGTTGCTAATATTGTCAAGAGGTAAGAGAGTTGTCAGTTTGCAAGCAAAAGGTCTGAGGGTTTGGGATGGTGAGAATTAGGGTTTTTAGAATAGAATAGATTAAATTGAGAAAATGGTAACCAAAGTTGCTTTCAGTGATAAACAAACGATGAAGCATGATAACATTGGGTACATTAAGGTTTTGAGATGAAAATTTGACTAAGGCATGAGTTTGCTTAAAATGTGGTCTTGGCTAGGGTTTGCCCCCTATGAGGAATTTAAATGGATGGAAGATGAAATGAGACTAAGTTAGAAATGATTGAGGCAGAGATACACCAAATTGATTATCTTAGTCAATGAGCTTTCTATGGCACAAATGGTATGCAAGTTTGTCTTTACAAATAGAGCCCTAAATACTGCCTAAGCAAGATGTTTGTGCAAATGAAAGGCTCTAAACCGACTTGATTATGCAAACAAAGCATAAAATCCCGCCTAAGACAAAGTTAGCCTTGTGCAAACAAATTCAAGACAGCATGAAATTCCCATCAAATGTGTGCAAATAAGGCAATAGACATCGCTCAAGGCAACGTGCAATCTAAAGGTTTAAGGGGCAAATCACTCGTGCAATTAAAGGCTGCCCAAAGACCTTGTTATGCAAATGAACCTACAAATGCTGCCACCCTAAGATTGATTTTAGGCAAGTTTAAGTTTTGCAAGTGGAGAGTTCAATACCGCCAAAGTTGTGCGAATGAGGTCTCAAGGGCCAATTTGCTTAATTGCAATAAGGTGATAAAAAAACAATCAAACACGCTGCTTATGTGAAAGAGACTCAATTCATTGCCAAGCTTGTGCGAATGAGGCATCAAAGGCTGATTTAGCAAAGAGAGTTCTGTTCATACAAGGGATAGGCAATATCTTCATCAAGATTGCTCATGCAAATGAAGCCCTAAGGGTAAATTTGCTTAGGGTCAATGTGGCAACCAAAAGTTGATCAAACCAACTTAAGTTTGCAAATGAATAGCAAAACACCGATATGTCTTGGTGGAGAAGGGCAATCAACATTTCATCAAATGGATGAGCTAATGCAAATGAAGGCCATTATACTAATTGTGCAAATGAACACATAAACACCGATTTGTATTGGTGTAATCAAGCAATCAACAATTTATCAAACAAATTCACTGATGCAAATGGGCAAGAAAGGGCCAAAATCTTTATGCAAATAGGGGTAAGGACACCGACATTATACAAACCAAGAACTCAATATCGAAATCTCTATGCAATTGAACATCAAAACCCCACCTTGTTTATGCATGCATATCCAAAATGCCAACAAGAGGGAAGTAATAATTTGTGCAATCAAAGCATGTAATGCCGCCCTCCTTAAGTTGTGCCAATGATTGCCAAATTTGTGCCATCTTGTGCAAACAAACACACAAAATGCACTCAGCGAGGTGTAGGTAATCCGACTTGCAAACAGTAGATTCAGACCTTAAAGCGACCCCAAAATCAAATTCATGATTAGGATCAGACCTAAAATCAGACCTGTATCAACATCAAAGACAAGATTATTTGAAAATTAGACCTTGGGATGAGATAGAATCAGACCTAACATTCTGTATTTGTCAAGATTTTGTCTTTATTGATGTGATATGATTTTAAATCATTCTGTATTGCAGGTTTGAGACGTGAAAAGATGAACACTTATAAGCTAGGAGGAGAACAACATCTATAGTTCACACTATCAAACATTGCAGTATCAAGAAGAATTACAAAATTTCTTGAGAAGATGATAAGAAGGCCAAGGATCAAGCCTAGATCGTGCAAGGAACGAAAAGAGGAATTTCACAACTTGAAAGATAGGTTCAAGGTTGCATCACATCAGGACTTACATCATCAAGACAATTAGGGGGTGATTGAAAGAATCAAGACATCATAGCATGAGGAAATACCCCAATAACATGAAGAAGTAAAGCCATAGCAAGGGGGATCAATGACAAGGTAGAGACTTGAGTGTAATAACCTCAAGGGTATAATCACCCCATGAAGATAATCCTACGACCTTAAGACTTCAAGCAATACAAAGTGGAAGGAGATGAAGTTAGAGCTCAAGGTCAAGTATATCACAAATAAGGGAAGATCAACCAAGGGCATCACATAGTCTACATCAAACGTGATCCAGGAAGTAGATAGTTTTAGAAAAGTTAATAAAAGTTTGCTTAACCATAATGATGCTTCCCATCACCACATTGAGCAAGCTTGAGATGCTGAGTGTCAAGAGATATTGCTTGAGGCATCAACATTTGCTTGTGGTGAGGTATCAAGTCTACAAGCAAACTTTGGTGTCATCCTAGTCACCATTCAACCAATCAAAGGGTTCCAAATCAACATGACCAGATGCAATGTACCTGACTCATCCCATGGGCACTTCGAGATACCTAACCTCATTTCCTATTGGTTCACATTCAATATTGAACCTAAATGTAAATTTCTCATTGGCCAAAAGGAGTTTGTTGTAAAAAACCCTAATTAGGGTTTTCATCTTGTAACCTTGGCCATTGATTTGAGAATCAATCTGAGCCTTTCATTGTAAAGAGCTATCTATATAAGGCTTAGTTTTCTCATTTGTTAAGGGTCAACAAGATTAGAGTAATAGATAGTAGTTCATAGATAGCAATCAATAGTTAGCAATTAGAATAGAAGTTAGATTAGGAGAAGGTAAAGATTGTTGCCAAGACTTTGTTGTAAGGAGCATATGATTTCATTGAAGCTATGGTGGATTTAATGTGTTGTTTCAACAATTTGCATGATCTTTACTTGTCATTCATTTTCATGTTGTTTAGATGAATGAAAGAACTTTGTGCATGATTAATGGTGAAATTCATACATCCATACCACTGGCAATTTGCTGATTGTAAGTTTGTCTTGTGTGGTCTATTGGAATCCTTAAAGAAGCTTAAAGTTTGCGTTTCGGAGACGGGGACGTTTCCGGGATGGGGAAACGGGGATGTGACGTCTCCCGCTGTCCCGCCACTACTATTGGTGCTCCGCTGGAGATGGGGAAACGTTTCCGTGTCTCCCAAGGAGACGTCCCCAAGTCTTCCTGGGAGACGTCTCCACGTCTCCACGCCTCCTTGGGAGATGCCTAGGTGTTTCTCGAGGGTTGGGGAGACGTCTAGATGTCTCTCGTCGCCCCACGTCAAATGCAATATAAAAAGTTAAAATTTTAAAAAAAAGTTTGATTTTTGGGGGTTGGGGGATAACCCTAATTTGATGTGGGCCCCACTTCTTCCCCCAAAACAACAAAAAACCATCATATTTAATGATTTCACTCACATTTTGAGAGATTGATTTTTTTCCAGCAAGTTGAAGAGGAGGAAAAACTTGTAGAAGTCTGATTGAAGGAGTGAAAAAAGTGAGTGCAAGTGTGATAGGAGTGAGGAGCAAGAAGAAGAGGATTCTACTGCATTTTGGAGAGATTTTTCAAGCAAAAGGTAGGGTTTTTCTTGTTTTATTTTCTGATTTTCATTTTTCAATTCTTTGTTTGTTTAAAAATTAATTTTAAACTTGTTTTTTTTCTTATTCATCTCAAAATCAGATTTGATGTTGAATCTTAAGGGCAAAATGATGAATGAATCATTCATCATTAAATGATATAAAATTATAAATTGTAAATTTTGTTTTCAAAATTGAAGTTCCAATTTTGTATTTCAATTTGTTAAACTAGGCTGATTTTATTTTTATATTTATTTTGTGAAATGCAGTGTCACTTTCACAATGAGTTCCCAAGAAATGAGTGAGAATGAGATGGAAATCCATTCTCATAGTGTACATGATTCAAAATTTGAACCTGAGGATGAGGGGGGCGACCATGGGGCTGATCCTGGAGCCTGATCTAGTTCCATGGCGAGTGCACCAACTAGTATAGGTTGCCCTTCAGAGTTGTTGGCATAGTATGCTAGGGGTGCTTATGATCCTAAATCTCCTCCCAGACAGTTTGCTTCAAGAGTAGAAGGCACATCATGTTCAGGTGGGGGAACAAGGAAGTGGAAGTGCAACATTTGTGGGGTTGAATAGTTTGGTAGCATCACTAGAGTGAATGCACACATTCTTTTTTGGACAAGAAAGGGTGTGGATCAGCTTAAGTTCTTGAAGCTAAAAATATACAGTACAAAATTGAGTTTAACAAGCTTTGGGGCGTTCCAGATGACACAAATTTTTCAGTCCCTACTACTTTGTCTGCTAGGGCAGCTCTTCAACACAACTAGCATGTGCCACATACTTCTCCTCATGCTTCGCAAACAAGAGGAATGATGTTTGGATCTCCATCCACTTCCACTTCTAGTGCCATGCCCCAATCACAAGAGGCTAAGGAGACAGGGAAACACAAGTTGCAGACATTGCAGAGTAACTCCACAGTTGATATGTTTAATGTGCAGTTGAGAGATGAGATAGATGAATCCATTGGGAAGTTCTTCTTGGCCAGTGGCATCCCATTTCATGTTACACGATGTCCTTATCATAGGGATATGATGGCTATGGTGGTGAAGGGAGGAACATCATATGTGCCACGAGGTGAAACGAAAATGAGGACCTCAATCTTGGATAAGTGCTATTCCAAGATCAATATTTTGATGGAGAAGATGAAGGCATGTTGGGTGGCATCTAGGTGTAACATAGTTTTGGATGGGTGGACAGACATTAGCCATCGTCCACTCATCAACATCATGGTCACATGTGCAGAGGGCCCATACTTAGAGTAGTTGATTGTACAGGGCATCACAAAGATGCTGATTTTGAATTTCAGGTCCTCAGGGAGGCTATTGAGGAGGTTGGGCCACAAAATGTGGTCCAAGTAGTGACAGATGTAGCCCATGTGTGTAGAGCAGCAGGGAGACTCATTGAGGCAGCCTATAGACATATTTGGTAGACCCCATGTTGTGTGCATGCCATGAACAATGCACTCAAGGACATGGGGAAGATTGATTGGATTAGAGGAGTGGTCACCGATGCGAGAGATGTGCAGATGTTTATTTGCAATCACCACACTTCAAATGTACTCTTCAGGACCTTCGCGAAGGAGTTCTTGAAACCAGTTGAGACCAGATATGCATCCTATTTCATTCTCTTGGAGAGAATGATTGAGTTGCAAGAGGCATTGCAACCCATGGTTATGATTATTGAGTGGAATAAGTGGGCCGAGGCCAAGACAGCGCAGGGGAGAAGGGTGAAGGAGATAGTGAAGAGTGATGTGTTTTGGGCTGATGCGAAATACATTGTCTCCATCACTTATGCAGTATTCCAAGTTATCAGATAGGGGGATGGGGTTGCACCTAACCTTGGAGAGGTGTATGAGTGCATCGACTCTATGCTTGACTAGATGAGGGCTGCTGTGCGAGTGAAGGACCCCTCTCTATCATTCTACAATGAGCACATCCGGCCAATCATTCAGTGTAGATGGGACAAGTTGAACACTCCTTTGTATATGGCTGCCTTTACTTTGAATCCTAAGTGGTACAAGGCTAGACCGAGTAAAGTGACACCAATTCAGGATGATGAGGTGAAGGCAGATTTCTTTAGGTGCATAGAGAAGATGTATGATTCTAGAGATGTCGACATAATTCGCACTGAGTGGGGAAGATTTGCCACTCTTAGAGGCTATTTAGATGCAGCAAAGATGGATATAGAAACTATGGCACGTGAGGACCCACTTTTGTGGTGGGATTGTCATGGTCCGAAATCTTTGACCACCACTCTAGCTATCCGTCTGCTATCCCAGGTTTCTAGTTCTTTAGCTGTTGAGAGGAATTGGTCTACATATAGCTTCATCCACTCTCTTAAGAGGAACAACCTTACCTTTAAGAGAGAAAAGAAGCTTGTGGCTGTACACAGTGCTTTGCGTCTCATGGACCGCAATGCACAAGGAGAGTCTAGCGGCACGATGGGATGTAGAGCCAAAGGAGCCATCACAGATTGATGAGGATTATCCTACCACTTCAGATGCAGGGCTTGTTGGTGTGAGCTTGAGGGATCTTGACCTTGTGGAGTCCAGCAGTTCCAATGATGATGAGTTTGCAGATGATTAGAGGCCTCCCTTCACTACATTTTGAGTTTTGACATTTTGGCATTTTGTCTTTTGTAATACTATTTTATTAGTATCTGTATTTGCTACTCATTGCAATGACATTGTAATGATGAATCATGTAATCATCTTATAGACTTTGTGATATCTCATATGACATCAAATATTCATATTTTCGATATAATAGAAATCTCCAATTTGACAATTTCATTTGTCAAATTTTATTTAGCAATTAGCATTCAAGAAATCTTCGTATTTAGATTTAGTATTTCAAAATTTTTTCTGTTATAATTTTACTAATTTCCTTTAGTTTCATTTGAAATGTAATTCCTATACTGTTATACATATTTTCAAAACTAGTTTTTCAAGTACTATAAGTATATGTATAACTATATCAGCACCAACAGCACCACCCCCCTCTCCCCCCTCCCCCCGCCGTCCCCAAACTTAGGCCCTTTGCCCCCCCCATCCCCAACACCCGTGGAACACTGCCATCTTCCATTTCTCGCAATGCTGTCTTTTTGGCAATGTTCTCTCTAGTCACCTTCCTCCAATAGGATACATGGAAGGCAATATGAATCTTGAAGATGTTAACTAATTGAGTATGTCACTACCTGAACCTGTTTAAGAACTCTATAACTATTGAACAGAAGACTGTTCTTTTTCATTTTAACATATGAAATAAGCACATATTCAATGTGTAAATGGCATTCATTGCAAGATGTTTTTCCAAGGAGATAAAGAATGTTATGGAAGCTTAATTGTTCTTTTGTACATCTAGATGATGGCTGCAATGAAGGATTCATTCTTTCTGTGATTAATTATTATTTGAGTTTCCCGAAATGATGTACATTTAGTTGGAGACTCTGAACTACATTTTCAAGTATTTTTTTTATATGTGTGCATAGATTTGCTGCAAAGCTGGAGGATTTTCTTTTGTCTAATGGGTAATTGCTAAGGAAAATTTGAAAGGTCTATTCAATTACACTGTCTGAATTACATACTTTTTATTTCTTGCTTAGATGATTGCCTGCAAAACGAGAGGTTTCTCATTTACTCGTGCCTTGCTTGGAATTCCGGCTGATGAGTTGCACCTTTGTGGGGAACCAGCCGTTGTTTCTCTTATTCAGGAAATGCTTAGTGTTACAGGTGATATTATGCAGGTGATGAAGCAGAATCTTCTGCTGTTCTTGTCTGAGAGTATAATTTCCTAACAAACTCCATTTTATCTCTCTTTTTTTCTTTCCTGTTTCCTTAAATTGTTAAGTGTCATCTGTTTTTTTAATTCTTGAAGTTGAAAACATTCTCTCTTTTCTTGAAGTGAAGCTGTGGACACACGATAATGGAAGTTAAACTTAGATTTTAATTTTCATGCAGGGAATAAATTGAATTGCCTCATTTCTATCCTTTGTAGCAAAGTTCTTGAGATTCTTTTTAATTTTTTATTTATTAGTTACCATAGGGGATTTGACTATTACACAGTTTTTGATGTTGTATAGTTCTTGGTTTTCTAATTTCATATTTAGCTGTAAGGTTGTTGGGGTCGGATCATGTCAAAATATGTTGGTCTGCTTCAATATTTTAACTGGTTTCATAAAGTCAGCAATTTTTCTTATCGATAGCAAACTTATAATCTTGATAAATATTACTTTTGAATGCTATTCTGATCTTAACAATACACAATTTTAGACACCTAATGTCTTAGCTTAATGTTTTCAACCTTTTTTTTTTTTTATGCATTCAGGTTGAATACTATAAGAGACTTTCTCCTTTAATTCCATCAGAAAGGCCATTGGATTCTTTTTCAGAGATTCGCACAGGAGATTGTGTTGTTGCATTCTCTCGACAAAATATCTATTATATAAAGGCAAGTATGCTGGTAATCATGCTGTATCAGATGAAGAGTGTTGAATTATTGTTTCAATGCATGGACAAAAGTTAGTTTTAGGAAGTGTTGTTTCAATAAAAAGGTAGGAGAAAAGGCAATTTGTTTTATTTCTAGAAATGTTACTCTAGGAAATAATGTGTTTATGTCAGTGTATGCTGATCAGTGAACTCAAATTCCCCTTTGTGTAGTATAATCTCTAATTAACATTTTAACATAAGATCCGTATTCCATACTGATTTTATATCGACTATATCTATCTAAGAAAATAATTCGATTCCTTAAAATGGAGTAAAATAAAGTTTCTTTCCTCAAAATTCAAGTCATTCTTTTTCTTTAACATTCATAAAAGAATGTCTTTTTATTTTTTAATTTTTCCTTTCCTAATACTATATATGTTGTCATGTTTTGTGCTGTATGTTGTTTTTATTAAGTGAATAGAAAGTTGTTGACTGGCTGGTTGTAGAGTTAGACTCAAGTTTAAATCTCATTTCTTCTGGGTTGCAATTTTGTGGGCTTGAAGTGTTTCATTGTTATGTGTATATTACTAAATCACAGATGGCCAATAAATAATTTCAGAAGTAACACTGTTGCTATCATTATTGATAGTCGTTCTGCTCTATAATTGTAATACCCACATAGTAAGGACAGGTAGGGGCTTCAGTCTTCTGTATAATCTCTTTCATTTCATATTTTTGGTAAATGTTTTGAACAGAAAAAAATTGAAGCCAAAGGGGAACATTTATGTTCAATAGTGTATGGATCATTGCCACCTGAGACACGTACAAGACAGGTATGTTCGGTTTGCACTACATTAGTTTAAAAAATTGGCATTTTCTATAGTAATTTTTCCTAATCTGTTATTAGTGCTACTTAATAGTCTTCTTATCCTTATAATTTGGCTAATATTCAATTTTCTTTGAATTTGTTTTATATATTTTTTGTTTGATATACTTATCTATGCATGATGCCAAAAATTAAAAGCAAATGGAAAAGAAAAGGAATGATAAAAAAAAATATAAATAAGAGGTATGATTAAACAAAGTGAAACTATTGTAGTCGCATTTTATGTGTCATCTCTCATTGCTATTCATGGACACCTCAATGAGTACAAGTCCTGTTATACGTGGAGACAATGCCATTTGCATTTACATATAGTGAAAGTAATCCAATTTGGCATATCTTTGTGCAATGCCTTTCTTCTGGATAAGCATTTTCATAGTGTGTATATTGATCATCTCTACTTCTGATGTCTGTGATAGTGGTCATCTATGTATATACGTAAGTGAATGTTGAAATGTAGATTTATCCATCTACATAATCCAAATGCTGAGGATTATCCTTAATCCAGGTGGTAAAGGCTACTTTTGTGGATTGTGTCACCCTATCTGGCAGTTGATGTAACGAAAGGGGTCTATTGAGCATTTTTCTACATTTCCACAACATTTAAAAGAAAAATACTTTGTTTAAGCTTAGATGTCTCTTATGAATATAAATTTATTCAATTTGTCATGATTTATTTCTAGGAGTAAAAGAAAGAGAAATTAGAGAAAGATTGTTGAGCGAATTGTCTACTGCTAACTTTTGAAAAGACCATTATTTCTGTTTTTACATTATCAAAACTGTAGAACATGACCCATTCCCTTGTTTAACATAAATATAATCATTTATATTCACTAAGATTACGCTTTTTCACCAGGATGATTGTTATGTTCATATTTGATGAACACAAGCAACAAAGGGTATGAGTTAATCCACAAATTGATCAGTAATTGGTCTTTTATGCTTAGAGATGACAATTTGATCTTAAAAGTTGGGTCAAGCTGAAAGATCACTAAGATCATGGTTGCCATTTTCAGTATTTGAGTTAGCCTTATGCATTAATTTTATGGAATTCGTTGTTTTAAGTGGAATCCAATACGAGAAATGATGTGATGGAGTCAATATTGCTTCCAGGATGGAATGAGTCATCTTTAGGAGTCATTGGGACAAAATTGCAGGCTTTATAACACTTAGGAAGACAATTTTGGACTGACTTCTGGTTGAATAAGGGTAAATTGCAGGATCACCCTAGAGAATGATGTGACACCCTGACTGCACCAGCGAATGAATTACTGGCAAAATAGGTGACTTTGCCATTTAGGGGACAATTTGGGGAACTTGAAGCGACATTCATTTTGGACGGTTGGACTTCCACTTAGTAAATGTTTGGTAGTTTATAGGAAAGCCTTGGGCATTTGGGAAAGGAGATTAAATGCTTGTTGGATCATAAAGTTGTTTTCTAGATTGTATTGTACAGGTGCAAGGTTATTAGAGTTGTGGGGGCTGATTGCAATTGTGAGGAGCTTTGTAAATGCATTGATAGCATTGTATCACTTGTAAGTATTGAAAATTAAGTGGCATGAGGATTTCTTTACTTGGTCTTCTTGGATTTTTTCCCATTGAAGAGAATCCTCTTCCACACTAGCTTCTTTACACCAAGTGAGTTAGCTAGAGATAAACTTGTAGTTAATGCTTCCCATTCAGCCTAATTGTTCACGTGATTACCCAAGAATAACTAGCTGCCATGAACAAAAGAACCTTTGTCACCTAGAATAATCAATCCCACACCTACCAAACTTGGGTTGCCTCTAGAAGCACCATCAAAATTTAGCTTCTAGGAACTCTCTAGGGGTCTCAATTTGAAAACCAAATTTCTCGTTAGTTTTCTTTTCTCTTAATCCTCTAATGGGGGGAGGAGTTTCCTAATTCCATTTTTTCAAGATTAAATTGTGATGGTGGGAGAATATCCTTGATCCCATGTTTAGCAAGAAGCAAAGTAGGAATAGATGGAGGCCTTGATTTGTGCTAGCATAGCATCCACATTGTGGAGGTACCATTGAAGATCTTATGGTTTCTTTCAAGCCGTTAACCCCATATGGTGCACTACCGCACAATCTTCCACAACGTACCAAGTATAGCTGAAACTTGTAGCCAATTGCATGAATGCATATGAAGAGAAGCTAAAGAGACCTAATTTATCCCCATCCTTGCTAAAGCGCTCAAATGAATGATGTTTTGTAATGTCCCTTTTTCCAATGCCCTTGATTTTTGCCCTAAAATCACAATCCCAAGTAAGGTAAGGAATGAAATAGAGATATCATTTAGCAATTAGATCCTGATTGAGGCCCATCAATAATGTTAGATATAAAATCAATCATTTCTACTAGGGTTAGGGACATTATCTTAATCATTATTGTAAATTACATAATGTGCATGTGAATTCCTTTAAGGCTTTTCCCAACAACCCATACACATTATGAAGCACCATGGCGTTGATGTGTTTTTTATACACCTCAAACACAGAATAAAATACCAAAGGTATTCTATCCCCTCTTGATCAAAATCTCCTCGGATGCTAACTTATATGATCAATCGAGACAACTCCAAAGTTTCTTTAGTCAAGCCTTGATGTGTAGATAGCTCAATTGGTTGATGTGATTGTTGGTAATCCAAGGGGACTTACGTTGAATACTTGAATGTTGAATGTTTAGATGTTGCTGGAACGTGGAAATTAACTTGATTAGAAAAAAGGGCAAAAGATAGGGTTTAAGAAGACTAAGCTACTCCTAAGATCAAAGATAACGATGAATCTTACTTGGATAGACAAACTCCTTCATATCAAATCTTGCTTCGCCATGATAACAACAACTACACAAGATTGATGCGATCTTCTAAGGGATGAGAAAGGTTTTCATATCATGAATATTCATGCAAATACCCATACATGACGCAACTTGAATAAGCATTCATAGTTGAACTAAACACAAGTGTAAGGTTCAGGCTAACTTTGCATTGTAGCATACAATCAACAAGCTACAAAAAGTATGAACCAAGGAGCTCACCAAAATATCTTCATAAGCATACATTATAATCAATGAAATTCAATTAAACTATGAGAAGTAGACAAGAAATCATGCCACGAGTGGAAATAACACCAAATTCACCATAACTTCAATGAATTTAAGTATTACTCCAACAAGCCTTTGCAACAACTTCAAGTTTTCCTCCTCCTACTTTAACTATCAGCTAATTGCTATAGTTAAAGTAGGAGTTGGAAAACTTACAAGCCTTTGCAACAACTTCAAGTTTTCCTCCTACTTTAACTATCAGCTAATTGCTATCTAACTATTGCTCTTCTCCCGCTGTCTTCTTGTCTTATTCCACTACTCCTATGTTAACCTTTACATATGAGAAAACTGAGCCTTATATAGAGAGCTCGTTACAATTCAAAGGCTCATATTGATTTGAGATCAATGGCCAAGATTTTACAATAAAAACCTAATTAGGGTTTTGTTGATGTGTTTTTCATACACATGCAGACACATAATAAAATACCCAAAAGTATCTTATCCTCTCTTGAACAAAGTTACTCAAATGCTGAAGATTCGCATAAGGATCACTTGAGATAACTCCAAGGTTCATAAATGTCGGGTCACGACGTGTGGGTAAGCTCGTTGGTTTGATGTGATTATGCTGGAATCACAAGGGGACTTACGTTGAATTGTTGAATGCTTGAATTGATGGAACTTGAGCATCTGATATTGCAATCTTGTGATGCTTTTTATCCTAAACTAGCTTGAATTGAAAAAAGGGGCAAAAGATGAAGGGTCGAGGAATTCTATCTTAAAGCCTAGAATGCAAGAATATGGATGAATGATTAGATGGAATCCTACTGAGCAAGGTCTCACCAACAAATTGAACAATTTGACACAAGCTTAGTGCAATCTTCTAAGGGATAATTCAAAAATGTTCAAATCATTACCATCAAACATTGATCACCATTCAAGTTAATGCATAAATAATGGACGCATAACAATTTGAAGTTAAGATCATATCATTCCAGTTGAGCACACAAGGCACACTTACAATCACCAAGAGGCTAGTGGTATGGACTAAACGGATTCCACACAAATGCATTCAACAATTTCTTCCACTCAATCTAATCAACATGAAAACAAATTGAGAAGTAAAGATTATGCAAGTTGTTGAAGCAACAAATCAAACTCACTATAACTTCAATGAAATCAATTGTTCTTAACAAGGTTTTGCAACAATCTTTGCCTTCTCCTACTCTAACTTCTATTCTATTACGATTCTCCTAACTATCTATTAACTATTAACCTTTACAAATGAAGAGCTTAAGCCTTTTATAATGCTCTCAATACAATGAAATGGCTTAGATCAATTTGAGATCAGTGGCCGAGATTTTACATTGAAAACCCTAATTAGGGTTTGTTACAACAAACTCAATCTTGGCCAATGAAATAATTACAACACTTTGGCATACCAATAGATAATAAGGTTGGGCGCCTCGAAGTTTGTGCCTTCATGTATGACTCAAGTTCATTGCATCTAGACGTGCTGATGTGGAACTTCTCTAATTGGTGGAGGTAGTGACTGGGATGATAACTAGGAAGCCACTTCAACTTGCACTTGTAAACCTAGTTCATCACCATGAAGGGATGTTGAGAAATATCTCTTAATATTCAACCTTTCAAGCTTGCTCAAAGTAATGGTGATGAGAAATTTGAAACATTGAGGTAGCTGAGTCCTTCCTTCATCCTCGCTTGCCTTGGGGTGATTGTATAACTCCTCTTTTGCACTCCTTTGATCTCTTCATGTCTCCATAGTGTGGTAAGAGTTCAGATTCTTCCTTTCTTGATACCCTTGTGCTTGCTGATGAAGTTTTCTTCTTGAACTTGCATGGTGGCCGAGTCTTGCAATCTTCCCTCTCTCATTTCTTCAAGGTGTTGCTTTGCAATTTGCATCATCTTCCTTTCATTTCTGCAAAACAAAACAAGTATGGCATCAAATACACATAATATATAACCTTGATAGTTCTTTTAACTTGATATATTCTTTGATTTTATGTGTTTTGCAGGTTTGGTAAGAGGATTTAGAGAAAATCTGCTCTCATGAAGGGGCACTTGAAGTTGTTTTTCGCTCCTAGAGAGGAACACTTGAAGTTCGCTCCAACCCTGATGCTCATGAAGTTACCCTTAAACTTGTCCTTTATCATCTCAAATTCAAAATTATTCTCTCCTAAGTATGTTAAGACATCAAATTAGTTCAAGGAAATGATCTATTAGCTTATGCACATGAAGTTCGCTCCAATCACCTTGCTCATGAAGTTCACTCCAATATGGGAGCACATGAAGTAACCTTCTATCTTGCCTATTCATCTTCGTAACTCAAAATTACTCCTTCCAAGCATTAAATCGGTTCAAAGCAATGTTCTTATAAACAATCTTGCAAATTCGCTCCAAGGCTTATGCACATGAAGTTCGCTCCAATCACCTTGCTCATGAAGTTCGCTCCAATATGGGAGCACATGAAGTAACCTTCTATCTTGCCTATTCATTTTCTTAACTCAAAATCACTCGTTCCAAGCATTAAATCGGTTCAAAGCAATGTTCTCATAAACAATATTACAAATTCGCTCTTGATCACATGCACATGAAGTTCGCTTTACTTGGCTTTCACATGAAGTTCGCTCCCCTACCTCAGTACATGAAGTTCGCTCCCCTTGGCTTGGACATGAAGTTCACTCCCCTTGGCTTGCACATGAAGTTCGCTCTCCTTCCTTAGCACATGAAGTTCTCTCTTCTTGCCTTGGACATGAAGTTCGCTCCCCTTGCCTTGGACATGAAGTGAATTTCAAACTAAAACAAACTTTTCTTCAATCACTTCATTGTTTCTTCAACTCAATCCTTAGGTTTTTTAAGTCTTCATCTACAAAAACATGTTAAACTTTTCCTATGAAGGCCTAAAATGCAAAATTCAGTCCTATCAAAGAGCACATGAAGTAAAATTTTCTCTAAGGGAGCACTTGAGGCGATCTCAAATCGAAATCATACTCACTATCTTCATTCACACCCATACAAGGCTTCTAGGGGGAATTCGCTCCAAGAGTGATGGTCATGAAGCGATTTCAAATCAGAATTCTAACTCTGCTTTGCTCACTTTCACTCACTCTCTCAACTCTAATGTTTTATACCATGCTCAACATGAGGTCTTAGGATGAATTTTCGCTCTGAGAGAGAAGCTCATGAAGTTAATTGAAATTTGACACTTAGTGTTTTCTCATTCACCCTCCTCCATTCTGTTAATTCAAGCTTGCTAAACTAGGCTCACAGTGTGGTCTAGGAGCACTTCGCTCTCATCTAAGGGCGCTTGAAATGAATTTCGCTCCTCAAGAGGAGGACTTGAAACTTTTTCGCCTTTAACCTTAAGCACTTGAAGTTCATCAAAATGTACTCTTAAAGTTGCATCTCACTACTTCATACCTTAGTTCATGTTTCTATATACTATAAGACCTCAAAACTTACCTTAAATGTGACTTCGCCTTCAACTTGGGGCACTTTGAAGTGAAATTCGCTCTGGGAGAGTGGCACTTGAAGTTTTCCTATCTAGTAGCCTCTCACACTCTTTGGTTGTGTTGTCCTCATTTTTGGATTTTCAAAAATGGGACAATCCCTACAAATTTTTGCTTAAAATGTGTCATTTTTGTCTCTAAGGAATGTTTTACAAGGTACAAAACTCACATTTGTTGGTCTCAAATCATTGGGGGGTGTCTTTGCAGTCATTGTCCAAGTTTTGGTGAGTTTTGGCCTTCATTTTCCTAGCTTTTTGTGTAATTTCGGGTTTCAGAGCAGTCACTGCAGGTTGAAGATTTTACTCTTAAGGCATGCTTCCCGAGGCAAAAATTTGGCTCCTTGGTGAACTGGACTTATCATCGGTCCATCCTCAATTCACTTTTCAAATTTCGTCATGTTTCGAGTTCGTTTGCTATGTCTTTCCTTCAATTTCGGGTTTTTTCTTCCTGATTGTAGGTGGGAAATTTTCTTTTGATTGCAAGTTTTATTTTTCTCTTGTTTTAGTGTTGTAGGGAAATTTTGAAACAATTACAAGTGCACTTTATTTAAAAACTTGTTACTTCTAACTTACTTTTTATTTCCCCCTTGCTTTTTATGTCTTTTAAGTCATTGTAGGAACTTTTTGGACAAATTACAAGTGAATTTAAAATTATAAGTTCAAAAAAGTACTTGTAATTTCTTTTAAAAGTTCCTACTTAAGTGAATTTTAGATGTAAAAGGGATTTTATTTCCCTATTACAAGTCTTTTTGTCAAAGTCATTTTAAACGTGTAAAGGGGATTTTATTTCCCTATTACAAGTGATTTTGACGTCTTTTTGTTCTTTCCTCTCACAAACCCGAATTTGCCTTAGGAGTTGAAAAAGTGAAACAATTAAAACTTGTAAAAGGGTTTTTAAAACCCGATTACATGTCTTTTGCAAGCATTTTTAACTTGTTTCTTCTTTCCAAGAACCCCACTTGAGTTTTTCTCCAAGAAGTTCGAGTTTGAATCCATTTCTTTTGCTTTGAATCCGGATTTGATGGTGCCAAGTGTTGAGGGAAAGAGGCACGAGAGACCTTGCTTCCATTTTTGATGGTTTTCTTGCCACGTTTTTTACCCTTTCTTAGGCGTTTTAAACTAGCAATTTGTGGCTCTTTTGCCACGTTTTTGGCACTCTTTCAATCCGTTTTTGCAGCATGTATGGAAGCGTTTTTGGTCTCCTCAATTAAGTGATTCATCTCTTTGCTTCCATACGTGGGTTTGCTAGGTGTATTGACCTGTTCTTTCTGTTCCTTGGATGCCGTTTTTGAAGGAGGAGGTTGAATCAAAATCCGTTTTTGGCTGCAAAGGGTTTTCAACATGTCTATTTATGGAGCATTTCAGTTCTTCCCAAGCTCATTTGTTTTGGTCTAGGGCCTTTGACCAAGCAAGGATTCGGGTTTCTAAGTGATCTTGCCAAATGGATAAGTTCTTTGAATGCAAGTTGTAAATGTGCAAGATTTTCCCCTCTTTCATTTTTCCTATTTACTTGTATTCGGGTTTTCAAAACCCAATTACAAGTAACTGTGGTAATGTTGACCTTCCCCCTTTGGTAAAAAGAGTTAATCTTTTTTTTACAAAATTTACAAATGTTGAAGAATTGCCATGAGACTCATTCATTTGATTTCGGGATTTACAAATTTGATTACAAGTTGAAGTTTTTCCCTTTTTCAAGTTGTCAAGCTGAAAATATTCCTTCCCATACATGTACATGGTCATAAGCTTCATTCCCATCATTTCACACATATCAAAATCCCTATTCCCACAATTTCATCCACTCATTTCACACTTTCATCCATTTTTCCCATCTAAAGTCTACTTGTTGTCAAAATTTTAAAACCCGATTGCAGTTGTGTCTTCACTTGCAATCAACCTTCCAGAACCCGAAATTGGTTCAAATTGCACTCAAAAAACACTTTAAAATGAGTTTTAAAGGTCCAAATACAAGTGCAAACTTGTAGTTATCCATTACACATATGAAGTTGCATGTTTGTTCTCCACAATTGCAAGTTAATGCTCTTGTTTTACCACACATGTAATGCAGTTTCTAGAACCCGAAATTCACTTGCGAGCCCATTTTTGTGTCAATTTATCCCTTCCCTTGTCAATCTTGTTTGCACACACGACCTACCAAATCAATGGATTAAGGCATGGGCCTTATTTTGCAAGCAAATTCCAAGATTGGAGGATGTTACAAAGAGAGAACAACATGACGGAGCCACACAAGGAGATGGATAAGTGATATGAATGATTGAGAGTATATAATGCTTTCAAGACAAAGATAGGCTTCTTACTTCAGCCTTGCAAAGGACTTCCCTCCTGAAAAGCTAGTACTACCCCAAGCATGTGAAAGGTTGAAGTTCGCTGGGTAAAGACACAGACTATCAAAGGTGTAAGTTCTTGTTCTGGTTCAAGATGTCATTTACGTCGATCGTAGAGTGTCTTTTAGCAGCATGAAGATTTTCAAAACGAAGGATGATGTAATTAGAGTCGTGTCTTCAGACACATAGAATAGTTTCAATTATGCATTTGTAATTTTGTTTTGACAAATTACATGTAATATCAAATTTGTAATTGCAAGTCACTTTACTTGCATTTTTGTAAAATGTAATTACATGTAAAACAACTACAAGTTGAGTTAGACTAGGACTGTAGTTGGATAAGTCATGGTGGTTGAGAGAATTTCTCTAGCTAGGATCCTCCCACCTTTTTCTCAAGGCTCCTCTCCTATAAATACTTGAGGGGGTCTATTGTAATCTTTTATCTTTTGGCAATGCAACAAAACTTTGCCAGTTTGTATGTATACTCTAAGACTTTGAGCTTAGTTGTAAATCAGATTGCAGTCAATTAAAAGAGGGAAATTGCTTTCAAACTTTGTGTTGATTCAAGGTGTTATGTGACGACATTTTCTAGAGATTGATTGTGATCTTGAGGTGTTATACAAGAGGGATTCAAGCTCAATCTTGCAGACTTTGAGCTGCTTATTGTGTTTGGAATTTTAGATTGGTTTTAAGATTTGATATTGCAAACTTTGAGCTGCTTGTCACATCTAAAACTATTGTAGGACGCTCAAGCAAAGGGGTAACTTGCAAATTTTGTGCTGCTTTTATTTTCTATGTTTGTGCATAAGAGGTGCATCATGTGGTTAGACTTTGAGCTGCTACATATTGTGCTTAGTTATCAGAAAATCATCTACAAAGGTTGATAGGACAGTAGAAGAGTTGAAGACTTTCTGCTTTCATTTCTGTTTTCCCGTCCCGAGGAAGTGAAAGAGGTCTTTGTGCCTTCATGGAAACTTTGCTTCCCTTTATGTTCCAAAAAATCTACAAAAAAGCTTAATTTCTGTATTTGCTGTTATTTATTTCCAATTGCTATTGCTTTTCTATGAAGAGAAAAGAGTATAGTTTTTCTTGAAAGAAGAAGAAAGACTGCTGTCCCACCCATATTAGATTAGTTTAGTTTGTAGATAGGGGGAGCCTTCCCTAAATTAGGAGAGTATTATACGCACACATTGTGGCTGAAACCACAATTTTGCACATTCTCTAGGTGTACAAAATTTTTAACCAACAAGTTGAACTCATGATGGACTTAACTTTTCATGTGATCTGGATGTTACTGAAGGCTAACAAACTCACTCATTTCACACCTCACACAAGGCTATCCACCTAACTTCTGGCTTTTTGACCATCTATACTTCTTCAATGCAAAGGCTAATAGCTAAGGACTCTAACACTACCCTAGAAAGCAAGAAAATAGTGGGGGTCCCCATTTGCGATGGGGCGATGTGTGAATACCTCACAACATCTAGCACCACCTCGAATAAATGTTTCTGAACATTTCAAAGATAAAGAATCAATTCACACTTAGAACCTCTGGACATTCATCTCAACTTATCAATAGACTAGGAAACATACTCAGAAACGAAGAAGAATCCCATACCGGATCAAGGTACTTCGTCTTTGATTACCCATGTGTGTGTGAGTGTATTTATTCCCTTCAACAAGAACATTATAACTTGCGAGTTCCATCGTGATTAGCTACGTAGTTTGTTTAAACTTCATAAGCATCCTGGATAGAGCCTCGTTGCCAGTCAGACGTCTATAGCCCCGACGAGGTTATCGCTGTGATCTCACGAATATTGCTCCATTGCCAGCCGAGCGTCCATAGCCCTGATGGAGTTACTCGCATATTCTTATAGCCAATTTTGATATTTCATTTCACTTCACTCTTCCTTTTCTCTTGATTTTTTTATTTTTATTTTTATCTTTTCTCTCTTTTGATATTGCTTTCTTTTCTTTTATTCTGTCAATTCCTTTGGCTCGTAAGCAATGAAGCTCACTTGGGTTTGACGATTACAGTGGCACTGAAGCAAGACTTTGGATTTTTCACTAATCACGACTTCGCTTGAAAACCATGACTCGGAGTTTATTAGTGTGTAAAGATATAGTAATCAAAAGATGCTGCTAGAGAGGAATAACCTCGGATTCAAAAGCATTCCATGAATAGATACCTAAGAAATGGACCGAACATAAGATCCAAAATATGCCAATGGGTGAGAAACAACACAAAAACCTTTCTTAAAAATGAAGGTTCCCACTTAGGACACCTAAACTAAGCAAACCGTCTGACTCGAAAGAAAACTAAACCCAAAGCAAAAAGAGCTAAAGCACACACGAAAAAACAAACCACACTAAGGCAAACCGATAGCAAACGAACCAAAGAAAGCAAACAACTAACTATTTGAGCCACCCAAGAATCATGAGTCAAATGACTCAAGGCAAATTAACAACAAGGCTCAAAAAGACCCCTAACTAGACCACACGAAAGGAAAACCTATTACGCAAGTAATTGGTAATGTAGGGAGAGAACTCAACAAACCAGTCACGCCTGTGAGTGAAATGACAAGAAGCGCTAGAATCAATGTACCAGGCAGAAAACTTCACATGATTTGTAGGTCTTTTAGCCATGAAGGCATAAAAGGCAGACTCTTTCTGCTCAACAACATTGGCTTTAGGTTGAGACCCTCCCTGCTCCCGCTGCTCGGAAGCCAATCTGGTACGACAATCTTTGATCATATGACCAAATTTGTGATAGTAATTGCATTGCACCTTCTTTTTCTTGGAACCATCCTTAGACTGAGAAGAGCCCTTCTGTTGAAAGGACTGGGATGATTGGGATTTGCCTTTATCCTTGTGAAAGGATTTGGCAGCAAAGGCATGTTCTGAGGAGGCTGAAGTAGCACCGCTACCAAACTGTTGTTTCCAACGATCCTGCTGCAAAATTTTGGTGCATAACTCTGGAAATTTCAAATCAACATTAGTAGAAGTAATGTTGAGAGTCTCTATAAAGTGCTCATATGGTTTTGGTAGACTTTTCAGAGTAATGACTATCGTATCCTCTTCCTCCATTTGGCGACCAATAGCTTCGAGCTGATCTCGAATGTCCTTAATCTTTGTAAGATGCTCCTGTAAGGACATGCGTTCATCCATCATAATGGAAAACAGTTGATTCTTCAGAAAAAAGGATCGACTCTTGTCGGATGTCTCATGCAACTCCTTCAGATGCTTCCAGATTTCTACAGCTAACTTACCGGAAGGAATCCGAGGTAGTTGGTCATCTGTAATAGAGAGATTGAGAAGCATAACAACTTCTCGATTACGGTCATCAAACTTGTCCTGATCAGCTCCAAGTGTTTGAGGACGGGACTCCGTGCCCAAAACAGGATTATCTAGGTGGCGATATTAAAAAATAGTCAGCGTGCGCTACTTCCAAGTGTTATAATTTTTCCCATTAAATCGCTGACTGCCTTCCGACATCAAGTTGGTCAATGACGCCATCTTGCACGTTTCCCAATGCACGGAAAACGAAAAAATTGAGAAGAGGCACTGGCACAAAATTCAAAAAATTCGAATCCCAATGCAGAAACAAAGGCAGATGCAGGTACATACTTCAAAAAATGAAGTACGATGGGCACAAATTTCAAGAAAAAAAATTCTGGCTGACCCAAAAAAATCCGAAGACAACCCAAAAATCCTTGTGAAAAACCCAAAAAAGAATCTGCTATCGGAATTTGGATCTGCTGGCTCGAAAATCAAGGCACAAAAATCGATTCTAACGATGGCCCAGTTGAGATCTTGGAAAACCCACCAAGAATCTGCAATCGAAAAAAAAAATCGACTTGATCTAAAGGGAAAAAACCCTAGTCGAAAATGCAGATTTCTGTCCAAAAAATGGCTGAAAAAAATTTGCAGGCGGGAAAAAAATTGTGTCGTGTGGTCGCGCGAATGCAGGAGAGACGGGTCGCGGGAGAGGGCAAAAAATAGCCAGAAAATAGCTGAAAACCCTAGTAGTCGCAACCAAAACGATCTGCCAAAAAATAGAATCGCGGAAATAGATTGCAGAAGACAAAACGCGATTTTAAATCACGTCACTGTTCATGAGCATGCGAAAAAACCCTCGACCAATCCACACGAACTAGTAGCAATTTTGAACAAACAAAGAAATTTTTCAAAAAAAACTGTTAAAAAATTCGTGACAAATTTTTAATTGAAAAATTATTTCAAAAATAATCAAGGCTCTGATACCATATTATGCAAGTAATTGGTAAAAAATTGAATGTAATATTAACGATGAGCAAACGTTCAATAAATAGGATTACAAAGAATTACAAGAAGGCAAGTTTCTAAAAAGAAACTGCCCATAAGATCGAGCAAGATCTTATTAAGATATTTACACTAAGTTTACAATATTGAGCATTAATAATAAAATAATAAAGTATTATTCTAATAAAACCTACTCTAAAGCTATATACAAGACTCCTAGACTTGACACGACTCAAATAAGCGAAATATATACATGACTTTACATGATTTCTTAATATGTTCAACAGGAGCATGGCAAAAGTGATAGTTCGCAGTTAAGCAAATTCATTTTTAAATACAAAAAAGCAAGCTCTCACCATGCATCTCTCATATTCAAGCAATTCCTCACACAAGATAATCAATTGAGGCAATTCATCGGGACCGTGATCTATCCAAATGCAAGTTGTTTTTCCTAACCCCTCATAATCAAATTCATAGCATTCAAAATTGAGAGCAAGGAAAGAGACAACCTGGTGTTGTTTGTGCTCGAATGGAAGTGCTTGCTCGAATGGAAGTGTTTGTGCGCCATTCAATGCATTGTCGGAAGCATGATCATTAGCTGCTTCAGAAGGTCACCATTGATGATGTACCATTCCGCGAGCATTGACAACATGTTGATCCTCACTTGTGAGCTCTTCTGTCATGTCCCCCATTTATAGCAAGAAAAACTAATATAAATTTTGCCATATAATATGTTAAATCATGTTAAAATTATATTATACTATATTGCATTGATATAAAAAAAGATATCATATTATCAATTTACATTGAATGATGTTATTATATTAATAATGTACATTAATTTACATTTATATATTGAATAATGTTTTATATTAATAATATACATCGTATTAAAATGGTGTAACAATATATATATATATATATATATATATATATATATATATATATATATATATATTAATAATATACATTATATACATTAACAATATGGAATGATGCCATTTTATTAAAATATATATTATATTTGTTGACTGGTCCCCAATAGCCATCCCTCTAAAACGATGGCTTGATTAAATGGAGGATCCCGTCAGGTGTGAGGGTAGTGACCCTTCGAAAAGGGGTGCTACCAAATAGGAAGCATCGTGGCTTTCCACCACGATGGGAGGTTAGGATAAATACCTCCCCCCCCATGCCAATTTGGGGGGATAT
Organism: Cryptomeria japonica; assembly: GCF_030272615.1. Lineage (NCBI taxonomy): Eukaryota > Viridiplantae > Streptophyta > Pinopsida > Cupressales > Cupressaceae > Cryptomeria > Cryptomeria japonica. The sequence goes on from NC_081414.1 coordinate 633,180,474, forward strand.
GCAAGCAAGGAATGGTAAAATCTGCCAGCAGGGATAAAGACAGGGTTAAGTTTAGTGTCAGGTACGTATAAGCATGAATTTCCTGAGTTAGCATTAGAGTATTTATCAGCCAGTATGATATACATATTTAAATTCAGATTTGTGCATCAATGAATATAAATTAAGATATTCTTAATCAAGTCAATGACAGTTAATATCATATTAAGTTAAGAAGGTAAATTTTATCTATTTATTCAAACAGCATTAAAATAACATAACAGTACTGCCAGACATAACATATAAATATATATATCTGCACATAATCTCAGGAATACATAATATAATCAGATTCAGGTTATGCAAATTATGGTGATACTGCAAATTCTTATAAGGAATAACAAACTGATTATTATGAAATGACAATAAGTGGTTGATGCTGATACAAAGTAACACTAACAGGAAACTTTGATGATAATCCAATACACAACACTGTTGAAATGTAATATAAAATGATAATTCTGTTAGATGTAATTGATTATCATAATGTGATGGATTGAATAAATATAATAAATAGTTCATTGTAAAGAGGGACTCTCTTTTAAGTACGCCACTCCATAGTGGATGCCTAACACCTGCCACTTGGAGCCAAGAGGGATGAAGCATCTGCTCTTGGGCTTAAGAGAGAAGGTGGTTGTGATGAGGGGGAACGGTGATAGAACACCTCACTGGGTACGCCACTCCATGATGGATGCCTAACACCTGCCATATGGAGCCAAGGGGGATATGGTATCTGCCTTTGGGCCTAGGAGGAGTGGTTTCTTGGACACCCTATCCAACTAGCCTACCCTAATGGGCTAAGGAAATTGACTGGTAACTGACTTTCAATCTGACTTTATATAATAAACTGATTATATCCAACAAATTGTAATTCTAAATAGTAACTAATATAGCAGAATTGATATCATTTAATATAATTTCATTGGTATATGTTTCAGTTTTACAAGTATTATTTCATGTGTTCTCTAATCTTTGTTGCAGGAAACCAGTATACAAAGTTATGCCCATAAAACTTAATTACCTATCTTTTAGATTTAGGCAAATTTAGGTTCATCTAAAGTATAATTAATTAGGGGACATTATATCTTCTTGAAATAAACTTAGTACCCCTTCGAATAGCTCAACATTCTCTTCATGGACGTTTGAACGTTCTCTCTTTAGGATGACTTGACATTCTTCATTTGATTCTCCTTCTTGTGGTAAGGATGGATGCTCACCAATGATTTCATCCTCTTGAATACTATAACACTCAATTTGTTGTTCTTGTGGTGGTGAAACTTCAAATGAGTGATAATCCCTCAAGTCATCTATGCCTCTTGCATCGTTTTCCTTCTCAATCTCTTTATGATCCTCACTAGTATCCATGTTTTGTAGAGCTTCATGCCTTGGTGTCTCCACACATTGATCTTCATCTACTAGCATCTTGGTGACTTGAATGTCTTTCACTATACCTTCATCTTTCTTGGACACAAAGTTATCTTCAATTTTGATGCCTTGACTACTTGTCTCATTCGTGCTATCTTCTTGCTATAGAAACAACATTTTTTGGTGTTTGCTTAAATTCAAATTTGCATTTGTTTAATGATTAAGCCGACTTTACAAGGTCAAAGTTAAGAGGAAGACTACCCCAAACATGAAGGATATTTCGCATGAATTCCAAAGGATGAAGGACCTTTCAACACAATAATTAAAACATTCCAAGGGAATCACCAAGTGTTTGAAATTCTAAGTGCTCTACAAGCATGGAAGAGTGAATGTGATCAAGGAATGGAGATAGTTTCAGAAGAGGTTGATGTGGCATCCTCTTCGCATTCAAGCCAATCAAGTTACTTCCTGTTGTGACCATTTCACACATCGCCCCATTAGAATGGGGACCCCCTCTTTTTGCTTTAGGTTTTGCTTTCTCTTTGCTTGTTTTTCTCTCTGCTTTCTAGGTTTTTTAGTGAGTGAGTGGTTTGCCTGGGCTGGCTAGATTAGGGCTAATCTCTGAAGCTCGTTTTAGGATTTCTTTCAAGTTGAGTCTAGCCTTGCTTTTTAGAGTTGTTAGTCGTTTGCCTGAAACCTCAAGATTGCTATAATGAAGCATGCCTTTCAGGGGAGTCAAGTTGGTTTGATCAAGGAATAGGGTGAATAGGCCTCAGGTCAGGTCAGGACTAGATTTGAGGGTTTTCTTGTCAGAGTCCTGTTTGTTTACCTGTCTAAGTCAGTTGAGCAGAGCCAGTGAAGAAAAGGAGTTGGTTTGATCAAGTTTGATGGAGGATGAAGCGAATCAAGGTAACATCTAGCCTGAAAATGTCAATTTCGCTCCTGACCCTTCCAAAGGGTCTAGAGCGAAATTTTGAAAAGCTCTCATTTTTGCCTAGTGAAAAGCAGGATCTTGATGGAGATACATGAGGAAAGTCTATGTTTGCCTTTTAAGGAAAATTGGAGTTCAAAATGTCCAGAATCAAGCCTAAAATAGGATTTTCGCTCTTGACCCTTATAAAGGGTCCAGGGTGAAAATCATTGTAAACCTCTTTTTTCTTCTCATTTTTGACTGAATGATGCTTTCTAGGGCATGTTTGAGGGTAGATTGATATGTTCTTGCCTGGAGAGGGACTTGATTGATTTTTGAATAGCAAGATGATACCTGAAGGAGAATTTCGCTCCTGACCCTTCCAAAGGGTCCAGAGCGAATTTCATCCTAAACCCTATTTCTTGCTGTGGATAGATTTGCAATCTTGTTCCTAGCTTGGAAAAGACCTAACTTTGCCTTGTGAGGTGGTTTGAAACTTGAAAACTGAGCAATTTGGCCTGGAATGGAGATTTCGATCCTAACCTTTCCAAAGGGTCCAGAGCAAAAATCTTATTAGAGCTTATTTCTTCCTAACTTTGGCTAAGTTTTGATGTGCAGGGTCTCTTGGAATGAAGATTGGACATTATTTGATACCTTTGAAGATTTGGAAGCATGTAAAAATGAAGAACTTCGAACAAAATAGTGAATTTTGCTCCTGACCCTTCCAAAGGGTCCAGAGCGAAATTCCCAAAAGCTCTTATTGTGCAGTGAAGAAGGTCAAGTTTTTGGCATGAATGAAACAAGAACAACTTGCTTTTGCCTCTTGAAGATGTTTTAACTTGGAAAAATGAAGGATTTTGCCCAAAAGGAGAATTTCACTCCTGACCCTTCCAAAGGGTCCAGGGCGAAAATTCTTCAATCACCTATTTTTCTTGCAAAATCAAGACAACTTTTTGGTTTTTATGGCTTGAATGGGTGTGAGGAGGTGTGTTTTTGCCTTTTGAAGATGATTGAGGTTGAAAAGATGAAGGAATTGAGCCTAAGAGAGATTTTCGTTCCTGACCCTTCCAAAGGGTCCAGAGCGAAAATCCTAAAAACTATCCTTTCTTTCAAATTTTGGGCAAAACTAAGCTTAGACAAGGGTGAGAAAAGGTATTTGGATTGCCTTAGAGTGGAATTGGGTTGCTAAAAATGCAAGTTTTGAAGACAAATGAAAATTTCGCTCCTGACCCTTCCAAAGGGTCCATAGCGAAATTTCTAGATCCTCCTTCTTCCTTACAATTTAAGACAAGATTTTGGTTTTCATGACTCGGAGAGGAGTGAGGCAAGATGTTTTATGCATTGGAAGTGATTTGAAGATGAAAGGATTGGAAAATTGCCCTAAAACCTAATTTTTGCTCTTGACCCTTCCAAAGGGTCCAAAGCAAAAATCCTAAAACCAACATGTTCCTTTCAAGTTTGTGCTAAGACAAGACTAGACCAAGGTAGAAAAAGCCCTTGAGACCACCTTTGAGTGGATGTTTGTTTCAAGAAAAAAAAAATAAAAAAAAAATGATGATTCTAGGTCAGAGAAGGATTTTTGCTCCAGACGCTTCCAAAGGGTCCAGGGCAAAAATCTCAAAATCCCCTATTTTGCCTCGCAAGAAAAAACCAAGCTTGGGTGGAGTGAATGAAGAAGACCATTGCTTAGCCTTGAGGGGTGGATTGAATCAGAATGATGGAGGAGTAAGCCTAAGCAAGGAAAATTGCTCCTGACCCTTCTAAAGGGTCCAGGGCGAAAAACATCAAAGACGCCTTTTCCTCCAAAATTCAAGTAAAACTAGGCCTGAACTATAGTAAAAGAAGCCATTTGGAATGCCTTGAAGAAATTTAGACCTTCAAAAAATGAGAATTTTGAGCTCAGGAGAGAATTTCGCTCCTGACCCTTCCAAAGGGTCTAGAGCGAAATTCCCAAAAGAACAATATTTCCTTCAAAAATTGATAAGCCAACTCAGTGATTGAGATGAATAGACCCTGGAGGAGGTTAATGATCAAACTAAGGTGAATTTTGACCTAAAAAGTAAAAATCGCTCCTGACCCTTCCGAAGGGTCCAGGGCGAAAATCACATTTTCATCTAATTTGCTCATGAGAAATGCTAAAATTTGGAATGCAAGACTTTGTCAGGTCAAACATGAGCTCGCCTTCCGGAAGATTTTGGAGTCAAGAAAACAAGGTATTCAGTACCTAATTGGAAAAATCGCTCTTGACCCTTCCAAAGGGTCCAGGGCGAAATTATCAAAAGGCCTATCATTCAATTTTGTTAAGAGTGAGTCGAGGACAAATTGCAAGATTGTGAAGACAAAGACATGGAAACTTGCAAATATAGGTTGTGAAAATTTCAATTTATGAAATGAACAAGCCTTGAAGTGGTTTAGACCTTCATCATCTTGGATATTTCAATGCCCAAGGGAGAAAGGAAACTTCACTAAGCCTCAATCAAACCTCAATATTCCTCAATTTTCACTAAATTTGCCAAAATTAAGACATTTGGGGAAGCTAGATCAAATTCGTATGAATTAAGGCTTTTACCATTTAATTAATTAATTTTTAAGCCTTAATATAAATATAAAATCCACCTTGGAAGCCTTGAAATTAATTTTAAAATTTAAAAAATGAAGGGGAGCGCTGAAAATCCATTTCTTTGCTTTTATAAGCAAGTCGGCCTCCTTCTAAAGGGGATTTTATTTGTTTTATTGCTAAAAACCTAGGTCGGCCTCATGGTTAATTAGGGTGAGCGCCCTATATAAGAGAGGAGTGTTGTAGCATTTTCAAATCATTCATTCATTATTCTTCTCATGCAAATTTCAAGAGCAGATTGGAGGAGCGAATTATACCAGATTGGAGGCGAATTTCTTGCTAAATTGGAGGCTAATTTCCAGAATTTGCTAAGTGGTTGGAGGCTAGTGGAAGGCGAAGTTCTTTTGAAGGTTAATTGAGGCATAATTCATCCAAAGGGAGACCAAAATTCAATCCTTATCCAGCAAAATCTGATCTTCTTTCTTCATTTTTTCCAAGGTTGATAGTTAAGCATTCAAAGAAAAGGTATGAAGAATCATTTTTTCCAAGGTTGATAGTTAAGCATTCAAAGAAAAGGTATGAAGAATTATTTTTTTTGAAATTTCTATTCAAGATTTATTTTGATTTCCATAGCAATCTTTTAAAGTCTAAGTCTTGAAAAATCTAATTTCCATTCATAATTAATTTGAGAATTTATAATTCTTGATTTATCATGTCACTTTCAAATTAATGTTTTGAATTATTCCCTTGAAAGGTCTTAAATTCTATGCTTTAAGGTGCGATGCTTAAAGACTAATTTTAAATTTTTGTGTAGGCATCAAATGACGACCCCCAAAGCCGGAGGATCTACTACTCGGCAGGCTCTCATCAAGGAAGATCAGAGGAGTGACGAATTGGAGACCAGGATCGTGTCCAAGTGGAATAATATCGGAGACACCAACTTAGGAAACTTCAATGTGAAGAAGTTTCGAGAGGTCCCCTACATTGGCAAGCCATCACCTGTTGCGAGGAGGATAATTGAGAGTGGCATCATCAAGGCTGCAGGTTTCCCTCCCGCAGTCAAGTGTCATGAGTTGATGATTGAGTGTGCTTGCCACTATGACTCACAATCAAGGACGATCGTAACCAAGGATGGGAACATCTTAGCCTACCTTTCAGAGGAAGCTATAGGCGAAGCTCTTCATCTTCAGGACCATAAAGACATGATCTACAAGAGCTTGGAAGGAGCAAGGTCGATGTATGAAGATGATCCCGAGTCTTGTTTGAACTTCATCAATAAGAATTGGTTGCTCAAAAGTCGGCCTTGCCTGAACAAGATTCCCAATACACCACATAGGATTGACTTCTAGGAGGAATACAGGGACTTGATAACTTTGCTCAATCGAGTTACAGGTGCTTCTCAAGCCTTCTTCTTCGACAAGTGGATGTTCTTCTTCATATAAGTGATCGTCCAAGGAAAAGGAATGCTTCATTGGGCTAGAATCATTAGCAATTGTCTGGACGTGCAGTTGACAAGGCTAAGACCCACCAAATCATTCCACATGAGCTCATATGTTATATATGCCTCGGTCAGGAGTTTCGAGTATGCAGGGCTACCTCACAGAGGAGTGATTGGAAGAGGAGCCGAAGAAATAAGAGTTTGTGATTCTTATGTTCAACTGCATCATCCGCTTAGAAGTGACTACAAGTTAGTCAATGACACCTTCACGATGAATATTACTAGGATATTGCAAGGTGGGATTCACAATCGACTGTCTCCGGACGCACAAGAGCTTGTGAAGAAGCATGGTGCATGGTTCATTTAGTTTCCAAAATTCACATACATCAGAGTTCATGGGTGTCTTTCACCTCCCTACATGTTGCCAAGATATCCAACAGACATGATAGTACTACTTGAGGTGACTAGACAGTTGGCAGCTTATGCGAAGGCATCTAGACACAAGCATGGAAATGGAATTCCCATGCCCATCATACTAGGGAATTCAGTTGAAGTGTGTCCTAATACTCAAGCCGTGGAAGATGCAGAAAAGGAATTATCTCTATACTCATTCACATCCTTTGCCTCGAGAGAGAATTTTGATCCTCATGGTTATATGGAGGAGACAGTCGGCAAGAAGTACAAGCATGAGTTTTAGGTGGAGGACTTTTGGATGAATGTCCCAAACGATTTAGAGGTCAAAAGAAAGATGCATTCCAGGCTACCCTTAGATTTCATCAGGAAATGCAAGATTTATAGAGTTGCTGATCAAGCCCAGGATAGTGGTAAATACCTCCAATCATCCTATGAGAAGGAAGATAAAGGAGTGAAGGTAAATTGGAATGAGCCAGAGGTTTTAGACTTAAGAGTTTTAATGGCTCCTGTTTTAGCTTGCACTCGCAGATGGGTGGATGTACAACATCAAAAATTAAAGGAGAAGAATGTATCCATGACATTCACCTTGGAAACAAGACCAGAAGAAGGAGAGGCGAGTGTGAGTGAGAATGCTTCTCATTCCAAAGGCTCAAAGAGGAAAGAAGGACTTGAGAAGAGAGAACCTTCCAAGAAGAAGCAGAAAACGAATCCTGATCGCCCACCGAGCACATCTTCTAGGCATGAAAAGGAAGCAAGTCAAGGGGAAGATCAGAGGCAGATAGTATATAAAATTGATGAGTCTATGGAATCCATGGTACAAAATGATAAACAAGAGAAAGGACAGACACCTCAACATTCATCAAGTCAATCTCCCCAAGTTGGTGCTAATGAGCAACATGAAGAAAAAAATGATGATGAAGCAACATCTCCTTTCCAGGAAGATAGACCTCTACCTAAAGAAATACAAGTGAGGGAAACAAGATCTGCCATTCCTGATTGGCTGAAAGAGAGACTGACAAGGGTAGTTGTGGTTGAAGATGAAGAAGATGTGTTTGACTTGGAAAGCCTTATAGGAAATTCTCATGAAGTAATAGAGAAGAAGAAGGCCACAAAGATGTCTAAGGTAATTAGAGATGAGACAGGATCTAGAAAAGTGCAGATAGCTACACCAGTGGTGGACAAATATGAGGATGAGATTCTAGCAGAAGAATATGATCCAGAAACATTTGATCTTGGTCCACTTACCACCGAGCAGGCTATGGAAGAAGCAACTGACTCATTGAAAACACTCAAAGACAAACTCAAAGAGGAAGTGGAAAAGAATAAGAAACTTGAAAAGGAGGTCAGTGCTTGGTGGAATTATTTTAGCCATCTTAACCAACCTTTGAGACGACAGGATCCAGCAATATCTCCTTTACATGCACTTCCTCTTGAATCAATAAGTGAGGCAGAAAGGGCGAAGAACCTAGTTCAACTTATGAGTTCTTGGATTGATGAATCTCACAAGGTAGCCGTTGAATTTGCAACAAGAATGATGAAGACAATTCATCGAGCTATCCAGGTCCTTGAGATTATTCATAATCTAATGATAACTGTAGCTGCATTCACTCACACTAGAGATGTTATCATCCCAGTCTTACAAGTGATAAGAGAAACACCAAGACGGATTCCGACACAAGAAAAGATAATGGATGGAGGAACCCATAGCCTCCTACAGTGGTCAGCTCTGCTCCAGATGAAAGAAGTCTTTTTTGAAGACGTCAACGCTAGATGCAGCTGAGTTCAAGGCATCATTCATCCAATTCAAGATAAGGTGTTTGAGATGTTGTGTACCATTCTTGACAGGCGGATCGAGATCAAGACAGATGTGGACATCCAAGAGTTGGAAGACAGAATCAAGGTCATCTTTTGCAAGGAAGAAAACATCGTCACAGAAAGACAATGAGATCAGATGTATGCTACTATGTTCCTGATTGAGAAGACCAAAGAACTTGAGCCTAGTTGGGAGACAACTCTTCTCACCGCTTTTGATCAAGTCCTTCACTTGGAAGAACGAATGAAGAATCTTCCTGATATTCTTATTGCTGAGATTGAAGGAATTGTGTCCAGATTCATTGAATATGTTAGAAAAGAGCACAGGAAAGGGAACAAAGTCCTAGATGAAAAGTGGTTATGAAATGATGTGGCGGCTTAATTCCTATTGGTCTATGTCTCCTCGGTTTTGTGCCAAATTTTTATTGGCTATGGTTTAATGATGTTTATCTAAATGGGGACTTTTTTGTAACAAACCCTAATTAGGGTTTAGGTGTCATAATCTCAGCCATTGATCTTCTTTCGATCTAGGCCGTTTATTGTATTTGAGGATGCTATATATGCCTTAGCCATTGATCTTCTTTCGATCTGGGCCGTTTATTGTATTTGAGGATGCTATATATGCCCTCACTCATTTCATTTTTAGGAGTTAGAAAAAGAGTTTAGAAGTTTAGAAAGTTAGAAAGTTGGAGAGAAATTAGTCATTGTTTGTAGCAAGATTGAGTAGTGAAGAAAGAATTTTGAACAATTGTTGTCCATTTGGCTATGAGATCAATAAAATATTGAAGTTATGGTGTTTTATTGCAATACTTGTGGCTATCTTCATGATTGTTTATCTTCTTGAATCACTCTCTGTTGAAATAGCATTTAAATTTTAAGTTTGAAGGACGAATCGTTGTGCTTGATCTTTGATAAGATTTACATTCCAAACCACTAGCTTCTTACTGATTGTGAGGATGCCTTGTGTGGTCAACTGGAAACATTAAGATTGATTAAGAATTCAATCATTATTGGAAGTATTGATATATATCTCTATGATAGTATCTATATCCTTGATGATTTGAAAGTTATTGAATCCCCTTAGAAGATCGCATCAATTCCAGTAGAGTTGTAATTTCTTGGTGATACTGAAATTGGTAGAATCTTATCAAGTCTAGCCTTCATTGAGTCATTCTTAGGATCAGTTTAAGTCTCTATTCCCCGAAACCCTTATCTTTTGACATTTTTTGAAAATTTGTTAGTGTTAGGAAAATCCTGTTCCCTCATTTGAAAGGAAGTAACACGGACAAGCTTTCTTTGAAAGTGCGTAAGGCCCCTTGAAGAAACAACAAACACAACGACCACTGGTGCTTATCCACACGTAGAGATCCTACAAAAAAGAACCTTGAAGTCATCCCGATCGATCCTTTTCGCGACATCTTCAACATTCGGAGACTTTAATCAAGAGAGGATAAGGTACCTTTAGGTATTTTATTCTGTGTTTGGTTGTGTACATAATACACATCAACACTTCCACATCAGCAAGCTCGAATGCATTGAACTTGATTCATCAAAGGGTGGAGCAAATGACAAATGGTGCTTCATCAAATATTTTTTTATGTAGCTAACCTCAATTCTGATTGGTTAGAAATCAAGATGGGCATGTGTCCAAATTATTGTAATTATTTCAGAAGGAAGTTTGTTGTAACATTCCCTAATTAGGGTTTTATTGTAAAATCTCGGCCATTGATCTCAAATTGATTCGAGCCTTTGAATTGTAATGAGCTCTCTATATAAGGCCCGGTTTTCTCATTTGTAAAGGTTAACATAAGAGTAGTGGAATAAGACAAGAAGATAGCAGGAGAAGAGCAGTAGTTAGATAGCACTTAGTTGATAGTTAAAGTAGCAGGAGGAAAACTTGAAGTTGTTGCAAAGGCTTGTTAGAGTAATACTTAATTTCATTGAAGTTATGGTGAATTTGGTGTTATTTCCACTTGTGGCATGGTTTCTTGTCTACTTCTCATAGTTTAATTGAAGCTCATTGATTATAATGTATGTTTATGAGGATATTTTGATGAACTCCTTGGTTCATACTTTTTGTAGCTTGCTGATTGTATGCTACAGTGTAAAGTTAGCCTAAACCTTACACTTGTGTTTAGTTCAATTGTGAATACTTATTCAAGTTGCGTCATGTATGGGTATTTGCATGAGTATTCATGATATTAAAACCTTTCTCATCCCTTAGAAGATCGCTTCAATCTTGTGTGGTTGTTGTTATCATGGCGAAGCAAGATTTGATATGAAGGAGTTTGTCTATCCGAGTAACATTCATTGTTATCTTTGATCTTAGGAGTAGCTTTGTCTTCTTAAATCCTTTCTTTTGCCCTTTTTTTAATCAAGTTAATTTCCACGTTCCAGCAACATCCAAACGTTCAACATTCAAGTATTCAACATAAGTCCCCTCGGATTACCCACAATCATATCAACCAATTGATCTATCTACACGTGAAGGCCTGACTAAAGAAGCCTTGGAGTTGTCTCGGTTGATCATATAAGTTAGCATCTGAGGAGATTTTGATCAAGAGAGGATTGAATACCTTTGGTATTTTATTCTGTGTTTGAGGTTTATAAAAAACTCATCAACACATGGGAGATCATACAAGGCACCTCGAGCCATTCTATTAGATCCAAGAGCATAGAATGACACTTGCCATTCGGCCTCCTAGCCCCTCTTGGGGTGTCTCTACCTGAATGGCTTCCTAGCTACATGCATTCCTCATATACACTTTCTCCCCTCCATAATGGGATGGCAAATTGGCTGAAGCTTTAAAGGAATCTTCATCATCATTAATTATCAAAGAAACGGGACTCGGACTCGGCTCGGACTCGGCAAGGCCGACTCGGACTCGGACTCGGGACTCGGCGTCAGACTCGGCTCCAGACTCGGCTGGACTCGGGAAAGTGAAAAACTCAAGAAATTTAGAGATTTTTAAAGATTTAAAATTTGTTTCAGACACCCTTTATTGAATACACCTTAAAGACACAAAAACATCATTAAACTCGGCTCATTTGATTACATACACAAGTATACATCAATCACATAAGCATAAACGCAAATTGTAGTTGAAGAAAATAAGAAACATAGATATATAAATATTGTCAAATGTATACAATATTACAAAACTCATGGAATAAAAAATCCATGTCATCATATGATCATCATCAAATGTTTCATACAAATACCAAAGGTAAATAGTAAAACTAAATACAACTACAAGTGTACAAGCCTATGGCTGAGATGGCCGTGCACCCTCTCGCCCTGGCCCCTTGCGAAAGCGTTTAAAGTAGGTCCTAGATGATTCAGCAGCCATAGTTGCTCCCCGTGACACCATGCCATGCTCACCAACATCAGGAACGACTGTGTCATGCTCACCAACATCAAGAACAGCTGTGTCAATCCGAGTCTCAGTATTTCCTGTCTCTGCTCGTGTTCTCTGCTCCTCCTCTACCATGGCTACAGCCTCAGCCTCTATATCTACCTGGTCGATCCAATCAATGTCATCATCACTAAATACAGCTGTAGGAGTCCCAGGAGCTGTCTGATTCTCATTGGCCCACTCTGCTTCAAGATCAACCTCATCTAGAATGATAGGAGACATGTCAACTGTTGCATTCTTTCTCATTCTCAGGCGGAGGTTGTAGTGAACAAAGACGAGATCATTCATCTTCTCCACAGATAATCTATTGCGCCTCTTGGAGTGTATGTGCTCGAACATACTCCAATTGCGCTCACAACCTGATGCGCTGCATGGTTGGTTCAAGATACGAATGGCCAACTTCTGAACATTTGGTGTCTCTGGGCCAAAAAAGTTCCACCAATGATCTGAGTTTGAAATGAGAAAAATAAATAAAATCAGTCTCACTCATGAACTCATTTAACAAGTTACAATATAGTATTGAATACAACTAAAATTAAGCCTAACAATTTATTTTTACCTGGCATCATAGTTGTTCTAGCGTGTTTGGCGACAGGACGAGAGAAGGTCTCCCCTTGTGCATCTGAGAACATCTGTAGCTCTCGAAAAAGGTCTATCTGAGAAGTACCGGCAGGTCCCATCTTCTCCATGATTGCATATAGCCCATTAAGGACCTCCGCATTAGCCTTGAAAGAAGGGATAAAACGGAATGCCGGATTCAGATAATAGGCTGCCGCATGGATGGGCCTATGTAGCTGATGATGCCATCTCCTATCAATGATCTCCCAAATGGGACCATACTTGCTCTCATCTGCTCCATAGACGAATTTGATGGCCTCCTTCGCCCTATCCATGCCCTCATATATATAGCCCATTGCGGGCTTATCTCCATCCGCAACTCGCAACAAAACCACCAAGGGCTTAACAAACTGCAAAATTGAAAATATTGTGTAATTTAGAAAAATGAGCAAATAAGAGAATACATATAATAACTTATAAAACATGAAGCTAAATTGTAGAATTTATAAAAAAATTACCTTCACTATCTCATCACAAGGGACCCAAAAGCCTTGCTCATCAAAAATGCAGTCTGCCATCTCTATCCCTGCAGGGGTGGTAGCATAGGATGAGGAAGACCACTCCTCACCAACAATCATACGTCTCAAGGCAGGCTTAGACCTAAGCATGGACTGCAATGTGAGGAAGTTTGTGGCAAATCTTGTGATTCCTGGACGATGCAACTCCTTCTGCTTTGTGTATTGTCTCATAAGAGCCAACACCCATGAATGATTATATACAAATTTGCAGACATTTCTTGCCCTTTCTACACATCTCTTGACCCATGGGATTTTTCCAATATCCTCCAACATGAGGTCAATGCAATGAGCAGCACATGGAGTCCAAACTATAGATGGGTGCCTCTCCATCAATAGTCTACCTGCAGCAACATAATTTGTTGCATTGTAAATTGTAATTAATGGAGGTACAAACTACAAGATAGTAATTAATTTGCAAACAAAATTAGTTTGTAATCAAAAGTTTACCCGCAACAACATAATTTGCTGCATTGTCGGTCACCACCTGTACCACGTTCTCCTCACCCACATCTTCAATCACCTCCTCTATCTGCTCACATAGGTAGGTGGCATTCTTGCAATGGGCGGAGGCATCAATGGACTTGATGAAAACGGTGCCCCCTGAAATAAAAAAATAAAGCTAGGTCAATGATCATTCAATAAACCATTAGATAAAAAATAAAAAATTAAAGACTATATGAAACTAAAATTAATCAATCACCTACGGAAGAAACAAGAAAATTAAGGAGAGTTCTATTTCTCCTATCCGTCCAACCATCAGTCATGATGGTGCAACCTTTAGTGCTCCATATGTGGTGTTGTTCATCTAAATCCTTTTTCACATCATCCACCATTTGAGACAAAATGGGTCCCCTCAAATCACTCTCACTAGGGGCTTTGAACCCCGCCCCGCATATGGTAATGGCATCAACCATTTGTTGCCAATAAGGAGACCTGTCACAAAGAAACTCAATGAGATAAGTTAAGTATAAAAATTCAATGAGATAAGTTAAGTATAAAAATTAAAACAATCAAAGTTATCAAACATAAAAGTAAAACATTCACCTGGCTACAAAGAATGGAATACAGCTGTAGCTCCAAAACCTGCCAATTGCCATTTTAGCAGCATCATGGACCTCCTTGTTCCAACCCATGCCCTCAAGCGACGGTTGGGACCCAGGAGTAGTGCGAGGCACAAAGAAGGAATCCAACCTAGATTTACGAATCCTAGGTCCAATGGTAACATTCCCACTATGACTACTAGTGGTAGGAGCATGAGAAGTGGCGATGGCAGTGGCACTGCCACTTATAGAAGCAGAAGCAGAAACGGAAGCACCAGCAGTAGCAAACTGAGTGGGACGATATGGAGGTAAGGAAGAAGGGCCTCCAACACAACCTAACTGTGTCCCTCTTCCTAAAACTGTCTCTCTCCCAATGGCCGCTCGATCCTCCTTTTGTTTCTTTTTTCTTTCAATCTCCTCAACCATTACATAACAATCATGTATGGCCTCAGAGACTGCTTTTAGGCATGGTTCGGCATCATGTCCACGCATACCAGCAATATGGTATTTCAGCCTATATATACCTCCATGGAATATTGTTTTGCAAAACATACATTTTGTTTGCCCCTTTCCTTGCCCTGGAAAATCCTCATGATATTTCCAAGCAGGGTCCTTTCTCATGGGGGGTCTAGAAGCCGAAGTAGACATTTTAGGATAGTTTTGTGAAAGTTGAAGATGAGGCAAATAATAAAGTGAAGTTTGCTGCAATAAAACATTACAAATACAAAATAAAATTAATAGATACATTCAAAAAAACTAAAGTAGGGTTTGTAAATTTTTTTTAAAAAAAATTGTAGGGTTTGTCAAACCCTACAATTTAAAAAAAAAAAATTTACAAACCCTACATACAACCCTACATAGTACAACTACATACTACATGCTACATACAAATTACAAACATACAAAAGATCTTGCATACAAGAAAATGTAAAACTTTCAAAATAAATGAATAGAAAATGGAATTTTTGCATATAAGAAACAAAATAATGTTAAAAAAAACAATCATACCTCTTACAACAAGCTTGAAATGAGCTGCAAACTCTTCCTATCCAACTCTTGATGCACCAAATCGAAACACAATGTAGCTCCAATGTGAAAAATTGAAGAAAACTTGAGCTTCCTCCTTGCTGGTTTTTCTTCTATGCACCCTTGTTTTTCTTCCCAACTCACTTTACTCTTCCTTTTTTTGCAAGTGAATGAAATGAAAGTCACTTTTAGGGCTAGAAGACAATTAACATTAAAAAACGGATTTAAAAAAACTTTACAAACTATTTTCTTTTTGACTTTTTATTTGCTGCCAACGCCGGCCGAGTCCAGGGCTCGGGACTCGCCGAGTTTGGCGATTTTGTGCCAAAATTGCCAACTCGGCGAGTCTGGCGAGTTTAGCCTCCAGACTCGGCCGAGTCCGAGTCCGAGCCTCTGGGACTCGTTTGGCCTGACTCGGACCCGGACTCGCCGAGTTTAGGCGATTTCGGGCGAGTCCCGTTTCTCTGTTAATTATGCACATATATATGTTAGAAGCAATGGATTATCTGCATACATTCTTACTTCCTATCAAATGGAAGATAAGATAATAAATCAGCCAGATCAGAATGCACTATGGATCATACCAATGGCTTGAATGATTAATAGTCTGCGGTCTAGTTCTATTAATTATGAAAGTCAAAGTTTCTTCTTGATCGAATGTCTTATCTCCTTCTTCGATGCCCCTCCTACAATGGAGTTCTTCTCTTTTAATATCTTTCAAAATGGGGAAAGGGTCATACCTTTTTATCCCGAAAGGTTACACCTATTTGCACTTGCTGTCCCTTGTGAAGAATCACAGCCCTTCCATATACACCCGCTGCCCCCAGAATGGGTCATATCCCTTTTAAAAGACCACCTTGGAGACAACACACACCTCCTCATAAGGAGTACTGTTTATGCATATTAACTCTTGATGAAAGTATCTCAATTGAACCCTTTGAGGAGGTGTTTCTTTAACAAATTAAACCTATTTCTGCCACATTGTACTTCAGCATATTAATCTGTGTGCTTGCTAGGTAATTCACAGAAAGGCATACAATCAGAATCACATCTCTCAGTCTTAATGATAATTAGTTTTTTTTTTTGCACCTAAGGAAAATACTCACCAAGCATAATAATACACTTGAATCGTGAAAATTATGCAAGTCCTATGGTGACTGATTTAAGTTCCTAGTTTCAAAGAGGCAACATGACATGTTTGCTCCTTTGAAAGATTAAATGCTGGTATGAAAAAAATGTCTTTTCATCCACAAGAGTATTAGATATTATTGCAAGATAATCTTGATGAATACTTTGATGGTATTAGATGATGGATATAAATACCCTGAAATCATAGCAAAGCCTGTGGAACAAACGAATGGAAATAGTTTACAAAACAAACTAAAAAACAACCTATTAACAAATACATAAATAAACAATAACAATGATAACGAATTAAACAAACTAGATAAGTGACAATGATGGATATGCCAACATTCCCCTCTTATTATATCATTGTTGTAAAGTACTAACAAGAGAATCTTGAAAGTTATCAAAGTTCACACGTCCAAGAGGCTTTATGAAGATGCTAGCATGTTTCTCTTGGGTAGTGCAGAATTGGACTTGAATGTTCTTTTGTTCATCATGTTTTGTATGAAGTGGTAGTCAACTTCAATGTGCTTAGTTCGTTCATGAAACATTGGATTACGAACAAGCTTGATAACACTTTGATGATCACATTAGAGGATTGTGGGTTTATTTTGAGGTACTCCCAAATCTTTCTAGTATGCAACATAGCCAAATTGCGTCACATACTTTTACTGGTTGCACGATATTATAGTTTTGTTGAAGAACAAGCAATTATGGCTTTTTCTTTCTTCCTCAAGAAAGAGGACCAAATCCTAAGAAGAAAACAAATCTAGTTGTGGATTTCCTGTCATCAATAGAACCTACATAATTTGCATTTGTTTACCCTATCAAGATGAATTAATCATTCTTTTTATATTCCAAATCAATGATTCATTCTACCATGGATATACCTTAGTATTCATTGGGGTAATGTTGGTATAACAGAATAGGCTGATAGATTGTTGGACAATCTACCTGTTGTGACGCTTTCACACATCGCTCCATTGCAAATGAGGACCTCCGCTTTTTGCTTGTCAGCTTAGGTGTTTTGTTTAAATGGTCTTTAGCTTGGCAATAGTCGTGGTCTTTAAACTCTACTTAGGGTTTGTCTTGGCAGTCTAGGTTAGGGGTGTTGAGCAACCTTTAGTATGTCTTAAGATTGTAAAGTCTTGTCTTTAGTGTGGTCAAGTCCGGAATTCATGAACAAATGTCTGAGTTGAGGAGTGAAGGTGAAGTTGTAAAATCTTGTCAAAATTGCTAAAAGGTTGTCATTATTGTCAAATGTTGTCAATTTGGTCATAATGCAAGATGTTGTTAGGAATGGATAGAAGAGTGAGAAGTGCTGTGTTTGCTTGTAATTCTATCAGGAATTGCAAGCGCAATGCCTTAAGGTCATAAACTTCAAGTCCATATTTGTGCAAGAGAAAGGTGGGGAAATAGTATGAAAATTTGACTAAGTCAAGAGTCAACCCCCTTACACCACATACATGCACTTAAGTTTGTATATTGACCTATCTCAAGTGTGCTCTCACAGGGAATTGATGAACAAAGATTATGCACAAAGTTGTGCATACATATGTGCAAAACCTACTATGACATGTGTGCATACACAAGAGAAAAGTATGTCTAGTTTGTGCAATTTTACTCCTCCAAACTGACCTCATGATCTGAAAAATTGTCTGTGTCAAACCAAGGGGGGTAAGTTGTGCATTAGTGTCAAAACAAGGGTGTTAAGTTTTGCATATCAAGTCCATCCAAGATGCGCTCACAACTTTGGGCAAATCCACCCCTCATATGCACTCAAGTAGAGGAAACAATGTAAAATTTGTCTAAGTAACAAACCAAGGGGGTCTCTACATGCACATGTTTATGAATGCACTCATAATGTGCTCTAATTTGTGCAAGTCTTCCCCTCAAACCCGACCTCATGATGCAAATTGTCATTCAAAAACTGTCTAAGTGTTGCCTTAAAGGGGTTCTCAACCTGCATTTTGTGCAAACACATTACCTAAGTGTGCTCAACCTGCATTTTGTGCAAGCACGCATCTCATGTGCATTCAAGGATAAAACTCGTGCATGCACACTACCCAAATGTGGTCACTGCAATTTGTGCGTGCACCTACCTAAAATCCGCCAGTTCAAGCAACCCCTTAAATCCTGCCCTGCTGGTCAGTCCTTGAGATCCTAAAAATAAGAGAAAGGAAATCAGCCATATATCCTAAAAATCAGACTAAAGAACATCAAAATCAGGGCTAAGATACTAAAAATCTGATCCTAATTCGCCTAGCAGACCTGAAAGTGCAGATATGATTTGGACTTAAAGGCAGAGCAGACCTAGGTGAAATAATAAGTGCAGATCTGAGTAAATTCAAAGAGCAGAATGGAAACACGAGGGCAAATTAATAATCAGACATTGGGCGAACTTGCAAGGATCAGACTTAATGCAAATTCAGGGCAGATCTGATAAAAAACAGAAGCTTATCAAAGGGACAGCAGACCTGGAACCTTGTATTTGCAAAACTGAAAGCATCATTCTCCTAGTCAAAATCATCATTTCCAATGATTAGCAAGTCTATTTATTGATGCAAGGGTTTAAAGTTTAAACCTTCATTTTGTTGTAATCTTGCATTTCATTAAGGGTTTTATCTAATTTTACAATTCAAGGTATTTCTTTCTTTTACATGTGTGAAGTACATGAAGAATTCACTAATGCAAGAACAAGGTCTACATTCCAAGGCAAGCACATGATTCACATTTCAGGGATGCATTGGATCAAAGTGCAACATCATCATAGTCTCAAAGATCAACATAAGGAGGCATCAATACAAGGATCAAAATGCAAAGATCAACACAAGCAAAGGAAGGAACAAATCCAGAACAACATCAAGGCTTCAAGGCAAGAAGGAGATCAATATATACACTTTACAATTTCAACATTGCAAAAGATGTTATAACAATCTTGAATTTCCTTTGGAAATCGAAGATCACAGTTAGTGTAACAAGGAGGCAATCCTGGTCAAGACATTATGCACAAGATGATCAAACATAGACATCATGAAGCCAGGATCAAACATCATTAAGGAGAGAACAAGGTGAATTCTCGAACAAGAAGATGTGAAAGTGAAATGTGATCAAGGAATGATAGTTTCAGAAGAGTAAAGCAAAGTTAGAAACTTGATCACAAAGATAATACAATTGGGGAATATGATCCATCATCACATCAAGCTTGGAAATGTTTGAGTATAACAAGATATTGTTCTAAACACAAACACTTCTTTGTGATGATCTACAAGATAAGCATGTTGAGTTGACGTCTAATCACACTCAACCAATCAAATAATTCAAAGTCAATGTGTCCAAGTCCATTATACATGACTCATGCTACAAAGCAGATAATTACACGTGTCATGTGGCACTTCATCAAATATTGTTCAACATACCTAATCTTATTTCTCATTGGTTCGAGTTTAAAGGACATGTGTCCTAAACATTGTACTTTTCTCATTGGTCAAAGGGAGTTAGTTATAACTAACCCTAATTAGGGTTTCATCTTGTAATCTCGACCATCGATCTTGAATCAATTTGGGCCATTCAATTGTAATTGGGATGTCTATATAAGGCATTACCTTCTCATTTTTAAAGGTTAATAGAGTATAGATCATTAGGAGTTAGAAGTAGAGTAGGAGGAGAAGAAATTGTTGCCAAACCTACGTTGGAATGAACATAGAATCTCATTGAAGTTATGGTGGATTCTTTTGAGTTATCTCAATGTATTGCATGATTTCTACTTCTCATAGTTAGATTTATTTATATGGAGTTGATTGGATGAATGGAAGAACTTATTGTTGGTTATTGGTGAAGCCTAATAATCATACCATTTGGAATTTTTTGATTACAAATTGTAGTGCATGGTTAGACTGAACTTAATTGAAAGCTTAACTTCAATTACTTTATGGTCATTGTTCATAGTGTTGATGTTCATAAGTGATATGCAAATCATTCGCTTATCCTTAGGAGATTGCAACATCTTTGTGTAGTTGTTTCCTCATGGCAAAGCAAAGCTTGATTTGGTTTCATCGAAGCAACAATCATTTCTTACATCCTTAGGTTGCGAATAGATTTCTCTAACCCCTATTCCTTTGTCTTTTATTTTTCCAAGTGAGTTAAGTTAGATTCCATGTTTTAGCTGTTTTGCAAAACGTAAGTCCCTTTGTGTGAACCCACATATCACATCAAATCACTGAGTCTATCCAAAATATAAAGTCAATTGTTCGCATTGTAAACCTTGTAGTTGCCTTATTTGATTGTATTATTTGCGTATGAGGTTTCTTTGTTGAAGAGGGGATCAAATACTTGGTATTTAATTTTGTGTTCGAGGTGTCCTAAAAGACGCATCAACACTACCTAGACTCTGTTGTGACCATTTCACACATCGCCCCATTGCAAATGGGGACCCATGTTTTTTTTGCTTTTTAGGGTTTGTCTTTCTAGGTCTTTTAGGGTTTTGTTAGTTGGCCTTTGCATTTTGAGTGCTGTCAGGGATCACATGGATAGCAAGTCCGGCTTGAGTGATGCCCTAGTCCTGAAATTTGGCTAAGTCTGGAATGCCCTGATCCTGAAATTTGACTAAGTCTGGAAACTGAAAAAACCTCAAAAAACTAGATTTTGCTATATAACTCCTGGAGGTCTGAAACCACTCTCAAACATCCTGAAAGTATATATGGAATATAACTTAAAGTATAAGTCTCACTTATACTTAAATGTTATATTCCATAAAAATTATCCTGATAGAGAGTCTCAAAAGTCAAATTTCGCTCCCGTCCTTCACTGAGGATCCAGAGCGAATTTCGCTCCTGTCCCTCCCAGGAGGACCAAGGCGAAGCGCTCCTGTCCCTCACCAGGGGACTAGAGCGAAAATGCTTAGTGGAGTCATTCCTGACCTTGTTTGGACGAATTGAGACATCAAAGGCATGGTGAAAGACGAAATGAGCATGATAGAGCATCCAGACTTGATCAAAAACGATGAAATGATGAAGTTTTTGCCTAGAAGGTCAAATTCGCGCCTGTCCCTCACTGAAGGACCAGAGCGATTTTCTTTATATGCACAATTTTAGACCTTTTTTGGACATTAACTTTTATTCATAGCATTAAGTAAGATGATATCTTCCTTAGCCAAGACTTTTTTTTGATGAAAATTGTAACGATTTGGCCTAGAGAGCAAATTTCGCTCCTGTCCCTCAGTGAAGGACCGGAGCTTAAAGTCTGACATTGCTTTGTCCTCGCAGGATTTTAACGACTTGATGATTTGAAGAAGTCCAAAGAGATGCATTTTACCAAATGAATATAACTTGAAGTGCCGTCGTGAAGAAAAATGGACCAAAATGAAAAATCGCTCCTGTCCCTCAGTCAGGGACCAGGGCGAAGTTCAGTGATAGCTCCCGTCCCTCTCCCAGGGACCAGAGCGAAATTCTTCATAGGGTATGCACTGGGCAAAGATCAAGCAAGTTTTATGTTCGAAGGCAAGAAAGGAGGTGAATTGAACCCGTTGAAGATAAATTGAAGATTATAAAACGTCAACAAGGGACCCAAATCCCCAAGTTCGCTCCTGTCCCTCAGTCAGGGACCAGAGCGATTTTTACTTTTGACAAATTTCTTGCCAAGTTACAATGATTTCCAAGCCAAAGATGAATAAAATGGGGCACAACAAGACCATTGAAGATAATTTTTGAAGGTGGCAAAGTGTAGTTGAGCTTGAAAGTACAAATTCGCTCCTGTCCCTCATCAAGGGACCAGGGCGATATCTTAGTTATGTGCCTTTCCTCCAAGTTTAAAACCACTCCAAGTCAAGGTGAAAGGTGGCAAGGACATTTCGAGGCATCTCAATCAAACACAAAGTTACGAAGATCACCAAATTGAAGGATTTGCACTAAAATACCTAATTCGCTCCTGTCCCTCTCCAAGGGACCAGAGCGAAATTCTCATAAATGCCTAGATTTCAAAAGTTTATCAAGTATCAAGTGATTAAGAAGGATCAAGAGACTTTATTTTACACGATGAAAACGGTGGCAAATTAATGGAAGCAAGGACAAGTCCAAGACATTCAAGTTCGCTTCTGTCCCTCTCCAAGGGACTAGAGCGATATTTACTATATTTGCCAATTCATGCAAAATACATGTCAAAGCAAGGTTGAACAAGATCAAGGACATTATTTAAGAGGCAATGAACGAGGAACCAAGGTTGAAAGATGACGCATTTTGACTAGGGCTTCAAGTTCGCTCCTGTCCCTCTCCAAGGGACCAGGGCGATGATCCTTCAAACATCCATACGCCTTGTGGAAGTCAAGTAGGACAAGCGTGGAATGAAAGAATAGCATTGTTTATCCTTTACAATGAAGATTGAAGTTCGAAGTTACAAAGGTCAGGGAGAAAACACTAGGATCGCTCCTGTCCCTCTCCAAGGGACCAGGGCGATAATGGTCATAAAAGGCATTTGTTCACATAAGCAAGACACTCAAGCTCGAAGGACCCAGCGAAAGTGGCAAATTCAACGTGGAGATGAAGACTTTGAACGTTAAAATTGCAAGAATCATGACCAAAGGTGATGGATCGCTCCTGTCCCTCAGTCAGGGACCAGGGCGATGAGGTTTGTATTTTTTTTTATCTTCAAAATTTGGCGCTCAAACAAATATTTTTGAATTTATTTAGATGCTAAAAAATCGATAACTTGGAAAATTCAATTAAATTAGCATTTAAATATTGCGCTTGATATTTATTAATTATTTTTGCCTTTGTAAAAAAATCGAATTTGATAATTTAAATAATAAAGGCATTTAATAATTAATTATTAATTAATTAAAAAATTAAATAGAGCGCTTGGTATTTATTTGTTTTATGAAGGTTGGCCCTTGTTATTTATTTAAAAAATCATTTAAATTGTCTTATTTTATCAAAGTCGGCCTAGAGGTAATTGTGAGAGGTGAGCGCTTATAAAAGGAGGTGTTTATTTCATTTTCACATCATCATTTATCATCTCTCATATGCGACTTGGAGAAGGCAAAAGAGGAGCGAATTTCATACAAAGGAGGGGCGAAATTATCATTCAAGAGAAGGTGCGAATTCAATCAAAGGTGGTGCGAAACTACTATCCAAAGGAGAGGCGAACTTGAAGTTTCACTTGGGCGAATTTGCCAAGGACGTCAAGGGCATATCAAAGGTGGCGAAGTTGCTAACTTGAGGAAGAGATCACGTTGAAGACCATCTAACGTCAATTTTGCCTAGGCAAATTCCTTGTTTTGCATTCTAGAGTTAGCTCTCAAGTGAGGTATGGCGATATGGATTTATTGTTTTGATTTTGATTGTTGATCGTCATAGCCTTCAAATTTTGAATTTTGAATTTTGAATTCCAGGTAGCCCAATCGTTTTTTAGGAAATGATAACTCAAAGACTTATCATGAAGTTTCCTAAAATTAATCTAATCTATGTTATGCATTGCAATATCTAGTTACTAATTTTGAAATGTTGTGTAGGCATCAAATGGAGATCTCATCAAGGAAAATCAAGCTGGATCAAGGACGATCTTCGCCGAGACGATCAAGCCAGGACAGGGGCAACCTCTCTCAATCCAGCGTTCCAAGGTGAGGTACATCATCATCCTGCACATCAAGGACACAAGGAGTTAGAACAAGGGCTCGTTGAAGAAGTAAATAGTTCCAAATGAATTAATTAAAGCAAGCTTCTCAACAACATCAAGTTGAATATCTACCAAGTTACAAGTGTCAAATGAGGTGGCGTCCTAGTCATCATTTCTCCAATCAGTGAGGTCCACCTCAGCATGTCCAGATTCAATGTACTTAACTCATGGAAGGTGGCACAAACTCCGATGTACCTACTCCGGCTATCCATTGGTCGATTTTTCTAGAGGGGACATGTGTCCAAGCAATACAATTTTATCATTGGTCAAGCATTAAATGTTATGTAATGGTTGTAACAAACCCTAATTAGGGTTTTCATTGTTGAATCTTGGCCATTGATCTCGAATTGATCTAGGCCATCGAATTGTATTGAGGGCACTATATAAGCCCTGGCATTTCATTTTGTAAGGAGGATGAGAGATAATATAGAAATAGTTGAAAGCAGTTAGTAGGTAGAGAGTAGTTAGAAATTGATAGAATAGCAATTAGAGTAGAATAGGAGGACAAGGCAAGAAATTGTTGCCATTGATTGTAAACAAACTCCATTTTCATTGAAGTAATGGTGAAGTGTGTCGTTTCTTGCAATTTGCATGGTTTCTTGTTGAGTCTTCAATCCTAGATGGTAGATGATTAGATGAATGGAGGAAATGCGATTGATTAATGGTGGAATTCGTATATCCATACTACTAGCAGTTTGTTGATTGCAGACTTGCCTTGTGTAGTCAACTGGAATCATTCAGCTTAAGCTCAATTTCAATTTGTCGCTTCTTCATTGATATGCATCAACTTGATGGTGTCTATGCCTGCGGTGATGATTTGAACATCATAAAGCTTCCCTTAGAAGATCGCACTAGCCTTGTGGAGATGGTCCATTGATGTCAAAACAAGACCTAGTTAGAGTTTCATCAAAAATCAAATCATTGCTCCTACATTCTTAGTATTAGGATTAGATCTTCTCTTCGCCCTCATCCTTTTTCCATTTTTTGAATCTAAGCCAGTAAGAGCCTGTGTTCCAGCAAAGCAGATCGGAAGTTCAATCATCAGATGTAAGTCCCCTTGTGATTCCAGCAAATCACATCATACCACTGGAGTTTATCCACACGTAGAGACCCTACTAACCAGAACATTGGAGTCATCCTAACTGATCCTTCATGCGAATCTTCAGCAGTTAGAGACTTTATTCAAGAGAGGATAAGGTACCCTTGGGTATTTTATTCTGTGTTAGGCAGTGTACAAAATACACGTCAACAGACTCCTGACTAGGAACCATATCATTTTTCAAGATCTCCATGTTGAAAAAGCATGAACCATTTAGACAACAAATCTTATAATAGCATGAAGAAAGGTGTCATTTGAAAGAAGAGGAAAGACTCAAGACCAATGTTGAATTTCGTGAAATTATTATTATTCCCAAATAAAGGTGGAAGAAGACAATGTGGTTAGTGAGTGTCTAGGAAATCACACAATGTACTAGATTGGTGAACAATAAGAATGAAAAAAACTGCGATAGCAAGTGAAATCTTGAAATGCATTAGAACTTTCTGTTGGAGGTAAATCATAATGAAATGTGAGCTGGAGTCAAAGCAAGAACAAATCTATAATTTTATTAACATTGGAGCGTGGTAGATATTTCACAAGGGAAAGTAGGTAGACGTTTCTCGACAACTTCTCTTACCATAGGAGCTATAAATCTTGTTGACTAAGTTGGGTTGAAGGGTGTTGTAAATGCACCAAATTGACAAAGTTGATTAGCTGGCATGCTCAAATTGATGGAAGTTTTTTATTCATAGATGGACTTTGATGAATTCTTAGTGGAGGAAGAGATAGTAGCTAAAAATTACAACTCTCCTTGTCGGCCTTTAGTTGTTTCATCATTCGCATCATGTCTCTGTGGAGGGCCTGTACGGTTTTGGATTCACGGGAATAATGATACCTTGAAAGTGACTAGGTTAGCATATGTATTGCCTAGACTATAGGAAGGCTTGAGGACTCAAATGTGGTTGAAACTTGACAGTGCTAAAAATGAAAAGGAATATCCTAGACAGACCTTTTTGAGAAAGAGGATCCTACTATTGTAGTCGTATCTGTAGTGCCCACCTATGTATTGACTCTGAGCTTGTCTTAACTTTTCTATGATTGGGTTAAATATTTTCATGAGATGACTTTGATATGGTGTATCTGTAAGATGGATTCATGCATCACTAGATTACACATACTTCAGTCAATTTATGTTTCTTCAGCTATGATCTTTGTTGTCAGATTTGATGCGTTGCTTGAGTGTTGTTGTGACCTTTTTCACACATCGCCCCATTGCAAATGGGGACCCTCTCTTTTCCTGCTTTCTAGGGTTTTGTTAGTGTCCTATGACCTTTTTGCTGCAGTTTCACCAAGCCTTGTCCAGTTCAGAGCATTTTAGGCCCTGACGATTGAAAGTTAGTTTTTGCAAGTTATGTGATTCCGAAGTGTGAACACCACTAGAGTGCTTAGAAAGGCCAAAGGATGAAGATCGCAATCGATTTGGACGAATTTGGACAACTTTCTATTTTTAGAAAGTTTGCTTTTTTGCTTCTTCCTATTTTTTAGGAAGTTTTGTTTTTGGCATTTTTAGCCTAATCCCCGGTATGGCTATTTTTAGAAAGTTATCCCTATTTTTTAGGGATGTCTGCTTTTTGCTTTTTCAGGATGCAAATCTAGGGTTTACACTTGCACCACTGACCAGCTTCGACCGGAACTCAAAAATTCCAAGTTTTGACCTAAAAAGCCAAATCCCTAGATTTTAGGCTTTTTGCTTTTTCAGAATGGGAACCTAGGGTTTGCACCGATACCACTGACCAGCTTCAACCGGAACTCAAAAATTCCAAGTTTTGACCTAAAAAGCCAAATCCCTAGATTTTAGGGGGCATGATGCCTTAGATGATCCACCTAGGCATGGATTTCAAATTTCAAGTTAATCCGATTAAATTTGATTAAACTGTGAAATTTTGAATTTTTTCTAAGAAATTTGGGTAAGTCTGGAATGTCATCCTGATCCTGAAATTTGACTTAGTCTGGAAAATTGGAGAATCCTCCAAAAACTAGATTTTTGCATTACAAGTCCTAGAGACCTGAAACCACTCTCAAACATCCTGACAATATATATGAAATATAACTTAAAGTATAAGTGTTCTCTTTCTTATACTTAAATGTTATATTTTATATATAGTCTGCCCTCTTGAGAGCCTCCAAAAGTCCGCGTTGAAGAGCAAAGGTCTAAAAGTCCGCCATGTTGGGAGGTAGACCAAAATTCCGCCATGCATGTTGGAGAGGCTATGAAGAGGGAACATAGAACTCCGCCCTCAAGGAGACCTTCCTAAAGTCCGCTTTGAGAGGCTTCAAAACTCCACCATGTCTTGTGGACTCTCCAAAGTCCGCCCAAACTTGTTGGTGAAGATGGTAAGGACATCAAAACTCCGCCCAAGCATGTCAATTGTTGGTCATGCCTCTTAAACTCCGCCCTATGTCTTGTGGAGTGAGAAAAGAAGATGTGGGAGCACTCTCCAAAGTCCCCCCAGCCTAAAGAGGCCAAGGTGGCCAACATTCTAAAGTCCGCCATAGGCTAGGAGGGTATGTAGGAGCTATGCTTAAAGTCCGCCCAAGGTGGAGAGCCTTCTAAAGTCCGCCCAAGGCTAGAGAGGTCATGTGGGAGCACTCACCAAAGTCCGCCCAAGGCTAGAGAGGTCATGTGGGAGCACTCACCAAAGTCTGCCAAGCCTAGAGAGGTCATGGGGGAGCTAACACTAAAGTCCGCCAAGGTGGAGAGCCCTCCAAAGTCCACCAAGGTTGGGAGGCTAAGGAGGAGGAGTGATAGAAGTCCGACCAAGTTGGGGACACCACCAAAGTCCGCCCAAGATGGGACCCGCCACCAAAGTTTGCCCAAGATGGAGGTCATGTAGGAGCCCTCTCCCAAGTCCGCCAAAGTAAGAGAGCAAGGTAGGAGGTGCCAAGTTTAAAGTCCGCCAAGGGTAAAGAGAGCTATGAGGAGGGACCTTCAAAGTCCGCCCCATGCCTTAGCCAAAATTTCGCCTTGATGGAGAGCCATGAGGAGAGACCTTCAAAGTCCGCCCCATGCCTTAGCCAAAATTTCACCATGTAGGAGCAAAGGCTAAAGTCTGCCCCATGCCTTAGCCAAAAATTTTGCCTTGAAGGGAGCCATGAGGAAAGGTCTCCAAAGTCCGCCATACCTTGGAGAAGATGGAGATAAATTTCAAAAGTCCACCTACACAGTGAAAAGTCAAACAAAATCAACAAGATGCTAGTGATGTCACAAAATCCACTGAGATTTCAAAATTAAATCCAAAATGAAGAAAATATCTAAGGATTATTAAAAATCCTCGAAATAAATCCAAAATAGAAAGTTTTCAAAAGGAGAATATTGGAAGATTGATAAGGATTTCGAATTTAAATCCAAAATGGAAAGTTTTTTTTAAAGAGAATATTGGAAGATTAATAAATATTTTGAACTTATAGCCAAATTGGAAACTTTTGGAAGATATTTTCTTCGAATTTGGAAACATGACAACACTTTCCAAAAGAATGAAGTTAAAATTGGAAACATGATTTGGAAGATTTTAAGGGTTTCTGATTGAGGATTCAACTTTATTTACAAATACTTCATTGTAAACTTCATTTCTACACCAAGAAGTTCAAAAATATTAAGGAGAGCATAGTAAAATACTTTCAGTTTGGAGTTCATCTGGAGAAAGTTTTGGATATTGCTAGAAGTTGGATAAACTTTTTTGACAAAAGTTTCACAGATTTTTGGAGAAAGACAACCAGTATAAGGACGAATTATTGAATCTCTCTTGAATTTTTGAGTATTTTTGAAGGTGAAATTAAATTCATGATGCAGATTTATGTATTTTCTGAGTTTTTCCAGAGTTTGAGAAATGATTTTTAGTGAATTTGTTCGAATTTCTAAGGGAGGAAAATCATTTTTTTGGCTAAGTATAAGAAATTTTCGGAGTTATAACACTTGGTGTTGGATTGTGATCACAATTATCTTGAAGGTTGGAGAATTTACATGTGAAAATCCCATTCTCATGGCTAAGTATGAAAATGAAGTGAAATTTTCCAAACACTTAGCCGTTCGCAGCCTCGATTTTCTTTAATCCAAGATAGATTTCTAACTTATTTTCCTTTGGTTTTATAGGTCGCAGGAGAAAATAGAAGCGGGATCATCATAGAGATTGTGGCTGGAGTTTCAAGCCAAACGAAAGATTGAGGACAAGTTCACAGGCAAGGTTCATCCGGGCGTGAAGATAGCCAAAATTTGGCTAAGTATGAGAAAAACTTCATGAGGGGATTTGTTCTCCAAATTCGAGGCACTTGAAAGAATCTCAAGGCATCAAGAAAGAAAAGTTCTCAGACTTGGTGAAAATATGGAAAAGTTAGATAAACTTCCAACTTCTTGAAGAATTTCATCTCCTGAAGGAATTTAAAAAGACAAGCTCCCAAGCAGAATCAAATGGCGACAAGAAGGAATCAAATTTCCATACTTAGACGATTTCTTGACACAAATTGGAGAATTCAAGAAAGACATCCAACACGTTGAGGTGGCGCCTCGTCATTTTCCAACCAATCAGATCGCTCCAAGTCGGCATGTCCAGGTTCGATAACCTGACTTATCCAGAAGCTTCTAGAAGGGCACACTTCACAATGCAACAACCTTCTATTTTCATTGATGGTTCATATTTAGCAAGAAGGACAAGTGTCCCAAATGTAATTGGTCGAGGGTAGTTAGTTTTGGGAAACCCTAATTAGGGTTTATAGCTTTCAATCTGGGCCCTTGATCACTGTTTGATCTCGGCCGTTCATTTATTCTTGAAAACTATATAAGCCTACCTCCTCTCATTTGGAGAGTGTGAGGTTTTTGATGTATTGTTGCTTAAGGTCATTTCCAGATAATATATTGCTTGTGCGCTGCTTTGTAATCTCTATTATTTGAATGATTTGCATGGTTTCAATTGCCTCAACACTTAGTTAAAATTAATCTAGATTTGCTTTCATTGTTGTTAATTTGAATGAAGGATTTGATAAGTATCAATTGATGGTGTGTCTCCGCTCATACTTTTGGTGTATGGATGATTTCCATCTCACTGTGCAAAGTTAGTCTGAGCCCATCCCCTTGTTGTGACGTATTCACACATCGCCCCATTGCAAATGGGGACCCCTGCTTTTTGCTTTCTAGGTCTTTTAGGGTTTTGTCTATTAGCCTTTAGCTTTCGAGTGTTGCCAGGGGGATCACCTGGATAGAAGGTTCTACTTAAGTTAGGTCAAGTTGGTGAGTGATGAAGTCTGGAATGTCCTGATCCTAAAATTTGACTAAGTCTGGAAAACTGAAGAATCCTCCAAAAACTAGATTTTGCAATATAACTCCTGGAGGTCTGAAACCACTCTCAAACATCCTGAAAGTATATATGGAATATAACTTAAAGTATAAGTTCTTATACTTAAATGTTATATTCCATAAAATTATCTTGACGGAGAGTCTAAAAATGTCAAATTTCGCTCCTGACCCTTCCAGAAGGTCCAGAGCGAAATTCATCATAAACTTCATTTGCCACCTTGTTTGAGCTTGAAACCTTGTTCCTAACTTGGAAAATGATCTAATTTTGCCTTGTGAAGTGGTTTGAAACTTGAACACTGAGTAATTTGGCCTAGAATGAAGATTTCACTCCTGACCCTTCCAAAGGGTCCAGAGTGAAAATCTTATTTGAGCTTATTTTTCACTAATTTTGGCTAAATTGTGATGTGCAGGGTCTCTTGGAGTGAAGATTGGATATCATTTAAAGATTTGGAAGCATGCGAAATGAAGATTTTTGGACAAAATGGTGAATTTCGCTCCTGACCCTTCCAAGGGGTCCAGAGCGAAATTCCCAATAGCTCTCATGTTGCAATGAAAAAGGTCAAAGCATAGGCATGAATGGAAGAAGAATAGCTTGTTTTTGCCTCCTGAAGAGGTTTCAACTTTGAAGAATGAAGGATTTTGCTTAAAACCTAATTTTCGCTCCTAACCCTTCCAGACGGTCCAAAGCGAAAATCTCTATGAGGGGTATTTCTTGCCTTGTTTGGTCAAATTGAGAAGTGTAAGGCATCATGAAAGGAAGAATGAGCATATTCAAACCCTTAGGCATGTTTAGAAATCATTGAAAAGTGAAGGAATTGAGCCAAATGGTGAATTTCGCTCCTGACCCTTCTAGAGGGTCCAGGGCGAAAATTCTAAAACCCACCTTTTCCTCCAAAGTTTGAGCAAATCTAAGCCTAGGCATGGGTTTAAAACGACATTTGGATTGCCTTAGAGTGGAAATGGATTGCCATGAATGCAAGTTTTGAAGCCAAGGAAGAAATTCGCTCCTAACCCTTCCAGAGGGTCCAGGGCGAAATTTCTAAATTCAATGAATTCCTTTCAAGTTTGTGCTAAAACAAGGCTAAGACCAAGGTTGAAAAGGCCTTTGAGACCACTTGTGAGTAGATGCTTGTTTTAAAAAATGATGATTCTAGGTCAGATAGAGAAATTCGCTCCTGACCCTTCCAGAGGGTCCAGGGCGAAAATTTGAAAAACCCCTATTTTCCCTTGTAGGAACAAGCCAAACTTGGGTGGAGTGAATAAGGAAGAACATTGCCTAGTTAAGAGTGAAAGATTCAACAAAAGTTGATAAAGGAGTAAGCCCAAGAAGGAAAAATCGCTCTTGACCCTTCCAGAGGGTCCAAGGCGAAATCTTGAAGAAACTTCACTAAGCCTCAAACAAACCTTGATATTCCCAAATTTCGCCAAATTTGCCAAATTCAGGACATTTGGGAGGTTGAATTAAATGCGCATTAATTGAGGCATTGGCAATTTAATAAATTAATTTTTAGGCCTTGAAATAATAAAATTTTTTACCTTGGAGGCAGTAAAATTAATTTTTAAAATTAAAAAAATAAAAGGTGAGCGCTCAAGAGCATTTATTTGCTTTTACAAGCAAGTTGGCCTCCTATTAGGTGAGATTTTATCTTATTTTGTTAGTAAAAACCTAGGTCAGCCTCATGGTTAATTAGGGAGAGCACCCTATATAAGAGAGGGGTGTTGTAGCAAATGCAAATCATTCTTTCACTCCTCCTTATGCGAAATTGAGGAGCAATTTGAAGAGCGAATCCTAGCTGAGTTGGAGGCGAATTTCTTGATAAGTTGGAGGATAATTTCCAGAATTTGCTAAGTGTTTGGAGGCTAGTGGAAAGTGAAGCTCTTTTGAAGGCTAATGGAGGCATAATTCATCCAAAGGAAGACCACCATTCAACCCTTGTCCAGCAAAATCCGGTCTTCTTTCATCATTTTCCAAGGTTTTATAGTTAGGCTTTCAAAGGGGAAGGTATGAAGAATCATTTTGAAGTTCTTATTCAAGATTTATTTTGATTTCATTGCCATTAATTTGAAAATTTAGAATTCTGGATTTATCATGTCATTTCCAAATTAATATCTTAAATCATTCTCTTGGAAGGTCCTGAATTCTATGCTTCAAGGTTTGATGGTCAAAGACTAACTTTAATCTTTTGTGTAGGCATCAAATGGCGACCCCGGAGTCAGAAGATCAACTACTTGGCGGACCCTCATCAAAGAAGATCGAGTCAGGACAAGGACGACCTCCTCCAGTCTAGCATTGACAAGGACGACCTTCTTCGGTCAAGCATCATTAGGAATAACCTCTTCCAGTCCAGCATCATTAAGGGCGACCTCCTCCATCTATCCTCCAGTCTAGCATTTGAAGGAGGGCATCACCAAATTGGCATCAACCAAGTGTTAGATAAGGTGGCATCCCAGTCATCACTCCTCCATTCGGATTGGTCCACCTCAGCATGTCCAGATTCAATGTACCTGGCTCATTAAAGGTGGCACAAACTTCGATGTACCTACCCCAGCTATCCATTGGTCGAATATTCCAGAGAAGACATGTGTCCAATTAATACAATTATTTCATTGTTCAGAATTGAGTTTGTTGTAACAAACCCTAATTAGGGTTTTCATTGTAGAATCTTGGCCATTGATCTCAAATTGATGTTAGCCATTGAATTGTATCAAGGGCACTATATAAGCCCCGACTCTTCATTTTGTAAAGGCTAATAGAGAGTAGTTAGAAAGTGAATAGTTAGCTAATAGTGGATAGTCAGTTGATAGAATAGCAATTAGAGTAGAATAGAAAGAGAAGGCAAAGATTGTTGCCAAGATGTTGTTGTAAAAGACTCGTAAAACTTCATTGAAGAAATGGTGAAATTTATGGGTCGATTCAACAATTTGCATGGTCTCTATACTTCTCATATTTGATTTCATGTTATTAGATGAGTGGAAGAAATGTGTTTGATTGATGATGAAATTCGTATATCCATACTACTAGCAGTTTGTTGATTGCAGACTTGCCTTGTGTAGTCAACTAGAATCATTCAGCTTAAGCTTAACTTCAATTGTTGCTTCTTCATTGATATGCATCAGCCTGATGGTGTCTATGCCTGTAGTGATGATCTGAACATCATAAAGCTTTCCTTCGAAGATCGCACTAACCTTGTGGAGATGGTCCTGGGATGTCAAAACAAGACCTAGTTAGAATTTCATCAAAGATCATTCATTGCTCCTACACTCTTAGTGTCAGAATTAGATCCTTTCCTCGCCCTCGTCCTTTTTCCTTTTTTTTCAGATCTAAGCCGGTAAAATCTTGTGATTCTAGCAAATTAGACGTTTAGGTCGTCAAGTGTAAGTCCCCTTGTGATCCTAGCAAATCACATCATACCACAGAGAGCTTATCCACACGTAGAGATCCTACAGCAAAGAACCTTGAAGTCATCCCGATTGATCCTTTTCGCGACATCTTCAGCATTCAGAGACTTTATTCAAGAGAGGATAAGTTACCTTTAGGTATTTTATTCTGTGTTTGGTCGTGTACAAAATACACATCAACACCCCTGTGCATCCCAACATCTCAATCATAAGCACAACCCATTGAAGATTGCACCGGCCTTGTGTAATTGTCCCTAGTGTGGCGAAGCAAGGTTTGGTTTCTCGAGAGCACCTAGTTGATACCGTCTCCAGAATTCGTAGGATTAGATTAGCCTTCCTGAACCCTATCTCTTTTTCCCTTTCTTTTGAAAGTCTAAATCCCGGAAAATCCCCAAAAAAGAAGAGCCTAAAATTGCTAAATCCATCTAAGTCCAGCAGTTCAAGATACTTGTCAAATGTAAGTCCCCCTTGAAATTTCAGCATACACTACCCAAGAAGCTATTCCACTAAAGTCGCTTGTTTGCACATATAGACCTTGGAATCAGTAGTGATTTTTCAGGAGAGGATAGAATACCTCCGGGTATCCTATCCTAATGTTTGGTAGATGATAAAACAAACACCAACAAGTGTGTAGGATATTAATGCAAGCGTGGATTGGTATACACTTGAACTCAATTGTGTTGGCCTCACTATTTTATTATGATATTTTCTTGCAATTGCATGTTGAGTTCTACATTGGGTTTAACTATGTGTACTTGAATCATGCTTATGGTAGGTGGTTTTTAGTTATATGTGA
Organism: Cryptomeria japonica; assembly: GCF_030272615.1. Taxonomy (NCBI): domain Eukaryota; kingdom Viridiplantae; phylum Streptophyta; class Pinopsida; order Cupressales; family Cupressaceae; genus Cryptomeria; species Cryptomeria japonica. The sequence continues at coordinate 633,215,001 of NC_081414.1, forward strand.
ATTTTGATATTATCTAGTTGGTGGCTATATGAATATTGTACTTTGGTTATTTTGTATTCTATTGTTACATTTGATGGTTTCCTTGAGTGTGTAGGTGCACATTTTCCCCAATGATGATTATTAGGAGGGGTGAATGTGTTAGGTTTTATTTTACCTTGTCTCGCTTGAAATAGTATGAGATGTGTCCTGTGTGGGCCTTTGAACCTAAATCTGAATCAGTTAAGTTTGACTTTGCAACTTGTGGGTAGACTTGTCATGGTGGTTGGGTGCTTGCCAATTACCATAATGGTTTGAGTGATATAATTTATGTTATTTAACAATTTTTCTTAATTATTGTGATTTAATTTATTTTATTAATTTTCGTAGAATTATGGTGTGCTAGCAAGTAATTTGTTACTAGTAAGTGATTATATATACTCTAAGTTAGTGGCCGTAGTATTGGTTTGAATTCAGGTTTGGGGGTTCGGTCAAAATTTTCTTTTGGGGTTTTGGGTTCGTCTATTCGAATATATATATATATATATATATATATGCAGCATTTAAGTTCAAAATAAACCACATAGCATCATATATTGTATAATAAACAAAATCACCATAAAAATAAAAATATTACAATATCAATTAGTGAAACTCAAATTTAATGATATATATTATATATTAAAATTAAAAAATAATAATGTAAACCGTCAACAATCAGCCATCATTGATCAAGCATCATCATATATTTGGTTGGAAATGCTTGTTCCACATCTTCTATCTCCCTACTAGTACCAAATTATATCTTCTATTTGTCTTGTTGTAAGAGTTTATTGCACAACTCTTCAAATATAAGGTCAACATTTGTAGAGGTGATATTCAAGGTCTCAATAAAATGTTCATAAGAATATGGTATCTTTCAATGTGATTACCATTATGCCCTCCTCTTCCATATTTTGACCAATGGTTGATAATTGATCTTTGATGTCTTTGATCTTTAGTAAATGTTTTTGCAAGGATGCTTTTTAATCCATTATGATCGGAAATAGCATATTCTTTAGGAAGAAGGCTTTGCTCTTATTTGAAGCCTCATGCAAATCTCATAGATGCTTTCGAATTTTAGCTAAATTCTTCCCTAATTGGACTCCAAGAAGTATTTCATTTGTAACAAATGATTTAATCAATATGATTGCTTCTTTATCACGTTCTTCAAATTTTCCTTGGTCTTTACCCATAGTGTCTGGATCAGTATATTTACCAAGTATAGTATAGGTGAGGCATTTGTACTCTAAAATAGTCAACAGATGTTGCTTCCATGAGTTGTAATTTTTAGCAAACAATCTCTGGTTGCATTCCAACATGATGTTGGGTAGAGAGACCATTTATACCATTCTTCCATCCCACAACTTTTAATCATTCAGCAAGACCAAAGAATGAATCCCTTTCTGCTATAATGTAATGTCCCCTTCCTAAGCACTTCAGTTTGGTGATCGCTAGCTATTCAGCAGGTTCTTGTAGGTTAAGGAGTTAGGGTCAAGGGACTCATGGTGACAATTTGATCCAGCTTATTTGACAATGACAGGTATTATATTGAGCTCAAGTAGTTGAGATTTGCATAATTGCCCTTTTTTGGAGTGATTTTAGGTGTTTTATCCATACTTTTTTTAGCAGAGTTGCCGGAAACTCCTTTGTCCCTCCCTGGGAACGCGTATCCCCGTATCCGTTCCCATTTCTGAAATGGATACGTATCCGATACAGCCCAGATACACGTTGAATATTGTAACCATGCATGCCCAAAAATCCTTGATTTCCAACCATGCTAGATACTAATGTGATTTGATTTTTTAAAAAATTTGACATAAATCTTCCTAAATTTAATTTTAAAAAACTTCATTCATGCATTTTTTGGAAAAAAAATGATATTAACAAAACCTACACCAAATGAATCTATTTCAGTGACCCATTTTTTGGGTTATCTTCCAATGCAACTCTACTATCTTTGCATATTGTAAAATGTCAAATCAACTTATTATTATTTATGTAGCAATTATGTATCTATATTGCTTTTGAAGTAATGAAAATCTCCTCGAATAACTTAGAAAATTGTGTTAAATATGTGTGTATGTTTTTTATGAATGACGTATCCAGCCGTATCCATATTGGGGGTCTAAAAAAATAGCTGTACCCGTACCCGATACCGTATCCGTATCCGAGTCCATGCAACTTTGATTTTTAGTAAGTGCCAGTTGGTATGATTTCTATTTTGGAATGTTTGTTAGAGCTAGTGATGATGATATTTCAGCTTTTTAATGTGGTCTAGTGGATTTAATTTAAGAATGATGAGTTATAAAGTTAAACTAAATATTCATCTTAATCATTTTTTAGTTTATTTAGTAATTGACTACATGAGCGCCCATGTTAAAATTAAAAACTGCTTTTGGGCAAATATTAAATAAAGTGACTTTATTGGGTTAGGCGCTAGCATTGGGGATATATAAGGCGTTTTTAATTAATTTTTAAGTTAGCGGGTTCGGCACTAGAAGCTCAAATGTGGGTTTGGGTTTGTGTTGGGTTCGGATCCGGGTTTGGTGTCTCTTTTATTAGAGCATCAAAGCACATGTTATTCTTCATGGGCCCTTGCTTTGATTGCAGCGACGTGTAATTTGGTTCAGTAAACTCTGTTGCTTTTTGTCTGAGAAAAATTTATTTGCTGACCAAACTTGGTCGCTTATAATCGGAGTTGTGGATTTAGATTATGCTCATTTCCGAGAACCATTGCAGAAGCTAGTGATGCCTGTGAAGAATATTTGTTGGCTAGAAGATTGAAAGCTCTTAAGAAAACAAAGGGTTTCATGGAAAAAGGGTGTAGAGAAGGCTTCGAATCGGAGACATTGGTTCAACCCTTGAGAACACATTCTTCAGGTCAAAATTCTGAAGGTGAAAAGTTTCTTCGAATTCTGCAAAATAGGCTAAGGGAGGACCTTTGTTTTGACTATTTGACAAAGAACTCATGGAAGATGATAGCGTATCCCTTATACAAGTCATAATTCAATTGGAAGGTGGTGGAGCAGATGATGTGTTGGATGCTTACTCTCAAGCGTATGATTTTTTAATCTACTTGACAAAGAATAAAAACAGCTATGCAGTATTATATTTCTAATTGTCACAGCTCTTGGTCAAAGCATCTTTCTAATGGCAATGTATTTAAATGGACCAATGGCTGAAAAATGATATCTTACTCAGTAGTGGTGACTAAGTTATATGCAGCTCCGCTGGTATTATCAATTATTATACGGGTTTATTAATTTTAAAGTTTTTTCATAAATTCAATGATATAATATAATACAATTTATATATTATTATATAACATAATACACACACACACAGACACACATTGTTTTTGTACTAATGAACCCAAAACCCATTTGCAAACCAGCAAACCTGGTCCTAGAACTTGAACCCAAACCAACAAGTTAGATTAATTTAAAAAGTGAACCCTCTTGGCTGGGCGTGGGCTTTTGGAAGCCTATAAAAGTCAATTTTTGAGCTCAATTGCTACATGCTTGGATTTGATATTTTGCAAATAGATTTGGTTGGTTGAACTTGTTCATCTTGTGGCTTTGTGAGGACAAAAACCCTTGCAAGGAACATCCTCTACGTTAGTGAAAGATCTAATTTGGAAGATTCATTGGTGATTTCATTTAGGAATAACATTTGGATTTCGCAATTGATTGAAATCTTTAGTTTTTGAGCACAAACTAACAGGGCAGATTTGAGAGATATTGTGAAGGGAGATTGAAGAGATTACTTGCAAATTTATCATTCTTGGGCTGTCTGTACTCATCCCTTTGTTGGCTGTACAATTGAAGTGAGTACGTGGGGGTTTGTGGAGATGGGCGATTGGAGTTTGTACAATACTAGTGACTCCACTTGCAACTCATATTTACCTTTCCTCAATTTGGGCTTTCCAAATGAGGTCTTCAATGTATTTATAAGTATTATCTTCTCTTGTTAATACTTGCACAACTTTCTCTCTTGAAACCACAAACTTGTCCTTCAAATCTTGCAAATCTAAAGGTCTTGGATCAAATTTATCAAAGTGAATTGGGTTGTCACTCAAATTTTCTGATTAACTATCATGTGCAGGAGCAATATTATCATCAATATCAATTGATTCACTAGTTGTTGCCATGCAATCCTCTAGAGGGAGTGGAAGAATAGTTTTATGATCAAATACAATATCTATAAAGGAGTTCATCTCTTCACTAGACTCATTAATAGTGATCTCAAGCTGACCAACAAGGAGAATTGTGTACCCCTTATTTGTAGCAACCATTGATTCTTTCGTCTTACAATCCATTGGGATATTTTGTTGGAACCAAATGATACCAGTCCTATCTTCTTCATTGGTTGACCAAACTTCCTTTGTTGACTTATCTTCAGATTCTTCAATCTTAGAACATCAAAGTACTCATCATGTAATGTACCCAAATTAGAGATGTACTAAAGCTATCGAAAATCTTAATTCCAAATAGTAAATCAGGTTAAAAGAGTACCTTGTCTTAATTAAGCCCTTGCACATAAGTTAGAAGGCAATCATAATCATATTGCATTAAGTAAACAATTAAACCATTAAGAAATTCCGAAACTGAATTATCTACTTAACAATAAGGTATTCAAATAGGAAGATTCAACCATAAAGAGATTGCGGGAGTGAGTGACCTCGATGGGGTGTCCTTGAAGACCCTATCCTAGGCCCAAAAGTGGATGTACCATCCCTCTTTGCCCCATGTGGTCCATGCCATGCATATGGGGTGGCCTACCTAGTGACGTGTCCTCCAACCGTTCCCCCTCATCTTGTCATCATCCTAGTTTCTCTATGACTGATCCTCTTGCATTGATGAGCAATGGTGGAGGAGAGGGAAAAGATTGCTAAGAGTGCCCCATAAACCATATGTCCTAGACCCAAAGACCGAACCCATTGTACTCCTTTATCCTCTATGGGCTCATCCTATCCCACTTTGAGGTGGCATATCTAGGAGAATGCTCATACATTGTACCCCTCTTGTAATACTCTCACACCCTCCTTCACCATGTCTTGGATATATTATAAGTAATGAAGAACCAATACATATATTCATTGTAACAATAATTAGTTATTGTTGAGAAGTTTGTACACTATTTGTTTCCTAATATTGAATATTCTAGTTTGGGTTATGATGATGGGCACTTCTTGGAGTCCTAGAAGTTGAGGATACCGATTGATGGCACAAGTCAGTTTGTTATAATCAAAGTGGCACAACGTAGCATGGTGGCTCTTTCCTAAGATTAACTTGGAATTCTGGGATCACATGGGACTCATTAGTTGTTGAAGATGAATTTGCGGATCTACTACTAATAATCATCATAATGTTTTTGGGGAGAAATAAGGAGGTGACAGTAGTATGTAGTGTTCCTAACAGAAGATCACAACAACTTCCGAGATTAGTATGGGATCTTGGTGCTTATTGCTTGAGGACAAGCAATTTTGGGTGGTAGGACTTGTAATGTCCCCTTTTGGCTTAAGATATAATTAAATAATTAAAAACATGTTTAATTATTTAATAAGACATTAGTGTCATTATTTAATATTATTCCTTTTAAAAAAGTACATCATAAGGATAATATTATATAATTACTTAAGTGACTTAATAAAGTGAGAAATCAAATTAAGTCACCTTTAATTCAAAAGTGAAATAAAAGAAAAGAAAATGAAAAGGGAAGAGGAAATGGAAGGACAAGGGACATTCAAAATGTTATAAAAGAGCATTAAGAGGATTGTTTGAGCATGTGGGGTTTATTTCATTTCTTGGTTGTAACCTTGTGAGGTTCTGTGTTAATGCATTAGTAGCTTCTGGAAGATAAGACTTTCCTAACTCATTAATCTCCTCTATTCTGTTATTAGTTTACTCATTCATGCTTTATGTTTATCAGACTATAACATTGATCATAATTATGATATTGATAAGATTGACGACCTGCTTAACTATGTTAAGCATCAATCTAAATGCTATCGGGCTATTAACCCGATAGCATATTAATGTCGATTCATATCGGCATTAATATGCTATGGGGGTATTAACCCGATAGCATATAATGCTAACAGCTATTGTTATTGTTTACTTTATATTGATCCATTATCATATGCTTTGATACCGATTCATTATCGGGTATGTTTTAGATCTGTTACAATTAACAATGATACCGATTCATTATCGGGTATGTTTATAAGCACTGTTACCATTAACAATGATACCGATTCATTATCGGGTATGTTTATAAGCACTATTACCATTAACAATGATACCAATTCATTATCGGGTATGTTTATAGCATAAATTAGTTATGGATCGGTTGATGGTTGTAAGAGTCACGACCAAGTGACATCTTGGTCGGACATGTCCGATCAAGGTGCCACTTGATCGTGGCCATCTTACTATTTATACTTCATTCAAATTAAAGGAGATGACATTGAAATCGATACATGTTCATCCTCCTTATCTGCAGTAAAAGACAGATAACGATATTAGTGTCATAGTCATAATATAAAATAAAAAGACACCATCCTGCATATAACTTGTCTATTAAATTGGAAATTACAATACTTTTACATGGTATCAGAGCCAAGTTGATCGAACTTGAGGCTATTTAATTTCGTGAAACAAATTTAAGAACAAGTTTATACTACATCACATTTCTTCAAATGGCCAGTGCTATCAGATTCGAAGACAAACTCGGAGGTGGCGATGATTTTTCAACCTGGAAATTCAGAATTCAAATGATCCTAAAGGAGAACAAAGTGGATTTGTTTGTTCAAACTAAAAATGATCAACCCGAAAATGAACCTGACAAAACAACATGGATTGAGGGAAATGAAAAGGCAATAAAAATAATAGTTGATGGGGTGAGAAACAACATAATGCCCATCATAAGAAAACATCAGACAGCCTATCAAATGTTCAAAGCTCTTGAAAGCACATTCGAGATATCAAATGCAAGTCGAACTCTAGCATTAAAACGAGAAATAAATCATATCACCATGAACAAAGGGGAGACAATCAACGCCTACTTTATGCGGATATCAGTTTTAAAAGATGAACTTGCAACTCTGGACTACGAGATCCAAAGCAAAGAGTTAACACTCATTGCTTTAGATGGGTTGCCTAGTGGACAGAGCACATTCGTCCAAGGCATCAGTGCAAGGTCCAAATATCCCAAGTTTGAAAGATTAAGGGATGATTGTCTCCAAGAAGAATCAAGATTGAACAAGATGGGAATGAAACACAAGAATATAGATGAAGACCTACAAGTTCTAAACACCAATTCCACCAGGCAAAATAAGAAAAGGCAGTTTAGAAAGAGAAAAGGTCGTCAAGGCAAGAATACTTCAAAGAAGGACTTATCTCACATTCAATGTTACAGGTGTGATCAGTTCGGACACTTTGTTGCAAAATGCCCGGAAAGAACCAAGAAACATGCCACATTTGTCAAAGCAGGAAAGACTAAAGGGGAAGATGACTCCGGGAAATACGTATTCTACTCAGCACTCACAAGTCAAGCTTCTAACAAAATCAACTCATGGGTGATTGACAGTGGTTCATCCAGGCACATCACTGGGTTTAGAGAAGTACTGGATTCCATGACAGAGGAGAGTGATGAGGATGTAACCATCGGAGATGACTCCACACATCCAGTCAGAGGAGTAGGAACTTGCACCATCAAATTGAAGACAGAAATAACCTTGCGGCTTGAAGGAGTACTATATGTCCCTGGCATCAAAAGAAATCTAGTCTCTATATCGGCACTGGAAGATAACGGATACAGAGTAACATTCATGGACAACAGAGTATTGGCTTGGCCAAGGAACTCCTCCATCAAGAAGGCAAAGACCATTGGACAGAGATGGGGCTATTTGTATGAGCTGTGCACGGAACCCAATCTAGCCCTAATCCATGAAGCCACTAATGCAAATGAAGTTTGGCATAGAAGATTAGGCCATCTGAATTTTAGGGCTTTATCTTCAATAGGAAACCTTGTCACAGGTCTACCCAAGTAAAAGCAAGATCATTTAGGAGCATGCAAAGGATGTGCCCTAGGTAAAAATACCAAAGGTGCATTCCAAAATAGTACTAGGAAAACTAGTAAAATTCTAGAATTAGTTCATTCTGATGTATGCGGACCTATGTCCGTATCCTCTCTAGGGGGATTCTTGTATTATGTAATATTTGTTGATGACTACTCCAGGAAGACTTGGATCTACTTTTTGAAAAGTAAAGAATCAAAAGAGATCCTCTCTAGGTTTAAAGAATTTAAATCACTAACTGAAAACCACTTAGGAAACAAAGTTAAAACCCTAAGAATCGACAGTGGGGGAGAATACACATCAGATTCATTTAAAGAATTTTGTAGAGATAATGGGGTTAAGAGGGAGCTCACTATACCTTATAACCCCCAACAAAATGGGGTAGCAGAACGGAAAAATAGGACTATAGTTGAAGCTGCCAAGGCCATGATCCTAGATCAAAACCTTAACACAAATCTCTGGGTTGAAGCATCCAGCACCGCTGTATATATACAGAACAGATGCCCTCACTCCCATCTTGAGGACAAAACTCCTGAGGAAGTATTCACTAAGACTAGCCTGATATTAGCCACCTTAGGATATTTGGATGTCCTGTCTATATCCATATACCTAAAGAAAAGAGACTAAAACTAGAGCCTTCTGGAAAAAGAGGATTGCTTGTAGGATATAGTGAAACCTCCAAAGCCTACAGAATCTATGTACTTGGTCAAAGAAATATTGAACTAAGTAGGCGTTGTGACGTTTTCACACATCGCCCCATTGCAAATGGGGACCCATGTTTTTTGCTTTTTAGGGTTTGTTTTCTAGGTCTTTTAGGGTTTTGTCAGTTGGCCTTTGCATTTTTGAGTGCTGTCGGGGAGATCAATAGGATAGCAGGTCCTGCTGGAGTGAAGTCCTGATCCTGAAATTTGGCTAAGTCTAAAAGTCCTGATCCTGAAATTTGACTAAGTCTGGAAACTAAAAAACCTCAAAAAACTAGATTTTGCAATATAACTCTTGGAGGTCTGAAACCACTCTCAAACATCCTGAAAATATATATGGAATATAACTTAAAGTATAAGAAAGTTCTTTCTTATACTTAAATGTTATATTCCATAAAAATTATCCTGTCGGAGAGTTCGAAAAGTCAAATTTCGCTCCTGTCCTTCACTAAGGATCCAGAGCGCATAGCCATCCTGGCCCTCTCAGGAGGACCAAGGCAAAAGCGCTCCTGTCCCTCTCCAAGGGACCAGGGCGAAAAGACTTATTTGAGCCATTCCTGGCCTTGTTTGGTCAAATTGAAACATCAAAGGCATATTGAAGGACGAAATGAACATGATAAAGCATCCAGACTTGATCAAAAACGATGAAATGATGAAGTTTTTGCCTAGAAGGTCAAAAGTGCTCCTGTCCCTCACTGAAGGACCAGAGCGCTTTTCTTTATATGCACAATTTTAGACCTTTTTTGGACATTAACTTTTATTCATAGCATGAAGTAGGTGAAATCTTCCCTAGCAAAGGAATTTTGAGGTGAAAAGTGGACAATTTGGCTAAGAGTTGAAAAAGTGCTCCTGTCCCTCACTGAAGGACCATGCCACTTTTTCAAGTTTCTCTTCTTTGTTTGATATTTTATGGCAAAACTTGACTTGGATGGGAAGGACGAATGATGTTTTATGCCTTGGACGCAATTGAGAGGTTTAAAGAACAAAGAAGTATGCCAAGATGTAAAAAGTGCTCCCGTCCCTCTCCAAGGGACCAAAGAGATTTTCCAAAAAGTGCTCCCGTCCCTCTCCAAGGGACCAGAGCGATTTTCCAAACAAGTGCAAATCTCTTGCAAAGACAAGGCGAGTTTGTGATTGAAATGAATGGAAGAAGACATGATTAGCCCATTGAAGATAATTTGGAAAGCTAGCAAAGGACGGATAAGCTTGAAGTTGAAAAAGTGCTCCTGTCCCTCACTGAAGGACCAAAGCACTTAACATGCTATCTAGCCTTTTTCGCCAATTTTGGACAAATTGAGGCCAAGGCGCAAGTTTGAAAAAGTGTTTAAAATGCCTTGAAGTGGAATTGAGATGCGAGAGTTGCAAATTTTGACGACAATTGGCAAAAGTGCTCCCGTCCCTCACCAAGGGACCAGGGCGCAATTTCCAAATATGACCATTTACCTTGCATTTTGAAATGATATTTTTATTACCAAGGCTCAAGATGGAGTGAAATGTGATATTCTACGCCTCGAGGATAATTTGAAGTTGATATGATCAAGAATTCATGCAATGGACTCAAAAGTGCTCTCGTCCCTCACTAAAGGACCAGAGCGCTTTTTATGAAAACAACAAATTCCCTCCGAGATTATGCTAAGGCAAAATTGTATGAGATGGGAAGGATTTTCTAAAACATGGTGAACAAAGGTTTGACTTTAAAAAATTGAGAATCCTAGCCTAAAAATAAAAAAGTGCTCCTGTCCCTCTCCAAGGGACTAGAGCGCGTAACATGTGCATTCTTTATTTTTGCCATATCCCAAACATTACTATCCTCCAAATCGCATTAGATGCCAAATTGCTAACTTTGGAATATTTGAAAAAATTAATTAAATTGGCATTTAATAAATTGATTTTAGGCCTTAAAAAATCGAACTTTTATTGTGAAGGCATTTAAAATTAATTTTTTTTAAATTAAAAAATTAAATGTGGAGCGCACAAGGCATTATTTGCCTTTATTTGACAAGTTGGCCTACTCCTTTTGGGTTTTTATTTATTATTTCACCTTTTATTTGCTAGGGCGGCCTCATGGGTAAGTGGAAGGTGAGTGCTCTATATATTGGAGGTGTTGTTTCACAATTCAAATCATTCAATCATTCTTTCAAGTGCGAATTTGGAGAGCAATTTGAGGAGCGAAATCCAGAGGAGTGGAGCGAATTTCTACTAAGTGTGGAGAAGCTAGTGGTGGGCGAAATTCATATTGAAGGCCATTGGAGAGGCAAATTTCTTGCTAGTTTGGAGGATAATTTCCAGATTTTTTGAAGACATTTGAAGGCGAATTTCCAGATCTTGAGAAAGCTAGTGGAAGGTGGAATTCTTTTCCAAGCTAGAGGAGGCGCGATTCATCCAAGAGGAGGCTATGATCTACACTTTGCCTAGCGAAATTCATCTATTTTTTTTGCATCATTTCTTAGAGTTTAATACTCAAGAGAAGGTATGAAGAATTACTTTTTTGAAGTTCTTATTCAAGACTTATTGTGATCCTATTGAATCTAAGTCTTGAAAATCCAATTTCCATTCATTATTAATTTGAAAATGTATAGTTCTTGATTTATCATGACTTTTTAAAATTAATATCTTAAGTTTTACCTTTGAAAGGTCTTAAATTTCATGCTTTGAGGTTTGATGCTCAAAAGACTAACTTTAATATTTTGTGTAGGCATCAAATGGGGATCCCGAAGTTGGAAAATAAATTCAGATCAAGGGCGGTCTCCTCCAAGAAGATCAAGCAAGGACAAGGGCGACCTCCTCCAGCCTAACATCGACAAGGACGACCTTCTTCGATCCAGCATCATCAGGATAAGGGCGACCTCTTCCAATCCAGCATTCCAAGGCGAGGTACATCAATCATCCTACCAATCAAGGACACAAGGAGTTAGAGCAAGAGTTCGTTGAAGAAGCAAATAGTTCCAGATGAATTAATTAAAGCTAGCTTCTCAACAACATCAAGTTGAATATCTACCAAGTTACAAGTGTCAGACAAGGTGGCATCCTAGTCATCACTTCTCCAGTCAGTGTGGTCCACCTCAACAATGTCCAGATTCAATGTACCCAACTCATGGGAGGTGGCACAAACTTCTATGTACCTACCCCGACTATCCATTGGTTGAATTTTCCAGAGAGGACATGTGTCCAAGCAATAAAATTTTATCATTGGTCAAGCATTAAATGTTATGTAATGGTTGTAACAAACCCTAATTAGGGTTTTCATTGTAAAATCTTGGCCATTGATCTCGAATTGATCTTAGCCATCGAATTGTATTGAGGGCACTATATAAGCCTTGGCATTTCATTTGTAAAGGCATATAGAAGCAGTTAATAGAAGATAGATAGAGAGTAGTTAGAAGGTGATTAGCTAGTTGATAGAATAGCAATTAGAGTAGAGTAGAGAGAGAAGGCAAAGATTGTTGCCAAGATGTTGTTGTAAGAGACTTGTAACTTCATTGAAGAAATGGTGAAATTTATAGGTCGATTCGACAATTTGCATGGTCTTTATACTTCTTATATTTGATTTCATGTTATTAGATGAATGGAAGAAATGTGCTTGATTGATGGTGGAATTCGTATATCCATACTACTAGCAATTTGTTGATTGCAGACTTGCCTTGTGTAGTCAACTGGAATCATTCAGCTTAAGCTTAACTTCAGTTGTCGCTTCTTCATTGATATGCATCAACGTGATGGTGTCTATGCCTGCAGTGATGATTTGAACATCATAAAACTTTCCTTCGAAGATCGCACTAACCTTGTGGAGATGGTCCAGTGATGTCAAAACAAGACTTAGTTAGAATTTCATCAAAGATCATTCATTGCTCTTACATTCTTAGTGTTAGGATTAGATCCTTTCCTCGCCCTCATCTTTTTCCTTTTTTTAAATCAAAGCTAGTAAGAGCCTGTGTTCCAGCAATATTCAAAGCAGATCAGACATTCAATCATCAAATATAATTCCCCTTGTGATTCCAGCAAATCACATCATACCACAGAGAGCTTATCCACACGTAGAGATCCTACAACGAAGAACCTTGGAGTCATCCTGATTTATCCTTTTCCACGATATCTTCAGCAATCAGAGGCTTTACTCAAGAGAGGATAAGGTACCCTTGGGTATTTTATTCTGTGTTTGATAGTGTACAAAATACACGTCAACAGTAGGGATGTAATCTTTGAAGAGGACCTGGCTTTCGAAAGAGCTCAGAACTTCATAGAACCTGAAATCTATGCACCTACCTTTAACTTAGATGAAAATCCTGCCCCTAAGTTTCAGAGGGAGAATTTAGATGAAACTGAAAATGAAAATGAACACTCACCTAGAAATCTCAAGAAAAGACCACTATGGGCCACCAAAATAGTAGAAGAAGCTCAGAGGTTTGCTGCTCCTTCTGGAACCTTCAGAGAAAGCAAAAGACCTAATAAATTTACTAGCTATGTTGCTCTTATGAATGATCTATCTAAAAACGAACCTGACAATGTAACAGATGCCATTAAACATCAAGTATGGAAGGATGCTATGTCTGAAGAGTATCAATCCACAATGAAAAATGATGTATGGGAAATCGTTCCTAGGCCAACTAAGAAATCTATTGTTTCTTCTAAATGGCTTTTCAAGATCAGATGGCAGCATTGAAAAATATAAGGCAAGATTTGTGGCCAGAGGATTTTCTCAAAAAGAAGGAATAGACTATGAAGAAACATTTGCTCCTGTAGCCAGATATACCTCAGTAAGGACTGTACTAGCCATTGCAGCAGCAAAGGGATGGAAGGTACATCAAATGGATGTAAAGACAACTTTTCTTAATGGAGAGATATCTGAAGAAGTATACCTAGAGCAACCTAAAGGGTTTGAGATCCGTCATGCAGAATCTCATGTGTGCAAACTTAAGAAAGCTCTATATGGGCTCAAACAGGCTCCCAGGGCCTGGTATGAAAGAATTGACACATATCTATCAAAACTAGGCTTCTCTAAAAATGATGCAGATCCTAATCTCTACTACAAACAGAATAAAGGTGATATGCTAATAATGATTTTATATGTTGATGACTTATTAATCACAGGAGAAGATCACCTTATAGATCAATGCAAGAAAGAGCTATCCAAAGAATTTGATATGAAGGACTTGGGATTCCTTCATTATTTCCTAGGGTTGGAAGTATGGCAGAATTCTAATAACATTGTTCTAAACCAAGGCAAGTATACATTAGACATCTTGAAGAGATTTGGAATGCTAAACTGCAGACCTATGACCGCTCCAATGGAAACCAATCTTCATAAACTTAAAGAAGCGGCAACTGAATCACCTTCTACTGACCGCGCTCTATACAGGCAAATGATTGGGTCTCTTATGTATTTGGTAAACACAATACTAGATATCTTCTATGCAGTAAATGCCTTGAGTCAGTTTATGTGTGAGCCAAAGGAGATACACTTGGTAGCAGTAAAACACATTATGAGATATTTACAAGGCACCTTAAATCTTGGTCTCAAGTATGAGAAAATTGATCTTAATCTACACGGATTCACAGATTCAGATTGGGTTGGAAGTGTGACTGACCGGAAAAGCACCTCTGGGTGCTGCTTCAGTTTAGGATCAGCCATGATATCCTGGATCAACAGAAAGCAGTCTTCTATAGCGCAAAGTTCCACCGAAGCCGAGTACATTGCAGCCTCCATGGCTGCCCGAGAAGCAGTGTGGCTTAGAAAGTTGCTTGTGGGATTGTTTGGTAATCCAATGAAACCTACTATCATCCATTGTGACAATCAAAGTTGCATAAAGCTTTCAGTGATTCCAGTGTTCCATGATAGATCCAAACATATTGAGATCCCATACCATTATGTACGAGACATGGTAGACAAAAATGTGATCAAATTAGAATATGCTAGTATGGGAGATCAGACTGCAGATATTCTGACCAAACCACTTTCCAAAGTGAAGGTTGATCACTTCAGAAAGGGTTTAGGTATGATAGAAAGGTAATTTGCTTTGTAAATAAGATGTTGAAAACGTAAACTTCTTTTGTCATGTTGAGACATTCTAGGTTTTTTACCCCCTGTGTTCATATCTAAGAGGTGACGATCTCTCAGATTATGAACTCTTGTATGCAGACATCATAAGGTGACGATCTTATGATTCTCAAACTAGTTATCATGTTGGATCTCTGGTATGTCATGGATGTGCCATGATGGTGTTGTGATAAAACATTTGAATAAAATGTTTGTGCACATATCACAACCTGGATAAGATGAGAATTTAACCATCCTCATATGTTTATCCTCAGTATTGCGTGTTTAGGCAATACTGATATCACGTGTTTAGGTGATATCTTGTCATAATAAAATGATGACTCTTTTATATCACATGGTTGGGTGATACTCTATGTCACATACTTGAGTAATGTTTTATATTTGTATCCTATGTTTTGATGGTACTTCATATCATATGTATAGATGATATATATTCTTGGAGACTGACATTTTTGGAAAAGAAATGTGATGTAGATTACTTTATCTTCCAAAAGCTAAGAGGGAGTGTTAATGCATTAGTAGCTTCTACAAGATAAGACTCTCCTAACTCATTAATCTCCTCTATTCTGTTATTAGTTTACTCATTCATGCTTTATGTTTATCAGACTATAACATTGATCATAATTATGATATTGATAAGATTGACGACCTGCTTAACTATGTTAAGCGTCAATCTAAATGCTATCGGGCTATTAACCCGATAGCATATTAATGTTGATTCATATCGGCATTAATATGCTATCGGGGTATTAACCCAATAGCATATAATGCTAACAGCGATTGTTATTGTTTACTTTATATTGATCCATTATCATATGCTTTGATACCGATTCATTATCGGGTATGTTTTAGATCTGTTACAATTAACAATGATACCGATTCATTATCGGGTATGTTTATAGCATAAATTAGTTATGGATCGGTTGATGGTTGTAAGAGTCACGACCAAGTAACATCTTGGTCGGACATGTCTAAAAGACATGTCCGATCAAGGTGCCACTTGATCGTGGCCATCTTACTATTTATACTTAATTCAAATTAAAGGAGATGACATTGAAATCGATACATGTTCATCCTCCTTATCTGCAGTAAAAGACAGATAACAATATTAGTGTCATAGTCATAATATAAAATAAAAAGACACCATCCTGCATATAACTTGTCTATTAAATTGGAAATTACAATACTTTTACATTCTGGAGATTTGGACGTGGTCCATATCAGCCTTCCTGAGGACAAAATCCCTCTTGGAGACTAGCTACGATGGTGAAAGATCTACTCTGGCTGGTGTTTGCTGAAAATAACATATTGATCTGTAATTGGTGTGTGGATTTCCAATCCAACTGTACATCCAGTATCTGTGATTGAGAGGTTTCCCATGCATCCAATCTTTTTGTAAGTTTTGTTGCTACGATTGGGAAGATAATTTAGTTATTCTGCTGAAGGTTGTAATGATTTATCAATTTTGATGACAATATTCATATTTAATTTCAGATCTCTATTTCAGTCTGATATTATATGATTTTCAATATTATTTGTTAGATGAATAGAAATTAGTTTTCATACAAACTGTTTGTTTAAATTAGTGTGGAACATTTGGTAAAATCTGGAGCAAATATCTATAGGGGATATTTCACCTACCTAGTGACATGTCCTCCAACCATTCCCCCTCATCTTGTCATCATCCTACTTTCTTTATGACTGATCCTCTTGCATTGATGAGCAATGGTGGAGGAGAGGGAAAAGATTGCATAGAGTGCCCCATAAACCATATCTCCTAGACCCAAAGACCGTACCCATCGTACTCCTTTGGCCTCTATGGCTCATCCTGTCCCCACTTTGAGGTTCATCCAACGACTTTGTGAGGATAAAAACCCTTACTAGGGACATCCTCTATGTTAGTGAAAGATCTAATTTGGAGGATTCATTGGTTATTTCATTCAGAATCACATTTGGGCTTCATAGTTGATTGAAATCTTCATTTTTTAAGCACAGACTAATAGTGTAGATTTGAGAGATATTGAGAAGGGAGATTGAAGAGATTACTTGCAGGTTTGGAGCAAAATCATCATTCTTGGGTTGGCCGTACTCATCCCTTAAGGTAGATTGAAATGATTACTTGCCGATTTGGAGCAGATTCATCATTCTTGGGTTGGGCGTAGTCATCCCTTTGTTGGCCGTACAACTTAAGTGAGTACGTGGGGGTTTGTGGAGATGGGGGATTAGTGTTTGAGGGAGTTTGGTTGCTGATTTGAGGTGTCCAGACCTGCAGTGTCATATCTATATTAAATTGTCCCTTTTGGAGGTGTGCTTGAGGGGTGCCGTCTAGGGTTTATATTACCAGTTTACTGGATTTCCTGTCATTCTTCAATATTTTTTTCTAATCGGCAAATGGGTATGTTTGATATTTTATTGTTATCAGATTCCACCATGTGGGTAACTTTAGTTTCAATGGTAAATTGCACTTTCAGTTTATTGCTGGTTGTGGGTGTTTGAAAATATTCTATTTGGAGAGTTATTTCTGTTCTTCTATTATTGCAAATATATCTATTGTGAAACAAACTTTCTGCATCTCCGTTTATTATTTCTATAAAACCATTCAAAACAAAAAAAGGGTGCATACTACATATAATAAAATCCCTTGTTACTTGTGGATTATTTCCACCAAGTTTCCCCTAAGCCTAGACAAAATCTTCCATAAAATAATTTCCAAACCCCTAGGAAAATAACAGAGCAAATGTGTACCTTAACTGCGGAAGAAAATAACCCGTAAACAATTGTTGATAAAAGTTATGAAAAATAGCTGAGAAATTTAGGCAAAGCCTTATTTGAGGTTAAAAAACCATTTAAATCCTTAGCAAACAGCTTCTCAAATGCAAAAGAGACAGTTGCGTTCTTCAAAAGCTAATCGTGTTTTGTGTGAAATCTATTGTTGGGTTAAAACCCTCAATTTTTGAAAGAAAAAATTGTTGAAAAATCTCAGAAAGTTTGACTGTGTTTCTATTCGAAACTGTATGCAAGTACTTTTAAAAAAAATTCTGTTGTGATTTAGAACATAGTTATGATTTTTTTTTTTAAATAAAATTTTGGCATTATTCTTGATGTAAAGCCTACTAGGATTTTGCATAAAATGATGCAATTCAGTTGAAAAAAGTTGTGGTTTGTATTCATGAATCCGTATGGATTTTATGCATGATGCCTTTTGTCTCTTTTCTATGCTAGGAGTGGTACCTCGATTCGTCATTGTTGGCAACAGTCCTTAGGTCTTCATGCTTTCTTTTATCGCAAAGCTCTAGCCGAGCTTACTTGTATATGTTTACAATGAAGGCTGACAAGCCACTTAATGAATGTGGGATTAAAAAAAATTAATAAAGTAAAATAATTATTTAAAGTCTATTTTAAAGTCAGAACAACTTTATCAAAGCCTACAACTAAAAGCTAATTGACCATTATAACATAATAATTACTTTAACAATAATTATGTCTTGACGTTATAAAAGAAAAATGGTTTTTTTTTGTCTAATCATCTTTGGGCTGCTAACACTAGGGCTGTTTTTGAAGCTTTCATTTTGTCAAGAATAAACATTTTGGGAAATAAATGACAGCACCTTGAAGTTATATAAGCAAAGTGGCGCTTCATTTCTAATCATATTTGGACCACAAACACTGAGGCCGAGTCTTTGAAGCTTTTAATTTTATGTAGTGTAACATTTTGGGAATAAATGACAGCACCTTGAAGATTTTTCTGCCTTGGAGGTTTTTTTTTTTTGCCTTGGTTTTGCAGATTACTTATTCTATCTCTGTCAGCGCAAGTTGATGTCTACTTTTTGGTTAAAAGTCATGTTCGTTGATGATTCTCTAAGCTACTTTGGGTGAAATGCCATTGCATGCAATGTCAACATCCTATAAGAAACTCTATCACTAGTCTTTTGAAAGCGTTGGTTTCTGTTTTGTATTAACTTCGGATTGTAATTAATCAAAATCATCAAATCATTCTTTCATGTAAATATAAGTAAATGTATAATGTCACAATTGTATATTTCCCACAGTTTTTAAAATGCTATCTCCCCTGTAAACAGAGGAGGGACATAGATTCTGCATATTGCCTCTTACTGATTTGCCTTCACAAGTCTTAAGGGATAACAGAATTTGGCATCCACCATTGGCAATGAAGTGTTCATTTTCGAGAAGCTCCACATGCACACAAGGCTGAGCGCAAGAGCATCCACGGAAACAATCCAGTGCTGCAACCTAATCCTATCTGGCTTGAGGCTGATAGAGAGACATTACTAGAAGTTTGAGAAGGTTCTTGTTTGATAGCAAGACAAAATCTATACATTGGTGGGTTGCTGCCAGTCTCGGATAAGGAAGAAAACTGAGCTCAATTAATCAGCACATTGCACTCAATGCATCAGCTTCACCTCCTCAATGGTAACGAGACTCTTCACCAAGCTTGCTGTGAAGAGTTTCACGAGATCCAATCACGCTAGTGGAAGTTCAGTGTTTTGGAGTCACATACTTGGTCAATTTGCCTAGCCAATGTATATAGTAGCTTAATAAACTGAACTTACTAACTTTTCAATATTCAAGTCAGATAAGTTCTTATGTACATCACAAAGAAATTTATGAAGCAGCCCAACTTATTCATATAAAGACTTTCACCCACAGGAACAGGTAATGTATTACATACAATTGAATTGTCATAGCCCAAAATTAACATTCCTCATGTTAAGCATTATGCTCAGATGATATAACTTTCTGTTCCCTGGAGTTTTATATGAAGTACTTTTAAAAAATAAAATGAAAAAAATTAAAATTCCACTTCACAATCCCTCACGGTAATAGTGATGTTGTTATAGAAGAGGTAATTATAGACTCAAAAAAGGAGGTTGAAAGTTCTGTTTTTATGGATGTCTTAAGTGTTGGATTGTTTGAATACACAGATTTAAGAAGAGTTGCTAGCCCTCATTAATTATTTAACTAAAATTTGAAGAGAATGATGAAAATTTCTATGTTCGTTGTTTTAGAACATTCTAATAAATGATGCTCAAATCACTATACTATTAAAAAAAGAAAATAAATTAAATAAGAACTGATTTTTGCATTAAATGGCTTGATAATTTAATTTATGGAAAGTTTTGTGTTTCAGGCAAAAATATTCAATGATTCCACCACTGAGTTTGATGTTCTTGTGGCAAGTGATGCCATTGGAATGGGTTTAAATTTGAACATTCGTCGCATAATTTTCTCAACACTGAAGAAATATGATGGTATAGGAACTCGTGATCTCACTATTCCAGAGATCAAGCAAATAGCAGGTATTGTACAATTACTTTTCTTTTACATTTCTAAATTTTTTCTACTAGTTAATTTAACTTTTCAATATGGAATCAGGGATTTTATGCATCCTGTTTTTATTTGCACTATTATGTTTTATTGCTATAGTTCTTGGCCTCACTTCTATGTAGGAACTACATATTTATTATTCATAATTTTATTGTGGTAGTGTTGACGTGTATTTTGTACACAATCATACACAGAATAAAATACCGACAGGCATCTTATCCTCTCTTGAGAAAATAGTCTCTAACTGCTGAAGATCTGCAAAAAGGATCAGTTAGGTAGACTCCAAGGTTCTTTTAGTGGGATCTCCACGTGTGGACAAGCTTTTTTAGTGGTATGATGTGATTTGCTGTTTCCTTCAAGGCGTCTTACGGATTCAAAGGCTCGAAGATTTTACTAATCTAAAAGGAACTTTCAAAAAATGGCAAAAGGACAGGGTTTAAGTAAGTCTAATCTAGCCTAACCCTATGAACGACTTAGCATGAATGAGATTTGGCAAGACTCAACCAACTTCAATTTTGCCATAAGATAACAACTCAATTGAAATTAGTGCGATCTTCTAAGGTAATAATGGTGTTCAATGCATCAAAGACCAAGGACACTACTATGAAGGTACATATCCTAGATGCGAAAATGCTTGAAGGTTAAGGACTCAAAATGTTTTCCAGTCGACCACGCAAGGCGTTCCTACAATCAGCAAGAAGCTAGTGGTTTGGATAGCGAATCCTACCAAATATCAAATCTCACACTTAGTCTTTCAAATTAACAACTACTTCGATTGAGCGTGATTCAAGTACATCCAACAACCATGAAGATAACTTATGAAATTTGCAACAAAACACCATAACTTCAATATTTTATTGATTTCCAAGTCATCATATACAACAATTGCTTGAATTTCTCTCTTCAAGACTCAATCTTGCTACAAAATAAAATTGCTTCTAACTCTAATCTCTCTATTACATCAACTATTATCTCTCACACTTATTCACTATTTTCTATTACAAATGAAATGAAAAATGGGGGTATAAATAGCATCCCCAGTTACAATGAAAGGTCCAGATTGAAAATAAATCAATGGACAAGATCATGACACCTAAACCCTAATTAGGGTTTGTTACAAATGACCTCCTTTTTACTGAACAACATTAAATACATAGCCAAATATTAAATTTGGCACAAAAATCTAGGAGGTATCAACCAATGAGAAATAAGATGTCATGTCATCTGTAACAACCTTTCATCTAGAATCTTATTCCCTTTCCAATTCTCTTTCTTAGCATATGCAATGAATTTTGTCACGATTCCTTCGATTTCTGTGCTTGGAATCTCGGGAAGATTCTTGATACTCTCTTCTAAGTGGATAACCTGATCAAATGCATCTAGAAGAGCTGCGTCCCAAGTAGGTTCAAGTTCCTTTGTTTTATCAATCAGGAGCATGGTGGCATACATCTGATCATACTGCTCATCTGTAACATCTGCGTCCTTGCGAAAGATGATCTTTATTCTATCCTCAAATTCTTGTAAATCCACATCTGTCTCGACCTCGATCCTTCTGCCAAGAATGGTATGAAGTACCTCAAATACTCTGTCCTGGATCGGATTGATCACCTCCTCAACTTGACCACATCTAACACTGATGTCCTCGAAGAGAACACTCTTTATATGGAGCAAGGTTGACCACTGAAACAAACTGTGAGAATCACCTTCTAAGATCCTCTCTTGTGCTAAAATTCTTCTGGATGTGTGTCTTATAACTTTCAAGACAGGGATGACAATGTCCTTGGTATGGGCAAATGCAGCTACTGTTGCCATCAATCTGTGAATAATCTCAAGAACTTGGATAGCCTGATGGGTGATCTTCGACATCCTTGTAACAAACTCAATGGCCACCGTGTGAGATCTATCCATCCAACTACATGTACGCTGGACTAGGCTCCTGAATCTTTCTGCTTCATTGATTGATTGAAGGGGCAATGCCTGCAATGGTGATCTAACTGGATCCTGACGTCCCAAAGGTTCATTGATGTGACTGAAATATGTCCTCCATGCACCGACCTCTTTCTCAAGCTTTCTATTCTTTTCTACTTCTTCTCTAAACTTGTCCTTCAATGCCTCAAATGTGTCTGTGGCATCATCTAAAGTCTGCTCTGCTGTGGATGGTCCTAACTCAATAGTCTGTATATGATAGTCTTCTGCTAGGATCTCACCCTCATATTTGTCTGCTGCCGGTGTAGCTATCTGCAGTTTTCTAGATCCAGTCTCATCTCGAATCATCTTGGACATCTTTGTAGCCTTCTTCTTCTCTGTTGTCATATGTGAACGTCCCACGAGGCTCTCTAAATCAATTGCACTGTCCTCGTCCTCTATTACGATCACCTTAGTCAATCTTTCCTTCAACCAATCTGGGATATTCGATCTTGTCTCTTGAACTTGAATTTCTTTATGTACCATTTCTTCTTGTCTGGGAGGAGATGTTACTTCATTATCATCCTCTAAATCATAGTCTTGGAGAGATCCATCGGATGAAACATGCTGTGCCTGTCCTTCCTCCTGTCTATCATTCTGTACCATCGATTCCATGGACTCTTCCACTCGAACTGTTCTATCTTCTGGTCTGGAAGAAGTACCAGGTGCTTGATCTTTGTTGGCACCTTGCTTTTTCTTGGAAGACTCTTTCTTTTCTGATCTTTCCTTTCTCTTCGAACCTCTCGAATGGAGATTGCCCTCACTGGCACATCGAAGGTTACCTTCACCTGAATTCCTAGGATTAGGATTGCCTTCACTAACACTGGCTCCACCTTCGGCTGGTTTCTCTTCCAAAGTAAAAGACATGGCTATGCCCTGTTCTCTCAACTTCTGATGCTGAACGTCTACCCATCTGCGAGTACAAGACAAGACTGGTGCCATCAAATCATCTAAATCCACGGCCTCGGGCTCATTCCAATTCAAACTTATTGTTTTGCTTTCTCTATCATATGAAGATTGGATGTGCCTGCCGTTGTCCTGAGCTTGGTCGGCCACTCTGTAAATCTTACATTTCCTGATGAAATCCAAAGGCAATCTAGAATGCATCTTTTGTTTCACTTCGAGATCATCTAGGAGATTCATCATAAAATCTTCAATCTGGTGCTCATGTCTAAATCTTCTACCGACCGTCTTCTCTAAATGTCCAAGTGGATCAAAACTATTCCTCCAAGCAAAAGATGAAAAAGGATACAAGGCTAACTCCTTCTCTGCATCATCCATGGCTAAGACATTAAGACATACCTCAACTGAATTACCCAAAATAATAGGTACCTGAACTCCATTCTGATGTCTGTGTCTGAATGCCTTCACATATGCTGCCAACTGCCTTGTTACTTCAAGTAACACAATTCTGTCTGTCGGGTACCTCGGCAACATGTATGGAGGTAAAGGACATCCATACACTCTAATGTAAGTGAACTTGGGAAACTGAATGAACCAAGCACCGTACCTCTTGATGAATTCCTGGGCATCCTGAGATAATCTGTTGTGAATCCCTCCTTGCAATGTCCTTGTTATGTTCATCGTGAAAGTATCATTGATTAACTTGTAGTTCTTCCTTGGTGGATGATGCAAGTAGGTATAGGATTCACAAACTCTGACCTCGCCGGGTCCTCTACCAATCACTCCTCTGTGAGGTAGTCCTGCGTACTCAATGCTCCTGATTAAGGCATAGATGACGTATGAACTCATGTGGAAGGACTTAGTAGCCCTGAGTCTTCTCAACTGTACGTCTAAGCAATGGCTAATTATCCTAGCCCAATGTATTGTACCCTTTCCTTGAACAATCACCTGGATGAAGTAAAACATCCATTTCTCAAAATAGAAGGCATGAGGTGCTCCTGTAACTCTGTTGAGCATGGTAATCAAATCTCTGTACTCCTCCTGGAAATCAATCCTGTGTGGTGTGTTCGGTACTTTGCTCAGACGGGGACGACTCTTAAGTAGCCAGTTCTTGTTGATTATGCTTAGGCAAGCATCTGGATCATCATCGTACACTGATCTGGCTCCTTCAATGCTCTTGTATATCATGTCCCTGTGCTCTGGAAGATGGAAGGCTTCACTTATGGCTTCCTCTGAAAGGTACGCCAAAGTGTTTCCTTCGTTGGACACAATTGTCCTGGACTGTGGATTGTAATGACGGGCACACTCGATCATCAACTCGTGGCACTGAATGGCTGGAGGAAAACCGGCCGCCTTGATGATGCCACTCTCTATTATTCTCCGGGCGACAGGTGATGGCTTGCCGATGTAAGGGACCTCTCGGAACTTCTTCGTGCTAAAGTTCCCCAAGTTGGTATCTCCAATGTTGCTCCACTTCGACACGATCTTGGTCTCCACTTCTTCGGTCTTCTGATCTTCTTTCATGAGAGCCGAGCGACTGGTGGATGCTCCCGCCTTTGGGGTCGCCATACCTACACAACATTTCATTATAAGAAATAGATTTTGCAATAAATAACGTAAATAAGAGAGATAAATTTTAGGAAACCTCATGATAAGTCTCTAGAGTCATCATTTCCTAAAATACAACGATTGAGCCAAGAGAAATTCAAAAATCAAAATTTCAAAATTTGAAATATGACGATAAATGAATAAAGCAATAACAATTAAATCGCCATACCTCGATAGAGAGCTAACTCTAGAATGCAAAAACAAAATTTGCCTAGGCAAAATTTGAGATATAAAGTAATCTTCAATATGATCTCCTCAAAATTGACTTCGCCACCTCTGGAGAGAACGTGATCTTCAATTATTGCCTTGGACGTGGTCTCAAATGGATCTTTCAAGTTCGCACTTTGGCGTGGTCTTCAAATGGATCTTCAAATTCGCCTTGGTCTTCAACGTAATTCGCACTCTATACTTGATGATATACTTCGCATCACCTTTGGTTTGGATTCGCACCACCCTTTGATAACTAAGCGCGCCACCCTTGGATGAATGAAACTCGCACCACCTTCGAACACACTTCGCACTATATTCGCTTCTCCTTGATTCGCATGAAGAAAGGTAAAAAAATGATGTAGAAATGATAGTTTTTACCCCCCTTATATAGCGCGTTCATCCTTCACCCCTTAGGCCGACTTGATAAAAATAAAACCATTTTTTAAATGATTTGCAATGAAATGACAAGGCCGACTTGCTTAATTGAGCGCTTAAATCGATTTTTCATTAATTAAATAATTAATTATTAATGCCTTGCCTTTTTTTTATTTGCAAATTTCGATTTTAATAAAGGCAAAAAATAATTAATAAAGATCAACGCCATATTAAATGCCAATTTAAATAGGATTTTCAATTTTTAAATCGATTTAGCATTTAAGGAAATTTGAATTGTTTAATTTGGCGCCAAAAATATGAAAATAAAGGGACGTACCTCATCGCTCTGGTCCCTTGGAGAGGGACAGGAGCGATCCATGATTTTGGTCTTGATTCTTGCGTTTTAAACGTTCAACTCCTTCATTTCCACGTCCCAAATCGATCATCTGGTGGTCCTTCGAATTTGAATTTCTTTCTTGTGCGAGCAAGTGCATCTCATGACCATTATCGCCCTGGTCCCTTGGAGAGGGACAGGAGCGATCCTAAGGTTTTTGCTCGAAATTCTCCATTTTGGTACGATCCTTTCCTTGTATCATCTTCCAAATGTCATTTAAAACCTTGTGCGTCCTTATCTTAACGTGATTTTCAAAGAATATCATGTGTTTTGCCTAACATCGCCCTTGTCCCTTGGAGAGGGACAGGAGCGATCTCCATGTCTTCACGTTCATCTTGTATCTTTGACCTTCGAACTTCCATTGTAAGGCGAATAATATCATTGCTTGTCTATTCCACGTACGTCCCAATTGCTTTTACAAGGCACCTTTGATGTTATAAAGATCATCGCCCTTGTCCCTTGGAGAGGGACAGGAGCGATCCATGTTTTTTCTTGATCTTGGCGATTTTAAACTTCGATCTCCTTTGCAACGTCTTTCCAACGATGTCCCTTACCTTGCTTATCCTCGCCTGGCTTTGGTCTTGAAGGAACGTGAGTGTTATTAATAGCATCGCCTTGGTCCTTGTCCAAAGGACAGGAGCGACGTGAGGCTTTTACATTATTTGGCGATGTTTGGACGTTCAACACTCTTGCAAATTATCTTCAAATGATGCCTTGGACCATATGCTATCTTAAGACGTCTTGACTTAGCTTGATCTTGAAGCAAAACAAGGGATCCAAAGCAAATCGCCCTGGTCCCTTGGAGAGGGACAGGAGCGATATGGTCCCTAGGTCCATTTTGGTGATTATTTAACGTTTGAAATCTTCATGCATCACCTTTCTACTTTTCCGTGGACCCTCTAAGACTTTACGAAATCTTGTCCTTACGTAAATCTTGCATGAATTGATCAAATATATCTAATATCGCTCTGGTCCCTGGGAGAGGGACAGGAGCGAAGTTCATCATTGCGAGCTTGTTCTTGTTTTTACCAACTTGCAATTATCTTCATTGCGTGAAATGACGTCCTTTAAGTCCTCTTGGTAACTTAATATTTGCTTGTCCTTTGAAATCGATGCCTTAATGGAAATATCGCTCTGGTCCCTTGGAGAGGGACAGGAGCGATATGGGTCTTAGAGTGCACATTCCTTCCATGTGATGACCTTTACAACCTTGCGCTTGATGGAAATGCCCTAAAATGTCTTTGCCACCCTTCGTCTTGACTTGGATCGGTTTAAACATGAACAAGAAGCAATACAACCATTGTATCGCCCTGGTCCCTTGAAGAGGGACAGGAGCGAACTTGCTCTTGTGGCCTTCATTTCACTTTGTCACCTTCCAAATTTATATTCAATGGATTTGTCATGCTCTACTCCATTCATCCATGCCCTGACATCATCTGCAACCTTGCAAGAAAAGCAATTATACCAAAAATCGCTCTGGTCCCTTCCTGAGGGACAGGAGCGAACTAGGCATTTGACATTGTTATGGACGTCCCAAAAATCTTCAATTTATATTCAATGCGTTCATCTCATGTTCTCCTTTGTTTTTGAACGTAAACTTGCCTTGACCCTTGTCTGGATTTTGCAAAATGAAGGAAATCGCTCTGGTCCCTGGGAGAGGGACGAGAGCTACAAGGTACCTCGCCCTGGTCCCTTGGAGAGGGACAGGAGCGATTTGGTCAATATAGGTCATTCTCCTTCGTTTTTGCATCTCAAATTATATTCATTTGGCAAAGCATCTTCCCTTGGACGTCCTCAAATCATTAAGTTTTCGAAATCTTGCAAGGACAAGGCGAAATTTGAATTGTAGCTCCAGTCCTTCACTGAGGGACAGGAGCGATTTTCCTCCTGGAGGCCTTTCTGTGCTCACGAAAATCTTCAATTTATATTCAATAGAAAGATCTCGTCTTTCTCCATCACTTCAAACGTAAAATTTGTTTGGACTCTGCAAGGATGATGAGGTATTTGAAAATGAGCTCCTGTCCTTCACTGAGGGACAGGAGCGATTTTGCTCCTACAGGCCAAAATAACAAGATTTTTCACATTTTAACACTTCACGAGGTGAAAACAAATCAATTCCAATGCCCAGGATCAAAATTCAAAAAAGTCAAAATTTGGTTAAAATATTCAATCGGACAAAAATTCACATTGACGGTCAACACTTAGACAAATTTAAGCTCTGCATTCAAAATTCCAATTGAGAATTTAGACCATTTTGGCAAATTTATTGCATTCAAAATTTGCATTCTAGAAAAGGAAGCCCAAAAGCTCACAAAAAGGACTGGATTCTGGCCTGAAAAGACGGAAATTAAAACCCTAAGGCTTGACCCTAAATCCAGACAACCAACTGACTAACAAAATCCTAAAAAACGAAAGCGAAAACGAGCGAAAAACAAGCAAAAAGAGGGGGTCCCCATTTGTGATGGGGCGATGTGTGAAATGGTCACAACAGGTAGTTGTTAGAAAAGAATGTTAAATTGAGTTCTGATATTTAGGCACCCTATCCAGTTCAGAGATTGATGAACCACTTACTATATATTGTACCCTTTTCTTTTTGTACTGTGATGTCCCCATCTTTAACCTTACTATCAGAAGCAATAAAACACTTATGTGTCAAGGGTGGCAGCCTTGAAAACACTTCCAATTAGCTAGTAGCGAAGAAATAACAAATTGTTTATAGTTCAAGTAGGTAGTTATATATTTATATCATGAAAGACATTGTGGAAAATCTTCTTATTCCATAAGACTTCACGATTTTCCTAACAACCACCCATACTGAAGCAGTGACAATAATGCTGGTGATACACAAGCAATCATGGAGATCTTTTATGCCAATCCCTCTTCATTAAGAAGACAATACATATCCATACCTCATCAACCATATATACATCCATTCTTTATTATTGCTGCCATATGATATCTGACAATGTATCATCATTATCAGGAAGCATATCATTACATAAGAGGATCCGATAATCCATGTCAAAGGAAGATGATCATACTAAGGCATTAACTAAATCGATTCAATATCCATCGAGGGAAGATTAAGCTTGACAAGTATATCTACTTCATCATCATCACTGCCATAAGAAGGGCAAAGGAATATAAATCCCCATGAACCATGTTCAGGCAACTAGACCAAGCAATAGTTAATGAATAATGACAACTGATATGAATTAATGTAGCAGCGGTTAAGGGATAACAACCAAAGGATATCGATTAAGACCTAATTAAGGTGAGACATGTCTCTTAGAATGTAACCAGTCTCATTGTGCAAGATACATAAGGGAGTTGGAACTCATTCAATCAGACATCATTCAATTTTGTCTTGTTTCTTTACTTTGCATCCTAAACGGATCTGCTCTTTTGAGCATTCATTGCCATTGGCTTAAAGGTTGGATATATCTGAGTATATATCAGAAACGGCACCAAAGATATTGCATGTGTTTCAAGCACCAATCAGAAACAGCAATTGTACTTCATCACTGTTAGTGATTGAAGAGTATTAGCAGTATATTAGCATTGCCAGGTCAGACACAGCTTCATAGTCTTATCACTATAAATCCAAGAAGGAGATTCAAAGCATATAACTCACAGTGACACATCAGAAAGAGCAGATTTTTCACTTAATTTCTGCAGATTTGATATTTCATTTGCATATTCCTTCAAGCTAGATCAGGGACAGCAGCATCCAATCAGAAGTGAGGTATAGTGCAATTACTTTTATTTTACTCTTTTACATTAAATTTTTTCTACTAGTTAATTTAACTTTTCGATATGGAATTAGGGATTATATGAATCCTGCTTTTATTTGCACTATTAGGTTTTATTGCTGTTGTTCTTGGCCTCATTGCTAAGGGGGAACTACATTTTCATTATTTATAATATTATTGCAGTTGTTAGAAAAGAATGTTGAATTGACTGCTAATATTTAGGCACCCTATCCAGCTCAGAGATTGATGAACCCCTTACTATATATTGTACCCTCTTCTTTTTGTACTGTGATGTCCCCATCTTTAACCTTACTATAAGAAGCAATAAAAGACTTATATGATCAAGGGTGGAAGCCTTGAAAACACTTTCAATTATCTAGCAGTTAGGATATAACAAATTGTACATATTTCAAGTAGGTAGTTGTATATTTCTAACATGAAAGACATTGTGGAAAATCTTCTTATTCCATGAGACTTCATGATTTTCCTATCAACGATCCATACTGAAGAAGTGACCATAATGCTGGTGATACACAAGTAATCATGGAGATCTTTTATGCCAATCCCTCTTCATCATGAAAACAATACATATCCATACCTCATTGGCTATATTTACATCCATTCTTTATTATTGCTGCCATATGATATCTAACAAGGTATCATCATTATCAGGTAGCATATCATCACATATGAGGATCTGATAATCCATGTCAAAGGAAGATGATCAGACTAAGGGATCAACTAAACGGATCCAATATCCTTCCAAGGAAGGTTAAGCCTGATAAGTATATATACATCATCATCATCGCTGCAATAAGAAGGCAGAAGGAATATCAGTTCCCATGAACCATGTTCGAGCAATTAGACCAATCAATAGTTAATGAATAATGACAACCAATCTGAATTAATGTAGCAGCGGTTAAGGGATAACAACCAAATGATATTGACTAAGACAAAGATAACATGTGCAATTGGAGTAATTAGTGGTGGCAGTTAGTTAAGACTTAACAAATAGTCCCTCAGCATGAAAAGTTACAATTTGCATGTTAAATCAATTTGCTTATGTTATGAGGAGGTGCGATCTAATTATAGAGAGACTTATTATGAGACATGTCTCTTAGGATGTAACCATTCTCATCGTGCAAGATACATAAGGGAGTTTGAACTCATTCAATTTTGTCTTGTTTCTTTATTTGCATTCTAAATGGAGCTTCTCTTTTGAGCGTTCATTGCCATTGGCTTAATGGTTGGATAATTCAGAGTATATCTAAGAAACAGCACTAAAGATATTGCACGTGTTTCAAGCACCATTTGGAAACAACAATCATGCTTCATCACTATTAGTGGTTGAAGATTATTATCAATATAAAACCATTGCCACTTTAGACACAACTTTATAGCGATTTATAGCCTTATTGCTATAAATCCAAGAATTCTCCCTTAATTTCTTGTAATGTCCCCTTCTCTGCAGTAATCAATTTAGTTGGCCGTTAGCCTATTCTGGAGACCCCTAGGCTAGTCGGGAACAAAAAAAATAGGGTTTCCTATTTTCGAGGAGGATTCTATGGAAGTTTGATGGCCTGCATGTTGGATTTTCACAGTTTTGATTCTGGTTTTCTAATGGGTTTTTTGAAAGCTTCGCAATGATGGTACACGCGTAGCAACCATTGGAGTTTGGTAAACTTACTATTTTTAGTAAGTGGGGGCGAGGTCAACTCATTTCTCTGGGTTTTTCTGGGTTTTAGAGAGCTTCGTGATGGTGTGACATGCAAATGAATTTGAAGACTTTTTTGGACTTACTCTTTTTAGTAAGTTGCGACGATTGCTCAGAATGTGGTTAAAATGCTCTTGGACACACTTACTATTTTTAGAAGTATGCTATTTTTAGCAGGGTTGCAACAGGTTTGTTCAAATGGCTATTTTCGGCAGGTCAGTTTGAGCAGTTGGGTCTTCCAACATTTTTGGAGCTATTTTGGCAAGTGTGAGCTTATGTTGGGCGAATTCATGGTTGAGGAAAAATATTTTATAAGTGAATTATTAACAAGGCAAGATGGATGCCTTAGGAAGAAATAAGTTAATTTAATGAAATAATTCACTTATCTACTTTGGACGCCATAATACACTTTATTGATATTTTTTTATAAATTATATTTGCCTACTTGTGATGGGCGATTTTGAGAAAAGAGAAACGAAATGCAAATTACAAATTATAGAGAAATGAATGTGCATTTGGATTTGGTGTCCATTTGGGAGGGAATTTGAATTTGAATTTGGAGCTTCAAAGGCTATAAATAAGAGTGTTGGGCTCTTGTTTTTGTTGTCCATCAATATTTGCAACGAAGTGGTGCCGAAATTTAGATTGATTGCTTCGAGGAATGCATACCTCCTAGCTGGTTCTTGGCTTCTTGCTTGAGAGATAGCAACCAGTTGAGATTGTGAGACTGTTCTTTACACTGAAGAACAAATGGAGTTCATTGTTGTAGTGAGATTTGATGTGCTTAGGGGTGTTTGTGAGTTTCCAAGTTGCCGGTTGATTGTAGAGCTAAATTGGTTTTTCCATCATAAGTCTAAGAGGGAGTTTTTGTTGCTTCTGGGTATTTTCTCTTTATTTTCCCAAGGACTAGGCGATCCCTTTTGCTAATTTTCAGAGGTTAATTCGAAGTTTTGAATTTTATATTGGAAATCACCCTCCTTACCAGGCCATACCATGTCCGTGAATGCCTTGGAAAGCAAACATTAATGGTTTGATCAGATTTGCAGCTGGTTGTTGGTCTTGGCTTGGATGCCTTCTCTCTGGGGATCATTTGCACTTAGTTTCAAGTCATTCCGTCGAGTTTTGGAAGAGTTATGAGCATTTTAGTGTGATTTTATGTTGCTGGTCTGTGTTTTTTCAGTCTACCGATTAAGTATTTCAGACTTAGAGTTTGGAGTTTGGGGATTGTTTCTTGGTAGTGAGTCATCTTGGAACTTGAGAATTACATTGCATATCATTTGCAGCTGTTAGACAGCGATATCTCTTGATTTGCAGTGGTTGAGTAGATAGTTTGTTATTTCTAGTCCGACCACTGTATAAGTGGTTGAGTGATTGTCTTGTTTATTCCAGTCTTCTTGGATTTGTAATCGGCTGGTTATATCGCCAAATAGTTGTTAAATTGTAGTATTTCTTTATCCCGCTGAAAAGTGGAAGTGGCTAGTCTAACCGCCAATATGTATTGATCTCAATATTTTATCATGATAACGCTAATGGGTGAAATTATTGTGTGTAAAAATTGAAAAAAATGGTGGGGAACATTTCAGTGGTATCAGAGCTGGTTTTCCTACTAGCTTGTGTGTTCAGTTGATCAGAATTCTCCATGAGCGATAGAGAAATCCGCTATTACAACAAAGAAGAAGAGACAACAGTATCAGATTTCAGTAGTTCCAATTGAAGAGACCTTTTCAGAGCTGCTTAGAAACAGAGAGACAACAGTTGACATTATGGCATAGAGACCAACAAGACAAAATGAGACCCCTGATGCCAGAGCAAAAAGAAAGTTTGATGCCATGATGGATTTGATGTCACCGTTGCTGGCTAAGCATCAAAATGTTGGTGGAACCCCTAATCAACCCACTAATGGACATGAAGCTAGCACTTCCATCACTTGTGGAGGAAATGGAAGCAACCATGGCAGTAACCAAGGAGGTCCTAATGGTTGAATTCCTCGAGGGTCAGTTTCTAGGCCTTTGCAACCTGTCTTCCTACCCAAGGAAGCACCACAAGCTGAAATCGAGATACACACTGTTGATGAAGTGAGGAATAGTTACATGGAGTATGCTTCTCTTCCCACTGAGATCCGGGATGCCCTCACCTTGGATCGGTTCATGAACCAAAAGAAGAGAGGTGGAAGATATGATAGCCAGCCTTATGCTCCAAGAGATTACCAGCAAGCCCTTGGAAAGGTTACTCTATCCCACTTTGACGGGAGTGATAAGTGCTCTGCTAGATCGTTGGTTCAAAAGCTAGACAATTATTTGTCTTTGAGACAAATGCCGGAAGAAAATGCTATCAAGTTTGCAACTTTGCATTTGGAAGGGGCTGCTCATTAGTGGTGGTATTATGGTTTGGTCACTCTTGGCCATAGTTCAATTGTCACCTACAATGAGTTTACCAACAAGCTCATTGAAAGATTTGACACTAAGGATCCTGAGGTGAAGTTTTGTGAGCTTGCACAACTGAAACAACAAGGTTCATCGGATACCTACATTGCCGATTTTCAAAGACTCTTTGTGATGGTTACCAGCATCTCTGAGAAAAGGCTAGTGGTTCTTTTTATTGAAGGACATGAAGAGGCCTTGAAAGGTTGGGTTAAAGCCTTTGATCCACCCACCTTGGCTGAAGCAATCAGGAAATCAAGAAGCATGGAGTTGGCTGCCCCTAAGTCAAGAATTCAGTCCAAGCCTTTCCCTTATCGAAAAGACCAAAAGAAAATTCTAAATTAGGTCGAGAAGTTTCCTTCTAGGATGGATGATGAGCTCCGAAGGAAAAATCAGTGTTACTCTTGCAAGGAACCATGGGCCCCAAGTCATAAATGCTATGGAAAAGGCAATGCACACTACATGGAAGCCTATTTTGTCGATGGATCAGAATCTGAAAATTTTGAACAGCAGACTGATATGGGGGAAAGTGAGTATGAGGAGTTCCCTAATGATGAGGAAGGAGGTCAAGAAGGTGGGAGTGAACTGGTTCAACTCTCGAGCTTTCAAAAGAACGAATCCTTCAGCGTCCTGTTGTGACGTATTCACACATCGCCCCATTGCAAATGGGGACCCCTACTTTTTTTCCTCTCTGGGGTTTGCTTTCTAGGTTTTTAAGGTTTTGTCTGTTAGCCTTTGCATACTGAGTGTTGCCAGAGGGATCACTAGGATGGCAGGCTCTGCTTGAGCCAGGGGGAGTCAACAGGTGCTCCAGGTTAGGGTTTCTTTGAAAGTCTTCCTTAGGACAAGGTTTTGCTCTTGTTGCTAATTGTGTCTTGTTTGAGTTTGAGGAGGTCAATGAAGCTTGGTGAGTGAATATCATCCTTGAAGGTCTGAATTAAGTCAAATTGGTGAGTGATGAAGTCTGGAATGTCATCCTGATCTTCAAATGTCTTGAAATTTGGCTGTCTGGAATGTCATCTTGATCCTAAAATTTGACTAAGTCTGGAAAATTGAAGAATCCTCCAAAAACTAGATTTTGTATTATAACTCTTGGAGGTCCGAAACCACTCTCAAACATCCTGACAGTATATATGTAATATAACTTAAAGTATAAGAATCTTCCTTCTTATACTTAAATGCTATATTCCATATATGAATCCTGATAGAGAGACCAAAATGTCAAATTTCGCTCCTGACCCTTCCAAAGGGTCCAAAGCGAATTTCAATTTCGTTCCTGACCCTTCCAAAGGGTCCAGAGCGAATTCTCCATAAGACATTCTACCTTGACCCAAACTTAGAACTAACTCATTCCCAGGCATTATTGAGGGCAAAACACTTGTTTGGATGAAGAAATGTGAGAAATGAAGTCAAGATTTGAGCCTAAATGTGAATTTCGCTCTTGACCATTCCAAAGGGTCCAGAGCGAAATTCTCCCTAGACACCTTTTTCCCTCTTTTTTTGCGCACAAACCTAGTTCCTTGGGCGTAGTTGGAAGGAGAATGATGTGTCTTTGCCTTTTGAGGTGATAGAATGTGAAAGAATGGAGGATTTTTGACCAAAACAAGAATTTCGCTCCTGACCCTTCCAAAGGGTCCAGAGCGAAATTCCCTATAGGTCCTGTCTTGGCCTAGGTCCAGAGCAAAATTCCTCATTTGACCCTCTATTTTGCCTAGGGCATTGGAAAGACCTTGTTTTGAGCTAAGTAATTGGCAAGTAGACTTCATGGTGATAAGGAAAAATTGGTTAAATCAAGTTTGAAGTGAGTTGAGGAGGAAAGAGGTGTGAAATCAACCCAAAACTTGAATTTCGCTCCTAACCCTTCCAAAGGGTCTAGAGCGAAATTCTTAGAAGACACCCACTTCTTCCTTGACTAGACCAAGATCTTAGTTTCTAAGGCATATTGAGAAGGTTCTGACATGTTCTTGCCTTAGGAAGTGAATGGAAGCATCAAAATGTGAAGATTTTGTCCAAGATCAA
Source organism: Cryptomeria japonica (assembly GCF_030272615.1). Lineage (NCBI taxonomy): Eukaryota > Viridiplantae > Streptophyta > Pinopsida > Cupressales > Cupressaceae > Cryptomeria > Cryptomeria japonica. The sequence continues at coordinate 633,250,561 of NC_081414.1, forward strand.
GAATTTCGCTCTTGACCCTTCCAGAGGGGCCAGGGCGAAATTCTTGCAAACACCCATTTTTCCCTTAGAGGAGGTCAAGTCCTTGGTCTTTATGGTGTGGATGGAAGTGAGATAACATGTCTTTGCCTTTTGAGGTGGTTTGGAGTTAGAGAAATGAAGAATCAAGCCTAAAACTAGAAATTCGCTCCTGACCCTTCCAGAGGGTCTAGGGCGAAATTCACAAAATGTCCTTTTTCTTTCAAATTTGTGCTAGCCAAGACCGTGATCAAGGTAGATTGGGCTTAAAGATTGCCACAAGCATGCCTTCGAGGGGATTGTGAGTGAAAGAAGTGAGTATCTTGAGCTAAGGGAAGAAATTCGCTCCTGACCCTTCCTAAGGGTCCAGGGTGAAATTCTCAATTTTACCTAACTTGCTCATGATGAAGGTCAAGGCATGGATTCCTAGGCTTTGGACAAGAGAAAGATAGCATATGCTTGTCTTGGAGGCATTTTGAATCAATAAAATGATGGAATTTGAGCTTAAACAAGAATTTCGCTCCTGACCCTTCTAGAGGGTCCAGGGCGAAAATCCCAAATAGGTCCTGTCCTTGGCCAGGGTCCAGGGCGAAATTTTATGGGGCCTGTCCTTGGGAAGATTTCAAGAGAACTTCATTTTGATAACTCTTATTGATGATTTAAGGTAGAAAATGCTATGTTAAATGAATTTATTATGTACCCTTAATCATCTTTTGGTTTATTTTGCAGATGGGAGGAGACCAAGCTAGGACAAGGACGACCTCTTCTAGTCCATCATCATCAAGGACGTTCCACATGCGGAAAGGGAGGACTCAAGGTGCTTTGAAGCGTTGGAAGACTAGGGGTGTTCAAGGAGTTCAAGTTAGCCTCAAGACCTCATTCTACCACAAGATGACAAAGAAAGGCTTTGCCAGCACTTCAAGGCGAGATATGCGACTGGAGAAGGAAGACTTGACAATAAGGAAGCCTGGTCAAACAAAGGAAGTACATCATTCATCATGTCAAAAGACTGAAGAGGATCAACCAAGTCACAAGTGTTAGACAAGGTGGCATCCCAGTCATCATTCTTCTAGTCGGATTGGTCCACCTCAGCATGACCAGATTCAATGTACCTGACTCATTGGGGACAACACAAACTTCGAGGCACCTACCTGTTGTGACGTTTTCACACATCGCCTCATTGCAGATGGGGACCCTTGTTTTTTGCTTTTTAGGGTTTGTTTTCTAGGTCTTTTAGGGTTTTGTTAGCTGGCCTTTGCATTTTGAGTGCTGTCGGGGAGATCAATAGGATAGCAGGTCCTGCTAGAGTGAAGTCCTGATCCTGAAAATTTGGCTAAGTCTGAAAGTCCTGATCCTGAAATTTGGTTAAGTGTGGAATGTCCTGATCCTAAAATTTGACTAAGTCTGGAAACTGAAAAACCTCAAAAAATTAGATTTTGCAATATAACTCCTGGAGGTCTGAAACCACTCTCAAACATCCTGAAAGTATATATGAAATATAACTTAAAGTATAAGAAAGAAGAAACATAGAAGGAAATGTCACTTATACTTAATCCTTCTATGTTTCTTCTCACTTATACTTAAATGTTATGTTCCATAAAAAATTATCCTGATAGAGAGTTCGAAAAGTCAATTTTCGCTCCTGTCCTTCACTGAGGATCCAAAGCGAATTTCGCTCCTGTCCCTCTCCAAGGGACCAAGGCGAAGCGCTCCTGTCCCTCACCAAGGGTCCAGGGCGAAAAGGCTTATTCGAGTCATTCCTGACCTTGTTTGGTCAAATTGGAACATCAAAGGCATGGTGAAGGACGAAATGAGCATGATAGAGCATCCAGACAAGACAATGAAATGATGAAGTTTTTGCCTAGAAGGTCAAATTCGCTCCTGTCCCTCACTGAAGGACCAGAGCGCTTTTCTTTATATGTACAATTTTTAGACCTTTTTTGGACATTAACTTTTATTCATAGCATGAAGTAAGGTGAAATCTTCCTTAGCAAAGGAATTTCGAGATAAAAAGTGAAGTGATTTGGCCTTGAGGACAAAAATCGCTCCTGTCCCTCATTGAAGGACTGGAGCTTGAATTCCGAATTTGCATTATCCTCGCAAGATTTAAGTGATTTCGTGATTTGAAGAGGTCAAAAGAAGTATGTTTTGCCCGTTGAATATAACTTGAATAGGCCACAAAGGAGAGAATCAACCCAAGTTGCACTAGGCGCTCCTGTCCCTCTCCAAGGGTCCAAGGCGAATCGCTCATGTCCCTCACCAAGGGTCCAGAGCGAAAAAGCTTAGTGGAGTCATTCCTGACCTTGTTTGGACAAATTGAGACATCAAAGGCATGAAGGAGGACGTAATCAACCCATTGAAGGTAGTTTTGAAAGTTAACAAGGCATAAATGAGCTCATAAAGGCCAGGGCGCTCTTGTCCCTCTCCAAGGGACCAGAGCGATTTTCCCTCAAGACAAGTTTTTGGCAAAAGGAAGGCAAGTTTCGCGTTTGAGGTGGGTGAAGGAAGACGCAATCAATCCGTTGAAGATAATTTTCGAAGCTAGCAAAACACAAGTGAGCTTATAAATGCAAAATCGCTCCTGTCCCTCTCCCAGGGACCAGGGCGAAAAACACATTAGCTAACCTTCCTCTCCAAATTCAGACGAATCCAAGTCAAGACGCAAGGTCAAAATGATGTTTAAAAGGTTTCACGGAGGAATGAAGTAACAAAGGCCATCAAGTTGATGAAAAATGGCTAGGGCGCTCCTGTCCCTCACCAAGGGACCAGGGCGAAAATGCTTTAAAGTGCACTCATTTCAAAGATCGAATAAATTGAACTCGAAATTCTAAGTAAAAATGCCATCTTGGACGTCAAAAATGAGGTCTTGGACGTAAAAAACAAGAAGTGTGAGGTCCAAATGGTATAGGCGCTCCTGTCCCTCTCCAAGGGACCAGAGCGATCTTGTTGATATCTATTATTTTCCCATGCTTGGGTGCCAATATCCTTCAAATTGCATTAAATGCCAAATTCAATAAAACCTTGAAATATTTTGAAATTAAATTGACATTTAATGATGGCGCATGGCATTTAATAATTAATTTTGAGCCTTAAAATCGAAATTTTTAATTATAAAGGCATTTGAAATTAATTATTATTAATTTAAAATCAAAAAAGAGGGCGCTTGGTGTATTATTTAACGTTTTTATAAAGTCGGCCTCTTCTTTTATTAAATTTTTATTTATTTTTGGCCTATTTTCCAAGTCGGCCTATGGGAAATTGCAATGGTAAGCGCCTATATAGTGGGGGTATCTTGAGCAATGTTAATCCATCATTCACTCATTCACTCAAGTGTGATTTGGAGAAGAGCAACAAGGTGCGAAATTTGGTCTAGGAAGGAGCGATTTTTGTTGAAGGCCAGAGGTGGAGCGAATTTTCCTCAAGGCGTTGAAGGCTAGAGGTGGTGAAGTTGATAGAAGAAGCACATTTTGAAGACTTCGATCCACATTTTGCCTAGCAAACTTGCTTAATTTTGCATTTTTTCTTAGATTTAGTTCTCAAGTAGAGGTATGGCGAGATTCTCCTGGTCTCAATTTTGAATTTTGAATTTTCAATTTCATTTGGCTTAGTTAAATTTAGGGAATGATAATTCAAAGATTTATCATGAGGTTTCCTAATTTAAAACTTAAATCCTCTTTCTAGTCTATATTTCCACGTTGCAAAACATGTTACTAATTTTGAAATGTTGTGTAGGTATCAAGATGGCGACTCCCAAACTCGAAGGATCTACATGTTGGAAGTCTCTCATCAAGGAAAATCAAGCCAGATCAAGGACGGTCTCCTCCAGGACGATCAAGCAAGGACAAGGGCGACCTCCTCCAGCATAGCATCGACAGGGACGGCCTTCTTTGGACTAACGTCATCAAGGGCGACCTCTTCCAATCCAGCATTCCAAGGCGAGGATCATCATCCTGCAAATCAAGGACACAGGAAGTCAGAGCAAAGGGTTCGTTGAAGAAGCAGATAATTTCAGAAGAGTTAATTAAAGATAGCTTCTCAACAACATCAAGTTGAATATCTACCAAGTTACAAGTGTCAGACGAGGTGGCATCCTAGTCATCACTTCTCCAATTAGTGTGGTCCACCTCAGCATTTCCAGATTCAATGTACCTAACTCATGGAAGGTGGCACGAACTTCGATGTACCTACCCTAGCTATTCATTGGTGGAATTTTCTAGAGAGGACATGTGTCCAAGCAATACAATTTTATCATTGGTCAAGCATTAAATGTTATGTAATGGTTGTAACAAACCCTAATTAGGGTTTTCATTGTTGAATCTTGGCCATTGATCTCGAATTGATCTTAGCCATCGAATTGTATTGTGGACACTATATAAGCCTTGGCATTTCATTTTGTAAGGATATAGTTAGAATATAGTTAGGAATAGTTGGAAGCAGTTAGAAGATAGAGAGAGAATAGCAATTAGAGTAGAGTAGAGAGAGAAGGCAAAGATTGTTGCCAAGATGTTGTTGTAAAAGACTTGTAACTTCATTGAAGAAATGGTGAAATTTATGGGTCGATTCGACAATTTGCATGGTCTTTATACTTCTCATATTTGATTTCATGTTATTAGATGAGTGGAAGAAATGTGCTTGATTGATGGTGAAATTCGTATATCCATACTACTAGCAGTTTGTTGATTGCAGACTTGCCTTGCATAGTCAACTGGAATCATTCAGCTTAAGCTTAACTTCAATTATCGCTTCTTCATTGATATGCATCAACCTGATGGTGTCTATGCTTGCAGTGATGATTTGAACATCATAAAGCTTTCCTTCGAAGATCGCACTAGCCTTGTGGAGATGGTCCTGGGATGTCAAAACAAGACTTAGTTAGAATTTCATCAAAGATCATTCATTGCTCCTACATTCTTAGTATTAGGATTAGATCCTTTCCTTGCCCTCATCTTTTTTCCTTTTTTTCAAGTCAAAGTTAGTAAGAGCCTGTGTTCCAGCAATATTCAAAGCAGATCAGACATTCAATCATCGAATGTAAGTCCCCTTGTGATTCCAGCAAATCACATCATACCACAGAGAGCTTATCCACACGTAGAGACCCTACATACAAGAACCTTGAAGTCATCTCGATTGATCCTTTTCGCGACATCTTCAGCATTCGGAGGCTTTACTCAAGAGAGGATAAGGTACCTTTAGGTATTTTATTCTGTGTTTGATAGTGTACAAAATACACGTCAACACTACCCCTGCTTCCTATTGGTCCTCACTCTTGGAATGTAATTTTCTCATTGGCTAGAGGAAGTTTGTTGTAACAAACCCTAATTAGGGTTTCTATCTTGCAATTCTAGCCATTGGTTCTAAGTCAATCAGAGCCGTCAATTTGTAAAGGGCTCTCTATATAAAGCCCTGGCTCCTCATTTGTAAAGGTTAATAGTTAATGGTGGGTGAATAGTTAGAAATAGTGAATAGTCAGCTGATAGAATCGCAATTAGAGTAGATTAGGAGGACAAGGCAAGAAATTGTTGCCATTGATTGTAAATAAACTCCATTTTCATTGAAGTTATGGTGAAGTGTGTTGTTTCTTTGCAATATGCATGGTCTCTTGTTGAATCTTCATTTTAGATGATAGATAATTAAATTGAATGAAAGAAGTTATTGAATGCACTCGCATGGAATCCACCTAGTCCAAACCACTAGCCTTTTGCTGATTGTAAGAGCGCCTTGCATGGTCAACTAGCATAGAACGAGCTTAATCCCGAGTCATAACACCTCTGTTGTTCACGCATTATCTTGAATGGTGATCAGTATTTGATGGTGTACGATTTGGACATATTTGAAACATCCTATAGAACATCGCACTGAGCTGGTGTTGAATTGTTCAACCTGATGGTGAGCCCAGTAGGACTCCACCTAGTCATTCATCCATCTTCTCGCATTCTAGGTCTTAGAGTAGACTTCCTGAACCCTGTATCTTTTGCCATTTCTTTATCTTCCAGTTAGTAAATAGGATTTGTGATTCCAGCAAATCAGACACCCAGGTCATCAAGTGTAAGTCCCCTTGTGATTCCAGCAAAATCACATTATACCACGAGAAGCTTATCCACATGTAGAGAACCTACATATCAAAACCTTGGAGTTACTCCAAAAGATCCTTCGGCGAGATCTTCAGCAGTCGGGAAACTTTGTTCAAGAGAGGATAAGGTACCTTTAGGTATTTTATTCTGTGTTTGGTCATGTACAAAAGACGCATCAACAGGCCCGTGGGATAGTTGCAGGCCACAAAACTGTTGCTCTCATTGATACTGGAGCAACGCATAACTTCATTGATGAAGGCTTTGTTGCAAAGAGAGGCCTTGAAACTGAAGAATTTGGTGGGTTTAAGGTGATGGTTCGACCATTACGTGCAACAAGAAGATTTCGAATATGTCCATGAAGATTGGAAATTATGAAGTTAATGATGTTTTCTTTGCAGTTAACATTGGAGGAACAGATAATGCCATGCTTGGAATGTAGTGGCTTCACTCTCTTGGCGAGATCACATTGAACTTGCAAACTATGGAGCTCAAGTTCTCATCTGAGGGGAAGAGAGTAGTGTTGAGAGGGATGTCTAATGGAGGCCCTCAATTTGTGTCACTGAAAAGGATGGAGAGGCTGATCCATCATGATCAAGTGGAATGGGCAGCGGAATGCATGATCCTGCCATCTGATCCTATAGAAGAGAAGAGACATTACCCTCCAGATATTCAAGAATTGATCACCAAGAGGAGTAAAGTCTTTTGTAGCCTACCCCCTGGGTGTTTTGAGAGAGGGACTGAGCACATTATTGAATTGGAAGAAGGAGCTAAGCCAATCATCACTACTCCATATTGGTATCCAAAGAAGCAGAAGGATGACATAGAAAAAGCTATCAAAGAACTCTTGGATATGTGATACATTTGGCCAAGTAAGAGCCCCTTTGCTTCTGCAGTGGTTTTAGTAAAGAAGGATGGGACCATGCACATGTGCATGGATTACCGAGCTCTTAGTCAGAAAACAATAAAAAATCGGTACCCCATACCCAGGATTGATGAGCTCATTGATGAGTCACATGGAGCTGTTTTCTTTGCTAAGATTGATCTCAGATCAGGCTACCATCAGATTAGAATGAGGGAATCGAACATTGTGAAGACAACTTTCAGATGCCACTTTGGGCATTTTGAGTTCCTAGTCATGCCCTTTGGGTTGATTAATGTTCATGCTACCTTCCAATCCTGTATGAATAGGATCTTTTAGAAGCAGTTGAGGAAGTTTGTGCTCATATTTTTTGATGATATTCTGATCTTCAACAAATCTTGGAAGGAGCACTTGAAGCATTTGGATGAAGTGCTTAGCATTCTAGAGTCAGAATCGTTGTTTGCCAAAGAATCCAAGTGTGACTTTGGGACGAAGGAGCTGCTTTACCTTGGTCGTATCATCAGTGCGGATGAAATAAACGTTGATCCTGAAAAGATCAAGGCAATAGTTGATTGGCCACCACCTGATAATTTGACACATCTGAAGGGGTTCTTGGGTCTTTGCGGCTTCTACATGAGATTTGTGAAGGCGTACTCTCAGATTGCTGCTCCTCTTACAGATCTCACTAAAAAGGGAGCTTTTGTTTGGTCAGAAAAGACACTAGGTGTTTTGACAACTTCAAGAAGATTGTGAGCTTGTGCCATGTTCTGGCTATACCTGATTTCTCCAAGCCCTTTGTGTTGCAATGTGATGCTTTTGGAGAAAGTATTGGTGCTGTTTTGATACAAGAGAAGCATCCGATAGTGTTTGAGAGCATAAAACTAAGAGGAGTTGAGAAGTCTTACTCTATCTATGACAAGGAAATTTTTGCAATCATGCATGCATTGGCCAAGTTCAGACAATACTTGGTGGGGAGCAAATTTGTTGTCAAAACGGATCACAATAGTCTCAAACACTTCATGCACCGAAAGGATTTGAATGAAAGGTAGCAGAAGTGGGTGAGTAAGCTACAAGCTTACGATTTTGACATTAAGTATGTCAAGGGCAAGAACAACATTGCGGTAGATGCATTTTCAAGAAGGCCCCACTTGAGCTCTTTGTGTGAGCTTACTATTGATTGGAAGGACTTGTTGCTTGTTGATTATACCAAATTTCAGTTTGCAACCAGCATTATTGAGGGTACTTTTCATGATGAAAGGTACAAGGTAGTTGATGGGTTGATACACTACAATGGAAGGATCTTTTTGTTGCCCCAATCTAAGCTCAAGAAGAAGCTTTTGCAAACTTTTCATGACATTCCTCTTGTTGGTCTTCAAGGATATTTCAAGAACTATAGGCAGATTGGTGAGAGGTTCTCTTGGAAAGGGTTGAAAAATGATGTGTTGAGACTTGAGCTACATTAAGGAGTGCCACACTTGTCAGATGAACAAAAATGAGCATACTCTTTCAGCTGGTTTGTTGCAACCTCTACCTATTCCCAATAAAAAATGGGAAAGTATTTCGATGGACTTCATTACGGGGTTGCCAAGAGCTCATGGCAAGGATTGTGTCTACGTTGTGGTGGATAGATTGACCAAGTTTGCTCATTTTTTTGCCATAACTAGCTCCTTTACAACAACTCAAGTTGCAGATGTGTTTTTTCATGAGGTGTTTAGATTGCATGGGTTGCCAAAAAACATTGTGAGTGATAGGGACAGCAAGTTCCTAAGCACCTTTTGGCAATAGTTTTTCAGACTGTGTGGTACAGTGCTCACCCCAAGCACTAGTTATCACCCATAGACTGATGGGCAAACAGAGATTGTAAACAAGTGGTTGGAGGGCTATCTCAGGAATAATGTCTCGAAGCAGCAGAAAGCTTGGGTGAGATGGCTACAGTTAGGGGAGTATTGCTACAATTCATCCAACCACATGTCCATCAAAATGTCTCCTTTCATGGCACTTTATGATTACGAGGCCCCTAGCTTTGCTAATTTGATGTTCGGTGATAGCAAAGCCCCCCAAGCAAAGGATATGGTGCAATAGTGTTAGGATATTTTGAAGGCTTTGAAGAATAACCTCCAGGTTGCTCAAAATCAGCAAAAGTTGTATGCTGATCAGCAGCGTATAGAGCGCACATTTGAGGTTGGAGACATGGTCTATCTTAGGCTTCAACCTTTCATATAGTCTTTTCTCAAGAAGAGTGGAGCAGAGAAACTCAAGCTACGTTTCTATGGGCCGTTCAGAGTCATCAGGAGAGTTGGTGCGGTGGCTTATGAGTTGGAGCTACTAGCGAGTAGCAAAGTACACAATGTCTTCCACGTTTCTCGCCTCAAGAAGGCATTTGGACACAATGTAGTTTTCTCTTTTGATTTGCCTCCTTTGGATGAGGAGGGACAATTGGTGTTGATTCCAGAGGAGATCATCGATTTCAGAGAGTGCTCCTTGAGGAGAAGGACAATTAGGGAGTATTTGGTGAAGTGGAAGAATTTACCTACAAAGGATGCTACTTGGGAGAGTGAGGAGATTTTGCAGCATCCAGGCTTGTGATTGCTTGACGACAAGCCATCTTGGGGAGGGCTGACTGTAATGCCCCCTTCTTAGCAGTAATCAATTTAGTTGGCCGTTAGCCTATTCCGGAGACCCGTAGGCTAGTCGGGAGCATAAATTAGGGTTTCCTATTTTATAGGAGGATTCTATGGAAGTTTGGCAACTTGCATGTTGGATTTTCACAGTTTTGATTCTGGTTTCCTTCTGGGTTTTCTGAAAGCTTCGCAATGATGGTACATGCATAGCAATTAGTGGAGTTTGGTAAACTTACTATTTTTAGTTAGTGGGGGTGAGGTCAGCTCATTTCTCTGGTTTTTTCTGGGTTTTCGGAGAGCTTTGCGATGGTGTGACATACAAATGAATTTGAAGACTTTTTTGGACTTACTATTTTTTGTAAGATGCGACGACTGCTCAGAATGTGGTTAAAATGCATTTGGACACACTCACTATTTTTAGCAGTATGCTATTTTTAGTAAGTGCTATTTATAGCAGGGTTGTAGCAGGTTTGTTCAGATCTCTATTTCTGGCAGGTTAGTTTGAGCAGTTGGTCTTGCAACATTTTTAAGCTATTTTGGCAAGTGTGAGCTTATGTTGGGCGAATTCATGGTTGAGGAAAAATATTTTATAAATGAATTATTAATAAGGCAAGATGGACGCCTCAGGAAGAAATAAGTTAATTTAATGAAATAATTCACTTATTTACTTTGGACGCCATGATACACTTTATTGATATTTTTTTATAAAGTATATTGGCCTCCTTGTGATGGGCGATTTTGGGAAATGAGAAATGAAATGCAATTTACAAATTATAGAGAAATGAATGTGCATTTGGATTTGGCATCCATTTGGGAAGGAATTCGAATTTGAATTTGGAGCTTCAAAGGCTATAAATAAGAGTGTTGGGCTCTTGTTTTTGGTATCCATGAATATTTGCAACGAAGTACTACCAAAATTTAGATTGATTGTTTTGAGAAATGCATACCTCCTAGCTGGTTCTTGGCTTCTTGCTTGAGAGATAGCAACTAGTTGAGATTGTGAGACTGTTCTTTACACTGAAGAATAGATGGAGTTCATTTTTGTATGTTGGATTTTCACAGTTTTGATTCTGGTTTCCTTCTGGGTTTTCTGAAAGCTTCGCAATGATGGTACATGCATAGCAATTAGTGGAGTTTGGTAAACTTACTATTTTTAGTTAGTGGGGGTGAGGTCAGCTCATTTCTCTGGTTTTTTCTGGGTTTTCGGAGAGCTTTGCGATGGTGTGACATACAAATGAATTTGAAGACTTTTTTGGACTTACTATTTTTTGTAAGATGCGACGACTGCTCAGAATGTGGTTAAAATGCATTTGGACACACTCACTATTTTTAGCAGTATGCTATTTTTAGTAAGTGCTATTTATAGCAGGGTTGTAGCAGGTTTGTTCAGATCTCTATTTCTGGCAGGTTAGTTTGAGCAGTTGGTCTTGCAACATTTTTAAGCTATTTTGGCAAGTGTGAGCTTATGTTGGGCGAATTCATGGTTGAGGAAAAATATTTTATAAATGAATTATTAATAAGGCAAGATGGACGCCTCAGGAAGAAATAAGTTAATTTAATGAAATAATTCACTTATTTACTTTGGACGCCATGATACACTTTATTGATATTTTTTTATAAAGTATATTGGCCTCCTTGTGATGGGCGATTTTGGGAAATGAGAAATGAAATGCAATTTACAAATTATAGAGAAATGAATGTGCATTTGGATTTGGCATCCATTTGGGAAGGAATTCGAATTTGAATTTGGAGCTTCAAAGGCTATAAATAAGAGTGTTGGGCTCTTGTTTTTGGTATCCATGAATATTTGCAACGAAGTACTACCAAAATTTAGATTGATTGTTTTGAGAAATGCATACCTCCTAGCTGGTTCTTGGCTTCTTGCTTGAGAGATAGCAACTAGTTGAGATTGTGAGACTGTTCTTTACACTGAAGAATAGATGGAGTTCATTTTTGTAGTGACATTTGATGTGTTTCTGATGTGTTTAGGGGTGTTTGTGAGTTTCCAGGTTGCCGGTTGATTGTAGAGCTGAAGTGGTTTTTCCATCATAAGTCTAAGAGGGAGTTTTTGTTGCTTTTGGGTATTTTCTCTCTATTTTTTTAAGGACTAGGTAATCCCTTTTGCTAATTTTCAGAGTTTAATTCTTAGTTTTGAATTTTATATTGCAAATCGCCCTCCTTACTAGGCTGTACCATGTCTATGAATGCCTTGGAAAGCATGCATTAATGGTTTGTTCAGATTTGCAGCTGGTTGTTGGTCTTGGCTTGGACGCCTCCGCTCTAGGGATAATTTGCACTTAGTTTCAAGTCATTCCGTCGAGTTTTGGAAGAGTTATGCACATTTTAGTGTGATTTTATGTTGCTGGTCTGTGTTTTTTCAGTCTACCGGTTAAGTATTTCAGACTTAGAGTTTGGAGTTTGGGGATTGTTTCTTGGTAGGGAGTCATCTTGGAACTTGAGAATTACATTGGATATCATTTGCAGCCGTTGGACAGCGATATCTCTTGATTTGCAATTCATGTTATGTATTGTAATGCTGATTACTAGTTTTAACAGCAAACTTCGTTCTGAATTGTTTCACAATACCCACTGAATAAGTGGAAGAGACTGGCTTCGCCGCCGATCTCTATTTCATTTTGTACTCCTGTGCATCCGCTGAATAAGTGGTTGAGTAGATAGTTTGTTATTTCCAGTCATCCTGCTGAATAAGTGGTTGAGTGATTGTCTTGTTTACTTCAGTCTTCTTGGATTTGTAATTGGCTGTTTATACTGCCAAATAGTTGTTAAATTCCAGTATTTCTTTATCCCGCTGAAAAGTGGAAGTGGCTGGTCTAACCGCCAATATGTATTGCTCTCAATATTTTATCATGCTAACGCTAATGGGTGAAATTATTGTGTGAAAATTGAAAAAAATTGTGGGGAACATTTCATTTCTGTAGATTGGATATCTCATTTGGATATTCCTTCAAGCTAGATCATCAACAACAGCATCGAATCAGAAGTAAGGTATTGTACAATTACTTTTCTTTTACACTTTTAAATTTTTTCTACTAGTTAATTTAACTTTTGACTGGCAATGTCACCTTCCTCATGGCAAGTTCCAGAGGTGATGCTGCGTGCAGGGGTGCTGATGGTTTTATGGCATTGGTGTCTTTACTTTTGAAATCTTTTGATTGATTTGAATGTTGTTGAGATGAACCATTTGGCTTGAGCTGTATTGTTGATGTTTATTTAATCCCATGATCTGAATCTTGTTATGTGCTTGAAATGTGATATTGTATATGAAAGCTATGGAGAAGCTTGTTTGAGCTAATTGATGACAAAGAAGTTACTGTGCAGGTTCATTGATGTCCATACTCCTATAATTTTAAAAATGTATAGTTTTCAATCAACCAGCACTATCATGTAGTGCTTAAGTGAGACTCCTTATCATGCAAACAATATGGATAGAAGTTTTTTGTTTCAATGTGGACGTGCAGATGCAACAAAGGTGATCTATAACATATGCAAACACTAACTTTTGGAAATTTTTTAAATGCGTGTGATGCTCCTTCTATGTGAGACACATCATCAATGCTTTCTTGTTGTTGATCCTCAATTTATAAACAGGTTAATGTACGTAATTATTAATGATAAACATCCTGTGTTATTTCAACACTTAAGATATATTCATAAGTTTGATTTCTGTGATCAAAGATGTGTTCTACGAAGACATTTATTCTGAGGTTGTGGTCAAAAGAGTAAGAAAGAATGTAGGATATGCAAATGGACGTATGCACACTCTGCACAGAAATAAGCAAGTAGCTAGCCTTCAGTCAAATTTAATTTCAAGTATCACAAGAAGTCATGGCTATTTAAATGGATAGTGAGGTACAGAAATTAATAAAGTTTTGGCAGAATAGATTCTATACAAGTCAGTAGAGCCCTTGTACTTTTCGTTCTCTCTAGTGTTTGCTAAAAGTATATACAAAAGGAATTTACTGTTTTCATTCCCCAAGTGCTAGGGCAATCTACGAATACAGAAAACAATAATGACTGTCAAAACTGACATTTTTCTTGCTATGCTGGTCTGAAGATCAAACTTAATGTTTTTATTACCATGGAACTGATACCTTGCTTAGCGATGCCATGATAATAGAAAATCTTTTGAGTGATTATCCTGGTTGTTAAGCTGTTAGAGTTTGGTTGCAGGAAGGGCTGGGAGATATGGTTCACTCTTTCCAAATGGAGAAGTCACATGCATGTTAGAGGAAGATCTTTGTAAAATTCATTCTGCACTTAAGGCTACCTCTTCTTGCTTGAAGGTGATATTTTCTTGTCTCATTGATGTGATGATGCACACATTTAAACATTGGGATAGCAAAAATTTTCCAATGAATGATATTTATTTTCAGTACTGTAAAATTTTCATACTAAAATTGGAATGGTTCAGCAGAAAGTACTGCAACAATAGGGCACAGGGTCATTTTCAGTTAGCCTAGAAACAAAATGTGCATACAACTTTTTGTAGCTGTGTTCTTCAATTTGAAAACTTAGTGGCATGTTTTGGCTGCTTCAGATCATTTCCAAGAAAAACATGTGTTTTCAGGGGGTGTGTGGGTCCTTCATAAGGTCCACGTGAAGAAATTTGTTTTTGAAATATACTTAATGATTAAAATAAATTGAAAAACATGAAAACTAATTGAAATTATAAAAAACACAACCATTATTAGACATGCTAATATGTTATGACCACAATCCAGTTGTGCAGGCCAACTTGTCTGTAATTGCTATTCTTCTCAAAAGCTTCTCAAGGACAGTGTTACACGAAAATTAAAGATTTAAAGCAACTTGTCTATTACCCACCGAAAGTTAAAAAAAATATCCAGAATTTTTAATGAGCTATGGAAAAAATAAGGATAAAAAATAGTGAAAGATATCATTTTGAGAAATGCTATTATAGTAAAATTTCATTGAAAGAATAAATAAAACGAAGAATTGTTGTTGATAAGTATATGCTGTTTTTGTGTCAGGTTTTGAAAATTTCAATAGTTCACTAGATAACTGAATTAGATTGAAAAGTCTTTAATTTGGCAGCCATTTTAATACTGTAGTGTCAAAAAAGTTCATAATAATGTGAAAAAATAAAAGATTTTCTTTTGCATTCTATTTAAAGTTTTTTCACTGAAAAAAGCATGTGATAAAATGTTTCATATATTTCTAAAGTTGTATAATAAACTTAAGATGATAGATTTTGCATACACATGAATATGCTTTCACGCTTTATTGAATTATTCATCTTCTTTGTTTTTTTTTGTAGAATTTTTTTATGTCTATATCTATACTCTACCTATCTATCTATATAGTTTGATATGCTAAAATAGTTTGGAGACTCTCACCTATTTTGTTTTGTTATTTTTCTGAGTTTCCAGCTTGCTGATTGTAGGGTTTTTATGAAAGTTTTTGACAGTTTTGATTTGTTTGACTCTCTAGAAGGTATTTAGGGGTTCTTGCTTGTTTCAATGTCAATGATAGAATGTTTTGAAAGCAAAATGTAAAGAAATAATTGACTGATAAACGATTGCAGAATTCTGATTTTTACTACAGGAAATATCAATATAAAGAAATGAACAATTTATAACAGTCAGAACCCAAGTGGACATACCAGGAGCCCAGCGCTGATCTGGAAGAGTGCTTTTATTGGCTAAAATTGATGAATAATGCAATATAGGAGCTTCTAGAGAGTATCAACTGCTCCAATGTGATTTATTCTTATCAACTATAATTATCTAAAGCTTTTATTGCTGAAATAGGTAGATTTGGCACAAATCCAAAAAAGCTGCTAGGCAAGATCTCTGGATTTTGCCTAATTCTCCCACTGAATTGCTGATATCTTCCACATGTGCCTGTAGAAATCTATTTAATCCACTTATTTGCTGATTGCTATGCCTGACAATGATTTTCCGCACTTATTCAACACTGCTGCATTATTTATTTGCTACCCCAACAGCCCTAGAAGTAGTACGGACAACCTAGGAGGGCCACGTGGGGCTTGGAAATGATAATTGCTGCCTTCAATAACCTCCAATAACTGATCCTCTTGCTGTTGCAGATCTGTAACTGCTGATAAAGACTGATATTTGAAGCCCAAACAGAAATTTTGAGTGAATTCCTTTGAAATATGGCTTGGGGTTTCGTTCAAGCTTGCCTGGAATTGAAGGGTTTTCGTTCTCCACCATTTGAATGCTGCTGATTTGATCTCAGAGCTGCAATTTCTCAAAAGAGAGATAAAAAATGAACAATAGAATGCCAAATGATTGCCGTACACACTCCTTTATGCTTTTCCAAAACTCAACGCCCAAATTAGGGCTCCAATATGCCGAGATGCCAAAAGAATATTCTTCAACTTGGGCGCCGAGCTTGAGGGTTATGATTCATCATTGATGTTGCCCCCTTTATTTTATTATAATTTGCCTAGGTAGGTATGCATAAAGGAGTAACTTTATATTTATCATTGACATTTTAATTAACCCCTTTTATAAAGTTACTTTATAATATATGACTAATTTTAGAAAAAGTAACTTTATAATAAAATATTATAAAGTTTACATAATATAAGTTCACCAAGGCCAAGAAAATGACTAAGTACAAATCCCCTTGGTTAGTCAATCATCTCCTAACCTCTGAACTTGCCTGCGGAGATGGCTAACAGGCAAATCTATGCTCTTGACTCCTGAGTGATCATTGGGAAAGTGGGGACATTACATACTATGAACCTAAACATAGAAGAGACCAGACAAAAACAAACAAGAGAGATATACAAAGATTTATTCTTCATCAGATATGGCCTATATAACACCCAAGCGTGAGCCATCCCTAGAGACTGCAACCAATCTGCCACATACAACTTCAAGTGGAGGAAAAGACATCAGCTCATCTGGAGGATGTATATACAAGATATGAAGATTCCGTATTTTGTTCAAATCTTCCAATTTATCCTTGCTATATCCTACCCTATAATCTATCTTCCCATCAATAGTTGAGTTGGCTAAGTAATAAGCGACCTTGTTAACTTTTCTGTAACAAGGAGCAATATAGAGAAAGGAAAATGTATACAGGAAATGTGAAACCTCTCTCAACATGTTATCCACCTTCAGAGAATTAGATTCCCGATTGTGGATAGCTTGTAGAATGACCCTGGAGTGACCCTTGATATAGAGAGAGGAGACCCCACAATGAGCTGCTAGTTTCATTCCGAGAAAAAGAGCTATTGCTTCTGCTAGATTGTTTGTTCATTTTTTAATAGGAAAACAATTCATTTGTACCCATATGTATGCCTAAAATCTCTTTTGTATTCTTAAATGTTTAAAAAAAAGAAGTTATTTGATACCTGAGATGCAGCTCATATGTTAACTTCTATCACTGAAAGACAGGGCCAACTTCTTCTTGATGCCAAACTGATTGGCAGTTGATCAAAATTATGTGCTTCTATATTATAAGGAACCATGGCTGATGAACTTTCCATTGGATTGGATATACCTTCTGTTTATAGTCCTTCTAATTATTAATATTGATAGAAGGTGGTCACCACTTTTGAGTTTAAGGACACGTCAATAATGATGGAATGCAACGAACTCAATTCATGGACACTAAAATAAATGTGTCAAATACAAGAAAGTTAAATTTCCTTGGGAAGTTATTAGAGGTCATTGAAGTTATTTTCAAAGTTAAAAGTCAATTTGAAAGACAATCATTTTCATTACAATAAGCATCTTGATAAATGACAAATGCTATGGCTTCCATTAAACATGAAGCCCTCTCACAATAAATGTATTCACTATATTCTAATCAAGATATTTATGGAAGCAGATTTCATGAATTGCATATTTTCACGACAGAGGAAAAGTCCTCATCATTTTCTCTGCATTGGCATGGTATATTATATATGTATCTACTTTTATCAACTAGAACAAAAAATTCTATCATGAACTATAGAGCCTAGTTTTTATAAAGTACATCTAGACTTCTAGTTATATAATATGCCATAGTAAGATAAATTGATTAATAAAGGAATGTTGTAATCTATATGGTGTGATATATGTGGACATGGGTAATTAATATTGATTCTGGGGGTATTTGAATCCTTTCCCAATATTGCCAATCCTTATACCTACTTCCTTCACAGCTATGGTTATTGTGGTAATGGTATGATTACTTTTGTTCTTATATGCATGTTTGGATTGATATTTATTTGACTTGGGCCTGCATTTGGAGACAACACAAACTATTAATGAAGGGATTTCAATAATATACAATGTGTTTATAATTGCATGTACAATCCTGTAATGTATATAGTTGACTATTCTATTTGTTCCACATTTGATAAACTACATTTTTGACAATTGGTGACCTCATCATTTGGTGCTGTCCTCCACTATTAATATGATAGCAAAGCACAACCTATACTCTATGTAATCGATAGTGAAATGTTAAGAAGCAACAGAAAGAAAGTGATTATGGAAAGGTTATATTAATTAGGATGTAAAATCAATGAAGAAGAAAATCAGAGATTTGAGGAAGAAATTTCTTAGTTGATAGGCTTAGTTAGTAGAAGTTTTGTTTTGAAGCTTTGGCTGGAATGGTTGGATGCCGGGAAGCCATATAAGAAAACCATTAAAAGATCAAAACAGACACTCTATGAAGATTTCAAGTTTAGTACTCAAATTAAGCATATTCATTTTTTGTTTTTTGTAAGAGCATAAACCATGCCTGGAAATTTCTTTGATTGTAAAAGCCATATGATTTTTTGCTTGAAATAATAGTTCAGCTTCCAATAAGTAGAAATCCTGAGAGTGCGTTGATTCTTCTTACATAACGGTCCCATGTGCTTAACTATGTGTGCTGCTTAATTTTTAGCAGTGCAGGCAGTCCAATGTGAACTTTTAGCTAATTACAAAGGATAATTTGGAATATTTTCCTATAGTGTACACATTCTTGTTTGTCCCTTCTCACACAAGAGTGATGATTATAAGCAAGGATCAACTAAGCTTATCAAATTATCCAAGTTTGTGAGAAAGAAGGATGCATGTGTTGCTTGTGGTCTCAAAAGATTTAGAGTTGATAGATTGTCAATGCCAACGAGAGAGTTTTGGTAGGGACACATGCCATACATCTCTATTAAAAGGGGAGCATTGTGAGTTGATATATTGTAGAAAGGAGTTTGGTAAACCTAGTAGTTTATCAGGTTTCTCTTTATTTGTTACAGCCACCCATTGGTCTCGTTCTTCAAGCAGATCTTTCATTTTTAGCTTCCACAACTCATAACCCTTTCCATTGAACTTCTTTATGTCTAAATGAGATGAAGTTGCAGCCATGATAATTGGTATTAACACAAATTTGCAAAAAATAGATCAACCGAAACTCCCACAAAATCTCAAATAGCCTCCTTTTTACCACCCAAGACACATAATTGGCCAGGCTTTGATACCAAATGTTAGAGAGGAAAATAGGTGAACAACAATATATGTAGCTTCAAAGTAAACTATAAGTTAGATTTAATAGTGTTTATCATATGAAAGAAATCAACTATAACATTAATAAATAACGCCATAGAATATTAAACACATAACATTGGAATTATGTGGAGAAACCCTTTCGGGAGAAAACTCCACCAAGAAGAGATGAAAGGATTGTATTATCAGCAATATGAAACTACAATACAACTCTCAAACTCCAATCTTGTCTTCAATTCGACAACACAACCCCTACAAAACAAGACCTAAACCAACTCTACAAACCATGGCCACAAAGCCCCATTATATAGAGAATCCTGTGAATGGTAAACCATCATGGTAAAACCAAAACCATTTGCTGAATTCACCTAGAGAAAATCCATGCCTACCTCCTGGTATCATCAATTTGACCTATAAATAACCTCTTATAAATCGTCTTACAGTTGTCATAAGGCATCTTTCAAATATGGCCTCCCAAAGACCAAGATAGAAAAGATTTGTCATAAATGTTGTCATAATTGTCATAGCATCTTATGGCAGTTGTCATAAGTGTCATGAATGCTCTTACAACTTATGACAGATGTCATAAACCTCTAAAATAGCATATTCCAAAGGTGGATGCCGAAAATAGGTAAATGTAAATTTTGACCTATATTGTGATGACTGTGTAGTAAATAGTAACCCATTAATTGTCTGCCTACAAATATACAATTACTGAGGCTGGTAAAACATTAATTACCCTTGCTTGTGAAATTCTCCATCCCTTATGGGTGACTTACAAACAAAAATAGGAACATTATTAAACACATGGATTTACATGGTTGACGACACCTTAACCCAACAATAAGAACACTTTGAACTCATGTAATCTGTATTTTGAGCTTTGTTAATTCACTATCTAAATCAGGAGTTAGAAGACATAACCCACCAATAAACAAGACTTCTTATCTAAGATAAAATCAATGAACCATAGGGATGAGCTCCGCACCCTTCCCTCGCACCCCCCTCCTCCTCTTCCCCAAAATCCATGCATTTTTGGGATAGAGGCATTTTTGGGATGCATGGATTTGGGGAAAATGTCCCCTTGCCGCACCGCCACCTTCCTCAGGACGTTCAAGGGACTTCTAGGAGTCCATTGTCTCCAGGATGCCCAAGCATCTCTCGTGGCCCCTAGTTAGAAACTCCAAGTGAAAACAAACAAATGTGATAATATTGTGAAAATGACATTTGCCATGAAGGTTTTGGAGGCACTGCTTCTAGATCCCCACAAGGGGTGCTGCCCCTTGACCCCATTGGAGGCTTTGCCCCCAAACCCTTGTAAGTGACTCCAAAGTTCCAAACCTTAACCCACCATTGTTATTGTTAATGCAATCATTGCAATGTTTTTATGTTTATTATTTTAAACTTCACTCAGTATGCCATACTTTCATTTGCAATTCTTATACTTATTCTTGATTTACTCCCAAGGTTCCAAAACTCTGCCCACCATTTTTAATGTTCACAGTTCAATGCAATCATTGTCATGCTTTTGATATTTATTAGTTTAAACTTTACATAGTATGCCAAAATTTTATTTGCTATTCTCAAACTTAATCCTACACATCTTTTTATAACTATTTTCCCAATTACTATATGTATATCGGCATCGTACACTCACTGCTACTTTGCTGCCGTTCCCAATCTTAGGCCCTTGGTTTTCTTGTCCCCAAAACCCGTTCCCGTGTCCCCACATCCCCTTGTCAAGAAACTCAATGGAAGTATGGATAAAATCAACAGGGCTCAAAAGATAGAAGCTAAGGGTTTGGTAGGAAAAGGAGAATATCAATTGAATTATTTTTTGGTCCTTTATAGTCAGATGATAAAGTCTCGATGTCAGTTCTCATGGTATCTTGAGTTATTGTCTAGTAAGCCCAAGTGAGGGAGGATCATCAAAATTAGGCTAAGCTACAAAAGATATTTATCAAGTCAGCTGACCAAATCAATTGGTTGTCTGATATCATGGTAGCCTGAGTTATTGTCTAGTAAGCCCAAGTGAGGGAGGATCATCAAAATTAGTCTATGCTACAAAAGATATTTGGCAAGTCAGCTGACCATATCAATTGGTTGTCTGATATCAGAAATTGGCAGACTTGGGCCATCAAAGTCAGCAACATGCTGATTGAGGTGAAGAGATGTCCAAGAAGCCTAATCATGAGTTGTTGGCAGTTGAGGTGTTGACATCCCTTTTTTATTTTGTAAACTGCAAAAAAAAAATCTACTTATATTACCATAAAGGAAACATCTCATGTAAAAATCACAAAATTTTTGAATTTAGTTTCCTTTCATATCTCTGATGTATATATCATTATAAACTGGTAAAAGTTATGGATGGAAACCAAACAGCATAGTTAAATAAGTAATGGTATGGGTAGGGCCTGGACATTGGGTTCATAATTGGACAAATCTGAGGTCTGAATCCCTTGCCCAAAGTGAGTCCTCTATGAACCATGACATTTTTTCATTTCTATCTTTAGCTTCGCACTGTATTTTTTATTTGTCTTCAAAATTCATGCAAAGAATAAGTATAGAATTCCTGTAGTGTTGGTTTTATGAAAAACCAATTTGCGAGAAAAATTTAGAAGGGTCAGCTGCAGCTGATGTGGCACTTGCAGGGCCAATGTCACCTCTGCAGTGCTGCTGGTGACTTTGCAGGGCAGACATGGTCCTTGCAGGCTGATGTTGGTTGTTAAGTTTATTTTTATTTTTAATTTTCATTGTAGAAAATTCTTTTTGAGTTTAATATCTGAGAATCTATTTAACGTATAAGAACTTTAAACATTTAAATTTTAATATTTAATATTCTTAAAATTATTAATTATTTATGGTTTTTTTTTATTATATGAATGCTATATGTTATCTGAACTTAGTTTTTATTTTTAGGCTAAATTATTTATATATTTATGATTTTTATATATTATTTTTATGGACAAACCCATAATGTATCCAACCCAATTTGTTTTTTTTGCCATACCGCCATATATGAACCCACATATCCAAACCTTAACCTGAACCCAAATTGTAACTCAGCTGAGCATTGTTATTATATCAAAATCTCTAAATTCTTTGAGACCTTTTCGGATCTCCATTATAGTGTGGGCATCTTATCCCATGTTTGGGTGATTGTACTACAGTCTTTGTATTTGCTTTGCTCTCGTTAATAACAGACTGTTATATTTTGTTCTAAATATTATGTTAATTATGCTTGTAAATGCTCTGTCCATGCCTATTTTTTTAATGTTCCACTAAACTTGGATTTGAGAAAGGTTCATCATAACAGGCTTTAGATCTCATTTGTTACAATTGAGTTGATGATGTTACATGGGCAGGATTTTTAGCATCTTGTATTTGAATCCCCTATCTTGAGAGAATTCGTGTTGATATCTTCCTTTGACTGTAAATTTCTAACCTTGAGACGATTCTTTAGTTTATCCAGGGTGTGGGTTGTTTGGATCCTGTAGAGACACATAAATTCAAAAGAAGTAATTGTTTTAAATCAATTAACACAGATTTGCTTAACCATGCTATTATTTCCTTTATGATTATTGAAGGCATCGACCTTGGATGTCATTTCTTTTGATTCTCTTGACAATATTGAACAGGAAAAACTTTTATTAGGTTGATCAAGTCTTTGTTTGAAGTAGCATATTTTCTTTTAGTACTGTTCAGTTGCTTTCTTCTTGATACAATTTATATTTTAAATTTTAAGATAACTTTTGTGCTTGTATAGGCTGCTGGGTTGTTTCCCACTTTTGATATATTGGCCTTATACTCAAGGCAGCACCCAAAGTGTACATTCTATTCATTGCTGGTAAGATTTGAGTTCTGGTCATATAGCACAATTTATATTTCTCTCTAAATTTATGTGGTTTGGTTAAACACAATCATAACTATGCATTTTGATGTTTGTCCATGAAATTGTACAATGATAGCTAAAGCAACTTTTAAGTTGTTGAAATAAGAAATATCAGCTTAATAAACTACCCACTAATGTGAACATTGTGAACATTAGAACATTCATCTTCTATGATCTTAGTGGTATGTATAAAACAAGTAAATATTGCAACTGGAAGACCTATAGATAATTATATAAGTTAGCATTTGCCTGACAGGGGAATCTTCAGATTTTTGTGATAATGAAGATAAATTAAACCTCAGTAGATGCCACACACCATATGATCATATTCAAGTGTTAAGGGCAAATAATCATCTCTCTTTGGGAGACTGTAATGTCCCCTTTTTAGCGCAACATGATATGGGGTGTCGTTAGCCTATTTTGACATGGTCCCGAAGGCTAACAAGGACATTGGTGGGATCCTGAGGTGTTTTGGCCTAGGTGTTTTCAGTTTCAGGCCAATCAGTGCTGCTTTGACAGGGTTTCTAGACACTTACTATTTATAGTAAGTTAGTCCCCAAGCAGTGACTTGAAATTTTTAGTGTTTCCCTGGTTGGCATAATTATCAGTAAAAATGTTTGAAGGCGACAATGATTTAAAGAGATTATCAACAATGTTTTAATGTTTAACGATAAAGTGTAAAGTTAAATTAAATATTTAACTTTATCGTTATATTATAAGGTTGGGAATATAAAGTAATGTTTAAAATATTAAAAGTTCCCTTTAATGTGTACATTGTGGGAAATAATATTTTATTCAAAAATGTATTATCCCACATTCAGGAAATGAAGTGTTTTGCATCCAGGAAGAAGATATAAATGGAGGTTGAGAGCTCTCTTTTGGGGTATGCTGGGATGAGATTAATGTTATGCTGTTGGATTTCGTAGAGATCTGATTATTGGGCTTGGAGGACGGAATCCCTCTTTGCTAGCATTCTCTTCGCTGTTGAAAGACACAGTCAGGAGGATTAATGGTGTTTTCATTCAGGAAACACATTGGGCTTCATCTGGTGCTCTCGCATGAAGTTTTTATAGGGGTTTGAAAGTGCAGATTTGAAGATAGTGATTTTGCTACAGTACCGCGTGAATAGTGTTTTTGCTACAGTACCGAGTGAATAGTGTTTTTGCTACAGTACTGCGTGAATAGTGTTTTGCTACAGTGCCGCGTGAATAGTGTTTTGCTACAGTGCCGCGTGAATAGTAAAAATGCTACAGTGCCGTGAATAGTGCAGCTACAGTGTGTGAACAGTGTTTCAGCAGGTTCTATACTTGTGGAGTTCAGGGTTGAATTTGTTTATTATCATATAGTCTGTAATGCTCTTCACATCTGATTTGTATGCTTGAAGTTGGAATTAAATAAATACCATCAGCATTAATCTTTTTGTTTTTGGTATTTGATATGTCTGGTTGTTTTTATATTGAATAAACTTTGAAAGCTTTACAATAATATATCAGCTTATCCAATTTATCCTATTGCAAATCAAGAACCAAAAAAATCCAGTAGTTAGCTTGCAAGCCAATTGTTTGACAAAATTACACTAAGTAAACAGGACATAACTTTAGTGCCGAACAGGGGGTGTCCATTCCAGACTCCACAAGCCTTGTCCTGTAGAGATGTTCTCATAATTAAATAGAAGTTGAATGAGTTCTCTATCCTTGGGACTTAAGACCATGGTGTCCTTTCTCTGAACTTGATCATTGTTTTCTTGAGGTGTTTGGTATATTTTTTGGCAATTGACCTCCTGTGGTGGTGTTGCTTGTTATCCTTGAGTTGGGCACACACTCATATCAAATGCCCATGTGCATGGAAGATTCAACATTTGGATGGGGTGTTTTTTTAACCTAGTGGTTGCTTCCATTCAATATCACAAATTTTTAGGATGACTACATTAGGTAGAGGTTTATTAAGGTCTATATTTATGCAGATCCTGAAACAGTTGACTATTCTTAGTTTATTGGTAAATCTTGAAGCAATGATGTATTCTCCAATTGCTTCTGTTACATTTCTAATCATGCTACTATTACTTGGAAGAAGAGGAACCTTATCCTGGATTGGAATTGTATTAAAATGACCTGCAGTGGGGATAAACATAGGTGTCTCTAATGCTTTGTTAAGAAAAATAAAATCATTTTTTTTTTAAAAACTAAGGACCCCCCTTAGAATATATTCTCTCTTTCCTGTTTGGTAAAGAACAGAACCATAAATTAACCCTTGGACATCATCAAGAATAATTGAGTCCAATTGTTTCCATTCCTCTTGGGCGTAGAGTTGAAGTTCTCAACTCTGGATAAGTCCTCACAAATTTGCAGCCAGGGATATTATTTGAGCCGCCATTACTTGTTCTATATCCCATCAACAAAAAATGAGATGTTTGGATATGTACGTTTACAGAGAACAACCATTTTCTTTCTTGGGAGGGAAAGATGGTCTAGAGATAGTTTGACGTGCCTGGTAGTAGAGAATGCTTTGTAGTTCTTCCTAGCAAATTGGTAAGGTTTCATT
Source organism: Cryptomeria japonica (assembly GCF_030272615.1). NCBI lineage: Eukaryota > Viridiplantae > Streptophyta > Pinopsida > Cupressales > Cupressaceae > Cryptomeria > Cryptomeria japonica. Next base: position 633,276,051 of record NC_081414.1, read on the forward strand.
GGAAACCAGAGTCTTGTAGTTGAGGCTTGGATTGAGGGAAAGAGTGATATGAGAGGAGACTGTAGCCTGCTGTACAGGGGATGCTGTTCCTTAAATCAGCCCTCAGATAATTCAAGATTAGGTGGGTTGGTAGTGGTGCGGGGAAGGATCTAGGGGAATAAAATGAACATAAAAGTATGAAGGCTTGCAGATCATAGAGCTGTTGTGATGTTCTTGGTTACTTGTTAGGTCAGGAATTCAGATTGGATTGTTTGTGAGAAATTGGAGAGTCAATTATGAAGCATCTTATTATAAAAAACATAAACTTTTGATTATATAAGTGTGAGGTTCTGGGGGCAAGAAAGATAAACTGAATTCTTACTTAAGCGTCTTGTTGAAGTTGTCTCTATGGGAAAAAGTATAAAAAGTTGCCTTAAAATTTTAATTTACCGTAACTGCCATTTATGTCAAGTTTGTTGCTACAAACTATATGTGTTCCATCAATTCTAATTATTTGGTATTCTACAATAATTAATAGATTAATATTTAATTAGCAAAGGACAACTTGCTAAACCAAAAACAACCTTCCACAACAGATGGCAAGAAGGAAATGCTAGATTGCTAATATCCATATTTCCATGAAATTTCCTGATTGGGGGGATGGGTTTCGGGGACCGGGGGACCAAGTGCCTAAATTTGGGGACGACAGTGGAGCGGTGTGGGTGTGGGTGGGGGGTGGGGGCGGGCGGTGCTGATATAAAATAGAGGTGAATTGAAATCTTCAAGGCAAAATCTGCAATATAACATCTTTGTGAGTGCCTCATGGAAGACCCACTAGTCTTCACAAAGTTAAAGGATGCAATCAGTATGTAATAGCATGTGCCATATAGCAAGCGACCTAATGACATTGTCGATAGAGGTGGCAGAGCTGGTGATGTTGTGGGGGGACGTTTCCCCCAAGTCCACAAGTCTTGGAAACATTCCCCTACATGGGACGTGGTTTTTTTTGGGGGGCACGCGGGTTAGTTAAGAACTTAAGATACAATAGGATGCAAAATCCAAAATGAATTATGTTAAAATGTACAAGAGAAACCTTGCTTAAATAGGCAAGGTGAGAGATAGGACAGCATAGGATTATGACAAGTGTTAATCATATGATGAGACATAAAAAGTAAATAACCTGAATGTTCCCTAAAAGTGCCATAAGTAAACTTAACTAACTAGGCGCGGACAAGATCCAAGTGGAAAACACATTAGGAAATAACCAAGTTCACACCAATAGCCCCCATTAATATTACAGAAAGTAACAACAGAGAGAATGATTACCAAGATATTTTATATTAACATAGGAGCGAAAGTCTCCTTAAATAAGAGTTACAAATGATTTATCTGATAAGGATAAGATCAACAACTATGAAAGTAGATGACAACTAAAAGAATAAAGAATATTCCTAAAGTCTATCCTAACAACATTATTGACCATTACAAACTAATATTGCAATAATGCTTTAATAGTTAATTGCAACTTAGGGAGGAACAAATGATTGGAAACATGTAATAACCAACCTCAATTTTAAAAATTCTTTTTTATGCCAATTTGAAAACAACATAAACTTGCCAAACAGTGTCACAACTGCTGTCATACATTTCTGATATGAATAATCAGCATTCATTTAACTGCTGTTACAAATGCTCTGATAGAAAATCACTCACAAAGAGATGCTAATATATGTGATATTCATGATTATGAAATACCCACAAGAAGATACCTGGAATAGGAAATAATAGAAGATGTTGCAGGTCTGAAATGATTTTACTGAGAGCTGCTACAGGTCTGGGATAGCAAGTATCAGTCCAAGAGGCTCACCAATCTCGTTGCATTCATTCCCTTGTAAATAGGTGCTGGAATGACCAGTGACAAGTCTGGAAACACTTTGCAAGGTTGGTAACTATGGTTTGATCAGATCTGATATCATGAAAAATACTCAGCAAACACGCCAATTTGCTGATGTATTACTTTCCAACAGAAAACCCTATCATTTCTAACAGTAATCCTATGATAAACTAAAACACCAATAGCAACAACCATCACCAATGGGCCTGATAACACTTATCTACTGCCATTTAGTGTCCAAACCAAATTGAAAACACTGCTGATAGAGATCAGATTCGCTGACAGAAGGTAATCATCACACACCTAAACACAATACGACTAACACTTTAAACTCCTTATAGCAATCTCCAAAAACTGAGAATAACAACTCATAACTGAAATAGTAATCCTGTCATAAACCACTGAAACAAGACTCTTTTTTTCCCTGCCATACGGCTAAATCAGCAATCATGAACAAACTTAAAACTCATCAAACCTCGGGTTCACCCAACATAGATTTGGATGTTTCAATACTTTATGGGGTACCAACATTCAAACGAGAGGCCCAAATAATAAGGCGCCTCATACTCTATATCTCAAATCCTCACATCATTTGTTTGTACAACCCTTTGATAGGAGGTGGAATGGCCTAAGGAAGCCGCAATATCTTCCATCCTGAGCATTAGTAACAAGAGATATCATGAATTGAAAACAACAAACCGATATGCAATGTAACCCTTGCTACCTGCAACCATGGATTGGTATGTCTGAAGGAACGTATAAATGGCAAAGGGAAAACCCAAATCACCTTGAAACTCTCCAAAACTACAGATATTCTCCACACAACCCTGCCAAATCTGTGACATTAAAAACACATCAAAAGATCTTCATTCTGAAACCTCAAAACTGAAACACAATATGCACAATGGTGATTCATTAATAGAACCACTTTAAACTAGCTAGTAATTATCATTCAAATCCAAAACTAGGAATCAAATGAGGGTTTCCATAGATTTTGAGGGAACTCATGGGTTTAATTCAGCAGCATTTCAGTATTAAAAACCTTCAGCATATCAGCAAATCAAACCCCAAACCTCCTTTTATTGCTTTGGAGGGAAAAAGAATAGAAATAATAGAAAATAACTTATTTTTCCACTCAAAAACCTTTTTTGAAATATTAAAGATGACTTTCGTGTGCATGTCTCCCTTCACTTTTCCCTAGGTGTCCACTTTTGAGGGGACATAAAGCAACTTAATAAAATGTAACACTAGAAACATTAATAAATTAATGTTAAACATTAAAAACTTAAGTGTATTTTAAATATTTCACCTGACTTGTAGAAAGCACTGCCAAGTTATTGGAATCCAATTTTGGGCATGCCATGATTGAACTGAAGTAGTGGGATGATGACTCGGGCCAACTTGGAGACTTACTAAAAATAGACGTTCTCTCCAAAAAGTTTGGAGAATACCCTAGGAGTCTGAAAATGCTTTTGAGCATCAGTATAATCCACTATGCCAACTGAGTTTAATGCCATCAATGGAAATCGAGAATGACTGAATCTGTGCTCTCCAAGAATTTTGGAGTTCTCTACAACACACCTAGAAGCTTACGAGAAAACTCAGAAATTGGCCAAAAGCTCATGAAACGATATTGCTGAAAATGTGGACATTAGAAAAGATGGGTCTTGACAACTAGTCCATATCAGGTATCCATGTACAAATAAATCTTTCAGAAATATAGTAAAGGAGAAAAACTTGTAGAAAAAAAATCTCCCTTCAAAAGAGAGAAAGCATGTAAACAAACCTGCACAAGTGACAGAGGGAGAACTCACCATGAGCCCCTCAAGATTATATCCATCACAAATATACAATCAATACCCTCCCAATGTGTGTGTGTGTGTGTTTGAGAGAGAGAGAGAGAGAGAGAGAGAGAGAGAGAGAGAGAGAGAGAGAGAGAGAGAGAGTATCCCCCCAAGAAGTAACTTTTGTGCCAATGGTGAGTTCTCAAAGATGAATGTTAAAGATGATTCAAAAGTGACAAATAACATTTTTTTGCTTGGGAAGAAACAAATCCAATGGTGTATGTGGAAGAAACTCCCACTCCAAGAAAGGAGATGAGGGAAGAAGTCTCATTATGTGTGCCTTTGAAAACCACTCAAGTGTTCACATGTTAGAATCAAAGAATATCACAATGTAACAAGGTGAAACCCATCCAAAAACGAATGAAAATGCATCAAGAAAAAACTCCAAAGGCAAAGATGATGTGATAATAGGTGTCCAAATTGTTATAAAAAAGGAAATGAACATGCTCAATTGTGTCTGTCAAATTTGCAAGATGGGACTCTCAAAAAAAAATCTAATATACTAATCAAAAACTCATCTCACAAAGTTGAATCTGAAAGACAATAAATGTCCATCTGAATTGAAGTACTAGAAGCTCTAACAACACTAAACTTTGAAGTAGGAGGTGGAGAAGATTGAAGCTTAGCACAAGTCTCAAGAATTGGTGTGGGCAAATGAACACCAAGGTTCAAATGATCAAACTTCTCCTTAAGAATACAATCCACACTAGATGCATGAGTGAATATCAATCAAAGGAACTAAAATCTCATTAGGGTCAAAATGTGAAAAAGTGTACAAGTGAGATACATGATTAACCATCCAACAACGATGATCTCTCTACTCTCCAAGTCTTTGATGATCATTGAATCAGGTGTGAACTCAATGTTTTTCCCTTCTTCACTTTGTGCAATTTGATAGATGGAAAGGATATTAGTTGACAAGGATGGAACACAAAGTACATCTTTGAAAGTGCCTTCACTCATGTCAATAGATCCTTTTCCACAAACAATCATATTTGTGCTGTTCTCCATTAGGATGTGTGGTAAAGTACAAGGCTCAAATGAAGAGAACATAACTTGGAATGAATCCATATGATGGGAAGCTTAAGAATTAAAAGGCCATCTCTTGACTTAAGACTTTTAGATGCAAAAAATTCCTTGCTTTCCATATTTTTTATTCCAATACCTTCATTGCCTGTCCTTGATTGTGTAGATGATGATGGTGTAGAAGAAGAGGATTAATTAGATAATATTAGGGAAGACAATTTGATATTGTTCTTTTGAAGAAGTTGCTTCAACTCATCAGTCTGTTTTTTATTACAATTATATTCATCATGGCCAATTTTCTTGCAGTAAGCACATGTGGGTTTTTCCTCCTTAGGTATATCCTCTTTAGAAAAGTTGCGAGGCTTATTAGATTCTGTATTAGGTTTTGGTTTCTTCTTGCCTTTGTGTTTGGGTGATTGGGCTATCAATGCGTGACTCTTGAGAAGTGCACGTAACTAGATAAGCTTAGCTTGCTTTCTAGTCAAATGGTCAAAAAATAACTTAAAGAAGGTAAAGTAAATGAATCACCTAGGGCATCCTTAGTGGAACAAAAGGTAGAAGAAGAGAATTTATGTTTGTATAACTTTATTAGATTTATCTATTGCACAACCAGTCAATTGAGATTTCAAATATTTGAACTTAATCAAATAATCTTTAATAGAAGGAAATGCATTAGGAGAAAGATAAATTAATTCTACCTCTATTTGTAAAGCACGAGATTCACTACTTGTTCCAAATAGATTTTTGAATACATCTCATAGTTGTGTAGGTGTTGTACAATCTTCAATATAGAACAAGAAGCTGTCAAAAAACATGTAAAGAAATAAAACCCATAGCCTCATCAAGTTCGTTTTCGTAAGCAAATCTCTCACAATCCTTATTAAAATATTGTTGTGTGTCACCTAATGTAGACCATAAATATTCAGTAGTAGTCATTGCATCTTTGTTTTTCCATGTGTGATAATTATGAGGAGTGTGTTGCTCAAATGAATTCGAATCCACCATTAGCAAAATAAACACCAATAGAGAAAAATAGACATAATACAACTGATAATTTGCCTTGGAACCTCTCAAATATTAATGAATATTGAAATTGAAGCTCCCAACAAAAAACCAACAATTTCGACAAATTTTCCAAGAAATGAGTCAGAGTACAAATGACCTCAAATTGAAATTTTGATACTTGAGGCAAATTCTAGAAAAATCACATGGATGGATTTGTAGTCATGGAAATAGTTTTCTAACACCTATAAGAAGTCCAAAATTGGATGTTGTGGGTGTAGTATATGGCTTGTCGAAAAATGTGAGCAAATATGGGCTTAAAATTGAATAAATAGGGACCTACAACAAATTTGGAAAAATCACCTATACCTCTACAAAGTGCTCAGAGAGAGCTTTTTGATGCCTAATACATAAAAAACCTTTATGGGTGAAAGTTATGCCCATTGGAAGAAAATTGCTGCTTTATGCAAAAAGTTCAAACCTCATGCCATTGCTTTAGTGGCCAATGGATGGCTCCTCGGATTAAGAAGGTGTTGATGTGACATTTTGGTGGCAGATCTTGTTGCTTAAGTGACATGTGGGTGTTGTGGGCTTTAGTCCTCGGCTAGACAAAATTAGGTGTTGAACCCCAACATGATTAAGTACCAAACATGGTGTGGGTGGTCATTGATGTGATTGTAGACTTTGGCCCCAATCATTCCACTCTGCAAATCCTTTGTGACAGCCTAATGTAAGACATGAGGGTATTACAATGTTTGTGGAAACCAATGGTGAGTCCCCATACTCTTTAGATCATGTGCCACACCAATAAAATAATATAAATTGCTAAAATTTTGTCAATAGTGTCTCTTGTACCTTGATGATGCATAAGTTAGTGTAGGAGGAATATTCCTCAAAATATAGCACTTGTTTTTTGAATAAGTATGAATTTGTAAGGTTGTATGGAATTGTATGAATTTAGATGGATGTATAAATCTAGATGACATGTTATTCTACTAAACCCCCAAAAATGTGTGAAAATTGATTAGCGCCAAACCCTATCAACTTTTTATTGAATTATAGGTTTTTGAGCTGTTTGGACTCAATGGTGAGTTAAAATTTGGATCAAGATATATTGGGGAAAATCTTCTTGTAGAATCTTTACAAAAATGAGAAGTGGCTTGCAAGAAAAACTGTAATACCATTTAAGAGTCACAATTGACTCAAGGAGTGAAGACTAACTTGCAAAATCTAAAACAACCTCCCACAAGAGAGTAGCAAGAAGGAAATGTTAGATCACTTATATTATATGATGCACACAAGATACAATAGGATGTAAGATCCGAGATGAATAATGTGCATGAGAAACCTTGCTTATATCGTCAAGTGAGAGATTAGACAACAAAGGATTATGACAAGTGTTCTAATAATATGATATGTGACACATTAAGTAGATAGCCTAAATGTGCCACATGAAATGGGTTGGCATGGGCAAAGAAAACTTTGGCAATGAAAGACAACAAATTCTTGTGATTGCATATCGAACATGCTTGCAGCTTCCCCAACCTCTCAGTATCACTGGTCTTCCCCTTTTCTCTTGTAGAAATTTCAACTAGCAACCACGGATGGCATAACAAATAGTGTGGACTTTATTGGGATTGGCATACTCTTAGACCTTGCTTCACTCTGCATGGACAATCTCTTAACCAATACCTTCTCAATTGCACACATTGTAATGTCCCCTTTATTTGACCTTAGAATATAATTAAATGGTTAAAATTTAAGTTGTCAAAAAATAAATAAATTTAATGATGTCTTAGTTTGATTATTTAATAAGGTCATAAAAGTGGCTTATTTTATGTCAACAGAAAATTATAAGAGGGCCACTTTATTATTTCCTAGACTAAAGTTTAAAAATTACAAAGAGTTGGAAATTTAAAAGGAATTGTAGAAGTTTCTCTAGTTGGTTATAAAGGAGCACTGAGAAGCTCATTTTTTGTACGTTGGGTTTTATTATTTTCTCTTCGAGAGCTTGAGAACTTTTGGCTTTCGATTCAGCAAATTTCGATGATAACCCGATTCGATCTGTGGGTGGATTCACTACAGGATTCACACTTGGGCTTCATTATCAAAAATTGCAAAGTCATCTTCGAAGATAGATTTCAGGAATATTGATCTGATCTTCAAAATAAGGTTTATTTCAGAGATACTATGTATTTGTCAAAATAAGGACTTATTTTTTGAATAATGTTATGATGTTTGGAAGAATAATTATTGTTGATTATTTGGATCATTCAAGCTAGAGTCTATGAACTATTATTCCAAGTTGTATGATGAAATTGTTGGAGGTTGGCGTGAAGTTCTCCATGATGTTTAAACGCCTTCCAATAAGAGATTAATTAATTGCAAAGTTACTGGGTTCTTTTGTGCAGGCCTAGGTTCCAATCTTGGTTCAACCTGGGTATTGGTTTGTTGTAAATATGAGTTTTGGTTATTATTGATGTCAAACTTGTTGGTCTAGAAGAGATACTTAGCTGTCCTCTGGGTTCGGAGATGGTTCTGAAATGAATAGTTAATGTAAGTTTGTGTAGAAGACATGCGGTTGTATGGAGTATGTGTTTGAATGTTTGTGCAACAGATTATGGTGTGTTATGGTATTTCTAGAGTTTTGTTGGTGTTTTGTGTATGCCTGTATGGTGTTTGAGTCATGTCTAAGTGTTTCGGTGAACAGTTTGTGCTGCAGTTTGGTCCGGTACATGGCGGATATGAATCAAATAGCTGTGGTTTCAGAGTAGTGTTTGTTGATGTACATTCTTATTATATCTCTATTTTTAGAAGGATAGGTGATCAATAGTTAGAGTTAATTAAGTCTGATTTCTGGTTGATACAATTGCAGTGCAATGCTGTGGAGAAATGCATTGCCTTCCTTGGCTTATAGTTGGTAAAGTGTTGCAGATGGTTGATTCAGGTTCCCTGATATTTTATGTTGCTTCGTTGCTTCTTTAGTCATCCACAAGTTTTGTTGGTAGTCTGGATTGAAGTTTGACTTTGTTGTACTGGCATGAGTTAACCGTTTCATCTTTTGAGGCCAACTTATGTGTTTTTTGGTCTGTGTGGTAGTGTGTGGGTGCATGAGAGCTATAGTGGGAGTATCTGGAAGGTGTGCCAACATGGTGTGACCCTTCACATGTTTCATTTACCGTTCACATTGGTGTTGGAGAGTGTTTTGGGGTTGATGGTTATGTATGAACACGTTACATCTAATTAGGATGACCTAATGGATGTTATTGAGGTTGCAAATAGTATATAAAGGTCAGATTCATTGTGTGGATGCATGAACAAGCAGAGTGTGTTGTGAGAAGTCATTGTGAAGTAGTGAAAAGGTTTAGATGTATGGTAGAGCAGTGATGAAGACAGTTTCTAATGTGTATTGAATTGTGAACTATATTCAGCATTCCGGTAGATGCTTTTTCTACTATACAGTCTTGTTGATGTCATTGTTTTAGAAGAATCATATCTTACCTTGAAGAAGTGATCTTCAGTGAGTGCAAATAACTACTATATCTTGCCCTAAGATTGTGCACCTTAGCTTGCAAGTCATCTTTTGGAGCAATGAGCTCCCTTGCCTTTGGCCTAAACTTTGTTAATAGTTTTACATATATTGTGAGCTTGATTGTCACTGTGGTTTTTCCTAGTTCATGTTTTCCATGTAAAAATATTGGTATTCATGTGTGTTTGGTTTAGTGATTTCAGCTATTTACTTTCATGATGAAATGAATGATAAAGTAACAAGTTAAATTTGATCAAGTTTTTAGTATATGCTGATTCATACCCCCCTCTCATCATCCGATAGTGTTCAACAATTGGTTTCAGAGCTTGGTTCCTGAAGTAGTTTAACCACGGAGGTAGATCCAGGATTTGAATGGTACGTTTGATTCTAATATGGATGCTATGGAACAAAATGAATGGGACATTAATGTTGTGGTAGACATGGATGGAGAATTGAGACAAGCTTTAGCAAATCTAGATGAAAGCAAAAATAAGTGCAAGAATGTTGAAGAGAAGATCACCTACCCGAGAAAGCTACTTGATGAAGGAAGAAAGGCAAGTGATGATCTTGAAACAAAGCTACATGACAAATCCGGAGAAGTGGACATGCTAAAGAAAGATTCGGAGGCAAGAGATCAAATTGACAATGGTTTGAAGCTAAACGGTGAAATTGAAGTACTTGATGTGATGCTTAGTGCTCAAAAGCAAAATAGGGATAAAGGTGGACTTAGATTTGAAAGTGGTGAAAGCTCTAAGAGGTTCAGTAAAGGAAACAAATTAAAAAAACAGGTCAAGGATGAACTGAAAGACTCAAACAAAGATCAACAAGAATTCATTCTAGTCTGGAACAAAAGGATTGATAGAAGGACTACTCCTGCTCAAACCAGGTATTCATCAAACTTTAATGGTAATTGCTTTGCATCCAATAAATTTGGACATAGAGCTAGTGAATATAGAAGTTAGATCAGATCTCAGTCATTCAATGGTCAATGCTACACTTGCACTAAGTTTGGAGATAAGGCAAATGAGTGTAGAAGTATGATGGTATGGAATGGATATGTGAATATAGGCTATGATAGAAATGTTCAGTCATTCAATGGATATTGCGATGCTTGCAACAAATTTGGACACAAAGTTGTTGAGTGCTGGTCAAACATCAGAAGAAATGGAAATGGTTCGTAACAAGGTCCAACTTGTTAGAATTGAAAAAAAATAGGACATATTGTTAGGCATTGGAGAGAGGAATGAGAAGTCTACTGATCCAATAAAGAAAATTGATGTTAACGAAGAAAAGGAGAAGATGAAGATGACTTGAGTGAAGAAAATAGAAGAAAAGGTGGAAGAAAAAGTGAGGATGGATCCGCACCCTCTGTTGGTGCAGATTCCTCTTTAGGTAACTAGATAGCATGCAGTGACTGATGGGGAGAATTGAATATAGATCATGTGTGCCCCCTTGTGGTTTGGATGTTGAGTTGTTTTTAGCATCGCAGAGGTTTGGAGTATATTTTTGGAGGTTACCAGATGGTTTCTTTGGTTTGGAGCGTTGTTTGTGGATAGCGGCAGAACAAAGTATTAGCTTTTGAGTTGTAACGGTAAAGTGCGTTTATGGCAGTGCAACCTCAGCTAGTGGATAATATAGATAAAATGGGATGTTGAGATCATTTTGATCATTTGCAAACTTGCCATTTTGTGTGCTCTTGCTTGCGAAGAAGATTTCCTGTGCGAACCCTAGTTTCTGTGTAGTCTAAGAAGTAAGATGACTATTTGATTGTTGTCGACCTTGAGCTGAAGACACGACCGATTTTCAAGCCCTATCCATATGTGGCAATGCTAAGAGATAAGTAAGGAGCATTCTTGTGGGTGCCGATCGATTGAGTTTACATCAAAGACGTAAGGGTATACATTCATGTAGACATGGAAGAGGTGAGTCATTCTAAGTTCTATGACATTTGGGACAAGCTTACTGAGAGTGATGTGGTGACTTTCAAAGATGAGTGTAAGAACATTCCAACATTATGGTTAAATATTTGGATAGAGTTTCTTGATTTCACCTATGATACAGTGGGTAAGAATCATTTTGAGCCAAATTCGTGGAGACATCATGTATCTGGATAAACCACACAAGATTACAAAAGAGGCCATTAGGGCATAAATTGGTTTGTGCATGAATGAGATGGTTTCAGTTAAGAAGTTGGTAAAGAACAACACTATTGCTACTCTAATTGGGTCGAGGTCGGATGGAAGAGCGATGACTGCTGAAGATATAAAAGGTCCAGGAGTCAAGTATGTGACTAAGTGTTTAGCCTACAAAGTTTATTTTAAGAACCAAGAGGTTTCGATCAATAGGACAACAATTTATACAACACATTAGATAGTGGTTGCCAGTGAAAGATTTGACATCCGTGAGCTTCTAAGACAACAACTAGGGGAGAACTTGGAGAAAACAAAGAAAAGTAAGTATGTGTTCATATATGGGTCTCTGATCATCTGTTTGGCATTTGTGTTTTTGAATGAACTTCCGGGAAGGGATAATCATACTTGGGACAAGTCTTCCCTTGTTGCAGTACAAATCAAACAATACATTAGAAGTTTTGGAATGAATAACAAAACATACAATACTGCATTCTTTGGATGGTTGAAGAACTTTCAGACTCTATGCAAAAAAAGGGAGAGATTTCCTTCGGATGTGGTCCAAAAGTACAAAGACACTTTTATATTCTTGCTTAGCATCTAGATAATTATTATATTGAGGCAGTTGAACCTAGAGCGGTATGGATTCTGAAGTTGCCTTATGAGGTAACAGTAGAAGTGGAGGAAAAAATTGCTAGGATCATTTAGTTGTCGGTTGATCCAAATGAGCCTTAGTTTAGTACAATGGAGGAGATTGAAGCAAAATTGAGAAAAGAAAGATTGATAAGGGACTTGAAAAGAGGATGGAAATGTCATAAAAGGACATTGGTATGAGGACAATATCAAAGCCTTTGGTGTGGATTCTCTTGAGGGGTCATCAAGAAAGGGACAAAGGAGCACAAGGTTTATGTCCACCTCCCCTCCAGTGAAGTTGGGTTCCTCCAGAACCCCTACTCGATCCGAGACATGTGTAATGAAGGCACCAAGGAAGAAACAAAAGGCTACAAGGAAAGTAGGTGATCCAGAGCCGAAAGTAGAAGATGTTGAGAGCAATAGTTTTGATGAAGATCCAGAAAGAACACCTCCCTACTTGGCCCTCTTACCTATCCTTGTCTTGCTCTTATATCCTCTACGACACTAGTAGATTGTAGGTTTGTGCTTTGCTGGTATGCAAGAGCTTCCTCTTTGTTATGCCTCATTGGCCTTGATATTCCTAGACCATTGCCACAAATTTTCCAATGAACACTCCCAATTACTTCAAACGGAAGATAAACACGGGTACTTGTGTTGAGATATATAGAGCATACCTATAATCCACATGGATGCACCTAGACCATCATTGTCTTCAAAACTTCATTACTACTTAAACCTATCTCTAGTTTAGTGATGGTGTCATCTATCTTAGGGAATACTAGATTCCAACTACCTTGCAGCTTAAGGATTTCTCTTTCACAACTAAGAGTTGCTCCCACTAGCTTCACATTGAAACAAACCACCATACTCAAGAGAATCATATTTGCCAATTACGTTTATTAAGACCAAAGAACAAGGAACATTTTGACTCAAATGTTCTCTTTATTATGAGATTAAAGAATGATCTTTTTGTCTCTTTGAAAAATCATTTCATTCTTTCTAGGCTTTGATGGCTTAGGAAAGCTAGAGATGTCTCTCTTCATAAAAGAGATTTGAAAATGAGTGCCAACTTTCTAGAAGCATATCGACCAAGGGGTTCAAACTTTGATTAAAGGCCTAAAAGGATTAAGGTGAAGGAAGAAGAAGAAGAGGAAGAGGACATCGTGCCTCTTGCAAAGAAAAAGAAGACTTTAGTCTTCTTGATAGAGACCCTTGTAGTGAAGAAGGAAACAAAACCTAAGATACAAAAGAAGAAGAAAATTAAAGATGATTCGAATTATGAGCCTTTCGAGCTGAGCAATGTAGTAAATGCTGTGTGTGAGCACAATTCTATGTAGTATACAACAAGATTGTAAAGGATGCTCCTCCGGTGGACAAAGAAACAATAGAGAAAACAATCATGAGGTATTTAATGACTTTTGGTAAAACTCTCAATGATATAGAAGATCTAAGTTATGTAAGGAGCTTCTAGAAGTTTTGAGTAAGAAAAGGAAGGATACAGTAGCAAAAGAGAATAAAATGAGATTTGGAGCATTAGATAAAGTATGTAGCCCATTATCTAAGGAGGCTAGGGTAAAGATTGTGGAGGCAATTAATACAAGATTTAGAACCAAGGAAAGAGTAAATATGATCGTGGGTAATGATCTGGAAGAGTACAAGAGGATGGTCAGATAGACACATGAGATAGCTATTGAGATTGCAAAAGAGTTAGTGAAGACTTTGTCTTCTTCTCTGGAGAAGACAAACACAGGAACCGGTAAAGGGGAGACAAGCAACAACATGACTATTCCGGAGAAAGAGACTGAGTAGTAGAAGAGTGAAGTTGTTGGTCTGGAAACTGATCTGGAGAAGTAGAATGAAGAGCAAAATATTGAGAATGTTTCAGATGACAAGAAGGAAGAATAGAGTGCTGGTACGAAGATTGTTTCAGGTGATTAGGTTGATGATGGACAAAATGTAGATATTACAGCAATGGAGATTACAAATGACAAGTAAAAGGAGATGATAGAGGAGAAGAAGGATGAAGATAAAGATAAGGTAAGATAAGATAAATTTATTAATGTTCATCAAAAGACCACAAAATGGGTCAAAGGGATTGCCAATAGCCAGACAAGGGGGCCAACCCACAGCAGGGACACCAAATGGTGCTCGGAAAATAGCAACAAAGGAACAAAGATAAAGACAAAGAAAGCAAGAAAGCTGAAGGAAAGAGAGAGGGGGGGAAGATAGCCCCTCAAGCCCCTTTCACTACAAAATCTGCATCACAGAGAAGAACTTGAAAATAGATCTGCCACCTGGGAGATCGGCAGGAGACCCCATTGCTCTTAAGATGTTTCCTGGAAGGAGACGAGCATCGATGTAAATGGGAGGTATTCCTGGGAACCGCAGACTGATGAGATCTAGAGGGAAAGTTGAGCCAACACTTGGTGCTCCGATTTGAGTGAATCTCCAGAAAGGAGGAGGTGATAAGCTAGCACGACTGTATAGTGTCATAGTGCTGAAGCTGAGAGGATAGCTCCCAAAGCCGAACGACCTCCTGAATGTAAAGAGCAAGGCACCTCTGGTTTGTGTAACAGAAAAAGGTGGAGAGGAACTTCGCCTCCTTGAAGAGGCAGAAAAACCTGCCTCTGATCTCATAGTATATAGGAAAACAAAAAATGTAATGCTCCTCACTCTCTGTCTCGCCCATGTAACAAAACCGATAGATCCTGCTATCTTTGGCTAACTAATGATCAGTCTCAATACGGAGATGATGAGAGTCCACTCTAAAAGAGCCAAGTGGGATTTGAAGAGAATGTGCCCAGTGATGTGAAAGGTAAGGACACACAATGAGCCCACCATGAAGCTCCAGAAAGTGCTCAGCATAAAAGGCCATCTTGGGGTGGAGGCCCCCATGGGGGTTAACGCAGGCGGTGTGGATGAACTGCCTATAAATATCCTCACGGACACACCGATTGAGCTCTTGTCTAGAAGGAAGGAGATGGTGAGGAGCACCCATAGAATACTAGAAGGGAGGAAGACGATCAATCTCAATCCCATAGAGCCAAGAAGAATAGAAGCCTCCGCAAACCATCCACGGGCCCAACTAGAAGACACCGATGTAGCTATGGTCTCAGAGGAGCAGTAAGCAAGGTAGGGGTATCTGAGGCACCCCTCACCTATGTCGGCATAACCCCGTAGCCGGTGTAAAAACCAAATAAGGTCAAAGATGGCTCCAAGCCTGAAGGGGTGGGCTCCGAATTCTGCCAGAATAATATTATGAGGTATGGATTGCTTGCATTTAATGATGCGTCGAAGAAGAAGAACCTAAACCTGCTCCGCAGAAGTCCAGTCAGACTCCAAGAGGGACGACCCCCAAACTACAGACTCATAGAGAACAGTAGGCCTAATCAAAGTATCCATGAGAGCCATCTTGGACGTGGTGTCTTGGAAATGATGCCTGAAGCATTGTCTCTCGAGAAAAGCCAAGGAGCCATAACCCTTGTTGATTTGTGGCTGAAGGGTAGGCCTCAAACTGAAACGGGGGCCAGAAAAATTGATCCCCAGGTATGTGTATGAAGAAGAGATCTTCACCTCCAAACCTTTGAAGAAAAAGTGGAGGTGAGAGGTCTTAAGGCAGTTAAAGACCATAACCTTTGTTTTCCCCAAGTTGATCGTCAACTGTCTAAGGTCACAAAAAGCAGCAAGGCCATCCAATTGTATCTGTAAACCCTCAGGGGAGGAAGCGAGAAGGACCACATCATCAGCAAAGAGTAAAATAGAAACTAGGACATGGTGAAGATGGCAGCCATCAGTCGAGAGGGAGTGCTCTGAAAGAAAAGTCTCTAGCTCATCAATATAGATACCAAACAAGGTGGGAGAGGGGGCAGCCCTGCTTCACACCAATGGTGCTCCTGATGAAGTTGGAGAAGCCAAGGGGGGACATAAGATGACCCCGAACTAACTCATAAAGTCTCATAATGGCAGCCAAAAGAGTCTCAGAAATGCCAATATCCCGCAGTCTCTGGAATAGGGCCATTCTCAGCACAAAATCAAAGGCTTTGCGGAAATCCACAAAGCAGTAGTACACCTTCAAAGAACAATGACGAGCCTCCTCAATAATAGCTTTAAGAGTCAAAATATGATCAATGGTCTGATAATCAGGTCTGAAATCACCCTGACCCCGTGCACGAATATCATGGAGGTCCAACTCTCTAGAGAGTATAGCATGAAGAACTGCGGTGTAGAGTTTGGAGAAAGAGTGACCAACCATAATAGTTTTGTAGTTATTAGCATCAGAATTTGGGCCCGCCTTGTGGATTGGGTGAATGATATGATGCGACCAAGATGGAGGGAATCCGGTGCTAACCAAAGAGAAGACAAAGGAAAGAGCAGAAGAAAAGGAGAAGATAGAACAAAATGAAGTGAGGGCACATAAGAAGATAGAAAAGGAGTAGAGTGTCAAAAGGTTATTAGTGGGAGAATCTTTTGGGGATTTTGGAACAAAACTTTTACAACTTCAAACGGAATTTGAACCGATGGTGACACTAAAGATATCGGAAGTAAAGTTTGAAAACTCGGACTCGCCATGGACTTGACAACCCAAAATTTGGACACGGACTCGCCACAGACTCGTGATAGGACTCAGCAAGGACTTGGAAAAAAAAAACCGTAGTTTTACAAAAAAAAACAAAAATAAATTAATGCATTTAGAGAACACAAGAGCCATAATTGAAACATTACATATGTCATAATAGTCATATGATCTCAAAACACTTAATATTTGAAATTTCATGATTCATACTCGTAGTTTTCAAACTTTAAAATGTATAATAGCAGCATAAGTTTAAAAATGTTTACAAAATTACATATAATGATATGTCCAAATGTGAAAAATAACAATGAACAAACTAAAGAGAAGACTACATCTTCCTCTTCCAGCTCTAGTGAAAACCAAGGGAAAGATAGAACTAGAGGGTCTAGTTCTAGGAGTCTGATGTGGCTTCTCCAACTCACCAAAATTAAGTTGAGGGTAGCACCGCTTGCTAGGGTCTGAGGGTGAGAGAGAGAGAGGGGTAGAGAGATAGGTCTAGATCTTGGGGGAGAGATGTCATGTCCCCTCCTGGATCGTTATATATATACGGAGAGAAAGGGAGAGACCCTAAATGAAGAAATTATTATTATTAATTAATATAATAATTACCAATGAATGATTATTTAAATTTCATTAATTAAATATTATTTATGATTTAAATATTATATATTATCAACATAATTTATATATTTAATAATAAATAATAATACAATTAAAATACAAAGAGGATATAAATAATACAATTAAAGAGGATATTATATATTAGCAATACGTATGACAGTCATATATAATATCATATATAGTGGCATGCAGAATTTAATAGTAATATTAATACATGGATATTAATATAAAATATTAATAGTAATATTTATAGACAGCAATACGTATGACAATCATATATAATATCATATATAGTGGTGCCTTTACAGCCATTAGATAGACTAATAATTAGTGTCTAGGCAATGGTAGTGTTAATAAATATAATAGATAATATTATTTGATTCATATATGTTTTCACTTATCAATGAATATAACTTAAATGTAGCAATTAAATTATTAATTAATAAATGTTTATTTATTAATTTAATATATTTAATTCGAATATGAAATAAATGTAACAATTATTATTAATTAATTAATCAATGTTTATTTAATATTATTATCAATTAATTAAATATTCATTTATTAATATCTGAAACTATTGATTAATATTTATTAATGAAATAATAATAATCAATACACCAATTGTGAAAAGGCATAGAGTCAACGATTAAGGTTAATATCAGCGATCATAATTGTGAAACAAAGAGATCATACGTCTCCATCTAAAAGAATAATGGAGCACCAAAGTAATCACTTTATATAACAAAGATTAATTAAAAGATAATAAGGAAAAGGCATGTTACATTGAAAAGTCACAACCTTTCTATGAAAGGTTATATGAAGGATATAAAACGGAGAAGAATAATTAGAGGCTGGGGGGAAAGGGGAAGGTTATATTAGATTTACTTATGAAACAAGCAGCCAACGGTAAGGGGAAGAAAGGAGGAAGGACTGCTACATGGTGGGAGAACAGTTCTGGAGGCTACGGCAGCAGGTAAGTAAGGAGGGAATATATTATTTTTTATGTTAATAAATATGAAGGGTAGACATGTTATTACATAGGTAAATGAATATAAATTAAATACTTAATACATATGTTAGTGAACATAGTGATGACCAAGTTTAATACATATGTTAGTAGATGTAGTAATGAACAGTTTGGTATTATATATATTAATGAATATGAATGATGAACACGATTATTACATATGTGGATGAATATAAAATAAATACTTTAGTACATAGGTTAGTGAATATAGTAATGAACGGTTTATTACATATGTTAGTGAATATAGTAATGAACAGTTTATTACATATGTTAGTGGATATAGTAATGAACAAATTAATACATATGTAATGAATGATTTTTCTTAGATGTTAATAAATGTATAAACATAAGTAATAAATACGTATCAATGAATAGTAGGAATATATGTTAAGAAATAAATGCGAATATTAGATAATGAACATTTTTATGAATATATGTTAGGGAATACATGTTAAATCAGGAATATGTAAATGTGGATTATGGAATGGAAAATAGTAATAAAATGCAAAGGAATGTATTATAAATGTAATCACATGAGGGAGGCTATAGGGAGGAAACTCTCTTAGCCTAAGGGAGGGATTATGATAATCCCTAGGGCAGTATATACTGAACATTGATATGCATATGTATGGCTTGGTTGATTAAGTTCAACCAAGAAGAGACGGATCTGGCCAGTCCCCTCTGAGGACTTGGATGATGGAGGCATCACCCAAGGCAAGGAATAGACAAGGGTCTTCCTTGGATGGCTTGAGTGATAGGATTCAAACTCATCTTCGATTTCCTGGAGGGCTTGGGACCAAGGGGTTCCAAGAAGGCGAGCTTCACGACCGCCTAAGGACATACTTTCGTATGGCATTCGTATCCTTTTTATTAGATAAAAATTATGATTATGTTAATTAAGTATTAAAAATAGATTGCAAATTAAAAATGGTTTATATATATATTTTTATGTCGTATTCTAACAATCTGTTTTGCAGGACAGTAATCTCTAACTAGTAGGGACATTACAAGAGAGGAGAGAGTGAGATAGAGAGTGGTAGAGAGAGGGGATAGAGGAAGAGTGATAGGGAGATAGATTGCTCTAAAATTTGTGACAGATAAAGTGAGTGAGATAGAGAAAGCAAAAGAATGCTAATAGGAGCCTATGATTATTGAAATTTGACTAATTCTAAAAAGTTAAAAGATCTTCTAAACCTAGAATTTGCATTATAACTCTTAGAGATCTGAAACCACTCTCAAACATCCTGCCAATATATACATGAAATATAACTTAAAAGTATAGACTTATACTTAAATGTTATATTTCATGTATATATCTAATGGAGAGAATGAGACTGACTTGAAAAACAAAAACTAGATAATTTTTTGATATGTTTCCTTCAAACTCTACAAACCTGTTTTTAGCAAGTAATAATGCCAAATGAGTGAAAAAAGAAAAACAAAACCACTTCAAAACGTGGCTGGGTGTGCATGCTGGGCGATGCAAGTCTCTGTAAAAAACTCGTGAGTCCGTGTAAAAAACTCAGGCGAGTCCATGTAAAAAACTCGCAAGTCTTTTGTTAAGACTTGCCAGGACTCAGCTTGCGAGTTCTTGGTGAGCTGACTTGGCATGCTAATGGACTCGCGAGTCTGTGGCGAGCCCCACGAGTCTTTAAACTATGATTAGAAGTATTGGTGACTCAAGGAAGGTTGGATTTGAACAAACTAAAACCCCTTTGCACGCTACACTTGGGTGATGTCCTACATCATAGAGCTAGGAAGAAGTACATAGTATCCAAAGTTGAGTGTATTGAGTTGATTGAAGATATAGTGAAGTTTCTCTTGAACTTCCAAATGTAAAGTTGGATGAATCTTTGAGTGGTGAGGAACAATTGCGGATGTAGTTAGGAGACATGAAGGGTTATGCTTCTAACTTAGAAGCAACAATTTTGGCAAATATTGAAAGGAAGATTGAGTAGAAGAGATTGAGGGATTTGGTGAATAAGTGTACAGCGACACATTTTCGATTGTAAGATGGTGTGTCAGCTTTTGAGAAAAGTGTAGATAATGTAATTAATGTTTATAAGTTTTGTTACTAGTGGCCTGAGTCTACAAAGGAGATACAGAAACAGATAGGAATGTCTGAAGCAAAGATTTTATAGATGATTGAGAATGTGAATTTAAAAGAAGATGAAGATGGAAAAGGGAGAATGGAAATAGAGGAGTATACAAAGTTGAATTGGCTAGTTTACCAGAAGGAGAAAATCAAGAAAGATTTTTGTAGATTGACAGATATAGTAGACATTCGCGTCACCAATATGGTGAAAATCTTGAAATGCTCTCCATTATTCAAGTCAATATTAATTCCGGTCAATTGTGAAGAGGTAGAAGATTTCATTTTGCAGATGGAAAGTCAACGAAACATTTTGATCTCTGTGGGAGTTGATTGGCATAATACTTAGGCTCAGTTAAAAGCAATTCATAAGGAAATCATATTCCCTGCCTAGTACCACGTATATATGTAGTTGAGCTAGTTTTGGTTTCAAGTTTGAGGAGATGCTATAGATAGGGGGAGCTATGTAGAATATTCAGTTTGTATTGTATAGGCACCCTTTGTTCTTGATGTCAAAGAGGGAGAAGTTTTGGAGAGATGAGTGTTTGAATGAAGACAAGTGGTTGAATGGGCACAAGTGCTGCCATTAATGACAAAGGGGGAGATTGTTTTAAATATTAGGTTTGGTTATCATTGATGTCAAACTTGTTGGTCTGGGAGAGATATTTAGCTGTTCATTGGGTCCGGAGATGGTTTTAAATGAGTAGTTAATGTAAGTTGGTGCAGAAGACATTCAATTGTATGGAGTATCGTTGTGATGTTTTCACACATCACCCCATTGCAAATGGGGACCCCCACTTTTTTTTTCTCCTTTCTAGGTTAGTTCTAGTGCCTTTTGCTATTAACCTTTTATTTTAGCGAGTGTAGCTCTCAGGTTGTCAAGAGATGATCAAGTCATGTCTCTCTCTTTGAGTTGAAGTGTGGTTAGTTAGCTCTCAGGGCTTAGGAGATGAGTGATTTGGGATGATCATTTCATTTGATCATCAATGTCATATGCGTCCAAAATCAGAGATAAAATTGAGTCTAAGCATGGAGGACTATCAAACAAAGTTCAAGGAGGCTTGAGATGAGGATAGTCACAACATAGGAAATCCAGATGAGGGTGCATTGATGACAGAGGGCCCTAAGATTGATGAACTAAGTGTTTGTTAGTGAAATTGCATAAGTGAGGTCACTGTCAGTGACCTCCCAAAAGTCCGACCTACTTCATCCCATAGTCAGTGCCCCCTCAAAATTCCAACCTCATTCAGTCAGTGGG
Organism: Cryptomeria japonica; assembly: GCF_030272615.1. Lineage (NCBI taxonomy): Eukaryota > Viridiplantae > Streptophyta > Pinopsida > Cupressales > Cupressaceae > Cryptomeria > Cryptomeria japonica. The sequence continues at coordinate 633,297,661 of NC_081414.1, forward strand.
GTGTACAAAGTGCGATCTCTTTCTTTCTTAGTCAATGGCCCCCTGAAAGTACGATCTAGATGAGGAACCCCTTTTGCTTAGCAAGATAGACATTTCTAAGGGTAAATACTTGATGTTTGATAAAATTGAAGTGATTGAGCAAGCAAAGCTAGCATCTTTTGTTCACTGTCAGTGAGGGGTGAAAACCCCGATCACATTCAATCAATGACCCCTCAAAACTGCAACCTTTCTTAGTCAGTGCTCTATCAAATCCATGACCTCCTAAGATGACTATTAGTGCTTGGTGCACTCTCTGCCCAAGGATAGAGGAAGGTGTTTAAGTCAATGAAATGCTAATGGTGAAGGAGAGATCAATTTAATGGGATGAAGGAAGGATTAAGGAAGATCATCAAGATGTTGTAAGGCATTGTCAATGCCTCCCAAGAAGCCCGATCATCCACAATCAATGGCCCCCTAAAATACCGACCATATTTAGCTAATACCGTCTCCAAAGTCCGATCTTTTTGTGTCGTATTCGATGCCCCTTAGAAAGCTCGACCCTTCACAGTCAGTGCCTAGGCAAAAGTCTGACCACTTTTGGTCAATGCCCCATGAAAACCCCGAGCTGCCACTGTCAATGCACCCCTAAATCTCTGATCACTTTTTGATGACTGTCAGTGCCCCCTTGAAAGCCCGAACTCCTTAAGGAGTTACTTCCAATATACGCCTTGGGAAGTTAGTGAGTAGTAGCAGGCCCTAGACCTGAAACCAATGAAAATTAAGACATGTATCAGACCTAAAGTCAATAAAAATCAGACATAAAAGTGGAGTCTCAGACTGAAAATATGAAAAATCAGATTTTAGAACATCAGTGAATCATACTTTGAAATGTGAAAATCAAAGATTAAACAAGGGGAATTCATTTTAAAGATCGAAGTTGTTCTCTTCTATGTCTTGATCAAGGTTTGTTTGCTTTTCAGGTTTTGGAAGCAAAAAAAGAAGGAACTTCGTCAAGAGATAGGGACGTGCAAGGGATCAGCTCATGGTGTTTAAACCTATGGACATGAGAAGACAAAGAAGGCTTTGCAACATTAGGAAGATTAAGTATCCAAGATAAGTTGCTTCACGACATCAAATTTGCTAGGGTGTGGGGGACTCACACATCAACATTAGCATGCTCAAAGCAAAGACAAGGAGCATTGTAACCTTGCTAAAGGGAGGCATCATAACCCCATCCTGTGCATATGCAATGATTAACACCCTCAAGAGTGTCATTGAATGAAAGGAGGTGTTCTAAGTTCAAGGAAGTACAAGATATAACATTAGAATGCACGTGCTAAAAGAAGAAATTTTCACAATCTTGAATTTACTTCCGGAAATCCAAGAATCATTGCCAGTACATTAGGGAGATAGTTCCAAAAGAGTTAATAAAAGTTAGAAAGATTGATCCCCAAGGATGATGCAATTTGGGAATATCTCCTACCTTCATCTCATTTCCTCCATCATCACTATAGGAGCTTGATAATGTTGAGTATCAAGAGATATGCATCAATCACCTACAACTTGTGATGAGTTACAAGAGGCAGCTAGTTGAGGTGGTGCCCAGTCATCACCAATTCACTTTCACACATCACTTCAAGATAAGGTGTCCAAGTTCAATGCACCTGATTCATCCAATGAGGCAGATAACTAATACATGGAGACACAAAATCCGATTTACCTACTGTCACCATCTATTGGTTGAAAATTCAAAGGACGTGTCCCATAAAATGTAATTTTGTCATTGCTTTGTAATAGGTGTAACAAACCCTAATTAGGGTTTCTATCTTGAAATCTTGGCCATTGATTGTGAATCAATCTAAGCCGTTCATTTTAATGAGAGCACTATATAAGGCTCCACTTCATTTGAAAAGGTTAATATTTAATAGCAAATAGTCAATAGTTAGACAACAACTAGAGTAGAGTAGAAGAAAAGGAGATTGTTGTCAAGACATTGTTGTAAGAAGCATGCTAATTTCATTGAAGATATGGTGAACTTCATATGTTGATTCAACAATTTGCATGGTCTCTGCTTCTCATTTTTTTTTCATTTTGAGTAGATGGATGGAAGATCTTATGAATGGTTACTAGTGGAATTCTTATGTTCATACTACTAGCATTTCATTGATTGTGAAATATCTTGTGTGGTCAACTGAACTCTTTTTAAGCTTAACTCAATTACTATTTGCTCATTGATATGCATTTTTGATGGTGTTTATGTCGTTGGTAGTGATTTGAACATCGTACGCTTACCTTAGGAGATTGCACTAAACTTTGTGGAGTCGTTGCTTCACATGGAAAAGAAAAGTACAGCTGAATTTTGCTATATCATTCATAGTTCCTTACATTCTTAGGCTTAGATTAGCTTTCTCAAACCTTTATCTTTTTTTCCTTTTTTCAAATCAAGTTAATTTCCATGTTCCAGCAGCATTTTAAGCATTTGAGATTCAACGTAAGTCCCCTTGTGATTCCAGAAAATATCACATCATACACACTAAGTCTATCCAAGAGCATGTCAAGACGTGACATTCGGAACCTTGGAGTCACCTCCTATGATCACAAAGTTTAGCATAAGAGGAGATTTTGTTCAAGAGAAGATAGAATACTTAGTATTTTATTCTATGTTGCATAGTGCATAAAAAACACATCAACAAGTATGTGTATGGATGTTTGTGGCAACATAATATGGTATTTTTGGAGCTCAATTGGTTGTCTGTGTATATCGGTATGAACTTTCAGTTATGTTTGATTGTTTCATTGAATAGTTTGTCATACAGTTTGGTCCATTACGTGGTGTATATGCCTAAAATAGTTATGCGGTTTCAAAGCAATGTTTGTGGATGTACATTCTTATTATATCTCAATTTTTAAAAGGATAAGTCATCTACAGTTGGAGTTAATTAAGTCTAAGTTCCGGTTGATACAGTTGCAGTGCAATGGTGTGGAGGAATGTGTTGCATTCCTTGGCTTATAGTTGGTAAAGTGTTGTGGATGGTTGATTCAGATTCCTTGATGTTTTACGTTGCTTCTTTAGTCGTCTGCAAGTTTTGTTGGTGGTCTGGATTGAAGTTTGGTTTTGTTGTACTATCATGAGTTAATTGTTTCATCTTTTGAGGCTGACTTATGTTTTTTTTGGTTCATGCTATAGTGTTTGGGTGCATGAGAGCTATATTGGGAGTATTCGGAAGGTCTACCAACATCGTGTGACCTTTCACATGTTTCATTTTCCTTCCGCGTTTGCGTTGGAGAATGTTTTGGGGTCAATGGTTATGTATGAACATGTTACATCTTATTAGGCTGACCTAATGGATGTTTTTTGAGGTTGTGGATAGTATATAAAGGTCAGATTCATTGTGTGGATGCATGAACAAGCAAAGTGCATTGTGCGAAGTCATTGTGAAGTGGTGAACAGCTTCGGATGTACAACAGAGTAGTGATGAAGACATTTTTTATGTGTATTGAATTGTGAACTATTATCAGCATTCTAATAGATGCTTTTTTCTATAGTTCAATCTTGTTGATGACATTGTATCTTGCCCTAAGGTTGTGTGCTTTAGCTTGCAAGTTATGTTCTGGAGCAATGAGCTCTTGGCCTTTGGCCTAAACTCTGTAATTAGTTTTACATATATTGTGAGTTTGATTCTCACTGTGGTTTTACCCAATTCGGGTTTTTGACGTAAAAATCTTGGTGTTCATGTGTGTTTGGTTTAGTGAGTTCAGTTATTTACTTTCATGATGAAATGAATGATAAAATAAGAAGTTAAATCTGATCAAGTTTTTAGTATATGCTGATTCACACCCCCCTTTCAGCATGCGGTAGTGTTCAACATGGTTTTGGTACTAGTACGTCCCTGGGTTCGCCCAGGGTACTGCCCAGGGTTAGGATTGTGTTTTTAACATATGAACATGACATCATAACATAAAATTTACAGTAGATTGAACAAGAAGCAACAGACATCATTAATGAAAGTAAATAACAGGTATTTATGGCTACAGATGAATGATTTTGTTAGTTTAGACTTGTTCATATATCTGGTCTTGGTATGACAAATTTATAATTCACATTTATCAGCATTTATTAGAGCAGATAAACATACTAGTTGCATATATATATATACAGATGAATGATTTTGTTAGTTTAGACTTGTTCATATATCTGGTCTTGGTATGACAAATTTATAATTCACATTTATCAGCATTTATTAGAGCAGATAAACATACTAGTTGCATATATATATATATATATATATATATATATATATATATATATATATATATATATATATATATATATATATATATATATATATATATATATATATATATATATATATATATATATATATATATATATATATATATATATATATATGATTTTTATATGTTTTTGTACCAATGAACCCAAACTCCCCAAATAAATTTAGCCGAACCAGATCCCCAAACCTGAACTGGCAACTTAGATGAATTGTTTATGGAAATATCAAGGGACTTCATAAAATATTGGGTTATATGTTGAATGCCAATATATTACACAATTCATATTCAATACTTGCCTTTGCCTTTGACGCCAAATATAAGGAAATATTATATTTAATTTGCTAAGCTATTAGAGGAGTTGAATATGTTTGGCATGGCTTTGAGATTTATGTCAGGATTATTTTGATGGAACAAACTTGTGGGCTTTATTGGCATTTGAACTCAAATACCTAGCCACCTACCAACATTGATTGATTCCTTTGCCGCTTTTGAAATTCCTCGGCGACTTCTTGTTGTGTATTGGAAGGTTTTGGTGATTTAATATTCTTCTATATCTGGCATAAGAACTGCTGTTAAGCTGTTGCACTTTGTTCATATCAAATACCTATTCCTACCTTGGCGTGAGCAGTCTTTTCCTTATCATGGCTTTTTGTGACATGAAGAAAGATAGTATTCTGAACTGGCCACCAATTCACAGACTGCTGTGATTCCTTTATGAAATTAGTCTTTGGTTCTGCTAGCCATAGAAGCTAGGCATAGTTTGTTTTGGATGCTGATGAAGGACACTTGAGGTTGGTCCCTTCATTCCACTATCTGGAAGTGGATTATTGCTGTTGGGTCGAGGTTATTGAGATCATCCTTGCTGCCATGGACATTCACCATCTTCCTGTGGCATCAGCCTAACTTCATTGGTGTAAGGTTTCTTTCCTTGAGCATGCTCTATCCCCTTTGGTGTAAGGCTCGTTTGTGACACAATTTGGGCGTAGGCTTGCCTCTGTATTGTATTTCTCATATCTTCAAACTTAGAGTCTGCTGTATAGTTTGGCATATTCCAATATCAAACTCAGATTGTCTTGAATACCAGATGGAGTTTTCTATAAAAGGTTAGAGGTTTAATTTCAGTCCGCAATCCATTCTATTCTGCAACTATTTGAAGTGTGTTCTTTTATTTAAATATTTCTGTTTTCTATGCTCTTACCTTCTAAGTATAAATATTACACTTCATTCTGAAACAATCAAACAAACAAACCTGCAACTAAGATCCTAACCGAAGTACATAGATTCAGCTTTATATTGAGTGGCAAAGGAAAAATTGGGCTAAAATCCATAGGGGATATTACATATATTTGTGGAAAACCCTTTTGTTTTACTATTCACAAGAGGGGACTATACACCCTTGTTTATTTCCTTCTTAAGATCTTTATTCCAAATACAACATAACCAACTCTACCTCTCTCTGAATTTTTCTTTCTGTCCTTGTCTATAACTGTTGGAAATTGCATAGTTTATGAGGGTTGAAGGGCATTCAATTGGGTTATGAGGCTGCCCTATTTCGTCAATCCACACCACTCCCACACCATAATGAATCCCCAGCTGAATTTATTATTTGTGCCATGCCAACTGTTTCATGTTCATTCTCACTGCCACTGCTCATGTTGTTTAGTGTTTTCTGAAAAAATGAAGTGCAACTTGGAAGTGCGAACTGAAAATGGAAAGTAAAGTTTAACCTTTAAACTTTAAGAAGAAAAAAATCAGGTAAAGAAACACTAACATTAATGGAACTAACCTCTGCTCTTTTGCTAAGTCCTTCATTGATGCTGCTGCCTGAATAATCAACAAACTGAAACTCAACTGAACTTCAACTTTATTTTCTCTCTTTCAAGTGACTTCAACTTGCTGCTGCTCATTGGGATGAAGAATGATGTTGAAATGAATAATGGAGCTCTGTTTAAGGCATTTAGGGCTCACTGTGGTGTTGGGGCCCACTGGAAATCATACCTTTTTATTTTCTTATCTGAACTGGGTGGATTTTTTTTCGACTTTCTGATGGCGGGGATGACCAGCCCTACCCTACGTATCTCCAGCACTTGCTCTCCATTTCCAAAAAGAGGCAAGCGTTAGGGAATGACCAGGTGACATTTCCAAGGTGTCCTTGTGTCCTCAGAATGCCCCTAGTACAGAGACACCTGCAACAGAGCAGGGGATGCATCCCCATGTACCCTTGTTACACTCCTTTCGAGTAGTCCTCTGAATTTGGTCATTTGTGATACTTACTGTGAACTGTACTTCTGATCTGGTAACTCTGTATAAAGAAAGTAAGATTGTTTTATATTCAGTTATAAATTTTTTCATTCCACTTATGAATGCCGATATGAGAACTGCCCCTTGACAATTGTAGAATTTTTGCATAACAGGAGCAATTTGTGGAAAAGGCTAAACTTTCTTCGCATTACTTCCTTAGCGACTGTGAATCCATTATGGTAATATTTGCTTGCTATTAAGATTAGGTGCTTTCTTTTGGAAAGTGAATTTTTAAACTGAGTTCCTATAATTGAAAGATCCATTCCATTCTCTTCCCTACTAAGGACAGATATACATTTAGTTAGCTATCTAATATATGATCCGGTTGCCTTATTTATGTTTGTTAAATTTGATCATATTATTAGTGTCCAATATTTTAGATTGGCCCTTTTATGTAGTCAGTCTATATTTCTAAAATGCGTACTTTTGTGTTTCCAACAGAATGCTGCAGCTATGGTTGAAGATCTGCCATTAGGATTACATGAAAGATATATCTTCTGCATCAGGTTTTTCATATGAATCAAATATAGTTTCTGTTTGTTTCCTTAGAATTAGGAGATACATAAAATGGTCTTTTAATTTATGAAATTTTCTCCAATTATGTTAATAACATTTCTTTAGAGTCAGATTGGATACTTATTCCTTCAACTGCATTGCCTCTGCCTATCTACCCCAATTTGACCTAACCACCATTAATTGTAGAGTATCCTGCACCTCAATCATCCTCTCCAACAAAATAAAGTAGCTGGCATATTTGGTATCCATAAGCTTGAGAAATTCCTTCCCCGAAGAAATCCTAAATAGAGCAAATGACGTGTGATGATTACAAATGAACATTTGAATGCCTCTAGCTTTTGACACCACTTATTTTACCCAATCTATTTTCCTAGTGTCTTTGAATGCATTGTTCAACACATGAACATGTGGGTCCAAAAAATGTGCTTGTAAGCATCGTCTACCATTAAGCCAACTAACTTGTATACATGGGCTGAATCAATCATTACTTGTACAACACCAGAGGGTCCAAGCTCTTCTATGGCATCCTCCAAAATCCGAAATTGGAAGTGTTGACGTGGGAAAAGTGCATGCTAATCTTTTGGTCAACACAAAATAGAATAGTGAGTTGATCCCATTTTCTCCTGGATAAGGGAGTCCCTAATGCTGCTCAAAACGATCAAGAGGAACAACCTCAAGGTTTCTACTGTCAAGTCTTGACTTACATGGGATAACTCAATAGTTGATGTGTTTGCTGGTAAACACAAGGAGACTTATGCCTGCTGCTAGGATAACTTCGGGAAGGGTTCTAAAGGCATCTCTAAGACTCTATAGGTCTTACATTCATAAGATCTTCGTTAAGCATGATGCTGTTTTGAATACTTAGTAACAGATTTTTTAAATAAATAGAAAAAGATAAGGGTAGAGAGAAACTAAACTATCCTAACTAGAACAGCATTCTGAGTTAATAGACTGAACTTTCAAGAAATGAGACCTTGTTGTGCTAGTTTCAAATACAACTTAGCAAAGGCCGGTGCAATCTTCAGATGATAACATAGATTTTCAAACTACTAACAGCATACATTGAACTTCGAAACATTCATTCAACTTAACATTTAGTATTAGAACTAAACTCTGTAAGTGTTCAGACTAACCATGCACAAAAATTAACAATCAACTAACTTCTAATGGGATGAACTGAAGGTTCTATCAAATATCAACTCAAGATAGCCATTCCATAATAAAATGTATAAAGTGAAATAAAAGATGGGAAGAAGTAGAACCATGCACTCACAAGAAATTCATGGACAGATTAGTCATTAACAATTCTGTATTGAATTTGACAGAGTTTCAACAACAATTCATAGTCTTCTTACAAAAATAAGATAGAACTAGGTCCCTTTTATAGATTTTCACAATTTAGATGAATGGCCAGGATTTAATCTAGCAAATGGCCTAGATTCATCTACAAAATATGCCCCCCCATACCTAGTAAAGATGTATTTCACATCCCAACTAACTATGCAACTACCAGTCATTTAAGTTGTCCCAAAAAGTAAATAGCATGAAGCTCAAAACATATAAAGGTGCTTTTGGCAGCTGGGGTAATAACTTTGGGGATTGTATTTTATCTTTTTGTTAGCCCAAAAATAGATATTTCTTCCTATATGGAAATAAGTTCTTTTCACCATCAAAGTACTTTTGCCATATATCTCTATCAGCTGCCCACTCTGCTCGAACATAGTTCTGGAACCTTACCAAGACTGCTTTCATTTCTTGCAAGGGAGGCATGGGTGTGTTATCCAGTCGGAAGCTAGTGCTCCCACAATGAATTTCCGCCCTACTTAATTGCCGATGCCAATCAGCCTTGTTGTCTTCATACTGGCATATTATTGCTCATAATCTGCTAAAACCCTGCATGTCTTGTTTGGTGTATGGGGTGTTGTCATTCTTCAGCTGAGTTATTGAGCGGAGTTTGTAATGTACCCGACGACATCCCCAGTCGTACGATACCTTCCCGACAACACCCCAGTCATATGGAACCTCCCCGATGGCACCCCAGTCATACAAAACCTCCCCTGAAGACTCTCACCCTGTACATCAAACCCCAATTGTGCTGCTCGTACGGAAACAGTTCATATGGTGACTACACAGACCCGTACGGTGGCTGCACTCCACCGGTACAGTGACAGGGACACTACTTCACCCGTACGATGACGATGCCTCACCTGTATGATGAAGTTTACTTCACCTCAGTACGGTGTAACCGTACGATTACTACCCCAGACCACGTGCAATAAGTACCATACCACGTATTGCGCACGACAAATCTCCGGAAGCATGATACAGGAATGAATTATCAACACAGAGTATACACCAACAACATTGAGTGGCCAAGAACCAGATATTGTAATTATATTCCACACGATAGAGATAGATCCGACAATGAAGTACATAGTGAAATATCAAAAATGATATCTCCAACGACAGACTAGGGTGGCTGCTAACCACCGAAACTGCGATTATAGAATAGGGAGGGTCTTGCACCTTCGAAACTGCAACAACGCCAAACTCCAACTGGAATTCGCAAATACAAAGAAAACATCAAATTCACCATCCTACAACTATGCCAAACTCGGCCTTATAAATGGGCTCCAGGAAGTTTCCCGAAGGGTTACAAATAGGCCGACAATAGTTTATTATTTTATTAATTTGGGCCCCTTTATTTAATAATTAAATTAATTAATTAAATAAGTCCTTATGATATTATTTAAAATTTAGGACCACTTAATTAATTAACTTAATTAAGTCACTTTATTAAAATTGGGGACTGTTGCGACGTATTCACACGTCGCCCCATTGCAAATGGGGACCCCTACTTTTTTGCTTTCTGGAGTTTGTTTCTAGGTCTTTTAGGGTTTGTCTATTAGCCTTTGCATGCTGAGTGTTGCCAGAGGGATCACTAAGATAGCAAGCTCTGTTTTAGCTAAAGGTGAGTCAGTGAATGCTCCGGGTTAGGGTCATCTTTGAAAGTCTTCCTTAGGACAAGGTTTTGCTCTTGTTGCTAATTGTGTCTTGTTTGAGTTTGAGGAGGTCTTTGAAGGTTTGAGTTAGGTCAAATTGGTGAGTGATTAAGTCTGGAATGTCATCCTGATCCTGAAATTTGACTGTCTGGAAAATTGAAGAATCCTCCAAAAACTAGATTTTGAATTATAACTCCTGGAGGTCCAAAACCACTCTCAAACATCCTGACAGTATATATGGAATATAACTTCACTTATACTTAAATGTTATATTCCATATATGAATCCTGACGGAGAGACCAAAATGTCAAATTTCGCTCCTGACCCTTCCAAAGGGTCTAGAGCGAAATTCTCCATAAGACATTCTACTTTGACCCAAACTTAGAACTAACTCATTCCCAGGCATTATTGAGGGCAAAACACTTGTTTGGATGAAGAAATGTGAGAAATGAAGTCAAGATTTGAGCCTCAATATGAATTTCGCTCCTAACCCTTCCAAAGGGTCCAGAGCTAAATTCTTGAATGACCTTATTTTCTCACTTAGACCTTGAAATAAATGCCACTTTGAGAGCAATTTTACTTGATGATGGTAGGAGGAAGCCTAAGAAGTCATATTCAAGCCAAGAAAGGGAGGAAAAAGGTGAGAAATGAGCCCAAGTAGGAATTTCGCTCCTGACCCTTCCAAAGGGTCCAGAGCAAAATTCACATAAACTTCATTATCTTCCTTGTTATGGCCAAGTTTTGGACTTCTAAGGCATGGTTGGAGTGACCTTGAGGTGTTCTAGCCTTTGAAAGGAGATTAGAGGTGATGAAATGGTGAAAATCAACCTAGAATGGAAATTTCGCTCCTAACCCTTCCAAAGGGTCCAGAGCGAAATTCCCTATAGGTCATGTCCTTGGCCTAGGCCCAGAGCGAAATCCTCATTTGACCCCCTATTTTGCCTAAGGCACTGAAAGGCGAAGTTTTCAAGCTAATTTGGTGGTAAGTGGACTTGATTGTGGTGAGAAGAAATTGGTTAAATCAAGTTTGAAGTGAGTTGAGGAGGAAAAAGGTGTGAAATCAACCCAAAACTTGAATTTCTCTCCTGACCCTTCCAAAGGGTCCAGAGCGGAATTCTTAGAAGACACCCACTTCTCCCTTGACTAGACCAAGATCTTAGTTTCTAAGGCATATTGAGAAGGTTTTGACATGTTCTTGCCTTAGGAAGTGAAAGAAAGCATCAAAATGTGAAGATTTTGTCCAAGATCAAGAATTTCGCTCCTGACCCTTCCAAAGTGTTCAGGGCGAAATTCTTGCAAACACCTATTTTTTCCTTTAGGGGAGGTCAAGTCCTTGGTCTTTATGGCGTGGATGGGAGTGAGATAACATGTCTTTGCGTTTTGAGGTGGTTTGGAATTGGAGAAATGAAGAATCAAGCCTAGAATGAGGATTTTGCTCCTGACCCTTCCAAAGGGTCCAGAGCGAAAATCCCCATAACTCTTATTTCCTTCTTAGTTTTGGCTAAGTGTTGGTTTCTAAGGCATGTTGGAAGGTGGATTGATGTGTTCTTGCCTTGAGAGGTGGTTGAAAGCATTGGAAGATGAAGATTTTGCCTGAAGGATGAAATTCGCTCCTGACCCTTCCAAAGGGTCCAGAGTGAAATTCATTATAAACATCGTTTGCTCCCTTGCGTAGGCTACAAACCTTGTTCCTTGAGTGGAGAGTGATGTATTTTTGCCTTCCAGAGAGGATTGGAGTTGAAGAGATGAAGAGTCAAGCCTAGAGTAGGAATTTCGCTCCTGACCCTTCCAAATGGTCCAGAGCGAAATTCCACAAAACCACTCTTTTCTCCCAGTTTTGTGCCAAGTCAAGTGTGGGTCAGGGTGAGGTAGGATTGGATATGTGCTTAGGAATGACTTTGAGTTGCTAGTGATCAATAAATTTGAAGGAATTGAGCAAGAACTAGGATTTCGCTCGTGACCCTTCCAAAGGGTCCAGAGCGAAATTCTTAAACTCATCTATTTTCCCTTCAAAGCAAGTCAAGTCTTTGGTTTTTATGGCTTGGATGGGTGTGAAGTGGCGTGACCTTGCCTTCGAAGATGAATTGAAGTGAGAGGAAGGAAGGAATAAGCTCAAAATAAGAAATTCGCTCCTGACCCTTCCAAAGGGTCCAGAGCGAAATTCCTTAAAACACCCTTTTCCTTTCATTTTTATGCCAAGCTAAGCCTAGACCAAGGTGGGAGAAGTTGGGGGATGCCCCTAGGATTTCCCTTGAATGTATTGATGCCTCCAAAAATGAAGATTCTAAGCTTGGACAAGGATTTCGCTCCTGACCCTTCCAAAGGGTTCAGGGCGAAATCCCTTATAGGTCCTGTCCTTGGCCATGTTTTTTAGTGAAATTCTCCTTTTAACCATTTTTGAGTCCAAGTAAATGTTGTGAAACAAGTTGCGAGATAGATCCAGAGGTGAGAAGCAAGTTAGAATAAAGTAAGAGGAATGGAGTTGAGTGAGGGAAAACAAGCAAAACATGAATTTCGCTCCTGACCCTTCCGAAGGGTCTAGAGAGAAATTCTTCAAATCCACCATTTTATCCTTGGGTGAAGCCAAAACATTGATTATTGTGGCATGGTTGAAGGTGGAGTGAGGTATTCTTGCCTTGCAAGATGAATTGAGGTAAAGGAAGTGTAAGATCAAGCCTAAAACTAGAAATTCGCTCGACCCTTCCAGAGGGTCCAGGGCGAAATTCACAAAAATGTCCTTTTTCTTCCAAATTTGTGCTAGGCCAAGACAATGATCAAGGTAGATTGGGCTTAAAGCACGCCTTAGAGGGGATTGTGAGTGAAAGAAATGAGTATTTTGAGCTAAGGGAAGAAATTTGCTCCTGGCCCTTCCTAAGGGTCCAGGGCAAAATTCTCAATTTTACCTAACTTGCTCATGATGAAGGTTAAGACATGGATTCCTAGGCTTTGGACAAGAGAAAGATAGCATATGCTTGTCTTGGAGGCATTTTGAACCAATAAAATGATGGAATTTGAGATGAAACAAGAATTTCGCTCCTAACCCTTCTAGAGGGTCCAGGGCGAAAATCCCTTATAGGTCTTGTCCTTGGCTAGGGTCTAGGGCAAAATTTTATGGGGCCTGTCCCTGGGAAGGATTTCAAGTGAACTTCATTTTGATAACTCTTATTGATGATTTAAGGTAGAAAATGCTATGTTAGAATGAATTCATTATGTGTCCTTAATCACCTTTTGGTTGGTTTTGCAGATGGAGAAAGACCAGGCTAGGGCAAGGACGACTTCTTCCAGTCCATCATCATCAAGGACGTTCCACATGCAAAAAGGGAGGACTCGGGGTGCTTTGAAGTGTTGGAAGACTGGGGGTGTTCAAGGAGTTCAAGTTAGCCTTAAGACTTTATTCTTTCACAAGATGACAAAGGAAGAGCTTTGCCAACACTTCCAGCCGGAGGTGTGCTACCAGAGAAGAAAGACTTGACAATAAGGGAGCCTCATCAAGCAAAGAAAGTACATCATTCATCACGTCAGAGACAGAAAATAATCAACCAAGATGCAGATGCCAGACAAGGTGGCATCCCAGTCACTGCTCCTCTAGTCGGATTGGTCCACCTCGACATGTCCAGATTCAATGTACCTCACTCATCGGAGGTGGCAAAAACTTCAGTGTACCTACCCCTGCTTCCTATTGGTCCTCGCTCCAGGAATGTAATTTTCTCATTGGCTAAGGAAGTTTGTTTTAAGAAACCCTAATTAGGGTTTCTATCTTGTAATCCTAGCCATTGATCCTAAGTCAATCAAAGTCGTAAATCTGTAAAGGGCTCTCTACATAAAGCCCTGGCTCCTCATTTGTAAAGGTTAATAGAGAATAGTTAATAGTTAGCTAATAGTGAATAGTCAGAGAGTAGGAAATAGTTAGAGTAGAGTGGAAAGAGAAGGCAAAGATTGTTGCCAAGACATTGTTGCAAAAGACATGTAAACTTCATTGAAGGAATGGTGAATTCTATGGGTCAATTCAACAATTTGCATGGTCTCTATACTTCTCAAATTTGATTTCATGTTATTAGGTGAATGGAAGAAATTTGTATGACCAATGGTGAAATTCGTATATCCATACTACTAGCGGTTTGTTGATTGCAGACTTGCCTTGTGTAGTCAACTGGAATCATTCAGCTTAAGCTTAACTTCAATTATCGCTTCTTCATTGATATGCATCAACCTGACGATGTCCATGCTTGTTTCTGTGATCTAAACATCATAAAGCTTTTCTCAGAAGATCGCACTAATCTTGTGGAGATGATCCTAGGATGTCAAAGCAAGACTTAGTTAGAATTTCATCAAAGGTCATTCATTGCTCTTACGTTCTTAGCATTAGAAATAGATCCCGTTCCAACCCTTATCCTTTTTTCCTTTTTTCCTTTTTTTCAAAATCAAGGGCCGGTGAAATTCCACCTTCTAGTGATATCCAAAGTAAATCAGACGCTCAGGTCATCGAAAGTAAGTCCCCTTGTGATTCCAGCAAAATCACATTGTACCGCAAAGAGCTTATCCACACGTAGAGAACCTACATATCAGAACCTTGGAGTTACTTCGACTGATCCTTCAGCGAGATCTTCAGCAGTCGGGAAACTTTGTTCAAGAGAGGATAAGGTACCTTTAGGTATTTTATTCTGTGTTTGGTCGTGTACAAAAGACACATCAACAGGGACATTATAGAGCAAGGTTGCATGGGTGCGGGGGTACTCGGAGACTGGTACCGGTACGCCTATTTTTTCAAAATAGGAGACGGGGGTACTTGGAGACACCAATTTTTTTAAAAATATAATTTAATAATTTATAGAAAATTTGAAAATATAATGACATTGAACTTTCAAAACAAGAATTAACATTCACTTTGAAGTTTAAGTACACAAATGTGAAATGAGTCAAATCAAAATGTCTGAAAATGGGGCTCACGTCGGTGGTTTTTGCTTCTGCCCATGCATCGTGAGAAATTTTTTGACTTTTGCACGTGTTATTTAGGGTGGAGACGGGAGGGTTCGTTGACGTGGAGTCTCCTATGTGTAGAGATGTCTCCTGATGAGTCTCCGGTACGGGAGACGAGTACCAGTCTTTGGTACACGTTCTAGGGGTTTGGGTACGGGTACCCATGCAACACAGTTATAGAGTCTCAACGTGTCAAAATCCATCTTGGGCCTTTTGTCACCTATCAAATTTCCTAGGAGCTAGGAGCAACAATCCGCAATGAATGACATGGTGTGCTTGCAAGTCTCCCATCTCGCATTAGTGATGTCCAGGACATCGTTCTTCAACCTCAGGCCCCTGTGCCAATTTTCGATGATGCTGAAATTATGTGGATCAATAATTTGTTGACCTGTGGGGATCTCAAAGAAGGTCCATACCAAGGCAGCCATGAGGGGAAGTAGATTATCAACCACTACCCTTAGTCGTTTTACATTATTTTGAATGGACTCCACTATTTCAAGGTTTCGGTCCATGTTCTCTTCTAAGAGAATCAATTCCTTAAGCACCCGACTCCCCTTTTCTATTATTTCTTTGAACCATTCCTGCACTACCTTGGTTGAGGCTCTTATCCTTTCATATTTAGCCATTTTTTTCAGTGCTAGCATTGCGGGAGGGACATAAGCTTCACCAACATGCTGCAGTGGTTTAAGAAGGTGATCAATATATCCCTCAACCCGCTCTGCCCGAGCCTTGTACATCTCTCTTTGCTTTGTTACTTTCCCTAATTGTCTCAGCATTGTCTCAATGGAGTCTCGAAATTTGTCGACCTCTTGTTGTTTGGTTGCCTATCCCAATGGGATTGATAAAATATTGTAATCAGCAAGTGTTATGTCTTTAGCTGATTTGTCCTTTGGGGGGATGACATGCACTATCCGATTCCGCCGAGCATCCCTTGTTATTTTTGAGTAGGTCCTCAGTTTCTTCTTTTCCTTAACTTGAGGTCGTCCTACTCGGGAGAATAAATCTTCAAGGCTCATGGGTGGCCTTATTGCCATTTTTTTTCCACTCGAGCCTGCAACCATACAGGAGGTACAAACGGACTAGAAGAAACTACCACCTCTCTCCCTTGCTCTCCAAAAACTGCAACTGATTCAATTTATGTTCTTTGTTGTCCTACTAGAGCCAAGAGTCGGTTCTCATCAGCATCTGGTTTCTTCCCTTCAGTCGAGCTTTCTCCAACCTCGCTTAATAACAGCTGAAGTATATCTGTTTCTTGCTGCTCTTCATCTTTGTTTGGGTATTCCTCCTTGTCTTCCTCTTTGTCTTTCGATCTAGTAGGCAGGATTTCCCCTTCCTCAATCTTATTTTCAGGATCGTCTAGATCGATGATTTGCACTTCTTGCTACTACTGATTGGACCCTTGTAGGTTAGTTGCTTCAATGAAAGTAGCCTCTGTTTGCAATATAGGAGGGGTGGGCTGGCGCTCTACATTAACTGCATCTTCTGTTGTAGTAGAGTTTTCTTGTGAACTAGTGGGAGCAAATGGAAGTAGTGGGAGCAAATGGCCTCCTTATTGTTAATTTCTTACAAGCAAGGGCCTCGGGTGATATGCTTTTCTTCCTTTGGGACTTCCTAGCTGCCTTTGGCTCCTTACTAGCCTTTGTCTTTTTTATTTTCTTTTTAGGCTCCTTTCCACATTCTTTGTTGTGTTCTTCTCCTTGTGTGGTTGTTGATGCCTCTTCTTCGTCCAAGGATTGAGAATCAAGGTCTCCCATCAGGTTATAGGTGAACTGTACCCCCTCACGAGTTAACTCCTCAACACGCTGCTGATCCAGGCTTCGGTGAATCTCTTAGGTCCCTCCATTGTCACCTCCAAGTTGGTGATAGGATCCTGAGACCAGTCGATCAAAGTCGGAGGGCGGTCCTTGACAAAGTCATAGACCTAATGCTGTATGCAGTCCCCGTGGTTATATTTGGTCTGGAACCTGAGCATACTCAAAGGTTCTGATCTAATATAAGCTAAGCCTGGAGCATTCTCTCTTGTGGACCTTGTAATGCCCGCCAAGAATACCCTAGAGAATACAAGCAAAAACCTAAAAATATCTTCTTTCCTTTTGCATGAAAACTCAATCAGCAACTTCCCATACAAAACTCAAAAATCACCCCAACTCATAATTTGGAAAGAAAAGGAAAATAAATAATAATTACCAAATTCAACTCCAACTCACCAATAAAATAAAAAACTAATTAAATTCTTGAATAAACACAATTACTTAAATAATATGATCCCATAAAATAATTATTAATATTTTATTATATATTCACAATAAATAAATAAATATATTTATAATATTATATATATCTATTCATAACATTATTTATTAACTACACAAAGGAGCTATATGTAACAATTAATTAATTAATCAACACAACTCCATAAAATCAATCCCATTATAAAATAAAATACACATAACACTAAACAAGGGTACTCTAGCCAAAACACTAGAACTGACAAGATTCCAATTAAGCTTAGAGTATGGTAAGACCTTCTGTCATTCTCCGATCAACTGCCATTAGGATTAGAGACACGCTCAGATTTGTGAGACTAGGTGGAGTCGATGTCTAGTACCTACATCCTACATAACACCAAATATCCATACACATCATATATATACACATAATTGCAAAGTAAACAAACAAGTGAAGCCAATTGAAACATCACACCCTGCTCATAAATGAGTGGTGAGACATCATCCCTTTCACATCCACAATAACAACACAGTCATGATAAAGACATAGCACTGTCAATAATATCATTGCACCTAGTATAAACATGAAGTAAGGTTAGCATATGTGTAATGTCCCCTTCTCAGTGATGTTCATTCAGTGATCCAGTGGCCTATTCCGGAGACCTGTAGGCTATTTGGAAAGGAGAATTAGGGTTTCCTACTTTTGTGGAGTTTTGCACAAGCTTTCAAGGGGTTGTCAGGAGGGAATTCTTCAGTTCTGTTTATGGTTTCCTTCTGGGTTTTTCATTAACTTCAGGGTGGCATAACATGCATTTGATTCTATGGTGAAGTGTGAATTTACTATTTTTAGTAAGTTAGGGTTTGGCTAACTGGATGGTCCAGTTTTACCGAGCTTTCCAAGATCTTTCTCTGGGTACGAAGATCATGTTTTTCGGAGTAGTATTTCATGACTTACTATTTTTAGTAAGTGGCAGTTTGAGCATTG
Organism: Cryptomeria japonica; assembly: GCF_030272615.1. Taxonomy (NCBI): domain Eukaryota; kingdom Viridiplantae; phylum Streptophyta; class Pinopsida; order Cupressales; family Cupressaceae; genus Cryptomeria; species Cryptomeria japonica. The sequence continues at coordinate 633,315,945 of NC_081414.1, forward strand.
CTATTTTTGGCAGTCTTGGGAAGGGCTTTGATCCAGTTCAGTTCAAGGGTTCTCATTGCTTAGTTTCATCCTTCATTTTGATGATAATCCGTATTGGAGTTATAAGATATTTAATTAAATATTATTTCCTTATCGTAAGGTTTAATATTTAATTATTTTATTATTGATTAATTTTATTATGGGCGACTTAGGGGAAAAGATGTATATCTGATGTCAATATTATTATTTCCTAAGTCAGATGGCATTGAAAATATTATAACACTTCATATTTGCATTATTTTTTATGTTGCAAGTGTTCACCTAGGAAAAGTTCGAACTTTTGCCTAGGAAGACTGGGTAAAGCGGGCACCATGTCTTGAGGGGACATGAAAATGAAATGAAGTGAGTTTCAAATGAATTTGGGCACCATTTGCATTTGAATTTCAGAGAGGAAAATCTATAAATATAGGTGCTTGGCCTCTCATTTGGTTATCTTGGAGAAAATACATCGTTATGCTGCCGGTTTGGCGATTGAAATCTGAGCTTCGAAGTGGGCCTTCCTAGCTAAGTGGCAGTTTCGTACTTGAGAGACAGTACCTAGCTGTTTTCTCGTATTCTTTGTATTGTTAGTGAGTGTTTTGGAGTGTGCTTTTGCTGGCCTGCTGTAGTTCAAGTTTTCTTGGGTGTGATTGGGTTGCTGTTGTGGCGTACAGGCTGAAACAATCTTCTGCTCATTGCTCCCTACTGTTGGAATAACTTTTTGTGGGTATCGATGCAATCTCTGACTATACCTTGGGCAATGAATTCCTCCAAAGGGCAGGTGATATTGTTTTGAAATGAACTTTTCCTTGCTGGTCAAAATTTTCTGCTGGGATGTTTTTTCCTTTCTGCCTTGGGATTCATGCCTTGGTCTCCAGACTTGGAAGATTGCAAGTTTGAGGTTCTAAGTGTTCGCCTTGGTCATATATTTCGTTTTCTTTTGATTTGGTGTGATTTCGTGTGGATTTGAGTGAGTTATGAGCTTTTTGGTGTTGCTGGATGTGGCTGGTTCTGCGTGTTAACGATTTTCAGATTCAGAACAGCAAGTAGTGTTTTTATGTAGTGTGCTTTGATAGCTGTTTATTATTGTAATCCGTATTGGACATCATTCATAATCTTCTCATTCTTTATTGTAAGGTTAAGTAGTAGTACTACTAACCATCTCTAGAGTGTTGCTTGCCCACTACATAAGTGGAAGATGTTGGCTTAGCCGCTTTCTTGTTGGTTGTTCAGTTTTTGTAATTATTGTCCTCCCACTGAAATATGCGGTAGAGTGATAGTTTTTGTATAAGTCCTCCCGCTGAAATATGCAGTAGAGTGATTGAATTGAATTTCCTTGTTGTTTCCTTAGCGCCGCCAAGTAGTTTAGTTTCTATCTTGCTAGAGAAGCAGAAGGGGCTGGCTTGCTGCTCGTGCATTGTAATTTCAGTTCAGTTTAAGGTGCTAACGATCCTTGGTACACTGTATGCTCTCACCCTCCCAAATTGGGCTCTCGATGAACAAAAGGTGGAAAGGTTCCCTTTCAGTTGTTTTGGCTTATTTCTCTAACCTTAACGGGTTATTGTGTTTGCCTTGTAATCCTTTTGAAAAAATAAAAAACAAAAATCTGTCAGGGTTATTACAATATGGCATGATACCATCATGAATAAATATAAACCACAACATGAATAACCAAACATGAATCCCAACATCATAGTCCTGAGTATATCATCATCTACATAGAACATGACATATCAACGGTCAACATGAACTATCTAACATCAAACTAGAAGCATCGGAAAACATAAATAGAGCCATAAGTATCTATCAAGAGTATCATAGAAGAGTGTATCATGGAAGGGTACTACAGGACCTCAAAATCGTCACTACAGCTGGCCCAGTAATCTTCTTTATTCATTTTGTGCTTGTAGTGCTGGAGATAAGCCTTTCATCCCAGCCGCGTAGGATCAAAACTTGTCCTACTGGGATGCTCTTGCAAGCAGTATGAGGCCAATTCTTCAGCTGACTACTCTGCTTGTGCAGGGGTTTTCAAATATATGTCACTGTCTCCAATTGCCATTGGGAATGACACTCATGTGACTTTCTTCTCTCTGAGGATTTTCCCTATTGCATTTGCTTGCCTAGCGACCTTTAGGAGAACCAACTTGTCAATAAGGTACTTGGGGAGTCGGTATGGGGAGCCTTCAAATCCTAAAATTCTCAAGTAAGATAATCTAGGAAACCGGATAAACCATGTTCCATACCGCCTCACCAACGCAATTGCCTGCTTGGATAGTCTTTGTTGCAGTCCCTCTTCAATAGTTCTAACCAATGATGTAAAACTCTGCGCGTCAAAGCTAAACTCGTGAGTACTCACAAGCCCTAGTCAGGCGCAAGTCACTTGCCCATATACTGGGCGTCGAGTTTAAGGAAAAATTGCGGCAAGTTTAACACAAAAAAGTTGTCGAAAATCGCCAAAATGCGGGCAAAACGTTGGCACAAACATTTACGGTAAGAGTTTTAAGTCAAAAAATACCTAAACGCTGTTGTATTTTGTCATTGCAATCCGTGACAGGAGGGAAAAAAGATGACGCGATTAGGGAATGAATTGCAAGCAAAAAACTGCATGACTAGGGCACAAATCACACGATTTCAGGCAAAAATCCAAACGACAGGAGCACGTTTTTACGAAATTTTTCTCAGATTGAAAGAAGCATTTCAATTCTTTTTTTCCTACAATTCTGTTATATTAAATTTTAAACTATAATATACAAATTTTTTGCAGAGAGAAACATTATTTCTTTCTAGCACTGAAACATTATTTCCAGCACGAATTTTAAATTGTTGCCACTAGGGGGCGGGAAAAACTTAATATATTAAATTTTACTTTATTAAGTTGTTAACATTGTTATTTAAAAATAACACTTTTAATAACTTAATATATTAAGTTTATTAACTAGGTTACCGGGTTTGCCTCTGGGCCCCCTTGGTACGGGTCCGGTTCGACCTGGGTTCGAAAAACCCAGAGTGGGTTCGAACCCAACCGAACCCGGGTGGACCCAGTCGAACCCGGGCGGCTGGGCGGCCCGTAAAGTGAGGCAGTCCAATGCTGCATAGTAAATAGGCAGTGCAACAACATTATTCAGGTTGTAGGGATCTCTTAGTCTTGTATATGCTTTGTGAAACCTATTATTGAAAGTGCTAATAGGTTCATGTTCTTGTCTTCTTATTTCCACAAACTGTCGATATAATTCAAATGGAGAGATTGGCGATCTGAATTTTTCTAAGAAGATATCTTTCATCTCTTGCCAATTATGAATGGAGTCAGCTGGCAAGTGGATATACCAGTGAGAGGCTTCTTCATCAAAGGTGTAAGGAAACAACCTACAAGCTACGTCTTCATGCTGGATATCTCTATTATGCAGGAGATCTTCAAAAATCTTGATATGTTCATCAGCTGAGCGACTTAGGTCACAACTATGAAACCTAGAACAAAAGTGTTCAAGGCTCTTTGGCATTGCATTATAGGCTGTGAAGACCATAGGGGATGCATTGGCCGGACGCCACGCCATTGGGATGTTTGCTGGGGAAATCACTGGCTGAACTTGTTGGACAATTGGTGTAAAGGAGATTGAAGGTGGAGTGCTTGAGACTTGAGGGGAGGGGGTTTGGAACAAATTGGAAATGTCTTCCACCTCTGGTCTATCTTCTTCTGCTTGATTCTCTCCTTTCTCTGGCGAAACTTCTCTTTTTTGTCTAGATCTGGTGGATCGTTCCAATTCTACGAATTCTTTGGATGAACCTTGTGCTGATTTGAGGATCCTCTGAAATTTATCCGGGGAGAAAGAACTTATGTGATCCAGCGTAGCGTTTATTCTTGCTGAGGCAGTGTAGGAGCAGGTTCAGGGGCTGGATTAACTTCCTCTTGTTCTCTCTGATTTTGTGCATTGATGCGGTTAGCAATCTCTTCTTCCTTTTCTAGGATGAAGCACATTCGACACCAGTCAGGATAATTTCTTTTCACAGACCAGGCTAAGCTATATAACTCAATGATGATGTCTTCTTGTTCGTCGTTGAAGCTCAAATCTGGTTGTATTACTGGTTTGGGGTCTCTTCCTGGTTCAGGAGGATTGATGGGCAGACCCATCTCTTACCATGTTAGTGGATTGGGAAGAAAATTGTAGGATCTCTTTCAGAACTTGCTTGTGAAGGGTAGAAATCCTTTGTCTCTCTAGATTTTCTTTGATCACAGTCTCTATTTGTCTTCCTTTTTCTTCTTCCGTGGCAATAACTTGACTTGCTTGTCTGAATTGAGAGTAATTTACTTTTGATTTCCAAGCAAGTGCTCACAATTGATCTGTAATGCAGGACTGATTTAGTCCTTGTTCAGGTTGTTCAAGAGGCAGATTGAATGGGAATTCATGCGGCAATACCATGCTGCCTCATATCTACTGTCCAAAATAGGTTACTTTAGCTGGTCCAAACTCGACGATGATCAAGCCCTCCTTCTAGCGCCATTTTATGTTGGTGTCTGTTTTATCATCTACCAAACATTAGGATAGGAAACCTGAAGGTATTCTATCCTCTCTTGAAAAATCACTATTGATTCCAAGGTCTATATGTGCGAACAAGCGACTTTAGTGGAATAGCTTCTTGGGTAGTGTATGCTGAAATTTTCAAGGGGGACTTACGTTTGACAAGTATTTTTGAACTGCTGGACTTGGATTTAGCAATTTAGGCTCTTCTTTTTTGGGGGGGGATTTTCTGGGATTTAGACTTTCAAAAGAAAGGGAAAAAGAGATAGGGTTTAGGAAGGCTAATCTAATCCTACGGATTTCGGAGACGGTATCAACTGGGTGCTTTCGAGAAACCAAACCTTGCTTCGCCACACTAGGGACAACTACACAAGGCCGGTGCAATCTTCAATGGGTTGTGCTTATGATCGAGATGTCAGGATGCACAGCGGATGGGCTCAGACTAACTTTGCACGGTAGAATGGAAATCATCCATTTACCAAAAGTATGAGCGGAAATACACCATCAATTGACACTTATCAAATCCTTCATTCAAATTAACAACAATGAAAGCAAATCTAAATTAATTCTAACTAAGTGTTGAGGCAATTGAAACCATGCAAATCATTCAAATAATAGAGATTACAAAGCAGCGCACATGCAATATATTATCTAGAAATGACCTTAAGCAACAATACATCAAAAACCTCACCCTTTTCAAATGAGAGGAGGCAACCTTATATGGTTTTTCAAAAATAAATGAATGGCTGCGATCAAACAGTGATCAAGGGCCAAGATTGAAAGTCCTAAACCCTAATTAGGTTTTCCCGAAATACTATCAGTTCAAGCAAATGAAAGAGTGACAAGTGGCCTAGTTGCTAATTTTACTGAGGTGAGTGGCCACTTTCCTCTTTGAGAGATTCAACGTATCTGGACACAATGAGCTTGACCTCCTCCATGGTGACACTTGGCAAACCGCCAATCTGGAAGTCGATGAGGTCCATATCGTCGGCGCATGTGGCAAGGATGCCTTCCCACTCCATTGCTTGGGTGAGGAAGTTGTCATCGATGGAGAGGAAGTTTGCAATCTTCGAAAGATCGCCTTTGTTAATCATCCCTGAATCTCGGAAGAAGCTTGCCTGAATCTTGGCTCTCAGGTTCTCTGCTTGTAAATGCTTCTCCCTTAGGCTTTCCTTCTTCCAGATCTCTGACGCCACATGGAATACCTTGCCCAGGATCTCTCTAACACTTGCCTCTGTCTCAAAACACTTGGTCTCGGATTTCTTCAGAACCTCAATCCGAGTGACTAGAGCATAGTACCACGTGCCGAAGTCGTACCTGTCTCCTGTCTGTATGATGCCTGCATCCACTAAGCTCCTCTTTGACATGCCTCAGATAACCTTCAGGTGAGGGAATATTTCATTATGAATTTCATCCACTTCTTCCCAATTGGATGCTAGATCTTGGATACGATCAATCAACAAAGAAGTTGCCTCGTGTGCCAATACTAAGTTTTCTACCAGGGTGTTAGCACGTACCAAAGCATCTGAAATCCACTCCTCTTGAGTGTACGATCCCTTCATATCATCATAGTCCTTCATTGATCCCTGTTGAAGAGGCTGTGGTGGAGTAGCCGAGACTTCATGGTTGAGCGGGCTAGTAAGATGGAGAACATACTTCTTCCACTGTTGGTTCTCTTCTTCCACTTTCTTCCTCTTTTCGTTTTCATGAGCCAACCTTGTCTTTAGAACGTTGCAGGAGTCATCAAAATATTGGATCTCTTGGTCCTGGGTAGGCTTACCCATCTCTATGGTGGTGTTGTGATGCATTCACACATCGCCCCAATACAAATGGGGACCCCTACTTTTTTCGCTTTTTGGGGTTTGCTTTCTAGGTGTTTTGGGTTTGTCTGTTAGCCTTTGCATTTTCAGTGTCGCCAGGGGATCAATAGGATGGTAGGCTTTGCTTGAGCCAGGGGAGTCAGCAGGTGCCCCAAAATTAGGGTTTCTTTGAGAGTCTTCCTTAGGGCCTGGTTTTGCTCTCGTTGCTAATTGTGTCTTGCTTTGTGAGTGGGTATCATTCTTGAGGGTCTGAGTTAGGTCAAGTTGGTGAGTGTAGAAGTCTGGAATGTCATCCTGATCTTCAAATGCCCTGAAATTTGGCTAAGTCTGGAATGCCCTGATCTTGAAATTTGGCTAAGTCTGGAATGTCCTGATCCTGAAATTTGACTAAGTCTGGAAAACTGAAGAATCCTCCAAAAACTAGATTTTGCAATATAACTCCTGGAAGTCCAAAACCACTCTCAAACATCCTGAAAGTATATATGGAATATAACTTAAAGTATAAGAAAGAAGAAAAATGTTATATTCCATAAAATGATCTTGACGGAGAGTCCAAAATGTCAAATTTCGCTCTTGACCCTTCCAAAGGGTCCGAAGCGAAATTCTCCATAAGGCATTCTACTTTAACCAAAACCTAGAACTAATGCATTCCTAGGCTTGAATGAAGGTAAAAATGCTTTTTTGAATGAAGAAATGTGAAAATGAAGTCAGGATCTTGGCCAAGATTAGGAATTTTGCTCCTGACCCTTCCAAAGGGTCCAAAGCGAAAATCTTTATAACTCTTGTTTTCCTCCTTATTTTGGCTAGGCGTTGGCTTGATGGGAGATGAATGGGTATGTTTTTGCCTTGAGAGGGAGTTTGATTGATTTTGAAGAACAAGATTTTGGCCTAAAGGAGAATTTCGCTCCTGACCCTTCCAAAGGGTCCAGAGCGAAATTCATCATAAACTTCATTTGCTACCTTGTTTGACCTTGAAACCTTCTTCCTCAGGTGGAAAATGATCTAAGTTTGCTTCTTGAAGTGGTTTGAAGTTTGAAAAGTGAGTAATCTAGCCTAGAATGAGATTTTCGCTCCTGACCCTTCCAAAGGGTCCAAAGTGAAAATCTTCTTAAAGCTCATTTCCTCCTAAGTTTGACTAATTTTTGATTTGCAGGGTATCTTGGAAGAAAGGATGGACATTCTTGTTGCCTTTGAAGTGTTTGAAAGCGTTGAGAAATGAAGGATTTTGGACCAAAATTGGAATTTCGCTCCTGACCCTTCCAAAGGGTCCAGAGCGAAATTCCTAAAAGCTCTTATTTTTGCAATGAAGAAGATCAAGTTTTGATTTGTTATGACGTGGATGGAAGAGAAATAACTTGTCTTTACCTCTTGAGGTCGTTTTGAAAGGGAGAAATGAAGAATCTAGCCCAAGTTAAGATTTTCGCTCCTGACCCTTCCAAACGGTCCAGAGCGAAAATCTCTCTAAGAGGCATTTCTTTCCTTATTTAGCCAAATCTTGATGACCAAGACATGATGAGAAGAAGAATGAGCATGATTTAGCCTTTGAGAATGTTTGGAAGTTATGAAAATGAAGGATTCTAGCTAGGAAAGTGAATTTCGCTCCTGACCCTTCCAAAGGGTCCAGAGCGAAATTCCTTATTAGCCTACTTTTTTGACCTTTCTTGGACATGAAACCTTGTTCCTAGGGCAATGAAAGATGAAATCCTACCTTGCAAAGAAGTTTCAAGTTAAAAAAATAATGATTTTTGGTCAAGAACGAAAATTTCACTCCTAACCCTTCCAAAGGGTCCAAAGCGAATTTTCTCAAAACTTCTTTTTGCTATCAAGTTTTTGCTAGGTCAAGTGTGGGATAAGGCAAAATCAAGAGGAAGTTGCCCTTAAGAGTGACTTTAAGTTGCTAGAGACCATGAAAGATGAAAGAATTGAGCCTAAAAGAGATTTTCGCTCCTGACCCTTCTAAAGGGTCCAGAGCGAAAATCCTTAAAATCATCTTTTCTTCCAAATTTTGAACAAAGCCAAGCTTGGACAAGCATGGGAGAGGTCATTTGGATTGCTTTGGAGTGGATTTTGGTCACCAAGAATGCAAATTTTGAAGCCAAATGAGATTTTCGCTCCTGACCCTTCCAAAGGGTCCAGAGCGAAATTCTTAAGATCACCCTTTTTTCCTTGCAAATCAAGTCAAGATTTTGGTTTTTATACCCTGGAGAGGAGTGAGGCAAGATGTTCTAAGTCTAGAGCGAAAAACCTAAAATCTACCTATTCCTTTCAAATTTATGCTAAGCTATGCCTAGACCAAGGTGAAAGATGCCCTTAAGATTGCCCTTGAGTTGATTGTTGTCTTCAGGAATGATGATTTTAGGCCAGAGGAGGAAATTCGCTCTTGACCCTTCCAAAGGGTCCACAGCGAAAATCCTTCAATCACCTATTTTGCCTTGCAAAATCAAGTTAAACTTGGGTTGGACGTGAGAGGAGAAGTGTTTTCTAGCCTTTTGAGGTGAGTGCAACTTGAAATGATGGAGGAATAAGCCTAAATTAAGAAATTTGCTCCTGACCCTTCCAAAGGGTCCAGAGCGAATTTTCTCTAAATCACCCTTTTTCCCAAATTTGTGCCAAGCCAAGTGCTGACTAGGGCGAGTTTTGATGGGAGAGGTCCTCAAGAATGACTTTGACTTAACAATGATTATCAAACTTGAAGGAATTGAGCCAAAAAGTGATTTTCGCTCCTGACCCTTCCAAAGGGTCCAAAGCGAAAATCTTAAAACCACCTATTTTCCTTGCAAGTCTAGTCAAACGTTAGGTTTTCATGGCTTGGATGGGTGCGAGGAGACATGTTCTTGCCTTTTGAAGTTGGTGTTGAAAATGATGGAAATTAGCCCAAACCAAGGATTTCGCTCCTGACCCTTCTAAAGGGTCTAGAGCAAAAATCCTAGGATCACCTACTTTCTTTGCAAGACAAGTTGAAATTTTGATTTTTATGGCCTAGATAGGAGTGAGGCAATGTGTCCTTAGTCTTGGAGGAGAATTGAAGTTGAAAGGATGGAGGAACATGCTCAAAACCTGAAAATCGCTCCTGACCCTTCCAAAGGGTCCAGAGCGAAAAACACTAAAACCATCCCTTTCTCCAAATTTTGTGCTAAGTCAGGCCTGGACTAGGGTGAGAAAAGCTATTTGGAATGCCTTGGAAAGATGTTTGACCTTCAAAAATGTGAATTTAGAGCTAAAGTTGGAATTTCGCTCTTGACCCTTCCAAAGGGTCCAAGGTGAAATTCTTATAGGGTCTGTTCCTGGAGAAAATCTTGGGCAAGTTTCATGTTAATATCTTTTTGTTGATGATTTAAGTTGAAAATGCTATGTTGAAATGAATTTATCATGTGTCCTTAATCATCTTTTGGTTTGTTTTGGCAGATGAAAGAAGACCAGGCTAGGACAAGGATGACCTTCTCTAGCCCAGCATCATCAAGGACGACCTCTTCCAGTCCAACATTTGAAGGAAAGACAAGGTGGCATCCCAGTCATCACTCCTCCAGTCGGGTTGGTCCACCTCAGTGTGTCCAGATTCAATGTACCTGGCTCATCAAAATGGCACAAACTTCGATGTACCTACCCCGGTTCTCCATTGGTCGAATATTCCAGAGAAGACGTGTCCAAATAATGCAATTATTTCATTGGCCAGAATTGAGTTTGTTGTAACAAACCGTAATTAGGGTTTTCATTGTAAAATCTTGGCCATTGATCTCAAATTGATCTAAGCCATTGAATTGTATTGTGGGCACTATATAAGCCCTGACTCCTCATTTGTAAAGGCTAATAGTTAGTCAATAGAGGATAGTGGGTGAATAGTTAGCTAATAGTGAATTGTTAGCTGATAGAATAGAAATTAGAGTAGATTAAGAAGAGAAGGCAAGACATTGTTGCCTTAATTGTAAAGAATTCTTTCATTGAAGATATGGTGGAATATGTTGTTTCTTGCAATGTGCATGGTCTCTTGTTGAATCTTCATTTTTGATGATAGATAATTAGATTGAGTGAAGAAAATTGTTGAATGCACCTGTGTGGAATCTGTCTAGTCCATACCACTAGCCTCTTACTGATTGTAGTGCGCCCTGCGTGGTCAACTGGCATAAAATGAGCTTAATCTTAAGTCGTTACATGTCCATTGTTCATGCATTATCTTGAATGGTGATCATTGTCGGATGGTGTACGATTTGAACATATTGGAAGCATCCCTTAGAAGATCGCACTGAGTTGGTGTCGAATTGTTCAACCTGATGGTGAGACCCAGCCCAGTAGGACTCCACCTAGTCATTCATCCATCTTCTCGCCTTCTAGATAGTAGAGTAGACTTCCTGAACCCTGCATCTTTTGCCATTTGTTTGTCTTCCAGTTAGTAAATAGGACTTGTGATTCCAGCAAATCAGACGCTCAAGTCATCAAGTGTAAGTCCCCTTGTGATTCCAGCAAAATCACATCATACCACGAAGAGCTCATCCACACGTAGAGACCCTACATATCAGAACCTTGGAGTTACTCTGATTGATCCTTAGGTGAGATCTTCAGCAGTCGGGAAACTTTGCTCAAGAGAGGATAAGGTACCTTTAGGTATTTTATTCTGTGTTTGGTCGTGTGCAAAATACACATCAATAGGTGGTAACCTTGTAATCATCTGCGGTGACATTGTCCCTAGTCTTCCCTTCTTTGGGCACTACCATCTAGACTGTCCTGAATTCGGCACTGTCTCTCCGAATCAGGGAAAACTTCTTGGCTGGTTTGGGTGGTTTAGCTATAGCGGGTTCATTCACCTTCTCCAGGAATGCTGCGGTGACCTCCTCGGTTGAGTGGGCCTCCTTGGGAACCTTGGCCTTTAACCTTGCTCTCAGCCAATCCAGAATGGTTGATTGTTCTATAGTGTTCCAATCAAACTCGTCACCTGCCCCTCCTGGGTTCGTTGGTATGCCATCCAAGAAGATTGTAGGGGCCTCAATCTGCCCCCCGTCTGGAGTTCGGAAGAGCTTTTCCACCACTTCCTCAACTGGCTGGGAAAGCACTCTTACTTCATCATCAATCACACAGATGTTCATCTCTTGCTCCCCAATTGTACTCTGATCAGGCGCAATGGAAGCAACACTTAGGATGGAGTGACTTTCGCTGGATTCTCTTCTCTCACCTACAACCCTTTTCCCTGTGACCTTTGTGGAGCTTCCACCCAACTCCTTCCTCTTTCGAGACCCAACACTTTCTGGATTCCGAGCATCACCGGCGGAGGTACAAGGATTGACGGACAGAGTATCATCTACTCCCATTAATTCATAAGTTAAAGCCACACCTTTGGCCTTCAACTGTTTTGTCTTTTCAGATGCCCACCACCTTGAGTACTATTGATGTGTATTTTGTACACTACCAAACACAAAATAAAATACCCAGAGGTATCTTATCCTCTCTTGAATAAAGTCTCTGAATGCTGAAGATGTCGCGAAAAGGATCAATCGGTGATGACTTCAAGGTTCTTTTTGTAGGATCTCTACGTGTGGATAAGCACCAGCAGTCGTTGTATATGCTGTTTCTTCAAGGGGCCTTACGTACTTTCAGAGAAAGCTTGTCCGTGTTACTTTCTTTCCAAATGCAGGAACAGGATTTTCCTAACACTAACAGATTTCAAAAAATGTCAAAAGATAAGGGTTTCAAGGAAGGAATACTTGAACTATTCCTAAGAATGACTCAATGAAGACTAGACTTGATAAGATTCTACCAATTTCAGTATCGCCAAGAAATTACAACTCTACTGGAATTGATGCGATCTTCTAAGGGGATTCAAATAACTTTCAAATCATCAAGGATATAGATACTATCATAGAGATACATATCAATACTTCCAAGAATGATTGAATTCTTCATCAATCTCAATGTTTCCAGTTGACCACACAAGGCGTCCTTACAATCAGTAAGAAGCTAGTGGTTTGGAATGTGAATCTTATCAAAGATCAAGCACAACACTTCGTCCTTCAAACTTAGAACTTAAATGCTATTTCAACTAAGAGTGATTCAAGAAGATAAACAATCATGAAGATAGCCACAAGTATTGCAATAAAACACCATAACTTCAATATTTTATTGATCTCATAGCCAAATGGACAACAATTGTTCAAAATTCCTTCTTCACTACTCAATCTTGCTACAACAATAACTTTCTAACTCTCTTCTCTCTAAGCTCTCTCTCTTTTTTCTAACTTCTAACTTTTCTAACTCTTTAAAATGAAATGAGTGAGGGTATATATAGCATCCTCAAATACAATGAATGGCTTGGATCCATTCAAGATCAATGGCCAAGATTTTACAATGAAACCCTAATTAGGGTTTGTTATAACAAACTTAATTTTAACCAATGAAATAATTGCATTATTTGGACACATGTCTTCTCTGGAATATTCGACCAATGGATAGCCGGGTTAGGTACATCAAAGTTTGTGCCATCTTTAATGAACCAGGTACATTGAATCTGGACATGCTGAGGTGGACCAACCCGATTGGAGGAGTGATGACTAGGATGCCACCTTGTCAAACACTTGGTTGATGCTCAATTTGGTGATGCCTTCCTTCAAATGCTGGACTGGAAGGTAGATGGAGAAGGTCGTCCTTAATGATGCTGGACTGGAGGAGACCTTCCTTGATGATACTGGGCTGTAGGAGATCGTCCTTGATCTAGCTTGATCTTCTTTGATGAGAGTCTGCCAAGTAATTGATCCTCCGCCTTTGGGGGTCGTCATTTGATGCCTACACCAAAATTTAAAATTAGTCTTTAAGCATCATACCTTAAAGCATAGAATTTAAGACCTTTGAAGGGAATAATTCAAAACATTAATTTGAAAATGACATGATAAATCAAGAATTATATATTCTTAAATTAATTATGAATGAAAATTAGATTTTCAAGACTTAGACTTTAAAAGATTGCTATGAAATCAAAATAAGTCTTGAATAAGAACTTCAAACAATTTGATTCTTCATACCTCTTCTTGAATGCTTAACTATCAACCCTTGAAAATGGAAGGAAGAAGATCAAAATTCGCTGGATAAAGATTGAATTGTGGTCTTCCTTTGGATGAATTACGCCTCAATTAGCCTTCAAAAGAACTTCGCTTCCACTAGCCTCCAAAGACTTAGCAAATTCTGGAATTTAGCCTCCATTTTAGTAAGAAATTCGCTTCCAATCTGCTAGATTTCGCTCCTCCAATCTGCTCCTCAAAATCACATTTAGAACAATGAATGAATGATTTGCATTTTGAAACAATACTACTCTCTTATATAGGGCACTCACCCTAATTAACCATGAGGCCGACCTAGGTTTTTAGCAATAAAACAAATAAAATTCTCTTTAGAAAGAGGCGGACTTGCTTGTAAAAGCAAATAAATATGTTTTGAGCGCTCACTTTTATTTTTTTAATTTTAAAATTAATTTTAAGGCTTGAAAGGTGTTCTTTCTCATTTGTTTTAAGGCTTAAAATTAATTCATCCAATTGCAAATGCCTTAATTCATGCGAATTTCATTTAACTTCTTGAATTTGGCAAATTTAGAGAAAATTTGGGAATATTAAGTTTTGATTGAGGCTTAATGAAGTTTCCTTTCTCCCTTAGGCATTGAAATGTCCAAAGTGATGAAGGTCTAGATTATTTCAAGACTTGTTTATTTCAAAAATTGAAATTTTCACAACCTATATTTTTGCAAATTTCCATGACTTTGTCTTCACAATCTTGCAATTTGCCTTAGACTTAATCAAACGAGGTTGAATGATAGGTTTCTTGATGAATTCGCCCTGGACCCTTTGGAAGGGTCAGGAGCGATTTTTCCAATTAGGTCTTGAATACCTCATTCCCTTCACTCCAAAATCTCTCGGAAGGCGAGTTCATGTTTGTTTTGGCCTAATCAAAGTCTTGCATTTCAATTTTTAGTCTTTCACACGAGGAAATTAGGTGAAAATGTGATTTTCGCCCTGGACCCTTTGGAAGGGTCAGGAGCGATTTTTACATTTTAGGCCAAAATTCACCTTAGTTTGATCATTAACCTCTTTCAAGGCAATCTCCAGGGTATATTTATCTCCATCACTGAGTTGGCTCATCAAAACTTTGAAGGCAATACTACATTTTTGGGAATTTCGCTTTGGACCCTTTGGAAGGGTCAGGAGTGAAATTCTCTCCTGAGCTCAAAATTCACATTTTTTGAAGGTCTAAATTTCTTCAAGGCATTCCAAATAGGTTCTTTCATTGTAGTCCAGGCCTAGTTTCACTCAAATCTGGAAGAAAAAGATGACTTTAGGGTTTTTCGCCCTGGACCCTTTGGAAGGGTCAGGAGCGATTTTTCTTGCTTGGGCTTACTCCTCCATCATCTTGTCTTCAATCCACCCTTCAAGGCTAGGCAATGGTCTTCTTCATTCACTCCACCCAAGCTTGGTTTGTTCTTGCAAGGCAAAATAGGGGATTTTGAGATTTTCGCCCTGGACCCTTTGGAAGGGTCAGGAGCGAAAATCATCCTCTGACCTAGAATCATCATTTTTTGAAACAAACATCCACTCAAAGGTGGTCTCAAGGGCCTTTTCTACCTTGGTTTAGTTTTGCCTTAGCACAAACTTGACAGGAACATGTTGGTTTTAGGATTTTCGCCCTGGACCCTCTGGAAGGGTCAGGAGCGATTTTTAGGTTTTAGGGCAATTCCTTCATCCTTTCAACTTCAAATCATTTCCAAGGCAAAGAACATCATGCCTTACTCCTCTTTGAGTCCTGAAAACCAAAATCTTATCTTGAACTGCAAGGAAAATAGGAGGATTTGGAAATTTCGCCCTAGACCCTTTGGAAGGGTCAAGAGCGAATTTCCCTCTTGGCATCAAAACTTGCATTCTTGGGAATCCAATTCAACTCTAAGTCATTTCAAAAGTCCTCTCACACCCTTGTCTAAGTTTAGCTTTGCCCAAATTTTGAAAAAAAAATGACTTTTGAGGATTTTCGCTCTGGACCCTTTGGAAGGGTCAAGAGCGATTTTTACAATCTTGACCAAAAATCTTCATTTTTTTACCTTGAAACTTCTTTGCCAAGTAGGATTTCATGTTTCATCATGTTAGGATTAAGGTTTCATATCCAAGAAAGGCTAAAAAATAGGTTTATAAGGAATTTCGCTCTGGACCCTTTGGAAGGGTCAAGAGCGAAATTGCCTTTCCTAGCCAGAATCCTTCATTTTCATCACTTCTAAACATGTCCAAGGGTTTCAACATGCTCATTCTTCCTTTCATCATGCCTTTGACACCTCAATTTGACCAAACAAGACAAGAAACGCCTCCTATAGAAATTTTTGCTCTGGACCCTTTGGAAGGGTCAGGAGCGATTTTCTCATTTTAGGCCTATTCCATCATTTTTTCAAGTTAAAACATCTTCAGGAGGCAAAAGCAAGTTGTTCTTGTTTCATTCATGCCAAAAACTTGACCTCCTTCACTGCATAATGAGAGCATTTGGGAATTTCGCTCTGGACCCTTTGGAAGGGTTAGGAGCGAAATTTCCCTTGTCCAAAACTATTCATTTTGCATGCTTCCAAATCTTCAAGGATGTCCAATCTTCTTCCCAAGACACCCTGCACATCACAATTTAGCCAAAGTTAGTGAGAAATAAGCTCAAATAAGATTTTCGTTGTGGACCCTCTGAAAGGGTAAGGAGCGAAATCTCCATTCCAGGCCAAATTGCTCAGTTTTCATGTTTCAAACCACCTCATAAGGCAAAGTTAGGTCATTTTCTAAGCTAGGAACAAGATTGCAAGTCTATCCAGGGCAAGAAATAGTGTTTAGGATGAAATTCGCTCTGGACCCTTTGGAAGGGTCAGGAGGGAAAATCCTCTTTCAGGCATCATCTTGCTCTTCAAAAATCAATCAAATCCCTCTCTAGGCAAAAACATATCAATTCACCTCCAAACATGCCCTAGGAAGTATCACTTAGTCAAAAATGAGGAGAAAAAGAGGTTTACAATGATTTTCGCCCTGGACCCTTTAGAAGGGTCATGAGCGAAATTGACATTTTCAAACTAGATGTTACCTTGACTCGCTTCATCCTCCATCAAACTTGATCAAACCAACTCCTTTTCTTCACTGGCTCTGCTCAACTGACTTAGACGGGGAAACAAACAGGACCTTGACAAGAAAACCTTCTTTCAATCTAGACCTAGCCTGAGACCTATTCTCCCTGTCCTCTGATCTAACCAACTTGACTCCCCTAAAAGGCATGATTCATTATAGCAATCTTGAGGCTTCAGTCAGACGACTAACAATCTCCCAAAACAAGACTAGACTTAGCTTGAAAGAAACCCTAAAACGAGCTTCCAAGGTTTAGCCCTAATCTAACCAGCCCAGGCAGATCACTCACTCACTCAAAAACCTAAAAAGCAGAGAGAAAAAAAAAAAAAAAAAGCAAAAGGAAAGCAAAACCTAAAGCAAAAAGAGGGGGTCCCCATTCTAATGGGGCGATGTGTGAAATGGTCACAACAAGTACTCAACCACCGACCTCATGAGGTCTGCTAGATCTGATTTTTCTCCCTCTGTCCAATCTGTCAAGACTAAGGGTTCATTCTTCATCTTCTCAAAACCTAGTTGTTGAAGTTCTAGGCTTTCTTCTACCTGATCAGCAACTTTGAATACTTCTGTTGCTCTCACCATACTCAAAGGAATTGTTGACTAGAACCTCTTTCGGATCTCGAAACTATCGGCTGCATTAGCCCAGTAGTCTTCTAGATCCAGTTTGTGCTCAAACGTTGCCCCTTCGATCTTCTTTATCCTATGGAATGGATCGAAATCTTTTCTTGCCTTGTATTGATAGAAGGGATACCAGGCCAGTTCTTTCTCAGCGGTGGCTGCAGCCTGTGATGATGGACATGTTTCCAGCCCATTACCAATTGTAAGTGAGGACGTCCCTGCCTTCTTCTGCTTATCCCTTTGAATCACTATATACTCCTCCAATTGTCTCACAACCTCGAGCAACACCACTCGGTTGGTAGGGTAAGCTGGAAGCTTGTATGGAGGCCCAGAGAATCCCTGAATTCGGAGGTAAGTGAACTTTGGATATTGGATGTACCAACACCCGAACCAAGCGATGAAGTCCATAGACTCTTGAGAGAGCCTCTAGTGCAGGCCACCTTGAAGGGTCTGGGTAATGTGCATCAAGAAGGTATCATTCACCCTTTTGAAATGGAACTTCTCCTCCATGTGGAGCTGGGGATAGCAATCATATACTGGAAATTGGTTCTCCTTGTTCCCAACTTCTCCTCTACAAGTGAGACCTCTGTACCTGTAGGTCCTGGCTAAAGAATAGAACAAGTAAGAACTCATGAAGAAAGTCCTATTCGCCTCCAAATTCCTTAGCTGGCTGTCTAGGTTGTCACTAATCATACGGGCCCAGTCTATCATTTTTACTCCATTGATTATTTCATTAATGAAATTATACATCCAGGGTTCGAATGGAGCTCCTTGAGGATTTCCTATTATTCTATTGAGTAGGACAATCATGTCCCCAATGTCCTCCTTGAAGTATGCTCGCACTAGGCTCTTCCTCTGGAGTTTGGAGGCGCCCTTCCTTGGCTTGTCTAGCCAGGAATGGTTAACTATGGCATCATATTCCTCCAGGTGGTTGTGGTACAGACTGTCAGCTTCGTCCTTTGCCATATATACTGCGTTGTGGTACTCAGGGATCCTAAAGGCCTCTCTGATGGCCTCATCGTTGACATTCGCCAACACTCTTCCATCAGGTGTAACAATATCCTTACTGATGGGATTGTAGTGTTTGGCACATTCAACTACTAGTTCATTGCACTACATGGTGGGGAGGAAGCCGGCAGCGTGCACGATACCACTCTTCATCATTTTTCGCGCAATGGTGGTAGGCACAAGGTTGTCCAGACCAAACATTCGCTTCTTAAACTCCCTCAGATTGATGTGTCCGAGGTTGGTGTCGTTGATGTTCTTCCACTTTGAAGTCATCCTCGATTCTGGAGGAGCATCTTTGTCTACCTGGAATTTCATAATGTATAAGGCCTGCAGACAAACAATGGAAATTTTAAAGTTAGAAAAGGATTTGCAAAGTTTTGAAAATAATGGGGCTGCGAAATGGCTAAGTGTTGGAAAATTTTCCCCTTTTTTATTCTCATACTTAGCCATAAAAATCGAATTTTCACCTTAAAACCCTCAGTCTTAAGGTTGGTTGTGGTTACCACCAAGTGTCAAAACTTTCTAAAAAATTCATACTCAGCCAAAAAAATGATTTTCTTCCTCCAAATTTTTTTGAAAAAATCATTTATTAAATTCTGGAAAATATTTAGAAAATTCACAATTTTAATTTCACCTCTGACTTGGATAGGAGTAAGGCTAGACTTTTCTCCAAAATATTCAGAAAATTTAGAAAAGTTGCCTTTCTCCAGAAATCTGTAAACCTTCTGCCAAAAAATATTATCCCACTTCTAGCAATATCTAGAATTTTCTCCAGATGATCTTCAAACTGACATACTTTACTAAGCTCTCCTTAGTAATTTTGAACTTCTTGGTGTAATAATGAAGTTGATAATGAAGTATTTGTAGACAAGGTAAAGCAAAACCCCTAAAATCATCCAACTCATACTTCTAATTCTAAAAAAAAACTTTCCATTTTGATTTTAGTTTGAAGATATTCATCAATCCTCCAATATTCCCTTTCAAAAAAAACAAAAAAACTTCCCATTTTGAATTAAGTTTGAAGATATTCATCAATTCTCCATTATTCCCTTTCAAAAAAACTTTCCATTTTGAATTAACATCTCAATAATTTTCCAATATTCCTTCAATATTTTTTTCCTCAAAAAAAACTTTAACACTTTGGATTTATTTTGAAGATATTCAATAATCCCTAGATATTTTCTTCATTTTGGATTTAATTTTGAAATCTCTGTGGATTTTGTGACATCATGTTGACTTTGTTTGACCTCCCATGTGTAGGTTGATTTTTCGAATTTTATCTCCATCTTCTTCAAATTTTGGCGGACATTGGATACCTCTCCAAGGTATGGCGGACTTTGGTGACCTCTCTCCCACCTTGGGCAGACTTTGGTGACCTCTCCTCAGGACCCTCCTAGCCTATGGCGGACTTTAGGCATCTCTCCTAGCCTATGGCGGACTTTGGAGGTTGCTCCCAACACTTGGCAAGCTTGGGCGAACTTTGTTGTTAGCTCCCACATGACCTCTCTAGGGTGTGGCGGACTTTAGGCAAGGCTCCTCTTGCTTGACTTAGCATCTTGGGCGGACTTCTAGCAAGGTTTCCGCATGACTATGGCGGGCTTTGGTGTCTTCTCCATCTTGGGCGGACTTCTAGTGCTTCTCCTCATTGGGCGGACTTTGATCACTCCTCCTCCTTAGCCTCCCAACCTTGGGCGGACTTTGGAGAGTGCTCCCACATGGCCTCCAAATGCATGGCGGACTTTGGCTAAGGCACCTTCATGGCCTCCATCATTGATGTTATTTGGCTAAGGCATTGGGGCGGACTTTAGCCTTTGCTCCAACATGGCCTCCTTCAAACTCATGGTGGACTTTGGTGAGAGCTCCTTCATGGCCCCCCCTGAGGTGTGGCGGACTTTAAGGATAGCTCCTCCATCACTTGGGCGGACTTTAGCCTTCCCTCCTCCTGCTTGGGCGGACTTTGGAAGGCTCTCCACATTGACCTCTTAGACCTTGGTGGACTTTAGAGTGAGGACCTTCATGGCCCTTTTACCCTTGGCGGACTTCAGAGTGTGCTCCCATGTGACCTCCCCAAACATGGCGGACTTCAGGGTGAGCACCCACACAGCCTCCTAAGGCATGGCAGACTTCAGGCAAGGCTCCTTTATGGCCTCTCTTGCATCGTGGTGGGGTTTGAACCTGCAAAAATACTTCAAAACCCTTGTTAGCCAGACTTAGAATAATTTTAAGAGAAATTTCAAAATTTCACAGTTTAGTCTAATTTAATCGGATTAACTTGAAATTTGAAATCCATGCCTAGGTGGATCATCTAAAGTAGCAAAAAGCCTAAAATCTAGGGATTTAGCTTTTTAGGTCGAAACTTGGATTTTTTCGAGTTCGGGTCGAAGCTGGTCAGTGGTACAAGTGTAAACCCTAGGTTTGCACCCCGAAAAAGCAAAAAGCCTAAAATCTAGGGATTCAGCTTTTTTAGGTCAAAACTTGGAATTATCGAGTTCCGGTCGAAGCTGGTCAGTGGTACAAGTGTAAACCCTAGGTTTGCATCTCGAAAAAGCAAAAAACAGACACCCTAAAAAATAGGAAAAACTTTCTAAAAATAGCCATACCGGGGATCGGGTTGAAAATGCCAAAAACGAAACTTCCTAAAAAATAGGAAAAAGCAAAAAAAACAAACTTTGTAAAAATAGAAAGTTGTCCAAATTCGTCCAAATCGATTGCGATCTTCGTCCTTTGGCCTTTCTAAGCACTCTAGTGGTGTTCACACTTTGGAATCACATAACTTGCAAAAACTAACTTTCAATCGTCAGGGCCTGAAATGCTCTGAACTGGACAAGGCTTGGTGAAACTGCAGCAAAAGGTCATAGGACGCTAACAAAACCCTAGAAAGCAGGAAAATCAGAGGGTCCCCAGTAGCAATGGGGCGATGTGTGGAAAAAGGTCACAACAGATCTCTAGAGGGAACATATGAAGGACCAGTAGCAAGTATATCTTTGAACACTTGTTTAAAATATGGAAAGCATGCCACGTGAAATGGTATGGCATTAGCATAGAAAAATTCGGCAATATAACTGTCAGCTACATCTCGTAATTACATATTAAAGTTGTCTGCAACACATGTAGATTTAGTAGCAGTAGCACTAGATAATGGGTGCAAAAACTCCATTGACATTCCTGTTTTTTTTGGCTTCACCCTCTGTGCAACCTAGTCACCTTGGCCTTCTCGATTAATTCTATGTTTTTGCATATTTTTACCCCTTGATTAGTTATACCTATTTGATGGAAGTAAACTCATTTAGCTGCCCCTGTATTCTTCCTTGCAAATATGACACAGCCATACTCTACTCCTCCCTGAATTTTTTTTCTTGATGTCTATGGCTGTTGCATGTTGTAAAAGTGATTTTTGGGGGGTTAAATGGGCCCTTTGCATATTTTTTCAAGAGTTCAGAAGGGCATTTAAATGAATTTTCTGAAATGTGTCCCTAAAGCGCCCAAACTTTTTGAAGAACTTCCATGGCATGTTTGTTCAATTTCGATTTCTTCATCCTCACTATCCCCACTTCTGTTAGAGCTCATTGTTTTCTTTTTGGGGGGGGTTGAAATGTAAATTACAGCTGCAAGTGAAAATATAGAACTCAAACAAACAAAATATCCCTCCAAGTGTTTGAAATTTTGAAAAAAAAATGGAAAAAATAATTGTAGAAGCATACAAAAAATAATGAACTTACCTCTTTCCTTCTTTCACTTGGTTTTCCTTCAGCTGTGTTTTTCTTCCTTCAACTGTTCACAATTTGCATATTGACACAAATGAGGTTAATTTTTTTGAATATTTTATTTTTGTTTTTCGGTTTAGGTTTTTTTCGAAGGGATGTCGGGGTCCTTGTGGGCCCCTCACTCCTTTGTTTTTTATTAGTTGTTTTTATTTTTTATTTTTTAAAAACAACTTAAAGTTGCCTGTGCCATAAGGGATGGTTAGCCATCCCCAGCTGTTTCCTCCTGTTTTGCAACTGTACTGAAAACATATCTGTGTCTTTTTAACTTTTGGTGACAGCGGGGGATGTTTCCAACTCAGGACGACCCGATTTTGGCTGGGTACGTGTCACCAGGCAACATAGATTTACACTCAACATGCGAAAATGTTGCAACAAAATGTTGAAAGACTTTTTAATATATTCTAATGCTATTGAAAGTAAGCTTCTTTTGGACACGAATCATGGGAAGCAATCAAGTAAACATTTACAGCAGTAGAGGAGCTGCATCACTTGGGTCTGTAGAGAAAAAAGAAACCGGATTGTGCACAAATGACTAAAATAGGTCAGGAGTTGTTAGTACGTTCAGTTACATCCTAAATGTTTAGGACTATAGAAGTGTACACTCTGAAAATAAATTAAATTGAAAACACTTGAACAAGCTATATGTAATTAGAGATTATTTAGAATCACTTATCACCTTGGTTGGTACATAACCAGCACAAGTTCTGTTCTTTTAAATCTGCGCCCATTGCCTAGGCTCTTCCCTTAACCATTTCATAGTGTGACTTACGAGAATATCTTCACACAAAATCCATAGTGAATATTGATATTCATAATAGTGCTCTACTTTATAAGCATTAGTGAAGTCTTCAAGTGGAAATGTCACATGCATTAGCAATACTGTTATCATCAATATTTAAGCATAGTAAATTTGTTACGTGGCTCATGATGTGTAGTATACATCAATAATCATTATGAGATCTACATGTTTATATTACATCCACATATGAAAAGTATTTATAGTATTTTAGCTACGTATGTAGTGAAAAATCAAATGATACACAAGGAATATGAAATGAACGAATGAACGGAGACCAAATATAGATTAGGTGTTGATCATTATCTATTTTGAAAATAGAGAAACTAATAAAATTTAATCAAATTAATAACCATATTGATCCTTTCTTATAATCAAGACACACACCATTGACATCCAGCAACGTACAATTCAACTTATAATATTTATAAGTACCTTACTATACTCTAAGTTATGCACTGAATTAAAAGAATGCCATTTGAATGTCCAGGGGACTTATGGAAGTCAGTCACCTTTCTTGAATTAATTCTCTTTATTTGGACATTGTTGCATCGTAAATGTAGAATACATAACAGAAAATGACATAACAAGTTGTCCAACAATGAGTTAAACCTTAGAAATTCAAAATTTAATAGAAACAAATGGTAAAGCGAAGTACAAAATTCCATCCAAAATCAATGTCGAATCTCCAAAAGTGTAATCCACTCAATGTTAAGATTTGATGAGTAAATTAAACAGCCCAGTTACTCATTTATAATATAAGAAAAAGCTAAAAGCAAAGTTTTGTAAGCAATTGTTACAGGCCATTCTACCTAGATATCTAAAAACAAGTGAAAACTACGAGATGACTCCTGGCCATGATTATGTTTGGACATAAACTATAATCCATCCTTCGCCAGGATGAGAGGCTGCAGCATCACATACACCAATTCCAGAGATTATATACTAGAAAAACTATAACATCAAGAATTACATATAATTTTCATCCATTATAATAATAAAAAAATTAAGTTATTGAATCAAATTGGGTTAGGGTATGATATGCTGGGTTAGGGCATGATATGCAGGTGTGACATTTTTTTTAGTGGACGTGTTCATTTAAAACTCATAAATATATACATATTTGTTAGTAAAAGCTATACAATATTAATACTCTGTTAAGTTAATATAAACTATAAAGCTTTACTATATTAAATTTATTTTTGAACATGTTAAATATTAATAATAAATATTAAATATAATTAGAGTTGCATAGACACAGATACAAAATTATATATATATATATATATAACAATTGAATAATAATATTAATAATAAAGTTGACAATAAATAATATAACAAATATATTATTTGTAATAAATTAAGTTCAATAAACAATAAATAAATGTAAACTTAATAATAGTTAATATTAAATTTAAGCCATCATCAACACTCTCACAAAGAGAAAAATAATTTGTATTGATTTTGGTGTTGTAGAAGTCTTGGTAACCATAAGCAATGAGAAAGCTGAACCAATGCCTGTAAAATTACCTGCTTTGGGTGATCAGACTCCATATGAGATCTCAATCCAACTTGATACTCGTGCTAATGAAGAGCACACACCTATACTAAGGGGATCTGGGGGCTGAATCAATATAATACAATCCTTTACTTTTTCAACTTAACAATCACAATAACATTAATTTCACAATATCATTCACATAATATCTTTCAACTTAACAATCACAATAACATTAATTTCACAATATCATTCACATAAAATCTAACAATTATGTAACACAAGTAGAACACACGATTTACGTGGATATCCTTACGGCAGAAAAGCACAACAAAATATTGCTTATATTGTTAAGTTATAGAGATCAGATTTTAATTTCAATCTGCCTAAAAGATGAACTGATAGACACAGATTTGTCACAGCACAAGAGGAGAATTCCAAATCTATTTGATTATAGTGAAGATTGACTGAGAGATGATTTGATTTAATCTGAATGTGAATGGTGAAAGCAATGACAGTAAATCCGAACTGCTAATGATACTGGACAATTCGAATATCTATATATGTGGGACTGTAGAGTTATAATTCTATTTTCCTGCACTTCTTAACCTTGCTTCTTAACCTTATATATAGAGAGAGAGGGAGATCGAACTAATATAAGAGCATCATGTCTAAACCAATCAACACGACCCTCTTAATCATCACGTCTCCCAACCATCATGTCTCTCTATCAAATCGGTTAGACATAACACGTCTAAAGCAAGAAGATAATACGGTTTGATCATTGAATCGAATCAAGTATTAACACGTCATTAGTTAACATGAATTAATAAGTAATTAATTCACACTATTACATAGAATCGATTAACATATGAATCGAATCATATGTAATATGCATTACATAGAATCGATTAATATATTAATCGATATATGTTGATTATCTCAAATAATCGAATCATATGATAGTTGATTCAAATACAATGTATATTCATTATTATTTTATTATAACATATAATTAATTAGTAATCTAAGTTGTTTTAGATGACTCAGTCAGATCAGATTACTGACTGACGCTAATCTTCAACATATATAAATTCTCCTTTACAAGCTTCATGGCCGCCAACCCATAGGAGATGCCAATCTCCTCAATTCGTAGGCACCAACCTTTTGAAGGGTGAATTATTGCAGACTTGAGGGCGATTTTATTGCATTCAAGGGCGAGTTGTTGCAGACTTAGAGGCTATTTATTGCAGCCTTGACGGATTTTTTATGTAGACCTTAAGGACAAATATTTGGATATCTGTGAGTAAAGATTCTTGAGCAGAATTGAGAAGATTTTCAGATCTGATTGAAGAAGAAGGTCAAACATTCATCATTTTATTCTTTTGAAGTTTGGGGCATCATTTCTAAGAGATTGGTGTTCTCTAGCTGAGTTGGTGCTCAGTTGAGGGGATTGGTGTCTTCAGTGGATTGGTGACTACAAAATTATCTAAAGGCAACTGGTGTCTCCTGTGGGTTGATGCTTACAAATTTTGTAAGAAGTTTTCAATATAAAAGCAATATTTTGCCATGGTTTTTTCCTGCAAGGGTTTGCACGTAAATCTTCTATTCTTTTGTGTTCTTACTTGCTAGATCTTGCATGTGTGGTTGATTAGACTTTATGAAATATTACTGACATCTAATCCAGATTTTAAAAGTAAAAGTTTGTTGATATGCTGATTCCCCCTCTCGATTCGTGTCCTCTTCAGAATTATAGCTTAAAATGTTTGAAGTTATCTTTCTTTGTTTGAGCCTTGGCATTTTGTTTGGTCTTTTGCTTATTTCAAGCCAAGTCATTGAACAGATTGTGATCGCATAAAACCACCCTATAAGAATTATTGAATCAAATTATTGACGTTCAACAAAGAGCAATTATTGACGGTTAAAAAACATTAGTCTCGCTTTAAATTGGCTTGTAACAGAGTACGAGAGCTCCTAGAATTCTTTGTAGGAGAAATGGGAAAGTGTGAGATACATTGTGGGGCAAAGGTGATCACGAAACATATTATTCCTATTAAGATTATAAAAAATTGTCCTTTTCCGTCTAAAAATCTGTCTTGGAATCGATTCTATGACAGAAAACCTCAGATCATATCTTTCCGGTTCATTATATCCGAAGTGTCAATACAAGAACCAGTGCTGCCAAAGTTTTATAAATTCATGGAAAATAATCCTTAGCACAATAATAATTGTTAATTGGTGCAAGCAGAACAGGATGAGTTGATTTGCATTATGCAACTGTAAATGCAGTTTCTACGTTGTCAATGTACTAAAATGCTTTTGAAAAAATATCATGTTCTGTAGGGTGCAGTGTCGAATCATTGAAGTAAGTAACAAGATTGGACGTTGGGTACGTTCTCCAACGAGGCACATTTGGAGAATGATAATGCAACTGGTGAAATGGCTGGAAAGTGTCTATTTGAAAAATCAGGTATCTAGTTGTGTATTTTCAAAGAAGGGGATGCCAGTCAATAGAAAAGATTGAGACATGCATATTTAGCTTTTCCTAATATACCTTCACATTTTGAGGAGATGTGTAAGCATGGATGTATAAATGTCAAGTACGAAAGCCATTGTGCATTTCAAATCAATACGTGGTTGATTGCCGGGCAATTTTTCCTTCTTTGACGAAAAGGAGGTGGTGATTATGAATGGAGGGAAATGGCTATCCAACTTTCAAAGCATTTATTATAATGTATCTATAATGCATGAGAAGTAATCTATTATAATATATTTATAATGTATGAGGAGTATTGTTGTCTTGGTGCATTCTAAGAGCTGGATAGGAGGATAAATAATGTAGAACAGAAGATAGAAAGAAAGTTGTTAAATTTTGTTTAGCATTTGGAAATATAAATAAAGAATTAAACAGCAAACTATTAACAAATCATTAGTAGAGATATTAACTTCTAATCATTAGATATAATTGGCATTAAGGGAAAGATCGCCTATAATAATTTAGAATTTCTGATAATTTTCACAAAAACACAGTATTTCTTGTTAAGATGAGAATAAAAGATAATATTTGATTCTCTTGAAGATTTTTATCTAGATTAAAATATATTTTCATATCAAACATTTACTCCTTAGCCTTCACCTTTTGACACTAATCTGTTTGCCCTATTAATGTTCTCCCTAGTTGTCATTCCACCTCCACTCATCCTTCGGTAAAATGGAGTTTAGGTTTTGGCAAATCAAAGAAGATCATATATAGCTTATGTAGCTTTTATAACTAGCGAAAAGCAATGAAAGTAAAGATAAAAGATCAAATTTGATTTTAGAAAAGTGAAACAGAAGACAGTCAGAATTGGTACTGAAAAAGAAAAGATAAAATCATGTTTGATTTTGTACTAGGACTTAATTTTCTGCTTATTTGTAATTTTTTCCCAAGTGTAAGCTCTTTTGTTTTGTCGATCAAATCAAAATATATGAGGATGAATTGACTAACTAGATTAAATTGTGCAGTCCTGTTGATGTAAAAGATGACATTTCAGCGCAAGGACTCATCCAAGTAAGCAATGCTCTATTATCGCAACCTATCATTTTTAAGATGGAAAACTGAGAAAGATTCCTTCAAATCTTTCAGAAATGACTCAAAAACTTATTCTTTATTTTTGAATGATTGAATAGTTTGCAGAAGCTTATGCGAAAAAAGGTTTGGTGCACTTGCATCAGATTTTTACACCTGAAACCCTTCGTGTTCCAAAGTCATACGAAGAATTAATGGAGCTTGAGTCCATTTTTAAGGTGTGATTCATGGTCACGAGGTTAATATTCATCTTTATACGATGCATTAGCCATACTCATTATATTGACATGCACTTTGTTAGTTCTCATATGATTTTGTTTTTCTTGGTTAAGGTTCTAGATCTATATGTTTGGTTGGGTTTCCACTTCAAAGAAAGTTTTCCAGATTATGAGGTAGCATCTTCTCAAAAAGCACTTTGTGCCATGTAAGTTTCAAGCTGAAGTTATTTCACGTCAAATATTTTTAAAAAAAGAGAGAGCATGGACTGGAATCGTTAAATATCAAGTGGTCCTTGGCTATCTAGCATTTTGGATGTATAATTTAGTATATGATACACTTTAAATTAATTATTTTTATAAAAAGTTTATTTGAAGGAAGGTTTTTTAATGCAGGTTAATTGAAGAATATTTAGAAAGATTAGGATGGAAGAAGCATAAAAGACGTTCAAACCAATCAAAAATTTCTTTTAAGCAGAAATTGCTTTTACAAATGTGAGCTCATTGTCCGAGTTTATAAAATAGTATCCAATTTTGTAATGTAAGTTTCTAAGGTTATTTATATTTTTTATGGTCAATTTAATAATCAAAATGGGTTATATCCATTCTTTGTGATGAAATTGTTGGGATTATATAAGATAACTCAAGGTGGTTTGTTATTCTGGGTAAAATATTGTGTAACATATCTAAATTAAAATACAATTTTCAAAAGATTTTTAATAATTTAGATATTTATAATAATTTTAAGTACTCAACGATAATTTCTTTTATGAGTAGTTATCTTTTAGCATCCTTTAAACTCGTGATATTTAGTGATAAACAATCATGAGGTAAGAGGACCTACAAAATATACAATCCACTACTTTGAGATTTTCTCATTATAATTGATTTTTTTAGTAACAAAACTTTAATGAATGCATTCCTTAAAAATTGTCATTATATATTTCAAATATGCTATTTGTATTACACGATCGTTTTGTTAAGAGTAGGTGTGCTATTTATCTTGTACATGTAGAGGTCTCTTGGAACTTGATTGGTCATAAAAGAGTAAGTAATTTATGTATTTCTAAGAATCATGCATGGAAAAAAATGAGATGTTGTTTGAAGGTGGAGATATGTGTAATTATTTGGGGATTTAGAAAATTATTTGTAATGAGAAATTGAATAGGGGATTATATGGTGGCTTTGGATCATCTTCCATTTTTAATGGGTGTTAGATGCAAAAGTGTTTCAAGTAGGGGTGCTTAAGAGTTACATGCTAACATTAGTGAAAGACAAAGATGCTAGTAGAGTACTTATATTTTAAATTTGGGGTCACTCTCTTGTAATGAGTGGTGAGAATTCTTACCATGGTATTGTGGGACTTTGTTGGGCCTATACTATTGACTTTTGGTGGTGTTTCGATTTTTGAAGAGTATATATTGGGTGCATGAGACCTGGACATTATTTTTATGCAAGGTTATGGTGTCAAGATTCAAGGTTGAAAAGCATGGAAGATATGAAGTTTGATATTGTATCGTGTGTTATTGAGGAGACATTAGTTTCATTGCTTTTGAGGCTCAAGTTTTATCAAAAGGGATTCTCTAGGGTATAATATTCATTCTTGTTTTTATGGTTATTTTTATTTATTGTTCTTTATTAGATGTTATTTAACATATCAAAATGTTATTGAGATTTTTGTAGACTAGTGTGTGATTTAGAAAAAAAGAAAAAAAAATCTAACATACTAATATATGACAACCATCATTATTTGATTTTAATAATTGTCTTTTCCTTTTTAAAAATAATTTGATCATCTTAGAAAAAAGGATTGGCAAGTTTCTATGCGAATCTAATGTTTTGTGATTAATTGTTTGAATAAATTTCATGGACTACATAGAAGATATTTATTTAATATTCTCTTATTTTCATTATTTTTAATAATTCTAATGAAATTCTTATTATAAAATGTATCTCATAATAGAAATCAAGAATTTAATGGAGTTCAATTTTTTTATTGAATAATAGAGAGTATAGATACTACTATAAAATTATTTGATGATAAAGCTTACAAGTTCAATGTTAAGTTTAAACTATTAGTAAAAATAATTTACATAATTTGTCATTAGAATGTATAGGAACATATGAAGATTGTCATTTGAATTTTTTTTTAATTATATAAGCAACACATTAAGGTGCTGAAAATTATACAACAAAATGCTCCTAGAGTACAAATACACATGCCACTTACAACACACAAGCATAACCACAAACATCCCTTATCAAGAGTGGGTTGAAATTTCACCCACAACTTGAGTATGAGTTTGGGAAGAGGAAGATGAAAGACTTTTAATCTATCTACTAACAATAGTTCAACCAATATTGTCATCCAACATCTCTTATAAAGGGGAGCAAGAGGGGAAACCCCCACAAAGGGTTTGTCAACACATGAGTAGCGAGTAGTAGGAAGATGAGGTGATAGGTGGCCATGCACCTCATGAGGTTGGAATTGAGTAGAAGTAGTGACAAAAATAGGTTGGAAACATGAAGCAAGAGGATCCACAAAATCAATTCATTATCATTGGACGAATCGTTATTATTATAGGAGTCATCAAATGAAGCAGTAGTAGTGTGGACTATTAAGTGATTGTCACAAGCTTTCTTCCATCAAGTAACAACAACTTTACAATGCAATAGAGAACAAGGATGTTGCCAAATAATAGCCACAGTAATTTGAAAAAACAAGATTCCATTATAATTTAACACATTAATTAGTTTTATTTTGTATAATATTTTAGTGAATGATGAATTTATTTAGAAACTTAAAAGTAACTCTTTGAAATGATAATTCTTGTATTCATTAAAATGTATAGTTAACGTATGTTTAGGCATCAAAATAATTAAAAGATTTTAAATATTTGAGTTTATATATTAAAAAATATTAAATTGTATAATATATACATTTTTAAGTATAATAGATTTAGTTATGCAGTGGATTAAAATGAGCATGTGAGTACATAGTAAACAATATAGTTTTTTAATTTTTGATATTTGATGTGATTTAGACATTTTAAAAAGTTGAATTGAGATTGGGATGGAGTGATTGAATTATTTGTAATGTGAAGCGTTTTACTTAATTTTATTTTTTTTGGTATAAAAAAGTCATATTATATTAATATATAAGTATAAAAGGATACATAATGGGATGATTACAGACTGATGCCGACAAAAAACTTGAGACAAAAAAAACACTCAAGTCAAGAGGATGAAGACACAAATTAGAATGTCTTTGCCAAATGATCTTTGAACTAAAACTGTTAGGATTTGGAAACGAATTAGAAGAGCAGAGAAACAAAATAATGAATTCACAACAAAGACAAATAAGACACAAATTTATCGTGGTTCAACAAACTGCCTACGTCCACACTTAAAGTAGGCGAATCAATTTTATTGATGACCAATTCGGTTTGTTCATACACAGTTGCAAGCAGCTCCAGAATATATGCATAAAAAAATGATATTCCAACAGCTCTTAAAGAGCTTACAAATAGAAGTTGAAGAGCCAAGAGTTTTTGGCGGTAAAGGGAAGGAGTCGGTTGGACTTCACTTCCAACAATCTCCCACTGAAGGCCAACGAACTGCCACAACAAGTAGATTCCCTGACTCAGTCCTTCTATCAGATATTGGAAAGGCCGAGAGAAGCTTGACAAAAATCGAACTTCTCCCACTTAACAACTTTAGTGAGCACATCAACTGGATTCTTTTCGGTATGAATTTTATCTACATGAAACTTGCCTTCTTTGACCATATGACGAACATAATGATTACGAACATCAACATGTTTTGATCGAGGTTGAGATGTCTAATGTTTAGTCATAAAGATGGCACTACTATTATCACAAAACAAAACAAAATCTGATTGCTTCAAACTCAACTCGTTAAACAAGAGTTGCAACCATACCATCTCCTTTGCTACCTCAGAGAGAGCTATGTATTCAGCCTCTGCAGTCGATTGAGCAACTGTATGTTGTAATTTAGAAGCCCAACTAATCGCTGCCCCAACAAATGTGAAAACATAACCTGAAGTAGAGTTTCTTTTGTCTAAATCTCCAGCAAAATCAGAATCAGTAAACCCTTGCAAAATTACCTTGCCCTTCCCAAAACATAAGCCAAAATCTGAAGTACCCTTGAGATACCAAAAAATATACTTGATCGCCTCCCAATGTGATTTGCCCGGATTAGCCATAAATTTGCTCACCACTCCCATGACATGAGCAATGTCCGGACGAGTAGACACCATAGCATACATAAGACTTCCAATTGCAAATTTGTATGAAATTTTGTCCATAAACTCCTTATCTTCTTATGTTTTTGGACACAATTGAGAAGACAACTGAAAATGAGAGGCTAAGGGTATGCAAACAGATTTAGCATCCGCCATACCAAATCTGTCTAATAATTTTTTAATGTAGTCTTGCTGAGATAGTTTGAGTTTTCTCTTTTTCCTATCTCGAAAAATAGTCATCCCAAGAATTTTCTTTGTTGCCCCTAAATCTTTCATGGCAAATTCATTAGCTAAGTGAGTTTTAAGCTCACTAACAATCTTCATGCTTGTGTCGACCACTAGTATATCATCCACATAAAGAAGAAGTATGACAAATTTGCCATTGGAAAGCCTTTTAAAATAGATGCAAGGATCAAACTCGCTATGAGTAAACTTGTGATCAATCATGAATTTGTCAAATTTAAGATACCACTGACGGGGGGCTTGCTTAAGGTCATACAAACTCCGTTTCAATCTGCAATAGAGATGTTCCTAACCCTTTTTAAAAAATCCTTCAGGTTGATGCATAAACAGTTCCTCGTCAAGATCACCATGGAGAAATGTTGTCTTCACATCCAACTGTTCAAGCTCAAGATCTCAGGCTGCAACCAATCCCAATACTACTCGGATGGTAGTCATTTTGACTACTGGTGAGAAAATTTCTTTAAAATCGAGGTCTTGTTGTTGAGCATATCCCTTGACAACTAGTCTTGCTCGAAATCTTTTGCGACCACCAGCTTCATCTTTCAATTTATACACCCACTTATTTCGTAATGCCTTTCTGTCAAGCGGAAGTGGCACCAAATCCCATGTCTGATTTCGCAATAGTGCATCCATTTCTTTGCACATTGTAGCATGCCAGTTATCACAATCTGCAATTTTACAAGCTTCTTTGTATGTTGCAGGCTCTGTTTGATCATAAATTAACAAAGTAGGCTCAGCTTCTTCACAAAATAATGTCATAATCAGAGAACTTTACAGGAGGTTGCCTCTATCTGGTAGATTTTCGCAATTGACTCTCTATTGGACTAGTGGAATCAGACACTTCATTTGTGCTATGTTTATGCAAATCAATGTTGTTTACATTTAATGTTTGATGCCCACAATGATTTTTACCTTTTGCAAAGCGATCTACCTCAGTGTTTTCCAAAAGACAAGGCGAATGAGGTCCACCCGTACCATGTAGATTCTTGTCCATGCAATGTGAAGGCAGGTTGCGAGAGTGGGGAGTCGTGGAAGCATCCTCCACAGTCTGCACGGGAGGATGACTCCTTTGCTGTTTGACGACAGAGGAGGAAACGCCTGCAGGGAGCCCACAAAGGACATCGTGTGAGGGGTGTGGTGATGAAGGCTGCAGTGTAGGCGGAGGTGAGTGTGCTGCATGGTGTGGAGACTTCGCAGCATGCTGTGGAGATGGTGATGCAAGCCAATGTGAAATTTGTGGACTATGCCGCCCAATGTGCTTCAGTCCAAGCAGAGTTGACTGAGATGTAGGTCACGGCTCAAACGGGTTGAAGACACTTTCAACAGTCTTCCTGCAAGCCCGTGAAAATTGTGATGTGTTATCCGATCCCCCTGTTCCATGGTGTGCCATTTCAAATGGTAGTGGCCTGTCATGATAGATGCTTTCTTCTTCATCATTCTCAGTCTGAGAATTATATTCAACCATGGTAGATGACATAGGGGCTCCCACTTGACGAGAGATGTGAGGTAGAGCACTGGTAGTAGAATTTTGAAACAAAGACATAGGAACATACTCTTTTTTTAGTTTATTGGAACCTTGTAGTGCAGGGAAGGAAGTCTCATGAAAAATTACATCCCTGGTGCGAACAATTTTTCTGTGAACCGGATCCCACAACCTAAAACCAAATTGTTCTTCGCCATACCCAACAAAAATACACTTCTGCGACTTGGGATCCAATTTGGTTGGTTTCTCCTTGGGTATATGCGAGAAGTCTTCACATCCAAAAACGTGAAGATGCGAGTATGAAATCTTCTTTCCTTGCCATTCCTCTTCCGGAATACCAAAGTCTAATTTAGATGAGGGACTTCGGTTGATCAAATATACTGCCATGTTACAAGCTTCTGCCCAAAATTCCTTGCCTAAACCTGCATTTGATAACATACATCGTGCCTTTTCAAGGATTGTTCTATTCATCCTCTCGACTGCACTGTTTTCTTGAGGAGTGAAAGGAACTGCCTTAATTCTTCTAATCCCATTATCAGCACAAAAATCATCAAATTCATGTGAACAACATTCTCCACCATTATCTGTTTGTAGACACTTAATCTTATGCCCAATCTGATTTTCAACTAAAGCCTTGAAAATTTTAAATTTTGAAAAAACTTCAGATTTCTTAGAGAGCATATAAATCCATACTTTTCTTGTACAAACATCAAGAAAGGTGACAAAATAGTTAGCTCCTCCAATGAAGGTTACCTTGGTAGGCCCAAAAACATCCGAGTATACAAGCTCCAGCGGTGTTGTCTTTGTGTCACGCCCATCTCTCAAAAAACTGACTCTCTTTTGTTTGCCATAAAGACAATGTTCACAAAAGGCTAAGTCGACAAATTTGAGGCCCGAAAGTTGATTTCTTGTGTGCATAACATGGAGCCCTTTCTTGCTAATATGTCTAAATCTTTGATGCCAAAGATCCGCTTTGCTGTCCTCAATCACCATCGCAATCCCACTTCACCATGAGTTTTAAATATATATAGACTACCCAATTTATTGCCATTTGCAATCAATATGGTACCATGAGTTACCTTCCATGTATTCGGAAGAAAATTTACATTAAGACCTTTATCAAAGAGTTGTCTAACGGATATCAAATTCCACTTCAATTTTGGGACATGTCGAACATCTTTGAGTAGCCATATTTTACCACCTTGTAATTACATCAATACATCACCCTTGCTTGTAATTTCACAAGCTTTGTTATCTCCTAAGAAAACATTTCCAAAATGACCTTCATGGTAGTTAATGAAGGCTTCAAGACATGAGGTAGCATGATGGGAGGCACCAGAATCAAGTACCCATGAATCCAGAGTAGTGTTAGTTGTTGAAAGGATTGGTACACTATCATCTTTATTGTAGATTGTATTTGCTTCGCTGTCTCGCACCCTCTCTTGTGCCCTTTTGTAGTTTCTACAATCCTTCTTTACATGACCAGCTTTGCCACAAAACCAACAATCTCCATTTTTGTTTCTAGACTTCGATCTCCTTGCTGATTTCGAACGTCTATGATAATTATTTCTGCCTCTATTATGGCTTCTACCTTTATTTTCGGTGCT
Source organism: Cryptomeria japonica (assembly GCF_030272615.1). NCBI lineage: Eukaryota > Viridiplantae > Streptophyta > Pinopsida > Cupressales > Cupressaceae > Cryptomeria > Cryptomeria japonica. The sequence continues at coordinate 633,351,461 of NC_081414.1, forward strand.
TACCATTGTTAAAGCTTCAACGGATGAAGGTTCGTCATTCTTTCTTCTCAAATCCTCGTTGAGAAGAGTAGTTGCTACATCATTAAAAACTAACTTATTTTTATCGGATATTGATGTGCTAACTGCTGTTACAACGCCATCTCAGCTGCTTGGCAAAGAGCATAATAAAAGAACAACATTGCTCTCATCATCTTGTGTCATCCCCACTGAAGTTGCTTGATAAATCAATGTATTAAATTCATTGATGTGATTTGCCATAGTGCAACCTTCCTTCATCTTAAGCTTGTACAACCGCTTCATGATAAACACTTTATTGGCAGCTGGCGCCATTTCATACATGGCTATGAGTTTATCCCATACATCTTTTGTTGTTGCTTCACCCGTGACATTGAAGAGAATATTGTTGGACAGCGAGAGAAAAATTGTAGCTCTTGCCTTCTTGTCAAATTTTTCCCATTCTTCATTAGCCATTGTAGTTGGCTTCCTTGCTTTCCCTTCAAGCGCAAGTGAAAGGTCTTGCTTTATCAACAAAGACTCCACCTACACCTTCCATAACCCGAAGCTCTGACCGAAGAACTTCTCTATCTTCGCTTCTTCCATGTTTCTAGAATTTCAACCACCGAAATCTTAACAGCGATCAAACCTCGCTCTGATACCAATTGTTAGGATTTAGAAACGAATTAAAAGAGCAAAAAAACAAAATAATGAATTCACAACAAAGACAAATAAGACACACAAATTTATCGTGGTTTGACAAATTGCTTACGTCCACACTTAAAGCAAGGGAATCAATTTTATTGATGACCAATTTGGTTTGTTCATACACAATTGTAAGCAACTCCAAAATATATGCATAACAAAATGATATTCCAGCAGCTCTTAAAGAGCTTACAAATAGCAGTTGAAGAACCAAGAGTTTTTGACGGTAAAGGGAAGGAATCCATTGGACTTCACTTCCAACAAAAACAACATGAGAACCTATGTTGAAATACAAACGTATGTCGAGCATATGAGTAACAACTATGACCAACTAAAAGTGCATATCTACACTGCCATCTGCCTTCACAAAATAATACATTTTACTAATCAAATATACAACAGATTTATAGAGTAATCCAAGTGTAGAAATTCTATTGCAGTCACTGATTATTAATCTCCTATCTCATAAAAATTATTTAACTGCTGAAAATAAATTTACAGCTGAACATCGAAAAATAACACAACTGCAACTTCACTAAAAATATGGAAAGAAATAAGCAACACAAGGACACAATAATTTTGGACAATCGTCCCTGGAAAAACCCCTAAGGGAAAACCAGTTCTACAGATGGAAAATATATTAATCTTCAGCAATATAAGAATTACAAAAGCATTCCTTGCCTCTTACTGGCAGAACTCCGACAAACTCCTAATATCTCCTGTTGATATCCTCCACTGCTATATCAACGCTATCACTACGCCTCTTGCTAACACTGCAAGACTATTTGCTATCACTGCAAATTCTTCTCAAGACTTCTTGTTTTCCAAATGACCCATGACCCCTTTTTATACTACTCTGTTGGAAAACCAACGGCCGAGATTAATTCAAACCAACGACTGAGATTAAGACAACTCAATAGCCAATAACTAATTTTGGCTATGAGGTGTCACCTAAAAAGAGCCACTATTAAATAACAATTGTTTTTATCCTAACAATACTTGTTTGACAAAAACAACCATTTTCTAATTCTAGGTTAGGACGAACAGCTGTCCAAAACTACCCATAACTAATGCTATTATTTCTGGGTAAGGATGAACAGCTGTCCAAGCTACCCATAATTAACACTCCCTCTTAGCGAGGAAGCTGTTCTGCACGACACCCATCTTATCTCTAAAGAAGATGAATTTTGCCTTCCCCAATGCCTTTGTTAGAATGTCTACTACCTGCTCCTCTGTAGTTATGTACTATAGCTGAACAATCCCCCTCTGTACACAATCCCTGATGAAGTGATACCTGATGTCTATATGTTTCGATCTATCGTGAAACACTGGATTCTCAGTCAACTTGATACAACTCTGATTGTCGCAGTGTATCACCGTAGTCTCAACCTTCTGACCAAACAAGGCTACTAGCAACTTCCAAAGCCATATAGCTTCACACGTCGCCATGTTGGCTGCTACGTATTCTGCTTCTGATGAACTAAAGGCCACAGATTTTTGCTTCCTGCTAAACCAAGAAATAACTCCTGATCCCAAGCTGAAACAACATCCTGAAGTACTCCTTTTGTCCATTGTACTGCCTGCCCAATCTGCATCAGTATAGCCTATCAACTTGATACCTTCACCTCAAACATATCTGATCCCGTACTCAACTGTACCATGAAGATATCGCAACACATGCTTAGCCGTTGTCCAATGCACTCTCTTTGGCTCTACCATGAACTGACTAAGAGAGTTTACTGCAAAGGCTATATCTGGCCTGGTGTTGACCAAATACATGAGTGAACCAATCAGTTGCCTGTATAGGGTGGGATCAACATCCTTTTCCTTGGATGCATCTACTTTCCTCCAATTAGTGATCATGGGTGTAGACATGGCTTTGCAATCTTCCATCTCGAATCTCTTCAAGATTTCAATGCAATATTTCCCTTGACCAAGGAAAATCTCTCCATCAGTCTGCCACACCTCCATGCCTAGAAAGTAGTACATAAGTCCCAAATTCTTCATCTCAAACTCTTCTGCAAGGTCCCTCTTGCAATCCTCTATGAGCCCTAGCGCACCGGTAAGAAACAAGTCATCCACATATAGAACAAGAATGAGAACCTCACCCCCAACCACCAAGTAGTAGAGGTTCGCATCAGCGTCACTCTTCACAAAGCCCATTTCCTACAAGTATGTATCAATGTGCTCATACCACGCTCTAGGAGCCTGCTTGAGTCCGTATAAGGCTTTCTTTAATCTGCACACGTGGGTCTCTTTGTTGTGTGCTACAAAGCCTTCTGGTTGTTCTATGTATACCTCCTCCTTCAATTCTCCATTAAGGAATGTTGTCTTGACATCCATTTGATGGATTTGCCATCCCATCTGTTCTGCAAATGAGATTACAGCTCGTATAGAAGTATACCTGGCCACAGGAGCAAATGTCTCCTCATAGTCTATTCCCTCCTTCTGAGAGAACCCCTTGGCCACAAACCTCACCTTATATTTCTCAATGCTACCATCTGCACCATGCTTTATCTTGAAGATCCAGCGCGATCCAACTACTGCTCTATCAGTTGGTCTAGGCACTACCTCCCATACATCATTCTGCATTATTGAGTTATATTCCTCAACCATAGCATCTCGCCATACTTGATGCTTTGTAGCTTCCTGATAGCTAGAAGGTTCACTATCTACCAACTGGCTGACTAATGCCACATAGTCATTGAACTTGGCTGGTTGTCTCCTTTGTCTTGTACTCTTCCTAGGAGCTCCCACAGACTCCTGAGTATCCCTTTGTATGTCTTGAACCTCATGGTTCCTACTGCCAACTGTAGAGGATAAAATATCAACCTCTATATCATCTAGATGCATATCCTGCTGCACCAGTTGCTCCATACGCTGTGAATCTTCACTACCTGAATCTATGCTTGTACTAGTAACTGTACTTGAGCTTTGCTGTCCTTGACTTGGACTTGGAGCTTTCGTTGGCTGCTCACTCCGATCATCTGCTGGCAAATCTCTGGACCTTCTAAACGCCTTGTCCTCCATGAACTTGACATCGCGTCTGACAATAATTCTTTTGGTCCCTGGAATGAACATCCTATATGCCTTTGAAGTTTCACTATACCCAACAAAGTACCCCTTCTCTGCAGTCTTATCTAACTTGGTACGTGTGTCTCCAGGAATAAGGCAATATGCCAAACTCCCAAATATCCTGAAGTGACAAACATCTGGCTTCTTCCCCGTGAAAGCCTCCTCTGGTGTCATTTTCCCTAGTACCTTGTGTGGAACCCTATTCTGAATGTAGACTGTTGTACTACACGCTTCTGCCCATAAGTAGCGGGGCATATCCTGGTTATGTAGCATAGCCCTTGCTGCCTCCGAAATAGAACAGTTCTTCCTCTCAGCAACTCCATTCTGCTGTGGATTGTAATGAACAGTCCACTCTCTCTTGATTCCTTCTCTGATACAGAAATTCTGGAAGTCATTTCCTTTGTACTCGCCTCCATTGTCTGACCGAAGAACCTTTATCTTCCTTCCCGTTGAGTTCTCCACATGAGCCTTGAACTCTTGGAAGCGACTGAAAACCTCATCCTTGGTCTTCAAGAAGTATATCCAGGTCTTCCTAGAGAAATCATCAATAAAGGTAACATAATACTCATATCCTCTGAGAGACTTTGTCGACATTGGTCCACATACATCTGAATGTACTAGATCAAGAACACCTGTAGATCTGGTGTCACTCCTTGGAAAAGATGCTTTCGCAAACTTTCCCAACACACATCCCTTACATACATCATCATGCTCTGTGCTCACCTTTGGAACACCTGTCACCATCTCACGAAGCAATCTAAGTGCTCCATGATGAATATGGCCCATCCTCCTATGCCATAGCTCTCCAAGATCTCTAGGGTTATTGCTGCTCATGAGTGCCTTAGGAGTATCAAACTGCAACCTATAAAGGCAACCACTCCTAACTCCAATAGATACGGGTGATTTCCAATCTTTATGCTTAATCAAAACATGCATCCCTCTAAAGAGAACATTATACCCTTTATCCTGAAGGACAGATACAGAAACCAAATTCATACCTAAGCCTGGCACATGCAACACATCATGAAGAGGAATTACCTTTCCATTCTCCCTCTGAAGTTGAACAGTCCCTTTCCCAACTAACTTGAGCTTGGACAAGTTCCCCATAGAGATCTGGATTCTGGTGTTCTCCTCCTTGTAGCTGGAGAAGTACTCTCGAACTCCTGTCATATGAAATGACGCCCCACTATCTATATACTAGACACTCTGTGAGGTTGAGCTAATCATACAGGCTATGAGTGCAAACTCATCCTCCAATCTACTAGAAAGCTCCTCTGCACTTGCTGAAGCTGCCACTTGGTTCTTTCCCTTCTTATCTTTCTTCTTTTGTGGGCAATCGCTGACATAGTGGCCAAACTCGTGACAACTAAAGCACTTGACCTTAGATAGGTCCTTCTTCTTCTTTTCAATTTGTGAATTTGCTCCTTTGCTAGATCCCTTCTTTGTTTTCCCCTTTCTCGCTAGGGCAACATTTTCTTGTTCTACCTCACTTTTCTGACTCTTATTGTTGGCTCCATTGACAAGGCTTAGTCTAAGCTCCTCCTGAGTGAAATCACTCCAAAGTCGATCCCAACTTGGTAAGGTGTCTCGTCCATTAATAACTTGAACAAAGACATCCCACTGCTTAGAAAACCCATTTAGGGCTATTCTTACTAGCTCGTCTTCATTTGGCTTATCTCCAACAACTGCTAACTCGTCCTTGACAAGTCTAAGCCTGGTGAGGTAACTTGTAACATCTTCTCCTTTGTTCATCCGGGTATTCCTCAATTTTTCTCTGAGAATCAGCTTCCAGTTAGTGGTAGCATTCTGGTACAGATTCAGAATGGCGTCCTACATCTTCTTCGCTGTATCTAACTCTGCGATATGTGGAACAACATGGTCCTTGACACCATCAAGGATTATCCTTCTCGCCTTGGCATCATCCTTCTTGTATGTTGCAAGTTGTACTGGATCTGTAGGTACAACTACAGTACTGGTAACATATTCCTTGATAGCATTCTCTTCCAGCAATAAAGAAATTTTGGCTTTCCAGACACCAAAATTTGAGGCACCATCCAATCTGTCCTGATCTCTCAAACCTGCTGAGGCCATCTCAAAGAAATAAAGGAAAACAATAACTCGAAAGAGGTCAAACTCAAATTTCTTTCCTTTGCTTAGGGTAAACCTTTTCTACCCTCAACAAAGCTCTGATACCATGTAGAAATTCTATTGCAGTCACTGATTATTAATCTCCTATCTCATAAAAATTATTTAACTGCTGAAAATAAATTTACAGCTGAATATCGAAAAATAACACAACTGCAACTTCACTAAAAATACGGAAAGAAATAAGCAACACAAGGACACAATATTTTTGGACAATCGTTCCTGGAAAAACCCCTAAGGGAAAACCAGTTCTACAGATGGAAAATATATTAATCTTCAGCAATATAAGAATTACAAAAGCATTCCTTGCCTCTTACTGGCAGAACTCCGACAAACTCCTAATATCTCCTGCTGATATCCTCCACTGCTATATCAATGCTATCGCTGCGCCTCTTGCTAACACTGCAAGACTATTTGCTATCACTGCAAATTCTTCTCAAGACTTCTTGTTTTCCAAATGACCCATGACCCCTTTTTATACTACTCTGTTGGAAAACCAACGGCCGAGATTAATTCAAACCAACGACTGAGATTAAGACAACTCAATAACCAATAACTAATTTTGGCTATGAGGTGTCACCTAAAAAGAGCCACTATTAAATAACAATTGTTTTTATCCTAACAATACTTGTTTGACAAAAACAACCATTTTCTAATTCTAGGTTAGGACGAACAGCTGTCCAAAACTACCCATAACTAATGCTGTTATTTCTGGGTAAGGACGAACAGCTGTCCAAGCTACCCATAATTAACACCAAGAACGCATACATTGATAGAAGCCGGATGATAAAATAAGCCTGTAGACACACATGTTGAGGGGAGAAAAGGAACCAAGGAGAACATGTGGAGCCTGAACCAGCTACATGGTCACTTAAGTAGTGAAAAGGCTTGAGATCAATGTGAACCCAAAAGAACAAAAACATTTGAAATCCCCTATTTGAGAAAATGACCACCAATGCAAAAAACCGCTTGCCAACCAGGAGGGAAAACCAAGGACTCGGTTTGAAGTTTCATTATCACCCAACTCATTGCTTCCATCAATAGATGCTGGGAGTGGGGAAAGGGGTTCATCATTGAGCTCCATAGACGAATTTGTATTCACCTCACTGATGAATTCACTGCAAACCAAAGAGATATCCGACTTGTTTAGATTGATGCTAACTGGTTTCAACAGGACTTCCATTGTGTGGTGCATAGCATATGTCTAGACAATGAGGACATCCTCCACCTCATCCTCATGTGCATAAATTACATTCTTAAGGGACAAAGAGCAATAAGTTTGAAGGCCAAGTGACAGTGCTTGGAAAATGCATTTGTGGTATGAGGAAGTTTGAACCAATTTTACCAAGAAAATGCCACCGACCAAGTCTGGACCTGAGAAGGGAGTGAATGCAGAGAGGGCGGATTGAAGTTGGTCGGTAGGAATGACATCTTTTTTCATGAATTTGTCGTGAATTGTGAGCACTAGAGCCTCTTCCTCTAGGATATCCAAGCAATTGGAAAGAAAATGAAATCCCACATCATATACAGACATATTAAAGTCATTGGTAGATAACAGACCTATCCCCAGAACCATTTTGATAGACTTAACTAATTCGCAGCTGAAAAGGAATAAAGAGCTCAATTTGGCCGAGTTAAATTGTGTGAGAAACTTGCAATCTTGTTGGGGAGGATGATAAAATCATGAGCCAACCATCTTCAGATCAGGCTTTTCCTTTGCCATGGAGAACCAAGAGCTAATGTAAAGCTTGTTAAAATATGTTTTTTAATTAAAAAATGGTATAGCTAATGTTTATTTGAATATTTTAGTGATTGCTATCTATTTGTATAATTTTGGGATATATAGTTGAATGTTAAAATGTTATGATTTTGATGATTTGAAATGTGTAGTTAGTAATTGAAGAAATAAAAAATTATTTGAATTGTTGATTTTAAACGACATTCTTCATAAATTTTTTGACAATAATGTATGTTGATACCAATTTAAAAAATCTTTGCACATAATGATATAATTGAATTTCTAATAATAAAGTGTACAAGAAATATATCTTATTAAATATTGTTATTACTTTCAAATTTCTAAATTAACTTTAAATGGTTAAGTAGATTTAAGCTTTGAGTACTTGTAGTGGATGAAAGGAAATAATGTTTGAATTTGGACAAATCTTATAGTTAAGTAGAAGATTGTGGATCACTCAGTCTCTTTTTTAGTACTTGTCGTAGGCAATACTATTGCATTTACTGAAGCTCCAATCAATCAATTAGTTTACATCAATCAAAAGTGATTATTATTTTTTCTTTCAAAATAATTTTGGTTTTGGTAAAGTTGAGCTTTATATTTTTAAATTTAAGACACTACAAAAATTATTTGTACACTACGATTGGTTTAAAAACATTGGTGTTATAGGAGCAAATTTTTAGGAATAATAGATTTTTTAGGTCTTTTTTTAATTTGTTTGTATTTTAAATAATTTTTTAATTTATTATTATTATTATTATTATTATTTAAGCAAGTTCTGCCTAGGGGGCAGTACCCATTATATTTCCAAGAGAAAACTTTACAAAGGGCGAAGGAGATGCCACTCCTTATACTAACATTAACATCCAGAGAGGATCAGTTATAAAGATACTTGATCCCATTACCTATGAAAAAGATCAATATTTTCCTGAAAGAAGGTTGCAAACCCATCCATAATGTTTTCCTTAACTATGCCATCCTTGAAGATGGATGAAACCTTCTGCATCTTCTTCTTTTTCCCTGCTGCCTGCAAATTGAAGTATCCAAACATACACCCATCTGCGGGAATGGAAACAATCCCATCCATAGCTCTCATCACCTCCAAATAAATCCCCTCCTCCACCGTCCTACACAGAATGCCATTTGTCGACAAAGCATGGCCCAACACCTGAATGATTAGTTGGAACAAATCTTCCATCAGCCTTCCATCGTGCACATGACCCCCAGACTAGTAGTCGGGTCCAAGAATGTCAACCATGGTCTCTTTCTCTTGTTCATTGGCTTTTTTGAAAAGGCGCTCAACCTGCTCCTCGGGCGATTCCTCCAAACCAACCACCTTGCTACACTTACAGACAATGCCTAAATCATCTGCCATCATCTCTTATGCTAAAACAAGGTCGAATATGTGTCCATAAATAGACCTCCCCTCTGCCCGAGCATCAACGACACCCAAAACTAGAAAGCTTGGAACAATCTTACTATCAGTCGCCTTGTTCCCAAGCGAACTTCCTTGTTTAAAAAGCATACGAAACTAGCCAAATGGCTTCCTCGCACACGAGAGGTCTCCAATCTGGGATCCCATCACCCTCTGCCTATCGCCGTCGAAAGCTGCTAAGCTTATCCAATTCCAGACTTCGGGATTGAAAACAAATCAAAGGATATGATCTCCTTAAGTCCAATAGGCATCATATCGTCCTTGCCAAAATCCCTGGCAAGATCCTCCTCAATCCCCATGTTCGCCATATAGTTTGTTGCTTTGTTGCCTTCTCGAAACATATGTTGGTAATCACCTAGAGAATTCAAAAGCAAATTAATCCTCGGGATCCAGCTCTGCAACCGCCAATTTTGGAATATGGATTTGATCACTCCATTAAGGATGACATGAGAGTCTCCTTCAATTACAAGTTTGACAACCCCATTATTAACACACCACTGAAGCACTGCCTCCAGTGCGGAAATCTCTGCCACATTGTTAGTAGCTACTCCTACCGGACCCGATATGGCATGCACCACCTCACCAACTTCATTTCTGATGATAGCTCCCAAACCACTCCGACCCGGATTACACCTACTTGTACCATTGAAGTTTAATTTCATCCACCCTGATGACAGGGCCTGCCACTTAGCATTTTTTCTTTTTTCTCTTTTATCATTTAATCTATGATCACCACTCTGCTTAAAAGTCCAAAGTTTCTCCATTTCGAAGTCCCACTTCAATAGGAATTTATAATTCTTCCGTTGAATTCTTTCGTTTACAAATTCCTCTATCGCACCTTTAATTTTTGCTTAGGAACTGAACTTCCAATGCTTCTTCCTTGAAAATCCTTTTGTTTTGTTCCTTCCAAACATGCCAGACCAACAAAGAGGGACAAACCAACCAGAGCATTCCCCATTTAGAGTGTCTCCCTTTAATCGGCCAGGAAATGAGAAAATCCTTTAAAGTTTGATTTTTGGCAATGAAGCATTGCAACATTTCTAGGAGCCAATCCCAACATTCACTGGCATATGGGCACCAATAGAGAAGATGATCGACCGATTCCTCCTCCTTCTTGCACATGATACACCAATTTGGCCCCAAAATCCCGATCAATTTTAATCTACTACCAGTTAGGATCCTGTCATGAATAGAAATCCATAGGAAAGCCCCCGCTTTCGGTAAAGTCCACTTACCCCAGCACAAGATTGGGAGCCAATCACTATTCCTCTCTCTCTCTTCCTCTGAAGCTCGTAGCCAAGATTGACTCTATATATCGCTCGATTTGGATGCACTCCAAAGCAGGTTGTCTTCCTCGTCTGTGGGAAACACCTTTTTGTTCTATAGGGCATCTGAGAGCCGTCTATGATTGATTTGATGCCAATCCCCCACACTCCTCCATGACAAAGAAGAGGAAGAGTTGGGTAGTGTTTGAAAGTAATATGCCACCCACGAGCCTATAGATGATTCAATCTGGTTGACCCAGTCTTTGTCTTCGAATACATCTGCTAATGGCTCGTCCCCATTCCATGAATCGTGCCAAAACCTCGCTCTTTTGCCATTTCCAATCTTCCAGGTTAAGAGCTCTGTGATGAGCTTGCGACTCTCCCAAATGAACCTCCAAAATGGTGAACCTCAGACTGAACTGGCCACCATCAGGATTCTGTCAGAGGAATTTGAATCTAAATATTTAGCCACCAATATTCTGCACCAAAGTTTCTTGAGGAATTTATACATTTTCCACGCTAGCTTAGCGCCTAAAGCTAGATTTTGCAAATTCATCTTTCTTAAACCTGCCCCTCCTTCTTCCTTGATCATACATGTAGTGTCCCAATTAATCAAAGGAATCCTCCTATCTTCCTTAGAACCTTCACATAGGAATTTCTTAAGCAAACCATCAAGAGACAAGGAGGCTCTACCTGATAACCTGTAGCATGACATGCAATAAGTGGGTATCGCCGATAAAACTGACTTAATCATTTGAATTCTCTTGGCTTGAGAAAGCCATCTATTTTTTCAGGAGGCTACTTTGAGGTGACATCTATTGATAACCACTTCCCACAACTTGTTGTCGACTCTTCCAGGAAAGAGAGGGATGCCAAGATAAGTTATGGGGAACTCACCTGACTCAAACTCCAGAATTTTTGAAATTCTAGAATAGACTCTTTTGCTGGTGTTTAAAAAGAACACCATTGATTTGTTCTTCTTCATACTTTGGCCTAAATCTGACTCAAAAACATCAAGCACCTTCCTGATAGTTATTACCTCCCTAACTGTAGCCTCCCCAAAGAGAATAGTGTCGTCTACAAATTGTGAGTGCGAGATAGGCTCCGTATTTTCATGGATGGAGATCCCTCTCTAGAGGCCCAGACTAACCTGCTTTTTGATGTTTCTCCCCAATACTTTTGCCATTAAAACAAATAAAAAGGGAGATAGGGGATCACCTTGTCTTAACCCATTAGTCGCCTGGAAAAAACCACAAACCGAAACATTTACAAGAACAAAGAAATTAACCGAAGACACACAGTGCTCAGTACATTTCACCCAGCCTCTATCGAAACCAAAATGAAGGAGAACATTAAGCAAAAAGGGCCACTAGACTCTGTCATACGCCTTGTTGACATCTAGTTTAACAATCATACCTTGTTTCTTATCTGAAAGCATAGAGTGAATGGTCTCCCCGCCATGATGATGGTGTCCACAATTTCTCTCTCGGGAACGAAACCATGTCATTCATCAGAGATAATTTTATTAAGCAACGACTTTAATCTATTTACTATCGCCTTAGACACAATTTTGTACAATGTATTGCATAGAGAGATCGGTCGATAGTCCATCATGGACGAACATTCTTTCTTTTTAGGAATCAAGACAATAACCGTGTTGTTCATTTCTCTGACAAACTTTCCTTTCCTTCCAAATTCTTCCGCCACCTTGAAGATATCATCGCCCATGAATCCCCAACATTTTTGGAAAAATTTCGAAGTGACACCATCGGGCCTAGGCGCTTTGAAAGGAGGGTTATCGAATGTGGCCTTTTTAATCTCCTACATTGAGAAGGGTTGCATCAACTGATCATTATCTTCCGCTGTAACCACTCTGTTGATGACGTCTAGCATGGAGGAAGAAAGCTGAGAGGAATTGTTGAGGCAGCCCCCCATCAAAGTTTTGAAATGATTCACTGCTATGTCTTCAATAACCTCGACCTTGTCTTGCCACACCTCAAAGCCATCCTGAATACGGCTAATACGACTGTTAGCTCTTTTGACCTTGACAAAAGCATGGAAGAATTCTGAGTTCAAATCCCCTTCTTTGATCCAACACTCTCTTGATTTTTCTCGCCAAAAGACTTCCTCTCTGAGCAAGAGTTCCGACAATTCGCTTTTTAGTTGTTTCTCTTTGGGAAATTCATCGTTGGACATTCCTGCTAAGATAACATTTTTATTAAGGTTATCCAGCTCTGCTTCCACTCTAATCTTTTCTGCAAAAATATTCCTAAACGAGACCTTGTTCCATTCTTTTATTTTCTTCTAAACCATCTTCATCCTTTTTACAAATCAAAAACTCGGAGTGCCTGAGAAAATGTCGCTATCCTTCCACCGAGATTCCACATTTGGCAAAAAATCCTTATCTCTCCACCACATACCCTGAAACCTAAAACTCCCTTTGAAAATCTGATTGGCTTCCTGAAACTTAATTGAACCGAGAAATGATCTGACAAAGATAAAGGAACAATACAAGAGTCAAGGTTGATAGCGGAATTCAACCAAAAGGGTCCTACCAGAAATCTATCCAGCCTCTCCAAAATTCTTGCAAAGTTCTCTCCTATTGGTCCAAGTATATTTTTCATTCTTTGGTATGACATCAAACAAATGATTTGATGTCACGAAATCCCTAAAATCCTCCATGACTTTGTTGGTCATTTTCAAACAACCTCTCTTTTCCTCCAAATCAAGCAGAGCATTAAAGTCCCCTACTACAATGACTCTATCATTGTTGAGGGAGCCAATCTTGACGGAAATGTCCTTCCATACCTTCGCTTTCTCTTATGTCTTTATTAGACCATATAGATTGACCAATAGAAAACCCATATTTTCCTTCAAGCTATGAACCACTCCAAACAACCAATTTTTTGTTCTTTCCAACTTTTGTCACCTTTATGTTATGTGGGTTCCACAGGACTCCCAACCCCCCTGCAGAGCCTCTGGCTTCTTGAAAAAAACCTTCCCATTTAGTGCAAGAATGGAGAAAACTGAGAGCTTTGTCCATACATAATTTAGTTTCTTGAAATAATACAATGTCACTCTATTCTACGTAATGCTCTTTTTACCAAGCATTTCTTGTCAGGGGCCGAAAGGCCCCTGACATTCCAAGTGGTAATCTTCATCTCTCACCAAGGGAGGCCCCGAATCCCTTGGCTTTTTTCATGAACTCTATAACATTGATGATGCCTTTCTCATTGGCTTTGGCTTCTCTTGTCTGCTTATTTGATCTTCTCCCCCAATTCCCCTTGGCCTTACCTAGCAGTATATTAGCAGATTGGCTAATACATCTTTGATCGAGGTTGTCCAACACATCAGTCTGCATAAAATCTTCATCAGAATCCCTATCGTATTCAATTTCTGTGTCAGAACATCCTTTCTTTTTTGAAGGGGACTCTCTCAACTGTGGATTATTCTCGACACCCTTTTCCACACTTCTGTTTGTTCCAAAAAATTCTCCCGAAGTCCCTACACACTTAGACAACCTTGGCGAAGTAGGCTTCTATTAGATCTCTTGCTATGGAGAAATGGTTTTTGTAATTGATTTACGATCTCCCTCTTTCTGAATCCACTTCTTGGCCAGTTTAACAAAACTAAAGCAATCCTCTGCAACTTGATCCTTAAATACACTTTGCTCACGACATGGAGAGGGATGTTCCACTTCTACCTATTGCTTCCAACGTCTCTCACTAGCATTGAGATATATGATGGAGGGAACTTTTTTGACCGCTACAATCTTGATCCTAGCATACAGGTAGGAGTCATTTTCAATGATTTCTTCATCCACTGCCAACAATGTACCTAACGATCTTCCAATACATTCCAAACTAGAATCACCCCAATACTCCATCGGTAGATTATACAAACGAATCCATATAAGCTCCTTGTACACTGCTAGTGGAATAGGGTTGAAAATAAGTTGCCACGGTTGGAGATACATATGAGCTGCACCGAAGACCCAATTTTTGTTGGTTCAGAATCTTGTTTCTAACTGTTTCCTCTCTGAAAACTGCAATGAAGAAGCCTTTTGGGATGAACTTCAAGACAACATCCTGGCTCCAATTATCTCTAACCCAGTCCCTAGTTTGCATTTTGGTGATCCTAGCACCAATAAATCTCTCGATAACTGCCATCTCCCTCCACAAGGCAATGTCCTCTTCGATTTCCACAGGCTAATCAATAACCACGTTTGATTCGCTACTATTAATTTCGGCCTGAGGGAGAATATTTGAATCCATTTTACCCCTAAATCCTCCTCCATATCCTCCCCTGGGTCTACTATGATGCTAGTCTTGCCTAAACCCTTGTTTTCTGAAACTTTCGCCATAACCATACTGGGGAAAACCTTGAAATCTCCACATGCCTCCGTTCTATTTTTGGAAAAATTGAAATGCTTAATTTTTTATTATTAGTACGACATTACTATTGTATTCACTTTGCACCAATCAAAAGTGGTCATTATTTTTGCTTTCAAAATAAACATGATTTTTATAAAGTTGAGATTTATATTTTTAAACTAGAAATTATTTATTACAATATGATTAGATGAAAAAATTTGGTGTTATAAGAGATAATTGATAGGAATGATAGATTTTATAGGCTTTTTTTAGATTTCTTTATACTTAAACAATATATGTCTATTTTAACTTACTCTTTTCATTTTTTTCGATAATCTTGTAAATTAAGTGAATTTTCTCTATAAATATAAATAAATTTTAATAATTTTTTATTGTATTTTTGAAAATAAAAATAATAAATTCAATTAACTATTGTATAGGGATTTTATTTACACCATTTAAATAAAATAAAATAAATTTTAAATAAATAATTAAACTATTTTTTCTATTAAAAAAAATAAACTCAAGTTTCTATCTTTTATAATTATAATTTTGCATAATTTTTTTAGAAAATCATATATTTTTTTAATAATTTTAATGGATATGTAATAAAAGTTTATAACATTCAATCATAAATTTAAAATTTTTCATTTAGTCACTAAAAAATACCCATTTTCGACAGTTTCATAATTAACAACCAAATTTGAAGGAAAATAAAAAAAACTCGCTCTGCTCTGTAAAACAGATATGCGAATAACGATGTTTCCAAAGGAGGCTCTGCCTCCTACAAATCCTGTGAATAATACGGGTTGGCAGATTGTCTGCTCCCAAAAAAATTAGAGGGAGTGGAAACAACAATTCAAGAAGACACATTCTGCTAGATTTTCAAGGAAGAAGGTTTATCCGCCGCGAGGAAGGAAGAATTATGGGCATGCAATATCTAGGGCTTCAGGCTCCTTGAACTCGCCGGCAACTGGTGCGAACGCTATTCCGATCTTGAAGGGCCGTTCATTCTCAAAACCTAAATCAAGCCCTCCTCCTTCCTGTCAAGAGCAATTATCCAACAAAATTCCGCTCATTCTGGACCCCACTATTTATGATCTGATATGGAGGCGTTATGCTTCTCTGGGTATTCTAGCGGTTTGAAGCGGCAATGGCCAACCCTTAGTAAATATTATTGATTGGTGGGAAAAGCGCTATCCCACTCAGGTAAGTATCGCGGCCCTTGACTGTAATTTTCTTGCAATTCTTTGTGCGATCAAAGAGGTTAAAGATGACATTTTATTTGGCGAAATCAAGTTCTTTAAGGGCTACTGCTTTCATTGTTTTAGCTGGATTCCAAATTTTTTTCCAACTCTTATCTGTCGGTTCTCTTTCCAAAATGGATTGATCTTGGCCAATTACCTAATGAATATCGATTCCCGGCTATCCTGGAGGCCATTGGAAATAAAATGGGTACCTTCTTAGGGTGTGAGGGCATTTCACTTAGTGATTGTAGTAAATCAGCCAAAATTCTCCTGAATATAGATACTCGAGTTAATCAGCTTGAGAATATAGAAATTCAAACAGTCAATGGCCCTTGGCTCATTAAACCAGTCTTTTAGTCGGGCCCTATTGAGGAAAGGGATATCATTCTTAAACCTAGGGTTAAGCCGATAAACAGCCCCCCCCCAGCAGCCCATACCCCAATCCTGCGATTAGAATTAGCCTAAACCCTACAAAAGGGGGTTTCTCATTAGCAACAAATGACTCCTTTCAGCGGACGAAGCAGGCGTCCCATATGGATAAATCCCCCCTGGTGAAGAATTCACCTAATCCCATTAAATCCTTAAAAAAACTTCTTCATGATACCGAAACGCTTAAGGAAGAAGTTGTGGGGCATATCACAACGTTGGAGCATTCAGGTCATGATAGGGTTATGTCTGTGGAAGAAATGGAGGTAATGAGTAGGCCCCTTGAGGATGAGGAAGCGGAAGATCATGGAAATCCTTTTGAGGCCAATATTCCTCCTGAGTTGGATGCGGCCTACGAGTTGCTAGGATTTAGTAATGAGGAGGATGGCAACCCTAAGGCAGTTGTAACTGAGAAATAGGAACTAACCACCAATTTCCTGAAATTAATGAACTTTGATGATAGGAATGATAATCATGATTTGGAGGTTGCCCCCAAAAATATGGGTGACATGGAAAAATTTGATTAAGTTGCAGAAGGAATAGGTAATGGATATTAGGAATGGGCAGACGCCTTCTAATTAGGCTAAGATGTTAGGCATTAAACAAGACTGTCTAAACCTTGAGAGCCCTGATTGCGCTAAAGAAAGCAAGAGAAGAGGTTGCAAGTCCATGAATGATCTTAGGACTAAAGATGGTTTGGTTGAAGACCAAGAGAAGTTAAAAAACTTCTTTAATGTAGGGAAGGGGAAGGTCCTTCCCAAGGAGCCATGAGGATTATCACATGGAATATTAGGGGCATGAATTCCCCTAACAAACAACGCATTATCAAGCGCCATTTATCAATCTGGAAGAGAGAGATGGTTTGCATTCAGGAGACCAAATTGGGCTCAGTTGAGGTAGAATTATTTAAGAAGAGGTTAGGTGTTTGGCAAATGGACAATGTGTTGGCTGAAGGTGTTTTCGAGGGTTTGGTTGTCATTTGGGATCCCAGATGGGTGTCTTTTTCTAGGTTGGATGTTAGGAAACATTGGCTAGTAGGAACACTGAAACATCACAATAGCAATTTTAATGGCATACTAATAAACGTATATGGCCCAATTCTCTCAGACAAAAAAAGGGAGCTATGGTTAGATCTAGAAAAAAATTATGCTCAATATCATAGCTGCAACATCCTTTTGGGGGGATATTTTAATGTGATATTGCATCTGGATAAATTTTTTGGAGGAATCAAGAGAGAGCCTCAATCCCTGCAAGATTTAGGGATTGGGTCAGTAGGAACAATCTTTTGGAGATTAAGGCCATCAATGAACTTTTTACTTGGAGTAACAGGAGGTCTGGGTTCTATAAGATTGCAGAAAAGTTAGATAGG
Organism: Cryptomeria japonica; assembly: GCF_030272615.1. NCBI lineage: Eukaryota > Viridiplantae > Streptophyta > Pinopsida > Cupressales > Cupressaceae > Cryptomeria > Cryptomeria japonica. Next base: position 633,369,233 of record NC_081414.1, read on the forward strand.
TTCTTTTATAAAGGCTCCCTTGCTCAGTTTCCCTCCAACCTAAAGTCAGAGGTTCTCCCATTCTTAGGTTCAGATCACTTCCCGGTCTCTCTTATTATTGAAGTGGACAATGGCCCAAAGAAATGCCCCTTCAAATTTGAAAAAATGTGGATGTTGAATGAGGATTTCTTTAGTAACATTGAACGGTGGTGGAATGAGAGACAATTTGAGGGATAAAAATATTCTTCTTTGTCTCAAAATTGAAGGCAATTAAGAGGAATCTACTGCAATGAATTAAATAGCAGTTTGGGAACATTTTTTATACAAAAAAAACCATTGAGTCGGAACTGGTAGACCTCAATGAAAAAGTGATTAAGGTGGGAATGAAACAGGTTAGTTATCTTAAGGAGAAGGAGTTGTTGGGTAGATATGCAGATATATTGGCAAAGGAGGAGATTTTTTGGAAATAGAATCCAAAGAATCTTGGCTGGAAGCAGGGGACAAGAATACTAAATTTTTCCACAATAGCACTAAACAACGTAGGCTCATTAATAGAATCCATAGAATTAAGAATGGTGTAGGGAAAATTTTAGAAGATCCAAAAAAGATAGCTTCAGAGGCAGATTTTTTTTTTTTATAATATATATATATATATATATATATATATATATATATATATATATATATATATATATATATATATATATATATATATATATATATATATATATATATATAATGACTGGGGTTTCTCTGATCTTTCGGCCCAAACTGAGTTGCTAGCCAATATCCCAAAACTGATAACTCAGGAATAGAGTAGAATTTTGGATATCAAGTTTACATCAACAGAAATCAAGGTAGCCTTATTCCAACTTGATTCGGATAAAGCACCTAGACCAGATGGATTTACAACTTGCTTTTTCTAGAAGTGTTGGCACATCTTAGGAAAAGAGCTGGTGGAGGCTTTGGAGGCAATTAGAAATTCAAGAAAGATTCTTAAAAAGATTAATAATAATTTTATTGCCCTGATTCCTAAATTTGAAACAGTTAATTCCTTTGACAATTATAGGCCAATATCCTTATGCAATACAATATATAAAATCCTCACCAAGGCAATAGAAAATCGGCTAAGAGGTATCCTCCCTCAAATCATCTCGGAAGAACAGATAGGTTTTGTGTCGGGCAGATCTATTTTTGATGGAATTATAATTGCCCAAGAATTGATACACTCCTTACAACAGAACCACAAACTAGGTATGCTAATCAAGTTGGATATAAAGAAGTCATATGATAAGGTAGACTGGAGATTTTTATGCAAGTGCCTTGAGGCATTTGGTTTTTCAAAATAATGGATCAATTTGATTTTTTAATGTATGTCCACTCCCAAGTTTTCAGTTCTAATAAATGAAACCCTGGAAGGTTTCTTTGGAATCTCAAAGGGGCTTAGGCACAATGACCCCATTTGTCCTTTCTTATTCATTAAAATGGTTGAAGCCCTTGGGAGATCCATTGATAAGGCGCATAGACACAACCTAATTAAGGGCATCAGAGTAACAAATGGCACGAGACCCATTACTCATCAACAATTTGCTGATGATACAATGCTTCTAGGTGCTGCATCAAAATAAGAAGCTAGAAACTTTAAAAGAATCCTTATGAAATACACGAAGGAATCTAGCCAAATGGTCAACCAAGCTAAATCCGAAATCTTTTTTCTAAACACCCCTCCTAGGTTAGAGGTAGAATTAAGTCATTGCCTAGGATATAGGATAGGTAAAATTCCCTGTAAATATCTTGGTCTTCCTTTGGATAAGGGGCATAGAAGTAATTAGTTATTGGACAACATACTATCCAAAGTAGACAAGAAAGTTGCCTCCTAGAAAAATAAATGACTTTCCATGGCTGGGAAAGCAACTTTGCTGAAAATAGTACTATCAGCTATACCTATTTACCAAAGCTCTTGTATGCCTATCCCAAATGGAGTCAAGGAGAAGCTAGACAAAAAAATTAAACACTTTTATTGGAATGGGGCATTTGAACAGAAGAAGCTTTCTCTAATTGCATGGGAAAAGTTATGTAGACCAACCAAGGAGGGAGGATTTGGCTTCAAAAATTTGTCCAGACAGAACTTGGCTCTTGGAGCAAAATTGGTATGGAAAATGTACAAGGAACCTAACTTAAAATGGGTAAGGTTACTTAGACATAAGTACCTATCTACTGATGACTCACTAAATATTTTAAGGACAACCAATCCTCCCAAGGGCTTTAGGATATGGAATTTCCTATTAGACAATAGGGATCTAATTCTTGAGCTGTTATCTTGGGATGTAGCCAAGGGGAATCAAGCTCTCTTTTGGAAAGAATCCTGGGGAGGTTACCCTTCCCTGGAAGGACAAATGAACAACTCAATTGTCAAAGATAAGTTATCTTCTTTATGGGGAAGATATGTCAAAGATTACATTGAGTTCACAAACAATGATCCTACTTTGGGATGGAGATGGAAATCACTAGACAACATAGATATCCTCAGGAAGGAGAGAGAGATTTTGGAAAATTTGTTAAAAAATAGGAGCTTATCATTAAGGAATGATGTAGATAAATTGGTCTAGACAAACTCCAATACAAGTTCTTATAATGTTAAGGACGGTGAAAAAATCCTCAATAGTAGATTCCAATATCCAGAAACTAATCTTCCGATACAACTATGTTGGAATAAATCATGCCTACCAAAGATAGGCATATTTGCTTGGATGGCACTCCAAAGAATGATTCTTACTGCTGACAGATTTACTAGAATGGGCTTTGAAGGACCATCTAGATGTCCTTTATGTAAACGAGACTCAGAATCTGCAGATCATATTTTGTTAAATTGCCAATACAACAATAAATGTTGGTAATGGTTATGTAACAATCTAGAGTGGTCCTTTTCCCTCCCTAATAACATTTTAGATTGGTTTAGAAGCTGGCCAGCTATGGGACATAAAGGCATCTATAGTATCATGTGGACTTCTGCCCCTTCTATTTTGATATGGGAATTGTGGAAGGAAAGAAACAGGAGAAGCTTCAAAGATAAACATCTAGAGTTAGAACAATTATTGCTTAAGATTGAAGCAACCATAGTTGAAGTGGTCAATAATAGGTTATTTTCCCAACATATTGTAGAGGTATCTTTGTCTAGTTGGGATGAAAATATGAGGAAAAAATGGCATGGTCTTAAAATCCCCCCTCACATAGGGAAAGGTAACAATGGAAAGTCCATCAAAAGAGCCGATACTAAATGGATCCCCCCTAAAAA